>NC_139231.1:14971751-15631579 GCF_977018435.1 Lepisma saccharinum | reverse complement strand
TGCCTAACTCGACGGCGTTGGTAGAAGTTGCCATTGAAATTTTGCTATTAAAATCCTTTTACCGCCATAGGCAACACACATACACCTTCCAGGGAAGCTAGTATTGGTTGTAGGTCTGCCATTTTTATTGCTGGTGACTGTACTTTCAGAACATTCAGTATGTGGAAAATATCAGAAAGGTATGCCAATTTCTATTCAAAGACACTATCAATGAAGTTTTCAGCATGGGCGTGGTTTTCTTCTACAATGTGCGAGTAGTTTCTGTGTCATTAGAAAAAAAACACGGGAGATAACATTGCCGACGGAGAACCTACCAATGTGAGTTGCAATGATACGCGTAAAAAAAATAGACTGCCCCTGTGACTTGTTGATCCTGATCGAGAAAACAAGTCTCTCTCTCTCAAATATCCTCGTGAATGTCACCAATTAGCTTAGCGACTCCGAAAAATATGGATTCGACACTAATCACTAATGTAGGTCATTTTTAACATTTTATTTTTCACCCCCCCCCCCCTTTTCCCTTCATGACGATAGGTGATGAACTTGGAGTTGAACGGCATTCGGAGTGTCACTATTCATGTTAGCGACCCCGAAAACTATGGATTCCACACTAATATCGGTCGTTTTCGATTATTTTCACATGTCACCCCTTCCCAACCCCCACACCTAGGTGTGCCAGTGGTGTCTTACCTCCACAGTATTTTTTTCCAGATTGTAAGTCATATGTGCAACAAGTTTGGTTGAAATCGCTCCAGGAGTTCTAGAGTTATGCCGGAATATATGTATTAATATATATATATATATATATATATATATATATATATATATATATATTGAATGTTCAGAAAAAAAAGTTTATTTCCAAAGTTCTCGCACCTCCCCAGAGAGGCGCGCCTCAGTTTAAATACCACTGGAGTAAGAAAGAAACATAATAAGAAAGAGACACAGGAAGACGGGAGAGGAGATAGATCAGAATGGAGAATGATAATAGCCACGAGCAACCGAATCAGAGACCAGCTGGAAATATATCGTCTGCTTTCATCCCACCCACCTAATAGGTCTGGCATTGCTAATTTATGAGGCCAGCAGCCTCTCTCGCTTGCATAATGAGACGAATTCCTTCCCTGCACACATCTGCACCTTGCGTGTGGCCGAGAAGAAGTGCATGCTAACTGCACCTCCATTTCCGGCGCAGGGAAGGTCGATAGTCGTTCGAGCCAATGGTCACTCTTGGAAGGCCAAGGGCGTGACGTCACTCTCTCGGCAGACCTTCATTGCTCGTTTTCGTTCGTTGGTCTCTGACGGAACTTGGAGTCGGAACAACTTGCTGTCCTGGGTTCGATATCCGGCGCTACGGGTCTCCCTTTAAATTGACGATAAGACCAGTAGCGCTGACTTCATATGACTGGGGAGCAGCAAGAGCTTACGTTGTATCCAGAGTAACATTTCCTTTATTTTGGAGGACCTCATCGATGGTGTAGTAGTAACGTGGTTGCCATGTAATCATGGTCCCAGGTTCACACCGTGGAGAACCATAGCGGTTCAGATACCGCTGTAGGCCCAGTCCCGGTTAACCTTTCTGTGCATAGAGTGAGCTTTAAGAACAAACTCAAACCGGTGGCAGCGATTAGGAAGGCGTGAGGGCCTGTTGCTCCCCCCTCCCCACTTTTTGCCATTTTTGGCCGCGCACTATGCTAAACCTTATCTACCAAGTTAAAGTATACTGTCCTTGCCCCCCCCCCCCCGTTTCGGCACCTTGCTCCCCAGTTTTGTAATCTAAACCAAACTCCGCCACTGACTCAAACCCTTTATTTTAGTCGCTATGTATGTATGCAGCGATGTGTGTGTGTTTGGGGGGGGGGATGATGAAGCAATTATGAAAACATTCCTGTTTATGAAAAAGTATTCATGCACCAGGAGTGTGAGTGTCTTGAAAATAACAGCTAACTTTGTTAATTACGTACGTAGTGTCGCGTACCTCCTGTGTTATTGCTTTCAAAGCAAAGTCCACTTTGTGCTTAGATAGGGCAATCTGGAATCGAATCTAGGACTCCTTGGTTACAAGACGACATTAACGTAGCATCATCTAGGAGACAATATTCCAATCTGATCAACCTTTTGTATGAATATCTTAACTGAATTATCGACTTATCCACTAAACTAAGAGATGATTTAGAGAAGGAAGCTTACCGGTTTTTGATATGCTCTCTCTCTCTCTCTCTCTCTCGTTAATTTGTAACTGGCAGAGAGGACATTCGATTTCGTAGGAAACCTCACAGCTTAATCAAATAGAATATTGATGTGTATAAAAAGGCACTATGCCTCTCTTCTCTTGAGGTATACACGGAGTTCTAAAAGAATGATCCGATTTCGAAGTCATTTAACTCAGTAACCTTTCGCTAAAACACATCGAACAACGTACTGTTAGGAAGAGGATATTCGCGAGTTTCACATGATTGCCGGCAGGTAGCAGTAGCGCGCTCCCCCCCCCCCCCCGCGCTCGCATCAGATTCAAGCAAGATGGAGACGTCGCAACAAAAAGCTTTCTGTGTACTGCGCTTTGAAGTGTGTGAATCTGTTACAACAGTGCAGCGTGATTTTCGGCTACAATATGGTGTTTCTTGTGGGGGTACATTAAAGACACATTAATGGCACTGTTTCTGTACCTCCACTTCCGACAGCTGTGGATGAACTACGAAATCGGATCACAGCAGCAGAGTGGCAGCAGCGAATCCAGATATGCTCGCATCTGCATGGGACGAATTCTCCTACCGTATGGACATATGCCGAGCGACCAAAGGGGGTCACATTGAGCACTTATGAACATTTCTTATGAAAAGAATTATGTATATGTGTATTTTAAAAGCAATTCCAAGTTCCTGGTTTGATAAATAAAAATTATATAGCCTTTTGAAATCGGGGATTCTTTTTGAAACACCCTGTAATTTGGGAGAGGAGAAAGTGCTTCTCCTCCAAGTTGACGCCTATGATGTAAACTTGACTATTACTAATTGAACCCAAAACACGTACTTCTGTGACGGAGCTGTTATCACACCGCGCTACGATGTGCTAACCACATTCGAATCCAGGCTTGGGCACTGCTGTTGTTTGTGAATATCCCTTCATCAATTTTATCATATCATTAGTCATCATCATCTTCGCGATTAGCCAAAAGTGGCAGAAAAGGGAAGTGAAATAAACCAGGGCTGTTAAAGGTGCAGGAATTTTAAATAAATTCAATTCCGGTCCTGGAGAGAAAATCATGGAAATGGAAAACTGTTCCGGTCCTGCACCAGAACCCAATAGAATCCATTAGAATTTATGGGTACCTGGACCTTGAACAACCCTGAAAATGAACCAAAAACCGTACTTTGCCAAACTTCTTCCTATACTTGCTGCCAGCCTGCTTAGCAGTGACGTAGGAGCATAGTAGCCAACTCCGCCATTTTATAAAACTCAAGAACCGGGAGCACTTAAAGACCAAACACACAATTCACAGAAGGCGTCAGCAGAGCGTGACTGCTCCCCACATGACGGTCTGTGGGTCTCCAAGCATCTCCTCGCTCCGATGATCCAGTAGTGAACCCATGCGAATCGCATGCCAGTTTACGTACCCAACGACCTTGGAAAACTTGTCAGAGGCCATTCTTTTGTTTTGTTCGTATTATTATGGCTGTTTTTATATTTTCAACAAAAGCGTTGCCATGAAGAATGTATAGGCATGACTAAGTATGAGGCATCGAACAACCATAATACACAGAGAACTAGAAATGCATCAAAGCGAATTTGATGCACTTTTAGTACATCTAATGACACAGCTAAACGTGTAATCTTGGATTATTGGAAATTGTCTCGGGGTTTGATGCACTTTCACTGCATCAAACGGAATTTCGACTGTGGAGTGTGTCTTTTGATGCATCTTAGTGTGTCAATTGCCCGTCCGATGGGATTTTATGCATCTAAGTGCATATTTTTCAATTTATACATTTACATGCATAATTATTACGAGTGCTTTTATTTATCTTATATGGAAAATAAATTTTGATCTATTACGATAATATGAAAGGAATTTTTAATTATATCGGCACACAAATTGATTGAGTTGGTGATTTAAGTTCACTTTATACACAGTAAGACTAATCGGGACTGGACCTATAGTTTAAAGTGAGATCCGAACCGCTATGTGCTTCCATCAGATCCCTGCACTAGAGAAATTTACACTAAGCATCCCTCCACCTAAAAATTTCCAGTAGACCTAATGATTAATTCTTTCAGCGTTTTCAGCATGTTCTAAAAGTTGGAAATGTACTATAAATGATCAAAAATAATTTATAGAATGCACTTTACACACTTCTGAAGCACATTAAATGAAAGGTGCTTCAAGAAAATGTTTGAAAGGTGAAATAATTTTTACAGTGGAGAAATGTGTTAGAACTTTTCCCTTGCAGGTATGCAACCCTGAGGAGCAAGAAAATGAAAAAAAACTGATGCATTTGAACGCGTCACTCTACACACTAAAAGTGCATCACATTTTTTGACTCGAACGACACGTTTTGGTGCATCAAACGAAATATCCACTTTAATGTGTCATTTGACATATTTATTTTGATGCATTTAGGTACATCATTCAGTTTGATGCATTTTAATGAATCATTTGACACATTTATTTTGATGCATTTAGGTACATCTTCCAGTTTGATGCATTTTTAATGTGTCATTGGAGTCAAATAAATGATGCACTTTTGTGTGTCAATTAACACACTTTGAGTTATGTGTGTAAAATGAAATATTGTGGATTGATACGGTTTTCTCTTTGTCAATTCCAACAGTATTTGAATTGCTTTTGAATTAAGGTATGGCCACTTCAGTAGCCGGATCTTAATGGACCTTGAATCGTCTGTCTGTCCGTTTGTATTTTTCTTATTTTACGTCGATTTTCTGCCACTTTTGAAGCGACGATGAGGATGAATGATGATAAATTGATGAAGTATTCGAATCTAGAACCTCCTGGGCCGAAAACACTCATCACGTTCAGCTATCGAAGCAGGAGGATTCATCTTCGGAAAGTTTACTATTCTGTATTACGTCGGAACGTCATCTCACTTTTGCCCCTGACTGTACCAGAATACATGTATAAACGATTTTCATAATACCGTTGTCCAGTGTTATGCCCAAGTATTTCTCGGTTAATTGGCCCAACACTTTTATTATTTTTCTCTTGCACCTTAGGTGAGTGGTTTTAAGAACTGGGACCGACCTTCGTGGCGGGAGTGCTACAGCGCACTACAACGTCAGGGGTCCCGAGTTCGAATCCCGACCTAAACTCCGTACCAGCTACCTGTAGACCAGGCGAACGAGAACAAGTCTCTGGGTAAGTAGTGATGCGAGACGACTCCACCGATGAACAGTGAGAGAAACGGGATTGTGTAATGGGCGACGGGAGTTACCCGTTTCCTCCTCAGCGTTGGAACCTTTTGCAAAGGATAATACCGTACGCACATGGCAAACGGAACGTATTTTTGTCTCCAGGGCCGTACGATTGGTTTAAGAATATCTTAGGCAAATGTTAGGGATAAAACTGCAAGAGCAGATTTTGACAAGCCGTGCATTTAGCGTACGGACTAAGGTATGGATGGACCGTACGGTCGGCAATAGGGTTCTTAGAGCGAGAGCAGTGCATGAGTGGACCTCCCTCCCCGATGGCGTAGTGGTAACGTCGTCGCCTTGTTATCAAGGGGTCCCGGGTTCGATACCCGGTGGAGGCACATAGTGCTTCGGATCAAACTTTAAACTGTAGGTCCAGTCCCAATTAGATTATATCTGCATAAAAGTGTGCATGAGAGAATGCTCGCTATGCTGTAAGTATCGTAGAAGCTAACGCCACATGTGCCGTGACTTCCAGGTGTCAAGTTCATTAAAGATGCCGGTAGCAACAGAGTGGAAAATAATTCCTTGCACATTGTTAGCACGACACTCTATTGCTGCCAAATTAAATGGAACATTTACAAGCCGTTTACACAAAGTGAGAGGATGTGATTCATGAGCTGAAAGCGGTGACTTGAAGTGTGGACGTTATTGCGATTACTTCAACTTTAATCTGGACAGAAATCAGTTCGATGGTGAAAGTCACCTAGGGCAATGCTCTGGGGAAATTGGTGTTTAAGAAAGTAATGTTCCGAAGTCCGTGGCGGGGTTGTTAGCACAGCGTGTTACGACGCCAAAGGTCCCGGGTTCGAAACCTGGCCTGAGCATGGTTCTTTGTTAGTGACCCTTTATCAGTTTAATCATCACTCATCCTCATCGTCGCGATTGGTGAAAAGTGGCAGAAATGCGAAATAAAATAAAACAAACAAATCATTAATTCAATCAGTCAAATACAGTTATGCCTTACATTTCTTCCAAAAGCGATGTATTATTTTATTTTGAAGGCAACTTCTTATCAACGCGTTACTTTTCCATGCAATATAAGTAGGCAAGTGAGTTTTCAGACCAAAGCAGTAAACGACACATGTCACGATGTCCACTTTCGAACTAGTAACACCAGCAACTTGACAAAATTGCTATTACTAAGTTCCCTGGCCCTCACGGACAGTTGCACCACGGGTTATTATTATCTTTTCTTTATTTATTAAGTTAAATTTAATGCCAATATAATCTACCTACAAGTTTCTTGTCAAGAACATTACTCGTACTTTTAGAGCATCAGCACTATGTTATGAAAACTTAAGTGCAAAACAGCCTCCTGTTGTATCGGCTCGGTAAGTGGTCAGTCTCAGAATGGTGTCCTTTAATCCAGAAGGCTGCGTACTTTTTGGCAGGGAAATTTATAATCATTGGACTATTAATGTACACGAATAATTTTGTTTGTTTGTTTGTTTTATATTTCTAAAACTATATGCTTTCAATCCCATTTCCCATTATCCCTAGCAGGGATAAAAATAATTTTCTTTTGCTGGGGATAAAATTTTCTGTGGGGGTAATTCGCACATTGGTTTCACGCATACGCTAACCAAGTGAATAAAATCTATTGATTTTATAATTTAAAATACTTAATAAACACAATAATTATTGCATCATTGGGTTTTTCCGATTGTCAAAAATGGCAGATAAGTGATGTAAAATCAACTACATACATACAAACGAAAAGCATTACCCTATAATTTGGCGCCGACACAGGATATATATTTTGTTAAGGTAATACACTGCTCCACCCTGGGATACACCAGACACCGGTGTTACACAGATAAAACAGCAACACTCAAAAATCAAGCGAAACCAGGGATGGCTCGGTATGATGTGACAGAAACAAGGGTTCGAGTCCTGCTCGAGCATGCATTTCTTGCTGAAATTTCTGCGTAAACAAAAAGCATGTTCAAGAACAGGGATATGGATGCACACACAAGCTATAGCTAGCTTATTTCTAAAATCTCTCAATTGTATAAAGGACAACGTTCTAGAGGGAAATTAATAATCCAACTAAATGGAAATACACAGAATAACCAAGAAGTTGTTAGCCACGGCTTATGAGAAGTCAGATCTTCCATTTACATTGTTTTTATTATTATGTACTAATTTTCGCAGACAATGCCAATACAAAGCTCAGTCATTCCAATCGAATCCTTATCTTTTGGTAAGTTCAAATAAGTAAACTTCATGTAACACAACAAATAGCAAACAAGTTTTTTGTGTATTTAATTTTTGTATTTGATAACTCTTTCGGGGAAGGGTGTCTGGACCCCTCTTCTAAACACGCCTTTTGTGTAAGTTTGATTTTGGTACCATCTATAAATTCAGGTAAGAGAGTTACTTCTACACGCAAAAGTAACAGCTACGAAGTTCCTTATTACATACAAATGTTCTACTTAACGTGTAGACATGAAAGCAAAGAGATGCTTATACAATCAAGAGTCCCTTTCTTCACACAGTTGGGCAATGGAGGTCGTGCGAAAGTTCTCAAGAATCCGCATTCGTCAAATGAATATTAAACATGCAAATGTAGAATTATTTAATTTTAGAATGTTACAAAATGCTCAGCAGAATGGAAGATTGTGGCGAAAGGGCGAAATATGTAATGTCTTCTTGGATCTTAGGAAGAGAAATGCTTAAGATTTTTACAATTATTGCGTAAAGAACTTATTCACATTTCTTTGCATATCTCTGTGCTAAAATACCTTTATCATACCAGAGACATTAGTACGAGAGACGTAAAGATAAGTTTTGAATTGTTAATTTTGCAATACGTGCATGGTGGATAACAAACCGTTGAATAGTTTAGAGGCGTCAACTTAAAATAAATTTGGCGGGGGGCAAGGTTGGCATAAACAATATTTTTTTATATGTAAATATATATATATATCTGTCCCGCTACGTGAAATTGGCGCCTATGGAATAGTTTCTTTGTGTTTTTGGACGTGTTGCAGAGATTAGAGATTCTTGCAAATGTGCATAAAACAATTATTGTGTATGTGATATTCAAGTGTCCCAACTCCCAACGTCGTCACTTGCATGTCAGTTTAAACTGAAATAACTGTCTTACACGTTTCTGGCTATCTGCCGGTCGACCTTGGCATCGTGAGCACTATTTAAATATGCATAATCAGTAACTGATTCACACAACATTTGATTTGGTGTGCGTTGTTTCCAATTAAAATTTTCCAAAGATAACAACCGGCCCCGTGGCGGAGTGGTTAACGGTCCCGGGTTCGAATCCCGGCCTGGACCAAGACCATCTTGAGATTCAGGCCACAGCGCTCAGTCAAGACGTCATCATCTGGAGGCGATCGTCTTAACGCTGTAAACTCCTTGTCGTAATTTTACTGTAGATAATTAAGGTATATTTATTTCTCTTATGAAGTTAAATTTTGACATTTACCCTCCCGACGAATATAGTTACAAGAAAAATTTATAATATTGAATATTTACACCAAAATTTTCATTCAGGAAGTCACTATGGCCACCACAAAAATTCCTACCATAGCACAAAGAAGGAGTTGAAAACCGTTAGAAACTTCCTGGCGGAAAAAATTAAACATTGTATATCTTTGAAAAATATTATCGGGAATATTCAAGGTACCTTTATCAGGTAGGCCATTCCCGAGGTTCCGAGATTTTTCCCATGATCCTGTGCGCGCTATGACGTCATTAAGAGGACAGAATGGAACTTGTTTCGTTAGCGTATACAGAAGCATGAGATAAATGGGTCGATTTTTTACTTACACACACCTTTTCTTGAATGCCGGTAGAATGAGTACAAATCACCTTGTTTGTGCTCTTGCCACGTGCAATAATAATAGAAGAAAATCGCCTCGAATAAAGAGATCATCGCTTCCCAAACAGCAAGTTGCTGCAGCAGGATTGATTCAATTTGTTCCTCCAAATGTTGGACTTACACAGTGGTGAAACCACAGGGGGACAGGGGGCATTGCCCCCCAACCTTCGACGGAAATCAATTCTAGGAAGGGCAAACATTGATGACCAAGGACACTTGCTGGAGGCACAGAGGAGCAATTTCCCCTTCTATTTCAAATTTTATACAAATAAAAATACATTTCGTAAAATTCGTCACACTATTTAATTTCACACCACAATAAACCAAAAACCTCATTTTATCTATTGTAAACCAAAAACTTTTTGGGGGGTCGAGCCCCCTAAGCCCCTCCTTGGACACGTGCCTACTGCGAGTGTCGCTTCATCAATTTAAACTAATCATCACTCATCCTGTTCGTCGCGATTAGCCAAAAGTGGAAGAAGACGCTAAATAACAGTAAATGCCCGGACAAGAACTTTCCTTAGAATTAGACATTAAAATAAATGCAGTAGGTTAGCTGGAAAGAAAAGCCGGCAGTGGACTACAGCCTACAGGGACAAGATATCACGCAAATAATGTCTGAAAAATAAACTATGCATTGTTTCGGAATAGTGTATTCTTCTATCGCGTATTTGATCTCTTGTTGTCAAATTAAATTAACAGCTTTGGTGTTTAATATCAAAAGATGCATGAAACACAGCGTTTCATGGGCCATCTGCTACATTCTACGCATAGCTTTCTTCCGCTCGTGTCCTCTTGGTGACGTCACAAGCTCTAGCCAATAACGTGCAAGTCGTGGAGTGGCCCCCTCTGGGGAATATTAGTCAGCTACAGTAAAACTCGTAACCGCTTTTGTATGAACTTTTGTATGTAAAATCAATTGATTAAATAAAACAAAAAACATGTTAGGTTGACCTTAAACTTTCCAAGTTACCTAATCAATTAAATTGTCTTTAGGTTTACCCAAAATTAATCATCCAGATAATGCAGATATTCTGTGCAGCTATACAATCTCAATACAAAACCTTAATTTCTATATTCTTGCAGCAAAAGCGAAAGAAATTGGTACAAGGGCAATGTTACATGTCTGTGATAAAGACTAAACCTAAATCATATGTCACATTGTAATTTCGATCCTATTGACCTTATTGAACGAAAGATAATAAACAAATTGAATCTTTTCATTGTCGTTAGTAAGATCTGTGATAATAACTTAAGAGTTTCATTAAAGAAAAGAGCAGATTAATATTTCCATTTTAACGTTCACTTGGGAAATAAACATTTGGAATATTTCGTTACGTCGTTTTTTACATTCTGTTAAAAAAATCGTGAAGAATGTTAATAAATTATGAAACAATAATCATTATCACTGATAATCATCAAAGTTACTAACATTGAAGCTTCACAAAGACAAAAAATAAAAAGCAGTTCATATGAAACCGTTTTAAAAATTTAATACATTTGTAGTTCATATTAACATAGCTAGGTAACAAAATGCTTTCTGTGTGAAAACATTTGTATTTGAAACATAAGTAATATATTCTTGGATAGTTTTACACACGAATATTTCATCGAAGTTCTTGTTACACATCGCAACTTTGTATTTGAATGTACAACATATCTTCCATTAGCTTCCGATTAGCATAAAGAAGCATAAAGCGGGATAAAATAAGAATAAATGTACACATGTATAAACTTTGCCCCGTTCTTTCATTAAGCACATTTTGAAACCGAAAATTTGTGTAAATAATATGAATAATTTATCGAATGCTTGCATAAAATTTACACTAACAAATTGCTTTGGTAGACGTAATATTAACCAATGTTTCTAATTCAGGGTAAATTATTTGATATTTCTAAAAAAATGTTGACATGTTGTCCACATTTACGAGTATATTTGTTGCCTATTCCGGACACATGAAATGTTTACATCATGAACTATTACTCTTATTTATTTTTTAGTATAAAACATTTGTTACTTAACTTGTATCTTTTCGTAGTGACTGAATCACATGGAATTGCCCTAAAAATTTCACATTTTTAACATCATCTTGAAGAAATGTGAACGTTACTCTTACCTTTTTCATTGTAATTGCCTCTGCAATTGAGTACACAAGACTTATACACCATACCTCTTCCACATTTAAGCATATTTACACGTCATGTAAACTCGATTACAGTTCTTAAATTTGCATTACAATTCCATATTCACTAAAAAGGTCCAACATTGATTCCGAAGAAGCAAATCAAACATGGCGGCTATCTCGCCTCCAGTTGATGACGCTTAGTCACGTCACCGGAGCAAGCCATGAGGCTTCCAGATTGAGAAGGTAATGCCTGGACATGGGTATTTGTGGGTGTCCATTCATCAATTTCATCATATCATCACCCATCCCCATCTTCGCAAATTAGCCAAAAGTGGCACAAAAAGCGAAGTAAAATAAACTAAATCAATCAATCCAAGGATAACGGAACTTCAGTCGTGAAGGAAACTTTACACAATAGCACTCACTCTCAATGTCCATCTTAAGTATGTATAGATCCTGGTAACATTTGACGTGTTCGGAACTTTTGAGATATTGATTTGTGATGTAGATTGGAGGCGCTGATGATTTTACACAAAATGACTATTTTAGAGTATAATTTTCTAACTAAGACTTTCCGAGAATAATTAGGCATAAGTTGGCGTCAGTACTCGAAATGGATAGCGGTGCAGAAACCACGATTTTGCTGCGAAAAGCGTTAAGATTTATGAAGGGCATATCTTCCTCTTCTCGTCTTCTTGCATGGTGGTGATCGTTTAAACTACATAACAGCATCGCCCGGTATTTTGAGCTTTCCACTCTGGTACTAGATGTCTGTGGTGCTTCTGCAATATGTCAGCTCCATATTTCATCCATTTTATTGCCCCGTTTCGCCTCCAGCAGTGCAGAAAAAGTCCACAAAATACTTAAACGAAACACACGTGAAGATGAACAATATAATTTGTCTCGAGCCTTTGTTTGTGTCATGTATCAAAGCACACAGCCAACAAAGTACGTTGATCCTTTATTGTCGACGTTTTTGAAAAAGGATCGTTTGGTTGAGAAAGTTTGCTCATGTTCTGGAAATCAATGGGTGTTCGTGAGCGAACGAAACTCGTGCATCAAGAGTTGTAAACAACGAACGCAAATTGCGGTGCAGAAACCACGATTTTGCTGCGAAAAGCGTTAAGATTTATGAAGGGCATATCTTCCTCTTCTCGTCTTCTTGCATGGGAATATGTGCAGAAGAATTCCAGATTTTGTCGTGTCCAAACTGGATGAGTCGCAGGACGTCTTCCGCGTTCAAGTTACTTGTTCTGAAGAGAGCGAGGATACTGTAAAACGTGTTCGTGTATAATAGTGGCGGCGGTTAGGTGGGCGTGGTCAGTTGCCCCCTCCACTTTTTGTCACTTTTGCCCCCGCACTATGGTAAACCTTATCTACAAAGTGAAGTAAACTGTCATTCCCCCCTCCACTTTTGGCACTTTGACCCAATCGCCGCCACTGTGTAGAAATTTGGCCAATTCGGTAGACTATCTGTTGATCAGACCTTTTCCGACATGGATGTTGCATCTAAGATTGTAGGGGTAGTCTGGAACTTGGTCTAAGACTACAAGCCATTCACAGAGTTAACGAATTTACTTGTAACAGAGGATCCAATAGGAAAGTGCCTGTATGTGTGCATGTCAGGTTTCAAATGACCTCTTGATTTCCACTCCTACTTGCCGGCCTACGTGGCGAAGTAGTTATCACAGCGTGCTACGACGCCAGGCGTCCCGGGTTCGAATCCCGACCTGGCCATGGGTGTTCTTTGTCAGTGTCCCTTTATCAGCTTCATCATATCATCCTCATCTTTGCGATTAACCAAAAGTGACAGAAAAGCGAAGTAAAATAAACTAAATCAATCAATTTTCCACGTCTATTTTTGTGTTTAATAGCCAAAGCCATGCCAAAGTTCAAGGCCATTGTACGTATGAACAGGTAGGGCAATCTGAACTGTGCCTACAGTTAGTTGAGCCTTCACCGGGATCCAAGTAACTTTGACTACAAGCCTTTGTGTTAAGATCAGTCCGTGGGGGTGCTCTGGTGGTTGGCATATTGATGACTTAAGAAACGGTGAAATTGTATAGCTGCGATGCTTACAACATGGAGGGATGCAACGCTAAAATTATTCAGCCATTCCGCACTAGGAAATTGTGTCGATGGGTTGAATATTATTATATTTTTTTGTTTTTGCTTATTTGAAGTTATTACTTTATGAAATAAATATATTGCGAAGAGTGCGACGTTTTCATGCTATGCAGTTAGTATCGACTATCGAGAATATATACATATGTTGTTTTTCTGTACATCAGCTACTTCCTCCAATACAGAATATATATTTGTTCTGTACATCAACTACTTCCTCCAATACGGAATATATATTTTTTCTGTACATCAACTACTTCCTCCAATACAGAATATATATTTTTTTCTGTACATCAACTACTTCCTCCAATACAGGACATATATTTTTTTTCTGTACAACTACTTCCTCCAATGCAGAATATATATTTTTTCTGTACATCAACTACTTCCTCCAATACGTTCTACACTGCCTTGATTTCGTGGCGAGTAGGGCTGAAATTCTTTCGGATGGTCTTGCCCTTTGGGAGTTGATTTTGTTCGCAGTTTCTTCGGTACAAGTCGATGCTTCACATCAATATATTACAATCCTACAAATGGGGATTTTTAATAGCGTAAGTAGAGCTCTCTAGTGAGCATATCTACATCTTAATAAAAGTGGTATTGGAAAGTAAACTTTGTGTGCAGTTTGAATACAATGTGTTCTTACAACCTGCGATGTGGTAATACAACTTGCCACAAAAATGTTCATACACCACTCTATTATGCTAATCCGCGCAACAGGGAATACCTTATATAGTCTCCTGACCCATATTTCAGTTGCTCCAAGTCAAATGGTATCGACTGAAAGAGCTTTCCGTAAAAAGGATCAGCCGTAAATCAAGTGAAAGCCGCGTGGTTTATGGAAGTTGAGTTTTCGCTTCAGCTGATGGGTTCAACGAGAACACTTGTCTGGCACCACTGAACGAGTACGCGGGAGGTGAAAAAAATTAACTCCGTGGCAAATCGTAAATGTCAGTGGTTCACTACGCTCGTTCGGTTTATGGCCACGATTAACGAGGTCTGGTTTCAAAAGGTCTAGCAATCCATGCGCTTTTCTTTTTATTAAATGCACAACTGTTCTTTTGTTGTTCGTTGCACCAAACTGTTTCTATGCCTGTTTTTCCATCAAATTAGCAGCTGAAGAAATGGATGCTTGAGGAAACAGAAGAAGCAAAGATTGCGGTGCAGTGGGTAGTGTACAGCGACACGTGTCTATGAATTGGAATCTGTATTTGATTACCATGCAAGACAAGGATTGTTGTGCTATTCAGTGTCAATCTTTCCTCCCCGGTAGCAAAAAAGGGATGGGGTGAGGGCACTAACTGATGAGGTAAACAAAAATTCTCAGTTCGAAAATTACAAAATATTGTATATGGTGCCATTTAGCTATATTGATATTAATTTTTCTTTCAAGAAAAGGGGGAATTGTAACCTGGCGCCTGTTTAGCGTCACCACTAATTTCTTCACTGATAGTATTTTGCTGATTGAAGGTATTTATGCTGATAGTATTTTTCTAACTTATAGTATTTTTATGGTTGACGGTATTTTTTCGCTGATAGTATTTTCCTAACTTATAGTACTTTCCTGGTGGATGGTATTTATTCGCGGATAGTATTTTCCTAACATATAGTATTCTCCTGGTTGATGGTATTTATTCGCGGATAGTATTATCTATAGTATTTTCCTGGTTGATGGTATTTATTCGCTTATAGTATTTTCCTAACTTATAGTATTTTCCTAACTTATAGTATTTTCCTGGTTGATGGTATTTATTCGCTGATAGTATTTTACTAACTGATAGTATTTTCCTGGTGATGGTATTTATTCGCTGATGGTATTTTCCTAACTGATAGTATTTTCCTGGTGATGGTATTTATTCCCTGATGGTATTTTCCTAACTTACATTATTTTCCTGGTGATGGTATTTATTCCCTGATGGTATTTTCCTAACTTACAGTATTTTCCTGGCGATGGTATTTATTCGCTGATAGTTTTTTCTTAATTTATAGTATTTTCCTGGTTGACGGTATTTATTCACTGATAGTATTTTTCTAACTGATAGTATTTTCCTTGTTGATAGTATTTTACTAGCCGATGATATATATATTCGCTGATAGTGTTTCTCTAACTTAGAGTATTTTCCTCGTCAATATACTTCGTGGCTGATAGGGTTTGTAGTATTATTTCGCCAATAGTATTTTCCTAATCAGTAGCGTAATGCATACTTTTCAATAACATTTCCTTCGACGACGCAAATAAGAAAGTACCAAAACAATTATTTATGTACTTTCGGTAACGCGTTATTAATGCAATCACTGAAAAAGTAACGTTTCAACTATGGCCATCTTCTGCATTGCTGTAACAGATAGCAATCATTTTTGACAATTTATTTCGGTTGCATGTCATCACAAAGGTGGGGGGGAACATGTTTCAGGTCTTCTCAGTGTATCATCCCTGAAGGTGGCGGGGGCGGGCGGTTTCATTTTCAATGCGGCGATTCAAAAGATCCCGGTGACGGTGTGGTCTCGTTCCGTCGCCACCGAGAGAGAAAGTGGCCTATCGGTCTCTACGCAGGGATCAAAAGGTCACGCTTCTTTCTCAATTCGCACGAACTCATATGTCACACTAGGGCAATGGAATGAACGTGAGAAGGCTGGAAATGTACTAAAGGCGCATTGAAGGCGAGTGTTGGGCTTTTATTTTTTTTTGTAGACACTGAGTCAGTCCAATTTAGTCATATGCACTCAAAATACATTTTCAAGGGTTGAAGCACCCTTGATTCTGGTGATAAGATTACGTATCCTGGGTTTCTCCAATGACATAATGGTAACGTTCTAACGTGAGGTACATTGCAAAGTGGCTCGGATACAACAATAACTGCAGGCGCAGTCCCGATTAGCCAATCTGAGCATAAAGTCAATTTTCAACAATCTTTTGACACGAACAGCAGCGAATCGGTTGTTTGAACAACAAAAAGTTTAAACATGAAATCAAAATTAAAGAATGAAATAAATACTTAGGGGTTAAACTGTACAGGTCGAGTTTCGACTTTTAAGCTTTATGCTTACAAAAGCAAATACATGGTGACGTTGAGGATGAATGATGAAGATACAAAATGGATGATGCTAGAAACACAGTGATGATGTGCTTCTGGAAAGAGATGGGTGGTAGGACAATCTTCTTGGAGAATGAATGTCAGTCTAAAATTTCAGCCATTTGACTGACAGTAATTCCCGCAAGTGTTATGATGGACTAATAATTTCAAGCATGACTGTTAAGATTACCACAGGAACACGATAACTTCCAACTGAACCGCTTTTTTGTGTGTGTGAGAGAGATAGAGAGTTTTGAGAGAGAGAGAGAAATCTACCCTCTTGCAAAATTGCCTTCTTTACTAGTTACTGAGGAAATATCCTACGGACGTCAACACCCAAGGATACAAGTGTAGGACCCCTGGCTCCGCAGCTCGCAACGCTAACCACTCCGTCACGGAGGCTGCCAAAAGCGAAGAGTGAGCTTCTTTTCGAAGTTCAAATTTGTACTCTCCTGAAAGAACTCTAAAATCCTTTTGGTTGTGGGAATAAGAAATGAAGGCCAAGTAGCGCCGCGAGTGACGCTCGAACTGGCACCTGGCGGGAAAAGTGGCAACTGTACTGCAAGGCAGCATCTCGATTCGGACGACTTGAGAGAACTGCACTTGCCGATTCGTATACACGGCCCAATGCCCCCCCCCCCTCTTTTCTCCCTGGGAGTGCCACCGCCACACGAGGTAAGTTACGGGAGCGCCCATTCATCATATAGGCCTATTCAATGGAAAGAGGCGGGTCTGCTTAATGGAAGATCTTTACTACGTGGAAGAAGCTGAGAGTTGTAGAAACGTCACGATTTCTATTAGGTGCTGTCAAATGAGTCGTGCAACGCCGTTTCGCAGGGTCTCATGGATTGATTGCCGTCACTACAGGCGTTTTCCATTCATCCAACATCCCGTTACGCAACATGGTATCTCTCACGTGATACAGAGGCGCGTAGGTGATGTTGATCTGCACACAACCAATCCTTGTATGGCAGGAACTTTATTCTTAGTAAACATCTTTGAGGGAGTTTCCTGTTTTGAATTTTGGGAGTAACGAGAGTGTTTCCTTTTGTTTCCACTAATATATTTTATTTGTTTGTTTTAACGTTATTGTTTGTCCCGGACCGTGCGGTCTAGGCGTCACTCCGGGGAAGCGTAACATCTTTTCTCCTGAGATTTCGGCCTGCGTATGGGACTGTTGGCCACCCACCATCGTGAGGAAATTGGTGAGCTACGAATGAGTACCGTAGGCCTGTCACGGAAACATACAACAACGACTGGGGTTTCGTCGTGCTGACCACACGTCAGCCCCGTCACTGGCTGGATGATCTCCCACTTCAGTGAGTGACGACGACAGTCGGTAGGAAGGCCCTGGCCCTCACGGGCTGTTTCGCTACGGTTTATTATTATTATTATTAATGTTATTGTTTCTGTTGTTGAATTTATAGTTTTGACTTTATGTGGAAGATTAAATGCAATAAAAGGAAGTGTCGAAGATCTAAGGACCTCAACACTGAAGCCATTTTCGGTTTCGAGAAATTTCTAAACTATCCAGTCTGCTAGGACAACGGTGTGTGTCAGTAGACAGAACGAATATTCCGATGTAGAAGAAGATGTAAGAGATTATTTTAAAAAAGAAAGGTTCGTTGTATTGAAATTGTGTAGGTGTCAATATTAGCGTTATACTGTATAACTGAGTGTTCTCAATAATAAGACGACAATAAATTTTGGGCAAAAGGTAAGATATTATCTTTCTATTTTTCTGAAATGACATCCGGAGAGGGCTCAATGCAGCCATAATTTTAAGGAGAGTCACATAACTATACAGCGCACGGAGATTGGACAGCTAGCTACCTTGCGTTAGACAAAAAGGAACGTCACAAGTTGTTGAATAACGTAACGTAAATAACTAGTTATATTTTTGGGACATGCGCTAGTAACGCGTTACCGTTACAGTTATTTTGCTTCCACCTAACGTTACTTTGTCATACCATAAGATAATTACTGTTTACGCAAGCATCACACCTGTTCCCAGTAGTGCATGCTTTTTCAATGTAACTTTACTTGCACAAGTATGAAGCTACAACAAAGCATGTTTCGTCCAGGCAAATAAATCACCCCGTTATGAATTTATCAAGGTAACGCGAAGCAACTACGTACCGTTACAATTGGCCAAGTAATTTAGTTAACCCATTACTAAGGCGAAAAAACTAACACGTTATTAGCGTCACGTTACTATACTCTATCCTGGGATTCTCTGGAGCAAGGCTGCGAATAACGGTAGAGAAGGGGAGAAAGCGAATGGGCGGTAGCTGCAGACGCTTTTCCCATTCACGCAATCCCGTCCCCTCGCACGTGTTCATTGGTCGAGCCTTCTCAAGTCACTATTTGCAAAGAGGCTCGCTCCCTTGCTCCAAAGATTCCCGAGACAGATTATACCTAATTCCGCCTCCCATACTGCATTCCTAGCCTCGATCGTAGTTTCAGAAACATTAGGACGACCTCGAAGCACTCCAGTGGTCTACGTAGGCGCCAGATTTCAATCTCATACAATCTCTCGAACGAACTGTTCTGAAAGGCCAGTTCGATTTCCGAATAAGGCAATGCTATTTGTTGGTGGTTGCCATCTCAACGCCGGTTGACCATCATTGCGACATTAGATATGCAGTCACGTGAAACAAACTAAAATACAATAAATACTAAGATATAAACATTCAAAGCATGTTTGCCTATATTCCAGGCTACGTAGGCTATCTGTGAAGCCTGAAGCCTAGAAAGTAAAATACTGAAGAGAAATCTCTTAGAAACTGAAAAAAAGAAGATAGCCTAATGGCGATTCTAAAGTTCGCAACCTGAATTCTTAGGGGTTGGCAACCTGAATTCTTAGGGGTTGGCAACCTGAATTCTTAGGGGTTGGCAACCTGAATTCTTAGGAGTTGGCAACCTGAATTCTTAGTTGGCAACCTGAATTCTTAGTTGGCAACCTGAATTCTTAGGGGTTGGCAACCTGAATTCTTAGGGGTTGGCAACCTGAATTCTTAGGGGTTGGCAACCTGAATTCTTAGGGGTTGGCAACCTGAATTCTTAGGAGTTGGCAACCTGAATTCTTAGGGGTTGGCAACCTGAATTCTTAGGGGTTTTTAGGGGTTGGCAACCTGAATTCTTAGGAGTTGGCAACCTGAATTCTTAGGAGTTGGCAACCTGAATTCTTAGGGGTTCTTAGGGGTTGGCAACCTGATTTATTAGGAGTTGGCAACCTGAATTCTTAGGAGTTGGCAACCTGAATTCTTAGGGGTTCTTAGGGGTTGGCAACCTGAATTCTTAGGGGTTGGCAACCTGAATTCTTAGGAGTTGGCAACCTGAATTCTTAGGGGTTGGCAACCTGAATTCTTAGGAATTGGCAACCTGAATTCTTAAGAGTTGGCAACCTGAATTCTTAAGAGTTGGCAACCTGAATTCTTAGAAGTTGGGAACCTGAATTTTTATAAGCTTGCAACCCGACTACCGTTGGGATGGCAACGTGGCTTTCTTGAAGACATCAAGAATCAGTCTAGTCTTCTCCCTTCCTCCATAGCCTAGGACCAGGTGTCATAGTGAGATAGCCCAGGTCTTAGACTCAGAATACGCCACTGAATTATAGGCTGTCTAGTGGCGAACATTATGCACAGGTATACCACAATGTTAATATGTAGCTACGAGGCTTAATTTTTTAAACTTCCATGTCTCAAAGGAAGGTAACCGTTTCCTAGGTTGGCAACCTCGCGTCGGCATCACTGTATGCAATTATGAGCTTTTCTTTCATTCGTTGGATTCTGAAATACCTACTAATTCCTACTAATGAAGATTATTGATGCCAAATTGTACATTTTGCGAAAATATACAAAATGTCGAAATTTTCACTAAGATTAGGTTTATACTCAGTGAGTTATCACGATAATTTTTAAAGTAAAAGCACCAAATTTAAATATTTTATTTTATTAGGGGTATAGTTTGAGCGAAGAAATGAAAGTATATTTCACACTTCATTCACCTAGACTTTAAATTTCCCCCCAATTTTTATATTTTTCATGAAATTTCCCATTTCACCTGAAATTCCGCCTGAATTTCTCTGCATCGAGGGAAAATTCCCTTCATGTAGCAACACGTGGCAAGTTCTCAGTAAACCCGTTTCAAACTCGAGGTTGTGGAGGAACATTTTGAAGTCTCAACCTGTAACAACGATTTCTTTTCACGAATTGATTGATTTCCTTTATTTTACTTCGCTTTCTGTGCCACTTTTAGCTAATTTGCGAAGATGGGGATGAGTGATGAGTTTCTTTTCTTGAAAAAAAAAATCATTGATTTATATCACTCTACATAAATAATTTATAGAATAATGTACATAAGGATTTTGTAGATATTAGAAACAGCTTTTGTGAAAGTACATTACTCTCGTAATCATTTAATGGCGATTATTAAGCTCTAAGATAGAAAAAAGAGTTAAAAAAATATATGTACTGATGGTGTGAAGCTCATACGAATGGAAATGTAAACGTAGGATTTATCTTGATTTAAAATTCAATAATTTTAGCAAACATTTTGTATAGAAAAATATATAAAATAGTGATCATGTTAAACCATAAATAGTGTCAATATCATTAAACTGTAAATAAACATGCCAGCTGATGTTTTTCGAATGTTCATGAAAAAAACCTCCAAAATTCAGGTACGAAGACTATAAAAATATTTATTAATATTTTAAGTTACAATTATAGAGTACATCCAGAATGTTTTAGTTTCACTGGAAGAAAAGTTACTGAAATTATTATTAGTTTCATTGACCAACTCAAGCAACATTTCCATAGTAGTTACAGTAGCCTATCAGAAACAGAAAAATGTATGTTTACGTAAACTATTCAAATATTTTACAGGGAAGGCCATTTACTAAAAGAAGCCTTTCTATATAAAACATATATCTATGTGCAAGATGCCAAAAACCATGCAAGCAATTTTAAGAATGATTTTTTTAAAAAAATGAAAAGAATCGATTTAAAAAAATACGATTAAACAAAAGAATCAACAAAAATGATTTTTTCAATAAAAACCATGATTTTTAATCACCCTGATGCTGTATGAAATAGCACGCACATGTTTACAGGTACGTGTAATAAAAGTACTAATCCTGATTATATAGCCTAAAACAGTGGCATATTGAAAATAGAAAATTTTCAACTTCTGCTTGACTTTTCCGAAGGGAAACAAACGTGCCTATTTTGCAATGGACTAGCTCATTCAAGAGCATGAAGACTGCAGCATTCCCATGCTTCTTCCTCCATTCTCGTACATATTCATTCATAACTTATTATGTGTTTTCCTTAACTCATTGTCGGTTTGAAAATGGAAATACTGAAATAGTAAACGCACAAGCACAAGAAAGACACTTAAACTTAGTGATTATTGATTCTGCCCATTTCAGAGCAGAACCCTGCGTAATTTCAAACACCTGTTGTGTGCGAAGTTTCTGAGTGCAAATGTTATGTAATATGTTGAAAGTTATACATTGAGCCCCCTATAGGGAGGGGCGAACGAAAACTGGAGGAACCCGGGCTCCCCCCCCCCCGGTTTCGGTGATATATATATATATATATATATATATATATATATATATATATATATATATATATATATGACACTGTTTTCTCGCACCTGGAAAATGATACATTTGTTATAATCATGCAGTCATAACTTTCTCCTGATTAAAGATAGGTTGAGGAAACCTTCACCACTGCATTTCTCGTGAAATTCTATCCTCATTTGATTCTAGTCTGATTGCCACGCGGGAAACCCGGGGTGGGTGATCGAAGGTCGGTGCTGTATGCACAGGGAACTTTAACTTTACCTGTATATATTGTATTCGTTTCTGTACCCCTAAGTACGTTTATTATTTACATACGCGAACCCTCAACTATGTCAATGGCTAAGGGCTCCCTAAAGGCATATATGTCTCCGCCCCCTTTCCTCGCAGGTCATGTTCATGTTTGGTGCTTTTAGCATAATATGGTAATATGGAGATATATCTCCAAGCTGCTATGTGTAGCTAGCTAGCCGTCCTTCTCTGTAGCCGCGGTAAGTTGATTGGAGAGTTAACAGATGGCTCTGTTAGTTACTAAAAAGAATACAGAGAAAAATGTAAACAACATCGTATATTTTTCCTCTACTTTACACAGTATTAATGTAGAATTCACTATCGAATTACAAACTAAGTAGTTTCAAGATCAAAATCTTATTTCTACTCTCTCTTTATGCACATGATTTATGCCTCGCAGGAAAAAGATTTAATATTTTTATTAATTCCTATGTTGGACTGGGAGAAATGACTATTCTTCCAATGTAAGAGAGCTTATTTTTGAAGGACCTGATTCATCACCTCCCTTGTTTCATTCTCACCATAGGCGTTCTCAAGGGGAGAGGCAGTTAGTTGCCCCTTCTAATACTCTCACTTAGAAATCCTTATTACCGTTTTTGAACAATAATGTGTAGTTGTTTTTGAATCTGCTGTACGAAATCATGTTTGTATGTAAATTAGCCAGAGGGGGAGGGGAACAAAGAACTTTTCTGCCACGGAAGCTGAAATTATTCTAATAGTGATTTTCGTTGGGTCAGGACACACACTATATACGCCCCTGTTTAGTATCCATCAATGCAATCAGAGGTCTGCGCACGCCTATAATTCTCACCTAGTGAGAAAAAATATCCAAGTTATCTCGCAGAGCTTTAGTATCGCGAGTCTCTTCATTAGACAAAACCTTTAGTTACCCAATAAACGTTAAAATGCAATGGCCCTTAGAAGGACCGACTTTCCGGTGAACTTTTCGGAAAGGGTAATTCCAGAGTGATGCTGATGAAAAATAGTTCAAATTTTCACACCATAACAACCAGAAGTCGGACATGGAGAACTTTATTTTGAGTTTGTCAGTACAGCAGTGTTCAATATGTGCTCCGTCAACGTGAATGACCCTTTGGAAGCGTGAGACAGCGTGGTCAATTGTGCGTGTGCACCATATTTCAGCGCCACATTTCCACCTGGTGGTGAAAATGTCAGCTATTTTCATCCCATTGTTCCTATACCAAGTTTCGCAGCAATCTAATTCTTCGAACTGTCTTCAGAGAATTCTGAGTAGGGGGACTTTATTCAATACTACTTGGTATATCGTAATATCTCTTTCAGTATTTTATTCACTTAGAACTGTATTATGAATATACTTTGTCACTTTCGATGAACAATATTTCTAAACCTGAAGGCGGCAGTAGCAACTTTTCTTCCATCTGTCCCTATGATGTGCAACACCAATCCACTCTTTACCAACTTCCATACTAATTTTCTTCCAGGAGCGTATATTCTACGCTATCTAGGCTATTTGCGAAGCCTGAAATAAGATAATAAAATACAGGAGGAAAATCGGTCAGAAATTGTAAATAAAATTATTCATATCAGTGAAATGATGATGGTCATTCTGGAGTTGGCAACCTTATTTCCTGTGAGTTGGCAACCTGATTTCCTGTGAGTTGGCAACCTGATTTCCTGTGAGTTGGCGACTTTATTTCTTGTGAGTTGGCAACTTTATTTCTTGTGAGTTGGCAACCTGATATCTTGTGAGTTGGCAACCTGATATCTTATGAGTTGGCAACCTGTTTTCTTATGAGTTGGTAAACTTATTTACATTCATAGCCTAGGACCATGCGACATGGTGAGATAGTCCAGATCGGTATACGCCACTGTTTTCTTCAGATCCGTTATTCCATCTTTGTCTTGTCCTTCCTACAGCTCTCTTACCACTAGGTTTTTCAACAAGGATCTTGTAAACTATACCATGTCCACCGAATCTTCTAGATTTAATTACTATAATAGCCCCGTCTAGTTCGCTGCACTTGTTGGCTCTCTCTGCACTCAACGCGTCTAGTTGGTTACACAGTGCAACACCGAGACGTCTACTTCGTTGATTTGGTGTCACGTAGTGTATTTGGTGTCTGCACCGTTCTGGAGCGGTGTACAGTGGTGGAAAAAAGTTATTCCCCATAAGACTTTAATGGCAGTAAATAATGCCGGAAAGGTAGGCAACACACATTGCACCTTTAGGTGATCGGGTGATTCTGTCTGTCTCAAGGAGCAACTCGTCTTTCATGCAATAGCCAACAGACACAGGAAATGTAGGAAAGTCACGTGACTTGTTAGGTGGAATGTTGTTCGTCATAAAATCGCCTTTTCTCAAGCCAGGTCGCAGAACCGACAAGAGTTATAGCCTATGTCCGAAAATGATTCCCCTAAAACCGTTGAACGAAACGCTAAAATAATTATTGCCTTAATTACAAAGGCTAGTATACTATATGTGCCGCAGTAGCTCAGTCGTTAGGGCGTTTGATTACCATGCGAGAGATCTGAGTTCGATCTCCGACTGGGGAGAATTGGAATTTTGTCCACCTGTTCAAGTGGCTCCGGCGCCCACCCAGCGTCGTATAAAGTGAGTACTTGTAGGAAACATGTGGGGGGAAGGGGTAAAGGCGGCCAGGGGCGTGGTGCTGATCACATTATCCCCACCTTCGGCCGTAACAAGAAAGTGTGAGACCCTAACTCCGCACCCCCTACACGTCTTCATGGCTTGGTGCAAAGCACAAGGTAGCACTTTGCTTTTTCATTTACTATACGTCCCGATTTTGTCGGAACAGAACTTTCTAATTTCTATGTGGACTTTCTTCCAAGTTCCGTAGGGATGTGAATAGGCTCCAGTTTTTCTTGACACAATTCATCCATATTATATTTCGTTATAAAAACCAAGGCCGATATCCTGTGTGTGTGGGGGGGGAGGGGGCTATAATTCAAACATGGGAGGTGATATTTTTCTCACTACTCCATTCTCCGATTCTTCGTATCAAAAATAAATCTTAATTCCACACACTGAAAATGTAGCATTTCCTACATCTTAGCATGCAAATATCTAGCAACAAAGTAATGTGAAGGCACATAGTGGTTCGGATACCACTTTAAACTGTAGGTGCATTCCCGATTAGTCTTACTGTGCATAAAGTGGACTTAAGACACCAAATCAACCAAAAAAAACAATCCCGTTATCGTCCAGATTATCGAAACCAGAAGCTTTGCCGCGAATAACATAAGCAAGAAGATAATGTGAAATTACCGAACAGAAACAGAACCTAAAACCTAGAACGGCTAGATTGGATTAAATCGACGATACAGCACGCGTTCTGAAATGAAGAAGAATACGAAAGTTGAAGGACCTCGATACACACACACACTTTTCCTCCCCTCAATGGTAAGATATCTTTCTTGCAGAGAAGCCTTTACGTAGGCCTTGAAGGCTACGACGAGAAAGTGTTTTACATGCAATAACGGGACCAAAACACGGGTCTAGTTTGATATGAAAGCTGTGTTCCTCCTTATTTCGTACATACGTCATTGATAACAGGAACACGGGCCTCGTCTGCTAACCCTAGTGTCGTAGAGCAGACGCCTGTTCGCCACCCTTTGGTTCAGTGACCTTCGTTCGTAGTTAGCAAGAGTGAATGACTCACCAGATACCTGTTGACTGTGAGCTTATACAAGAATAGATATTTCGTTAGCGTCTGTAAGTATTGTTTCATCTGCAGTTATATCAGTTAACGTTCGAATTGTTTCCTAATGGTTACGTTATTTATAAATTAGTTCTCGAGAGTGAGCTTTCTATCTATGTGCATGTATTATTTTTTTTTCCTGAAACAAGAAGAAATTCGAAGACAAAAAAAGAGTCGTAGAAGAGTATTTAACAAAATGAAAGAAGAAAACGAAAATGTAAATGTTTAAATAAATTATTGTATAGGTCGAGTGAATAATATTTTCTCACGGGGCCTCCTCGATGGTGTAATGATAACGTCGTCACCTTATAAGCAAGGGATCCCAGGTTCGATACACGGTGGATGCACGTAGTAGTTCGTATGTCATTTTAAACTGAAGGTCCAGTCCAGATTAGCTTATCTGTGCAGAAAAACTACAAAATAAATTGTCACAGTGTAAGAACATTTCATGTTCAACCACATACAAAAACCAACACAATTATGGATCGCAACATATTTTCTCAGATCTATTTTAATTATACGTGCATGATAAAATAACAGAAGTTGAGGAAAGATAAAGCCAAGCGAAACACAGATGCCTTCTCCAGAATTTCAAATCTCGTTACGTAAGGTTCTGGGTTGAAGTCCCGGGCAGGCATGGCTTTCTTGTTCTTGCCTTTTTATCTGCTTTATTTCATCATAAATCGTCGTTATGGTTTACCTACAGGGGAAGAATAATGACAATTGCCAATACAAAGCCAATAACGAACAGAACAACAACTCAATTAGGGAGATGTCAAGAAAGAAACAAGACTTTACAGTGTCTCCGTCTCTCGGTTTCTCGAATTGAAAATTGCTCTCCCGTTCTCGGTCTCGGCTAGTTAAATATAGAAATCGAAAAAGTATGTGAAGATACATATATTTCATATATCCCGGTTTTCTAGGAGATTTCGTGAGAGATGAAATAAGTACTCTTCTATCATGTTTATTTTTATTAGTTTTGTTACGTAACATCACTTTTCTTCCTAGTCGCGGAAGAGTGACCATTACATGAAATTAATGACGAAATACTCAAACACCTGTGACAAGGACGGTACTCAAATCCGGGAACTTTGGTGACGAGATCAAAGGTCGACCACTTAATGAGCTTGCCCACTGAGTCTGCTTAATGTTGCTTGTGTCAGGTAATTCGAAATAACTGTCAATATCCCACATTCATTATCATTTGTTTCATAATTTATCTTATTGATTTTATTAACCTGAAGTCGAAGAAATAGTTGAAAGGCAATAATGCAAGATTGAATGTCTCTGATGTTACTTCGTGCCGAATAATATGACGTGATACTATGATATGAATATATTAATAATATAATATGCCTAGTCATTCGATTGATTGATCCCAATTGCGCACACAAAATATGGTATAATGTTCACTCCTAACCAACCTCCGTGGCGGAGTGGTTATAACAGCGCGCTACGACAGCATGGACCTCTGGTTCGAATCTCGGCTTGGCCATGGGTGTTCTTGGTGAGTGTCCGTTAATCAATGTCATCATATCATCACTAATTACTCATCTTCATCGTCGCTATTTGCCAAAAGTGAAAGAATAGCGACACTAAATAACAAAAATCCAATCAAATGAAACATCTTCACCGATTTAATTCTATACCGTAACAAATTCCCAGTTTTTTACTGCATCTTGCTTCATTTTACAGCATCTCAATTGTTTTCCGATTCGAAAAAAATTGGAATGTTGAGCAGTTGATTGTGCATTGTTTCGTTGTTTGGATTGTTTAATTAACGTCGCATTAATTAGTTTTAGACCAATCGTGACAGAGGGAATCGAGAGCACAAAGGAAGGGGAAAAGACAAGTTAGAGGCCACGGCTCTCTTTAAAGGTAGCATTCCTTGAACACGACTGAAGTAACTGCAGAATATTATGGATAAAATTTGTTTCGCTTTTTCCTTTTATTTCTGTTTCCGTTATTTTACTTCGCTTTTCTTCTCTTCTTCTTCTTCGTTAATCGTGTCGGTGAGGTAGAATTAGAAACTCGTGAAATGGACGATGGTACAAAAAATGCCTCTCCCACGGTTCGAAACTGTGACCACAAAATATTGTCTTATTTTTAAAATTTACGCCAAATATGGTTTCACTCGTCTCTTTCTCAAGGCCTTCCATTGCCTCTCCGATGGCGTAGTGGTAACGTCTTCGACATGTAACCAAAGGCTTCCGAATTCAATACCAGATAGAGGAACATTTGGTTCGGATCCCACTTTAATCTGTAGGTCCAGTGCATAAACTGGACTTAAACCATTAGCGTGTGGCATGTGGCATGTGATGAGAACTATCATTTCAGTGAACCTTCTTGACAATGACTAGTATCACTCGAAAAATATTTTCTTACGAGTAGATCTTGTTAAGAAACCAGTTGCTGAAATGTTCTTCTTGAGGCCAGGTAGCACCCAGCTGTTGTTTGTTGTTGCTGGGGCATGAGTCATGTGACTCATGCTATCAATGCTCAATCCTTCCCGAGAACTCAGATCCACCAGACAAACTTAAGCGAATAATTTGTTATTTGGGTTGCATAAACAACAGGCTTTAAGACGTTACGATATTCTAGGTCCCGTGGCCCAGGTAATTCTTTCTCCGACTGTACAGTGTGGTGTATAGTCACGTGCTAACATGGCCGTATTTAGAGGTGGGTTTCTAGGGTTCAACCCCCCCCCCCCGAAACGTTTGACATGTTGGATTAATGGAAGTTCAGAAACCGAAATCTGTAACTTTTTTTTTTTCCTTTTGAAGCACTACAAAAATACAAGGAGATAACGTTGAAACGATCGTGCTAGAATTTTCACACATTTGGAATTCTGAAACTTGAGTGAAACAGAATTTATTCTCGGAATCGCAGCCACCTGCAACCCCTCCATTTTCACTTCTGCTGAACTCTTTGCAGTGTTGCTCCTGCGTCACAAGGAATATAGACTGAAAATTCCCTTATGATTGTCCCAAAATTCACTTTCCAACTTTTAAATTCCCCGTCCGATAAAGTCGAAAATCCCCCTTGATCTAGGATCTCCAGTTTCTTAGCTCATTACATTCGTGATTGAGGTTACAATCCATGCACCAGGCTAAGTTCTTAAGGAGAATAACTGGTTCCACACTTTTCAAAATTCCAAAAAATAAGTTTTATGGTCAAACAACAAAAACTTTATGACTAAAATTTCCATCTAACTTTTAAAGCTTTCTCTTGAAGGTATATACAATTTAATAACAAAGTATAATAATTGTGCATTTCAGTACACAATACATGAAACGTAAAAAAAAACAAGAAGCCTTGTACTGGATATTCACTCATCTGTTGGATTGAGTAAGCCCCCTCAAGGATATAACAATAAAAATAATAATAATTATTATTATTATTGTATAATTATTGTCATTATTACTATTATTCAAATTTGTGGCTACGCCCATGGGAACAATTATGAATGAACCCCCCCCCCCCCGAAAATTTTTCCTACCTACGCCCATGCGTGCTAACCAATCATAGAACGATGAAAGAGGCAGACAGGCATTTGTTGAATCTTTTGGACTTGAACGCCGCTTTTCGTCTACTTGGACCAGCGTGACACTGGGATGCACCTGCACTACACAGTGTGTCAAAATGTGCAGCGAACTAGATGGGGCTAATAATATAAGGGGATGAATAATGAATATACAGAGTGAGGCAAGAAGTCTGGTTAGGTAAGAAAACAAATACGTGCATTCGCTCGATCATACTCGTTCGAGTCTCCCACGCTCGAGTGTATAGAATCTAATATAATTTCTATGTGATAATAATCGTAGAAATATCCGTGTAAAAATCCGCCCTGGTAGTTTCAGCCCATGATTTTCATACCGGGTGGCCAGAATTAAAGTTACCCAACTCAGAGCCCTCTGTAGCCTGTCTGAGGCATCGTAGAACTCTGAAATTTGGTGAATCCACTATGCAGACTATGGGTTGTACAAATAATCAAGTTAAGTGATTTAGCTGAGTTATTAATTAGAAATACATTTGTTAGTGGCTGGAAGTTGCGAGAAAATAATATCTCGTTTATTGCAAGATTGCAAGGTAAAGGCAAATCAATAACCAATTAAAGCAGTTTACGTCATTATTACAACCCATCATGGAAGTGCAGCACCACATTTCAACCTGATGGCGGAAAATTTAACTATTTTTTTTTTATCGCCATCCTCTTCCCCATGGTTTGCATAGTGGATTCACCAAATTTCATAGTTCTACGATGCCTCAAACAGCCTACTGAGGACTCTGAGTTGGGTAACTTTAATTCTGACCACCCGGAACAAGACATTACGAGTACTTTGGCCTGTATAGTTTTGTATGGATGTGAAACACTTATAGTCGCTTACAAGAACACAATTTTATACTTGGGATTAAGTGAAAACATGACGTTCTTACGAAGCCAATGATTCTAATATAATTTTGATAGATGTTTGTTCGTAAGATATTTCAACTTCCATAAGTAATTCGAGCGTTAGGAAAGATAAATCGACAGTTTTGCGTCGTGTGACGAAACTTGATTCTGCACAATAACCTGGAACAACCACAAGTGAATTAAATCTTAAAAGGAAGGCCCAATTGATTGCTAATATTAATGTAATAGGCCTGACATCTGTGTTTCACTATTTGCATTAAACAGAACAATTTAACAGTTTGTAACTACTTCTAGACTTAAAAGTAGATACACAATATATACATTGACTTTGTTTATAAGTCCACTATATTCAGATAGACATTATCGTACGTATGATTTTTCGGGGGGGCTGGAAGTGTAAAGGCGGATATTATATAGCTGCAGTGGCGGTTGCCCCCCTCCTCACACACACTTTTTGCCACTTCTGCTTCAGCACTATGCGAAACCTTATCTACCGAGGGAGGGTAAACTGTCCTTGCCCCTCCACAGTTTTCGAACTCAATCGCCGCCACTGCATAGCTGCGTTCTAGAGGGAGGGGAGGGGTGCACACAAACTACGTATTTCCTAATTTCAATTTTTAATCTTTCATTTAAAATTTGTTGAAAGACAAGAGGGAAATAGGGTGTCCGTTTGAGGGGGGCTTGGATTTACCACTTTGGGGTTTCCCGAGTTGATTATTATTTTCATTTGATAATTTTGAAAATTTCTGGAGCGGTTCTAGCCCCCATCAGCCCCCTGCGTAGGCAGTGCTGATAGGCTAATCAGGATTATATTTACAGATTAGCGGGATCCTAACCACTGGGTATCGAATCCGGGCCCGCCTGGTTACAAGCGACTACACAAAGGGAGACCGCATTGTACTTATGGGAAAGTGATTTTATGTCTAAAGTCACGTAATGTAGAAATAAACTATAATGTAAATAGGTCTTGTTTTGTTTCCCTTAATGTGTTTGAAAGCTTGCACTCGGAATGCTTATTGAAGACTTGTGTAAGAGTTGACTTAATAATGGAGAAATCTGATTCACAACTTGTTTCCTCTAGCTCATTGTTGATTACTTGTTCGCGTGTTTGGTGTGCATGCTTCATTATTTATACACACACATGCACACACCTCGGATTTCTCCGTATCCGTCTTCCTGTCTGTTAGCAACATCCTCTACATAAATATATGGACTATTTTCTTTTTTACAGATATACAGGAACTACCGAATCGTCCTTTCTATTATTCGTCGAGTAAGATTTGTATTTGATGCAGGGTCGTGCACACGAAAAACATCTATGAGGGTTTTCAAATACAGGGTTTATTTTTTTTAAAAATTATGTAGAAACAGGAAATGACCAACAGATGTCGTGCAAAATTCAACAATAATTCGCGAAAAGTAATAATTGAATGAAATCTTGGGAAAGATACTTCTACTTCTATAACTAACTAACTCAGCCTTCTTAAACCCGAAGGTTCATGGCTGCAGCAACACAGGTCTTTCATCTGTCCCTATCCTGAACAAGATCTATTGTACTCTTTTTCCATCCCTACCGATTTCCTTTAGGTCCATCTCAACGTTATCCCTCCGTCTACCTACTGGTTTCTTACCATCAGATTTCCCAACAAGAATCCTGTAAACTCTTCTTTCCTCTTTCATTCGTGCCACATGGCCTGCCAACCTGTCTTTTTTGATTTATTCATTCTAATAATATCTGGACATGAATACAAATTATATAGTTCTAAATTATGTAACCTTCTCCACTCACCTGTCTCCTCATCCCTTTTAGGTCCAAAGATTTTCCTAAGGAACTTACTTTCAAATACTCTCAATTTATGTTCCTCTTTCAATGTAAGGGACCAAGTTTCACATCCATATAATACTACAGGCAAAATTACTGTTTTGTATATTTTAACTTTTAGTTTCTTAGATATTAAACGAGAAGACAAAAGTTTATGAAGAGAGAAGTAACATGCATTTCCTGAATTAAGCCTGATTTTTATTTCCTCTTTAACATCATTTTCATTTGTTAGTATTACTCCTAAGTACTTGAATTTGGAAAGTGGTTCAAACGAGTTGTTATCAATAATTAGATTTTTATTATTACTTAACACTTGGTTTCGGCCTGTAAGCATATAATTATTTAGTTTTCTCTTTGCTAACTTCCAAACCTATCTCTTTAGCAGTTTTGAAAAATATTTTAGCATTATTCTTAATTGTATTTACATCATCCCATAATAAGTCTACATATGCAAACAACTGAGTAATACCATTTAATTTTAGTCCTTCTTTAGTTTCTTCTACCTTCCTAACAGCGTATTTTGTCATTATTCTTAATTCGATAAAGGAATGAATAAGTAGATGTTATATTATTTAAAGTTTGTTTCTAGTTTAATAGATAATAATTATTACTACTATTGTTTCTGGATTCAGAGTATGAAAATCTAGATTCAGTATGACCATTCCCAGGGTTTTATACTGAATTTTCTGCGGAGGGGAAAGGAGGATAAGTGTAAATTTTAGTTCCATTTTGACAATAAATGAGGACTTTGAGCAATATTTTAAGAGGTGTTGAGGAAATTTGGGGTTTGTTGTTGTGTGTGGATAAGTCACTGTCCTCACGTACTTGGCTAAGCCAGCCTCCGTGGCCAGTGTGACGTGCTAGCAAGGCAGGTCCCACGTTCAAACCCTACTAAGAGCATGAATGTAAGGTAAGGTAACGTTCCCCGTGCACTGTGCCATGAAGGTACATTTAGGGGATGAGAGGGTATGGCCCCACACATTCTCGATCTGGAACATTTTGGAGATGATGTGATCAGTACCACGCTCCGGTTTGATTTGAGTTCTGGTGAGCCCTAGAACCGCTTTATGCGGGGACAAAGTCGGAAAAATTTTGACCTTAGATCACCCACCCGAGAATCGAATCCGGGTCTCCCGCGCGGTAGGCCGACACCCTACCTACTAGACCACCGAGTATTGTATCATTTTTTATATTTCATTAATTCAACATTCACCCTCACCGTCGCGATTAACCCTAGAGGTAGGAAGCGCCGTAGAATAACTGAAATATAGATAAAGGAAAACTTAGGTACAAAGGGCAATGGCCAGGATATTCCAAAGCAGCCAGTTATTAGAAATCACAGACTATTGTCTGTTACTAACGTCTTATTTTATGGCAGAATACCACAAATCAAGTTCAGGAATCAGTGCTTGCAGATCTTATCCACGAAGAATCATTCGTTTTGCAATGCTGAAAACTTTCTCCATGGCTGACACAGCAAACTGTCATTCCCTCTAATTTTACTTACAATCTGGCTCTCGAATCTACACCTTCAGGCTGTTATTGAAAGTCAAACGATGCTCTTTTTGGTCGTGACGCTTTATCATTGCAAAGTTCGTGTCAATCACGACATACTAGTAAATTAATACTATTCATGTCACGTAGCACCTTGTTATTACGTGTATCAATATATCAACTGGGTCACAGTTTTCATTTATCGATAAACGAACTTGATTCCATGTACGGTAGGAGCGGGGTTATAGGTAAGGACACAGGCTACTCCCGTGTTTGCACTTTCTTCTTCTTCTTCTTTTGTGTATTTACAGTCGCAACGGCCTCGTACTGGAGATCCATCTAGGGTTAACTAGCTGGACAGAGATTAACATTACTTGCAACAGTGTGCTGGGGTTTGGTCACATTAAGCTCAAGCATTCTATTTGAATTTCGAAGGTTGAATTGCATTTGAATGCCTGCACTTGTTGTTCAAGGTCATTTCCATAACCGTGTAGCACACAAAACGTCCTAGCGTTATCTTGTACTATTGTTAACTCGCGCTAAAACAGTTTTTAAGGCGATGTAATCAGCAAGGCTGAAAAATATAGTTCACGTGTTTGCCTGTTACACTGTGATTATGCGTTCATTATTAAGATCATAAAATCTACACAATAAGCGTACGCCTATAATATACTAATGTACTTTCCTATTGTACATTTTACGTCGCTTTTTTTTTACATTACAGGTTAATCGCTACGTTGAAGATTAGAAATAGTAACGAGACGAGACTTTGAACAGAGACCTTGTCTTGTATTTGATCTCGAGTTGAAAATGTCAGTCAGTTTCCCTGTTTAGACTTGAAAATGCTTGTTTCGTTGCATTGTCTTCGGTTGCAAATACCTCATGATCTCGTTTCGAAATAATGACATAAATGTAAAAGCATATTAATTAAAATGAACTAAAACATATTTTTTTCCACATGAAACGTAGCATAAAACCTTATCCATAAATATTAAGAGAGGTATGACTGAATACGTTGCAGGGCGCGAAGTAACACCCCCCTTCCTCAATAGGCTCAAGCAGTAGAGATATATTTTCTCATTCTCTTTGATTTCTTCCCATAACTACTGACAGTGAAGCCATTAATTTAGGTTCTCTGCACTTGTGGTTTGCAAGAAATAAAAATACATGTTTGATTCATGATCGATTTTTGTATTATTGGCACATCAGCACTCAGGCTATTTTTGCCGGCGTATAATACGGGAATAAGCCCCTTAAGAGGAAATGATGCCTCTCGCTCGAGCGCGACCTTCTCCCGAGTTTTCCCCGTTTACTTCTGAAAGAAGTAATCAATTCCACTCCTTCTCCGTAACTATTGGACTTACGACCTTCAAATTTTTATGGGACACTTTTCAAATGTTTATTTCATAATCTATTCATTCAAATTTGCATTATCTCAAATGGTTTGATACTTGGTTTTATTTACATTAAATTTGGCAACGTTATTTCCAAATGCCATAAACAGGCGAAGTCAACCTCGACCCTTTACACGGGACGGGGTGTTTTCCGGTGGTTGGAGTTGTTTTTTTTTCTCATTTCGGCAGGACCGCGAGGGAAGGGAGGGGTGCTAATGGCCCGCCTGCTTTTGGCCACGGAATGCTTGAACCTCCCTTGAACCTCCTTTCAGTGTGTTTTACGAAGCAACGGGAGTTTGTGTTATTTGTAACAAGTGCCAAACCTACGTATGTCAAGTGGAAATCGCCTCATATTAATAAATTACGACATTTTATATCGGACGTTTGCACATCGTTAGCACATGAAAGCACACTATTTATTTTAATAAGCACACAAATATTAATCAAGATATTAATGAGTTTATTGTGGCGATTCTGGCTTGATATAAGATAAAATCGCTACTTTTTGAGCAACCAAATTGTACTATCTTTTAGGCATTCGTTAGCACACGAAAGCACACTGTTTATTTGAATAAGCACACAAATATTAATCAAGATATTTGTGCGTTTATTGTGGCGATTCTGGCTTGATATCAAGATAAAATCCGCCACAAATAAAAATAATAATTTTTGAGCAACTAAATTGTACTGTCTTTTAGGCATTCGTTAGCACACAAAAGCACACTATTTATTTTAATAAACACACAAATATTAATCAAGATAGTAATGAGTTTATTGTGTCTTGATATCAAGATAATATCGCCACAAATAAAAAAAAATATTTTTGAGCAACTAAATTGTACTATCTTTTAGGCATTCGTTAGCACACTGTTTATTTTAATAAATACACTAATATTCATCAAGATTTTAATGAGTTTATTGTGGCGATTCTGGCTTGATATCAAGATAAAATCGCCACAAATCAAAAAATTATTTTTGAGCAACTAAATTGTACTATCTTTTAGGCATTCGTTAGGACACGAAGCACACTATTTATTTTAATACGCACGCAAATATTAATCAAGATATTTGTGCGTTTATTGTGGCGATTCTGGCTTGATATCAAGATAAAATTGCCACAAATAAAATAAAAAAATTGAGCAACTAAATTGTACTATCTTTTAGGCATTCGTTAGCACACGAAAGCACACTATTTATTTTAATAAACACACAAATACTAATCAAGATAGTAATGGGTTTATTGTGGCTTGATATCGAGATAAGATCGGCACAAATCAAGAAAATTATTTTTGAGCAACCAAATTGTACTATCCTTTAGGCATTCGTTAGCACACGAAAGCACGCTATTTATTTTAATACGTACGCAAATATTAATGAAGATATTAATGAGTTTATTGTGGCGATTCTAGCTTCATATCAAGATAAAATTTGCCACATATCAAAAAAATATTTTTGAGCAACTAAATTGTACTTTCTTTTAGGCATTTCCTTCGTAGGAAGTGTAGGTACGAATTATGTGCCTTTGATAATATATATATATATATATATATATATATATATATATATATATATATAAATATATATCTTTGTATGTACAAATACATTCTTCGTTTGATAAGATAGTCTCTGTTATTCAGTGGTTTTTCAGGTACTCAAAGGGTAAAGTTTTGAGATCACTGATAAGGCACGCTATATGAACGTTTGAATTAAGTTGCAATTGAAATGCAACATGAAACTTGTGGAACGGTTAGGATATGTGTTGTGTGTGTCTTCCATAACTTTAATTGTTTCCCACTACGTTATATTTTTACCAATTTGTCCCATGAATGACTATAGCTCTTGTCCTGTCTTACGGCGGGCATCTCTACATACTGGCAAAGGAAGTGGGGATCGGGGAAGCGACCAATCCAGCGCGATAAGAAACTAAGCAGCCTGTAGAACGAGGTGCGCGTAGTAGTTCCTCCCGCCAGGCCGTAATTATCGGTGCCACCGCTGTTGTCTCGTTGGTTTGCTGCGTATTCCCCGCTCCCCACTTCCCTTGCCAGCATGTAGAGCACCCGCCGTAAGAGTAGACAAGAACTCTAGCTTGTCAAGCAGCAAACAACTATTCGTCTTTCACTCCTCGGTTGAAAATGGGCACATAGTTCACTCCGCTTTATTCGCTTTTATTTCTTTCTTCTCTCATTCCTGAACCATGTCAAAAAACCCTACCCCCCCCCCCCCGTTCCTTGTTCCCTACCAAATTGTTGAAACCCCCCTTACCCCATTTCCTTGCTATTCCATTGTGCGACAGTCGATATCATTTCTTCTCTATGTCCATTATGTGTCACTATTTGATTTTCTACTGATGTGTCCATCCTTCTTCCCGAATCTCACACCCAAACATCCATGCTCAAGCCTGGATTCGAACCCGAGACCAACATTATTATTATTATTATTATTCGTAGTAGTAGTAGTAGTAGCGGTAGTACTAGTAGTATCACAGACGTAAATTATGCAAAAAGGGGGCAGAAGTTGGTGCTAAAGCATTTGTTTTCGAACACACTTTAGTCTAATTTGCGAGGATGGAGATGAGGAATGAATGGACACTCACAAACATCCATGCCCAGGCCGGAATTCGAGCCCAGGACCCCTGTCGTGCTAAGCACTCCGCCACGGGGGCCGGCAGTTTTAATTAAAAGCAACACAATTAAAATCAATCAATTTAATAATACAATAATCAATTTTATATGGAATAATATTATATATTTTTGATCAGAAAGGGGTTTGGCAATAATAATGAACAGAAATTAATTTAATGATGATGGCCTGAGGAACTTATATGCTATAATATTGCATTGGTCCAGTGATTGGTAACTAATTTAAATGTATATTTGTCAGTTTTGATGATTATACCATACTTTCCAATTGTTAGTATGAACTATAAACAAATTGAAAGGTATTTACGAATAAATTTGTTGGGACTGGGCATCATTCTATAAAAGAAAAAGATACTAGGCCGCGGTCTCGAAAAGGTTGAGAACCACTGGGATAGAGTAACCATACCATCTGCTCTGTGCTCCTATGGTCACAAGTAGTGATGGGTTCAAACCGTTCATTTGTGCGAGTCGACTCATGAGCGCTCGCTCACTGAGAAGAGTCGTTCAAAAGAGTCGCCAAGCTTCTTTTTCTCGAAACACATGCCTGAAGAGGGGGAAGGGGGTAGGTGGTGTTGAAGCAGATGATTGTATTTAAGTAAACGAACACAATGTACGTCCTTCAAGATTAATAAATTGTATTGCATTTTTGTGTATGTGTGTGTGCGTGTAGCCGACTAGATGGCCAAGATTCTGAAGTAATCGACATTTGATCTTGCCACAGAAGTTCCCGGGATCTAGTCCCGGTCTGGGCAAGGATATTCTTTACGAGTGTCCCTTCATCTATATCATCACGCATCATCCTCATCGTCGCGATTACTTAAAATTTGAAGAAAAGCGGCATAAAATAAGAAAAATACAAATACGATTCTGTATGTGTGTGGATATACATATATGTGTAAACAGTAAACACACACACACACAAACAAAATTTATACTTTTTTTTATACACATACTTGTTTTCATTACTCTGCCTCATGAGTGAGATTTTCTATATTTGTATCTTGTTTCAGTTTACATTTCATGCTGCGGATAATGCAAATTATGCAGTACGATAGCATACACAGAAATGCTATATAATTATATCAACCTTTTATTAGTAATAACGTGCATTTACATATTCTTCCTTTTTTGCATTCGATCACTGGTTTTAATATCGCAACAAAATGCACTCCAGATCTGCGCTGCGACACATGCTTGCATTTCCACGAGCATCGCTCGTTCACGACTCGTAAAACAGCACGAAGAGTCACAGCACAGTCCCACGACTCTTTCCCCATCATTCGTTCACGACTCGCGAGTCGGCACGAAGAGTCATTAAGCACCTTAGCGACTCTTCTCCTCCCTCATCGTTCACGACTCGCGAGTCGGCACGAAGAGTCATTAAGCACCTTAACGACTCGCTCGCCTTAGCGACTCTTCTCCTCACTCATCGTTCGCTCGCGAGTCGCGAGCTCTCTTACACAAGGCGCGGCGGCGGCAGTCTCGCCAGCAGACTGGATCTATAGTTTAAAGTAGGATCCACCCGCTCGCTCTCCGCGGATGGCTAACAGCTGTGTTTAAGAAATATATATCGCTCTTGAACATTATCCATGTCCATCCCATATCCATGTTTTTGTTGTTCTACAGTCATTCAATATAAGTTTCTGCCAATATCATAATGTATGATTGAATTTCTATAAAGCGGGCCAAATTATACGTATGTATTTTTTTTTAATGTTGCTTTCTACTAGTAAAACACCTTAACACGTAGGCTCACCGCTGATGGCCAACAGCTGTTTATATCACTCGTGAACATGACCCATGTCCATCTTACGTAGTTGTGCCTAATTCTGCAGTCATTCAATAAAAGCTTTTTTGCAGTATCATGTACGATGAGATTTATGATTAAACTTCTATATTTATTCTTTAATGCTGTTTTCATTAGTAAAATATTTACACGTTAATGTTAATGAAATATTTCACGTCATATGAAAACGATTTTGTCAGACAATGTTTAAAGTTCACTTTATGCTCAGATAGTCTAATCGGGATTGAAGCTACATTTTAAACTGGGGGTCTAAATCACTGGGCAAGGTGCCTCCACAGAGGATCGAATCCGAGACAGGAAGCGATTTCCTTACCAGGATTTAACAAGGAATGAAAGAATGGCTGAATAACATAAATAAAACATACTCCATGGTGCATGTTCTTTGTTTCTTGGTTTCTATGTTGGCCAGCTTGAAATAATCTTGGAGTGACAGATAAGTGGTGTCGCCCTCCTCAAAGTAAGCCTATTGACACCGAAAGTTCCGGGTTCGAACCCCAGCCCAGAGATGAGTGGTAATCTGTATTTAACCTCTTGTCAATTACTCTAATCACCATCCATCCTCCGTCGTTGCCTTGTAACGATACCTGGTGGATCCCACTTTAAACTGTAGATCTAGTCCCGATTAGCTTATCTGTACGTAAAATTCATTCATCCTCGCTGTCAATACTAAGTAATTAGGTATAAAAGATGCATAAAATACAACAAAGCGTGTTAGGCAGTTAAAATATTAAAACTGAATTAATAAATTATAAAATATAATTACTGCATGCTAATTTATAAGAAATTATAGCATTTTAAAATTTGTTTGTTCCTTAATGGGAAAATAACTAGTAGCTTATTTCTTCTGTTCATTCTCATGTTAACAGATTTGTTTTCTTGGATAAATAAAATTGAACGTGTAAATTAAAAGGTTTACATGTGCACGAAGCGGAAGAGCAACTCGATCGAGTATCGTGGTGAGACAAGATGACTTGGCACATCGTTTCAACTCGTGAATGAGAATGCATATCTTGTTCGTAATTTGATTTCAAGTTAAAAACACCTGTCAGGTCTTGTTCGCTTATCGATTTCAAAGCATAAATCGGTATCGTTACTCCAATGAGACGAGATTCTCGGACAGTACATTTTACACAGAGTGTCTCTCATCATCTCACCAACTTTGGAAGGGTTGGCCCTGTTTTCATTGCGATTTTGTAATGTCCTGCTACTTGTCAAACTGATTCACTTCCAACAATTTCAGTCGCCTCTGTGGAGGAGTGGTTAGAACAGTGCGCTAAGAGGAATCTCGGAATTGAGTGTCACTTCATCAATTTCATTATATCATCACTGATTTTCATGTTCGCGATTAGCCAAAGTGGCAGAAGAGCAAGCCTGGGCAAAAGTGGTATCCCGAGCGCTATGTGTTTCCACCGAATATCGGCCTCAGGATTCCCTGCCCTCGTGCCGCGATGTGCTAACCACTCCGCCACGGGGGCCGGCCCTCCCCATCACATCTCTGTTTTATACTAAAGGCTATGATTGAATATGAATTTAAAATTTTGTGTGCGTCACTTAGGCTATTTTGCACCCTTCACTTTATACGGGATCCAGCCCCTTACCAGAACTAAAATAACATAACTGTAATGTCCTGTAGTAACTAAAATATTAAAATAATCTGACCGGTTAAAAGCTGAGGCTGTAAAGGCACTCTGCACACATAAGGACAAAACACAGGACAACACACACACACACACATTCCTACGAAAATTATACTGGCCGTAGGTATAGACGCCAGAGCCTCGTTAGTCTGCAAAATGCAGTCCAGGGTGTACTATGTGGAACTGAGGTTGACAATTGGGTGTACTACGTGGAAGGATCATCCCTTACATCCCTTAAACTATATTTCTCGAGACCCTTGATGTGCTAACCACGCCGGCATACATTATAGAATACTTGAGTTAGTTTTGTCAATATTAATTTTATTGATTGGATTTTTGTTTTGCAATGATTTTGCGCACTGAATTTTCATATTTATCTTTGCTTTTCATTTGTGTTTTACTTTTATTTTGTATATAATGCTGTGTTTCTATTGGTGTAAATTTGTGATTCGTCTCTAATAACGTTATCATTTCAATGTGATTTAAATTTTAATCTTCTAATCTCACGTGTATAATATATAAGTATATGTATGTACACATGCATACAGAGAGAAAGAGAGGGAAATTGCATGATATGATCGTTAGAGGGGAAATCCCCACCGTTCCCCGCATAATTTCAAATTTGTTCCTTGTATTACACAAAATATATTAAATTAATGTTATAACAAATTGAATATCTATTATAGATCGGATTATAAGAAATTATGTATAACTGCGTGTGTGAGCGTGTTTGTCTCTCAGGTTCTTTATTAAAAAATCAGAAGAACAGAACATAATGTAGTATTCAAATATAAAAAGACCTTCATTTCACGTGTCCACTTATAATTAATTCATTATCATGTGGTTTGTTCTATTAGGTAATTCTTAACTGAATATAAAAAAAATTGTAAGTTATAATTTTTGTTTTAATACATGTTTGTTATTTTCACTAAAGGTTTATCATTTGAACTTGTGCTTGCTGCTTGTATTACGTCATTTTTGGATTTGGAGTAACATAAAACAAAAGGCGTTTATTGTCTTTGATCTTGCTTTAGAAAATAATGATTGGTTGATTGATTTGGTTTATTTTACTTCGCCTTTCTGTCACTTTTTTTGGGTAATCGCGAAGATCAGGATGAGTAATGAGGTGTACTAACCACTCCACCATGGAGGCCGGCGCTTTAGAAAATAATTAAAAGTAACAATCGCTTTCCACACTAAGTATTTTGTGTTGCAAATTATAAATTACAGCCTGCCTTTTCTGATTCACTTTAATAGCATAGTGGTTAACGCTGTCATGTATTAAAATGGTTTGCTTGGCAAAAATTGTTATAAGTCCACTTTTATGCTCCAATAGGCTAATCGGGTCTCCCCGATGGCGTAGTTATAACGTCGCCGGTAATCAAGGGGTACCGTGTTCAATACAAAGTGGAGGTTCGGATCCCACTTTAAACTGTAAGTCCAGTCCCGACTATCCTATCTGCACATAAAGTGGACTTAAACAATAACAACTCAAAATAGGCTAATCGGAATATTGTAAATAAAGAGATAATTAACACCTTCCCAAAATCTTTACAAGACTCCCCTAATATTTTTTACTAACATTTAATTTCTTGTAATTTTAGCGCTAATGGTTTGGCCGAACTTGAAACTACAGGACAAATTTGTAGGCTGTTCTTCGCTGCCCGTCATGGGCTGAGGTTGCGCGCTCTTTCTCTCTGCAAACAACACTCGCGAGCTCGCGAGTCGACTCTTTCCTTCGTTCAAAGAGTCGCTAAAGTGTGCCACGACTCTTTGAACGAAGGAAAGAGTCGACTCGCGAGCATGCTCCTTCCCCTCTCATCGTACACGGCACGTTTCAGCCAGCTTTACTCAACTAGGGGTAGGGAAAAGGAACAGAGAGGACCCCCCCCTCCCTCTCCTCTCCAGTCCCCATTTGCTGCCCGCAGAATCGACTTGCTTTCTTTAAAAAATTCCGGCCGCCAGGCGAGTATACACTTGCGCATGCGCCTTCCTCGCAAAATTCGTGGAAAGGAGAGGGAATAATGGAATAATAGTTGCTTGGCGGGCGGAGGAGTCGTGGTACACATACGACTCTTTGAACGTGTCGTTCAATTCTGGTGAACGAGTCGTTCACCGCTCACAAGAGAGAGTCGTTACTTTTGAACGACTCGTTCACGAACGACCCATCACTAGTCACAAGCAAGTGGAGAATGGAAGCTGCTGCGAATTTTGTCACGCTGCCCCTGCCCATGGCTATGGTAAAAGGCCGAGGCTATTTATTCTGGAGGAGGCAGTTCACCCCCCCTCCCCTCTCTCTCAATCCCTCCCATCGGGCGAAACACTAGAAACCACTGCCCGCTCGGTCCCCTCGATTCTCGAAACCTGTTTTGTTTACCCTCGCTGAAAATGAGGAAGAAAACAGACTCGGAAAGTGAGAAGTCGACCATTTAGCGAGGCAATTGTACGCTGTTACCAAACTCAATATAATTAAAATCAAGTATGAAATCATTAGTGCTACAGAGAATTTGAGTGAATAGATTATGAAATAAACCTTTGAAAAGTGTCCCATAAAAATATGAAGGTCGTAAGTCCAATAGTTACGGAGAAGGAGTGGAATTGATTACTTCTTTTAAAATAAACGGGGAAAACTGGTCTTTCTAGAAAAGGGAGGGGGAGACGGTCGCGCTCGGACGAGAGGCATGACTTCCTCTTAACTAAAACAAAACTGAGGATAAGCCCCTAATAAGAAAAAAAACATGCCTGTTAAGAAATTCCTCACTAAATTTTTAAAGCTAATACAGTAATATTAACAACAATGTCTCTGAGGAAAAAATCTCCTTACCTAGGCTAAAAGCTGAAACTATGAAGAGGCCTTCAGCACAAACACATGACAACACGACTCCACAGAGGTTCAGACGCCAGAGCCTCGTTTCCCTGTAAGACTGCATCTTCCGGGATGTAATACGTAGAAGTGTCTTCTCAGGTCAAAATATAGGGAAAAGAGATATGAGAGGGGAACGAGATAAAGGCACAGATAAATAAAAAGTGGCAGAAGGGATAAATAGCACGATTGAGGAAAAAGAGTAGAGGGAGGAAGTTTTCCAAAGAAAAATGGAGGCCAAAGAAGATGTCGAGGAACAGGATGAGTCAAAGTTGGACAGTGAGAAAGTGAGTGCATATAGGGGGGAAGTACACTTAAAATGTGCACCTTAATTTTTTAGCATCTGACACCTGCTCAACCATTCAAAGTTCGGCATGTTTCCGTGCACAGATGGCGCAAGAATATATGATCTAGGGATGGGGATGCCATGTGTATTTTCATCGAAAACATACCACTATTTATACATTCGTTCAGCCTCGTACACAGTGACTTGACTTGTTTATATTAATCCTTGTTTGCAACACAGCAACATTTTGCCTCATACAAAGTATAATGATTATACTTATTTATCTAATACATTACATGATAATATTGTATGAGAAGTATGGGTTATGAACAATTCAATAATGGAATAAGAAAATTACATCAATTTACGTAGGCGACAAAGTACATAAGACAAAAATGTCGCGGCTGTTTAAATCGATTGTTTGAAGAACATATAACAGGCACAACAAAAAAGGCAATGCGTCTGTTAGGTTTACTGTACGGTTTCACCGAAATTAGTGACATCTCAGCCCTCACCTTATACTTCAAGTCATTCATTTCTCCAATAATAGAATACTGCTCTCCCGTCTGGTCCATGGCATGTCCCACTCAGCTCTCTATAGAAACGATTCTGTTCTTAACTTTTTCCTGGCTATAGTTCGTTACAGGATTTCCTCATTACGCAATTTTTCATCTCTGCATCTCCTGTCCTTTCTAAACTTACAGACTCCCTATCAGCGCCGTTTACTGAATGATTTTAAGTATCTTTACAAAATTGTCAATGGCAAAATCCGTTGCAACACGCTCCTCCAGGAATTCCACTTTCGAGTGCCTATGCGCTCAACACGCAACAGAAATCTATTTTACACAAAAAAGCACAGACTGGAAATTCAAAAAAGATCGCTCTTCCACAGACTACCCACTCAATATAACGACCTCCCATCAAGTGCTGATGTATTTTCCACAGAGTACGCCTTTCGGTCAACCATCAGAACATGTGTTGCTAAATAATATTTAATTGTGCTATCTTGACTTATTTATATTAATGTTTTGTCTTATTTTGTTATTTTTATTTTTGTTATTTTATTGTTACTGATTTAAGTGTAAAATGGCTTCGTGCTGTGATGAATCTGAAATTTTCTCAATAAATAAATAAATATTAGACAAATGCTAAACGGGACTGGATTACACTTTGGACATTGCCATCGGAAACAGAAGAGCACCTGACTTCATTGCAATATGCACTATAGTAAACTTGCTTTCACATGTATGCAGCATTGATTATTATTGCTATTTGCGATGAAAATTGGGAGTTCGAAAGGGGGTGCTGGCCCGAATACAATGGTTGCACAAGCACCCCTTCCCCTGGCGCCACCTATGTTCTCGTCAGTGCATCTCAGCCTAGATAAGTGACGTAAAAGACAATACATGATATATGGATCGCAACATTGTCAACCTTAAAGTAATCACGATAGAGGTGAAACTTGCTTTGTGTCTAAGATCTTAATTTAGTTCAAGTTCAGCCGTGATTCGCAACCAGAGGGAAGGGCATCTGGTGATGTGGTGATCATTGACAGCAGCTAACTTATTAGTTCTGCAGAGGACACCAGGGGCCTCTGACCATATCGATCTGTCACTCGCACTCAGTGACAAATCAGATTGGCATTGTTCCTCTTTTTCTTTCGCTGTTCATTATCTGGCTGCAAGGTAAGTCGTGAGTCAACGCTGGGCGTCGTTCAGGAGAAACCTTGTCAAAGACGAATGCGTCGGGTCCGGCATCGAAGTGTATTCCTTGCAGCCTGAAAGTTTTGGAAAACGCGTGTTCATGATCTCGTCATGGAATCTAGTCCAGGCCTTGAAATGGGTGTTCCTTTGCAGTTGTCCTTTCATCAATTGTATCTGATCATCCTTCGTAGTCATCGACTGTTGTTAGTTGTATTTTGTTTGTGCTGAGCGATGACGTCACATCTGACATGGCTGGTGAAATGGAACATATTGTTGTGACGTCACAGACAACTGAGCAAGATTGAGTCCAAACAAACTAGTCACGTGGTATTTCCCTATGCGATAGCATTGGAAAATCCATCGCAAGGGGGCAACCTTTAAAAATGTGACAGCATTTATGAAACAAAATTGTGAAGTGTATCGAACATCAATTTAAAGATGAGATTTCGAAGAACATGTCGATAAAATACACATACCCAGTTATTTAGTCACAAAAGTTTCGGAGGGAATACGCTAAGTTTTGTGAAACGTTGAGTATTTTTCCATTAAGTTTTGATTATGTTTCGATTAAATAAATGAATCAAATAATTTAATCCTAAAAAAAGGCCATTTATGGTAGAGTATTGATGATTATGATGATGATATACACATACTTGGCATGAGGTATATTACAATAAAGAAGGCATCTTTAAAATAAATTATGAAACGAGAATTTTAATGATAGCATTTAAGCGTAATGGCTATAGTGATGCTTTATATAGTACAGCATGTTATTGTATTTTATTTTCTTGTTGATATTGCTTTTGTGAATTGTCAGTTTGTAAGTGTTATGAACTTTAACAATATTGCAACTGACAACTTTGAAAACCGCGCTAATTACATTGAGCAATAACGTCTTCTACCTGCCTACTTCAAAACACTTGAAGTGCCTATTTTGATACGTCACCACACTTTTGCACAAACTCTTGAATTAGTGCCATGTAGCATGGCAGTTTTACAGTCACATCTGCACATATTTCACGGGATTTTCAACATTATGTTCCCATCACGTGAAATCATATTGGTCAAATTAGATAAATATAAATAAAAAGAAATCAGAAGATATACGCATTGTATCAGAATGTATACTCTAATGAGTAAGGTTAACCAGGGGGTATACGGTAAGAAATCAAATAGAGCGGCTATTCACATCTGGGGACCACAGCCAATAGAAGGCGCCGCTGCGGTCACGTGAGGCCTCTGGGCTCCCAGCAGCCATCACAGCAGCGGCGCGGAAATTGAGCTTCGGAACAGGGATTGCTGTATTTTCTTTTAAAATGCATGATTTCCTCACTCCAGGCAAAAAACAAATACTAGATAAATATATGTTCTTTTATAAATTAATTGATTTGGTTTTACTTAGCTCTTCTGCCACTTTAGACTAATCGCGATGATGAGGATGACCGATGATATGATGAAATTGACCAGGATACGACCCCTGGTGTCGTAGTGCGTTGTACTAACCACTCGCCACGGTGGTTGGCGTATTTGTTCTTTTAGCACTATAGGGGTATGCTGCCACTGCTCCCAAAGGAAGCTATTTTATGTCGATGGTTTACTCTCGATCTCCCTACCGAATGTTCGGGTTCGAGTCCTGTATTGGATGTGTATGTTTCTGTACGAGCTCCCTGTCAACAATTTCATCATTCGTCTTCCTTGTGGCGGCCGGAAAAGCGCCGTAAAACAAGAAAAATACAGGGTGTCCAAAAAGTCAAGCAACCGAGCCTTTGAATGTACGTAACTTTTGTACAAAAACCGATAGAGATGTGAAACTTACACTGGGTATTAACTTTGTCCATGTGGATATAAACATTAAAGAACAAAATCATGCTCTACATGAACGTTCAGTGGTCGGGAAAAGTTACTCAGGTGTAAAAACGTTTTTGTACGAAGTGAAAAGAAACACGAATAAAAAGTAACTGTGCAGTCGCCTGCAAAAATTTTCAATGTGTATCTATATATAGTCTGTGTGGATATTGAAATTTATCGTGCAGAAAGATGGGTAAGTTAGGTTTGTGTGTGGTAAATTTCAACTCTTTTTATTTCATCTGGGCTTTGAATAACATATCCAGATGTCGGGCACACCTGGTTCTGACCTCTGACACGACCAATGTTGCCAGTACAATTCGTAATTTGGAAGAAACTCGCTTTTTATGAATATGCCATAAATAACCCCATAGAAACGTCTGTAAAGCATAAAAAAATATCGATACACATTGAATTTTTTTCAGGCGTCACAACTGCCTTTTATTCGTGTTTGATTTCACTTCGTCTCTACCGCTTTTTGTACAAAAGTTACTTACATTCAAAGTCTAGGTTGCGTGACTTTTTCGACACCCTGTATCAACACCACAGCTACCTGCAGGAGGTAAAGGACCTCACCGACCGTGGGTGAGAGATCAGCTTCAAGAGAGAAGCGAAAGGGGATTAAGATGAAGCTGATAAGCTAGCAACAAGACTGACGGCTGAATGTCAAAGGGGGTGAATGAAACAAGGCCCCAGATAAGAAATGTGCCAACAGGTCTCTATAAAAACACTTGCTTCTTTTGTAAGCACGTGCTAAGGATTACCTACAACAACTACTGGGGAAAAGTCGATCTGAAGAGTCTTGCTTACCCCACCACCGCTTTCAGAAGGTGACCCCATCCAAATTCCAATGCAGGTAGATATGGAAACATTTTTTAAAAAAATAACGGACCTCCTAAATTACCGATGTATACCAGTGGCGTTTCAAGAGGTGAAATGCTGAATCCAAAAATTTCCATTTCAAGCCCGGTCAAATGATCCTTTGCCGATGGAAAACACAAAAGTGAAAATCACGTCATAACTCTTGTTCTGTGTATAACGTAAAAAGGTAAAGCGAACAAAATTATAGAGCATAAAGTTTACTATTAAAAAGTATATTTATATTTTTACAAATTACCGTCAATCAGAAATTATGGCACTTTTCTTCAAATTTTCAGTTATCGAGAGTCCTCCATTACAAGACATTAACCACTAGGCTATCGGGAAGAGGGTTATTTTCCTAAAGTCTGTTTATTTTTATTTCCTTATGTTCTTTGACAAGTGAGATCTGCAATCATGCACAAGCTAAGCATGCACAGTTTAATTTGTAGTCAGGATGAAAACTTCATTGTAATCAGCCAGATGTAACAACAAAAAAATTAAGCTATTTACACATTTCACCTGAATCACACAAACATAAGTACGCAATATAACAAATCTAATTCTCTTACTAAAGCCATTATTTAACAATAAATCCCCTTTAACATGTTAATATATTTAGTCTGCGTCATGCCGAAATCAAAGTGTACCAAATGATTTGAGACCTTGCAACATTGAATAGTCATTTTTTGTACTGTGGAACTTTTACAGTATACATTCCTGTTCTCGGAATGGTATATGTAAGTAAACGTCTATTATGTAAATATCAAGGTGTTACATTAGACCATATTCTTTCTACTATAGTACACCCAACGACAAAATAATACTAGACGATTTGTCCATCAGCATATTCATTGAATCTGTTTTCAGCAACGTGAGGATCATGATTCAGCATAAAAACCTCAATAAGCAGAAGGTATATGAACTTCGTATCAACATAATCCCACCAAAACCTGATATAGAAAAAGTATAGAATGAAAATAGATAGCTATTTTCTTTGCCGTTGTTTGTACAACTATCAATATATCCATTTATTATTTTATATAGAAACACATTTCGCGTCTATTAGAAATCAAATTCATTTTACAAATATCATTAGTATATTTTAAGGTGGTTTGATACTCTTAAAAGTGTAGATTTGTAGCTTATGGTGTTGAAAATCCTTTTCAAGAGAACCGATACAATATAAGTCAAAGGAAAGATAATAATCTTTAGTTTCAGCTTTTATTCAGATGATTTGGGCTCAAGGCTAGCAAACAAATGACAATTAGAATGCAATTGAATTGTATTCAAATATTAACGCCATCTTCCGTGATATGCAAGAAATACGACCTGTTTGTTCATTTGTAATGGTACTGTATGATCTGTGTTCAAATAATTACATCAAGGAAATACTATTTCACCATCTAACGTACTAGGATAATTTCTTTATTTCAGAACACATTGAAACGCTGGTAGCTGCACAAATAACTTTTTGATATTACCCACTGACCTTTGATATTACCCACCTGTCCTTTTCTCTTGTTTCTTTAAAAGGGGAGGGATACAACCATAAGGGTGCCATTTCTTTTAGCACTCTGTATTTTACAATCTTTTTCTGCATCCTGGAAAGTCGGGTCAAGGAGAGAAGGGGTGGGTATGGCCCCTACCAGTCCACTGACACATCTTCTAAACTCCTAAGTCTTTGAAGGAAACAAGAAATTGATCGAAACCTAGGCGAAATGGTGGTGTCTAGCTAGCAAGCCTGCCAGCTGCGTCGAGCGTCGCTTGCTGATTGGAAGCCATGGGAGTTATGACTCGCTCCAGAGCTGCAAATGGAGAATAGAAAGATGTTAACGGAAATCATCTCACTCTACGTCTGACTGGCAGAAACATACTATGGACACGCCATAAACTTTATTAGCACATAAGCTCCAGAGATTGTTTTGTAAGAGATTCTAATTGCGTTTTAGCAGTGAGTAGTTGTATTTGTGGTGGGGACAGCGCGAGAAAGGAAGAGCTGCTCTTATGCAGATTTGCTACACTTAAAACTTGCTCAACATGCCCATATGAGCTTTTTGCTCAAGTGTGGAATCTTGTCTAATCCAAGATTTTTGTAAAAATGCCCTCATGGATTCCATGAGAAAGTACGAACCCCCCTCAGATTGATTTGTCTATACTTACAAAAGGCACTTCTGTGAGATTGTTGTCCATAAATTTGTTAAAAATATGCCCCTCTTGGGCCATACTTAAAACTAGGCTATACCCACCTATATACACCTATACCCACCCATACCTACCCACACCCACCCACACCCACCCACACATATTTACTTCCGGTCCACTTCCGGTCCACTTGCGGTCTACTTCCGGTCCACTTCCGGTCCACTTCCGGTCTACTTCCGGTCCACTTCCGGTCCACTTCCGGTCCACTTCCGGTTCACTTCCGGTTTGCCTACTTCCGGTCCACTTCCGGTCTACTTGTGGCCAAGTTGTGGCCTATTTCTGCTTTTTTTTATCCAGCATAAAGTTTTGAATTGAATCCCAAGAAATTGTATATAAATACCAAAGCCAAAAATATTAAGTGTATATACACATACACACATACACACACACACACAGCACAGTGTTGAACCCAACTGATATTTTTATCCAGCATAAAGTTTTGAATTGAATCCCAGGAAATTTTATATAAATACCAAATCCAAAAATATTAAGTGTATACACACATACACACATATACACATACAAATCACACAGCTGAACCCAACTGATATTTTTTATTCAGTATAAAATTTTGAATTGAAACCCAGGAAATTGTATATAATAAACAACAGTAAAAATGCCGAATCAAAAATATTGTGACCAATGCAATAAAAATATATTTAGCTCTAATTGGGCCAGACACCAAAAGATTTGTAACCCAGACAAATACAGAACTCCCACAATAACTTGCCACAAATGCCATAGAGAATATAACATGGAATATTTCACATATAAACATAAAGATACTTGCTCTGTACAACCATCCACATCTGGTCTGAAAAGAAGGCACGAAGCACCTGTTAATGCTGGACCTGCAAAGCAGCCACGCTATGAACCTATCCATAGCAGTTTTAAAGGCCAATTAAGGGATCACCGGTTTGTATCAGAGCCAAGATGTGGCATTGAGAATTTCTTGAACAGTGTAAATTCTGATCTGCAGGCAATTCTAAATGCACAAAATGGCTCTTATAAGCTCTCCCTCAAATTGTTTGTACAATATAAGAAGCCAAATGACACAAAATTTACACAGCCCCACATAACAGAAACTGTACCGGTATATTCAAACGCAAATTCAGACAAAATAATAAGCAGATTGATGGATCAATTGAATATGAAACACTCTGAATTTGCAGCAAAAGAGTCAGGATGGAGCCTATGCGGTTCATCACACAAGTTATATATTAATATTTCTGAATTCAGCCCATTAAAAGGTTCCACTTATGTGCCATTACCTGCTAATATCAAAAACAAAAGAGCCGTGGTCAATATAAAAAATAATGACGCGAAATGCTTTTTGTGGTGTATATTAGCTGCTCTGTATCCAGTTTCAAGGGATCCTCAGAGAATAAGTTATTACAAACAGCATGAGCACGATTTTGACGATGCAATGGAGGGTTTAGAATATCCAATGTCTGTTCAGAATATTGATAAATTTGAAAAAAAGGCCAGGCACATCAATGGCAAACAATTATCTATTAATGTATTTATTTGTTCCACTGGCAATTGCCCGATAGCACCTCTCAGAATCAGTACACTTGATGATGAAGCTGCAATTCCGATTGATTTGCTCTTAATTGAAGGAGATAGCACATATCATTATACTCTGATACATAATCTTGAAGCTTTAGTGAGAACACAACTAGACAAATATAAAAAAATATTTAAGTTGTGCAGAAGATGCTTAACTGAATTTGATGGCAGGAAAATGGTTAAGGGGGTTCGGGAAGAGAGTGCAGAAATTGCAAAAAACAAGTTAATTGAGCATCTGAAATACTGTGGGAACCATAAACCTGTTCATATGGTGATGCCAATGCCAAGTGAAAATTGCAAATTCAAAAAGTCTGAAGCCTCGTTGGAACACCCAGTATATATTGTCTGGGATTCTGAATCAAACCTCAAATCTCTTGCATTCTGCAATCCAGATCCCGAAGAATCTTCAATTACACCATACCAGCAACATGAACCTTCCAGTTTTTGTTTTATGGTTATACGGGATGGTGTTGTTATTAAAGAATATTCATACAAGGGACCAAATGCCATCAAAATATTTGCACATAGAATAGAAAATGTGTGCCGTGACATAGCATCTAACATCTTATTAATATCAAAGCCTATGTTGCCTTTAACAGAGAAACAGATTGAGGATTTCAACAATGCAGAAAAATGCCCGGTATGTGATTCTGAATTTTCAGATACAAATATCAAGGTGAAACACCATTCTCATCCAGATGGTCGATATAAACAGGCCCTGTGTAATAGCTGCAATATTCAGTTCAAGAGACCAAGATTTGTCCCCATATTTTGCCATGGAGCATCCAATTATGATTTCCATCATTTGATCAGGTACGAGGGGTTTGACAAGCAGAATTTAAACATTTTAGCTGAAAATGATGAGAAATATATATCTATTAGCAAGATAATTAAAGTTGATGGTGTTCCTATTCACATAAGATTTCTTGATTCTTACAGATTTTTATCTGCTAGCCTGGCTACACTGGCCACTCAATTACCTGATGATCACTTGAAAATCACACGTGCATTGTTTCCAAATCAGGACCTGAAATTAATTAGGCGGAAGGGTGTATATCCATATGACTATGTCACAGATTTTTCTAAATTTGATGAGTGTTCCCTGCCACCACAAGAAGAGTTTTACAGCAAAATCAGAGGATCTGGAATCACTGATGATGATTATCACCATGCTCAGTTGATGTGGAATAATTTAAATTGCCAGACATTTGGTGATTACCACATGGCATATTTGAAACTTGATGTGACCCTCTTAGCTGATATATTGCAGGCATTCAGAAAATCTTCTATGCAAAATTATAAACTGGACCCAGTGTATTTTTACAGTGCCCCGGGCCTAGCATGGGCCGCAATGTTTTTCAACACTAAAATGCAATTGGATCTGATCCACGATCAAGATACGTATCTGTTTATGGAGAAATGTATAAGAGGGGGGATGGTGCAATGTTCCCAGAGATATGCCAGAGCAAATAACAAGCATATTATGCTGCCTGATTATGATCCAGCACGGCCATCAAATTTTATACTGTATGTAGATGCAAACAGCCTCTATGGTTATGCCATGATGAAAAAACTGCCATATGCAGGGCTTGAGTGGGTTGAAAATTACAATATTGAAGATCTTCAGGACTTTGATGACAGTAACTATGGCCTGTTCTTAGAGGTTGATCTGACAATTCCAGATAATTTGCACAACATATTTTCTGATCTGCCCCCAATTCCCGAGGTTCAGTGCTCACCTGGCTCTAAACAGAAGAAGCTCATGATGACTCTGGAGCCGAAACAGGGCTATGTCACATATTACAAAAACCTCCAGTTCCTGATGAATCATGGTGTTCAAGTGACCAAAGTTGGCAAAGTTTTGAGGTTCAGGCACTCAGAATGGTTGAAACCATACATTGATACAAACACGGAGCTTCGAACATCTGCAAAGAGCCAATTTGATAAGGCCTTGTTTAAATTGATGGTGAATTCTGTCTATGGCAAAACTATTGAAAATGTCAGAAAACATACCGATGTTAAAATAATTACTGACCCCAGCCGGAGCAAAAAATTGGTTGCAAAGCCTAATTTCAATTACAGAAAAATTTATGATGAGCACATGGCACTTTTCAACATGAAGAAAACAAAGATCAAATTTGATAAACCTATTTATGTAGGGGCTGCGATATTGGAATTGTCCAAATTACATATGTTAACATTGTATTATGATGTGTTGAAACCTTTTTATGGTGATCGTGTAAAATTATTGTACATGGACACGGATAGTTTTATTCTTGATATTCAAACAGAAGATGTTTATCAAGATATGTCACAGCCTGAATTGTTTCAATATTTTGATACCAGTGAACATACAAAGATTCAACCCCACAACAAAAAGGTGCCTGGCAAGTTAAAAGATGAGACATGTGGTGATGTTATTGTGAAATTTGCTGGGTTAAGTGCCAAGATGTACACTTTTGAGACATGTAGTGGCACTGTTGCCAAAAAGGCCAAGGGTATTGGCAAAGTAACTGTTGACAAAGATCTTGAATTTGAAGATTATGAAAATTGCATCAAATCCCAGAATTCAATCAGAACATCAGAATCCAGAATTCAGAGTGAGGATCACTTGTTGACTTCAAATATTGTAAGAAAAGTGGCCCTGGACCCACATGATGATAAGAGATGCATTTTATCATGTGGCATACATACTTTACCATGGGGTCATTGTGATTTGAAAAGTAGCAAACAATGCCCAATTACAGAGCATGATTTGAAATAAATAAACATGCCCATGAACTTATTTGGGTTCAAAATTATGGAGCTGCCAACACCACAACCCTCTCCTGATATGCTGTCTAAACTGAGTGGCTTGTTAATTATTCATCTGAACAGCATACTTACAGATGTTGATGAAGAAACAGGTAAAACATTGTACATATTTAACAATAATTTAAATCATTACCAATTACCTGTAGGTGGGCAATTGCAATTTATTACAACCCCTGAGGGTGATGTCAAGATTTTAGTAGGGAGAAATATTTATAGAATTAAGCACTCAAACATGATTTCTGGCACTGTATATACTGTTTCTGCTGGTGACTGCTTATATATTGAGGTCCCTGGATCATATGACAAGCTTATACCCTTTTTTATAGAATTAAGAATCAGATACTCTATAATAAATAACCACTAAAAGAAAATGCCTAATGATATATTTGGCCATACAAGACATGAAGATCACAGTGATGAGATTCTGATGCTTGATGTCAGAGTCAAGAAATTAAGAAGTGATTTACAAGCTTTACAAACCACACTCAATGCCAGTCTTCAATTAGAAATTACAAATTTACAATCACAATGCATGGACCCTCTTCTTAAAATTGATTCTGAACTCAAATTGTTGCTTCAGAAATATACTGATTTGGCAACATTAGATAATTTTCAAAGTTTAGAAGAATCTGTAGCAGCTCTTCAAGCCAAATTTAAGACCCAGGCCACCAACTCTGAGCAATTGAAACAGCAATTGGAAGAGCAGATAAATAATGTCCAGACACAGCTCCAAACAATTGTCAAAAGCATAAAATCACAAGAAGATTTTGATCTAGTGATTTCCACTCTAAAGGAACAGATTCAATCACTCCAAATACCTAATCTGGATCCTCTGCACAATGCCATAGCCGAGGTTAAAGAAAAAATTGAGACGCTTGAAAATTTTATGAACAACTTGCCGTCTTCTGATGCTTTGAATGCAATAACTCGGAGTGTTGCCAACATTAAGCTGCAACTTGAAACATATGAAGATTTTGGAAAAATTCAAAGTACCATAACCCATCTTGAAGGTACAATAGCAGCAGTGCAAAGTGATTTGGCAAATGTACAAGAAACTCGCCTGCCTGGGATTGTAGATACACTTGTCAGTGTCCAGCAACAAATCACAAAGCTTGAAAACCTCAACACTGAATCTGAGCTGTCACATTTTCATCACTTGATCGATGATATTCAAACAAAACTTGAAATTTTACAACAATCCACACCCACTCAGGCAGATATAGCCCTGCTCCAAAATGCTATGCAAAATGTGGCTGATGCTTCTGAATTAAACAATGTAAAATTGGCACTTGAATCTTTGCAAAATACAGTATCAAATCTTCCTACATCACAGGAACTTAAAAATATTAAGAGGGCAGTGAATAGGATATTGAAATCAGAAGATATCAAGAATATCCAGGCAGAGATCAAACAACTCACTCAGACAGTGGCCACTCTTCCAACCAATCAACATATTAATGAACTGCATGCCCTGTTTGAGGATATCAGAAGACAGGTCCATGATCTTACTGCTCAAAATTCAAAATTGGCAGTTGTTGAAAATTTGCAACAAATTGTAGCTAATATCAAGCAGCAGCTAGGGACCATGGAATCCAATCAAGCAAATGCCCTGTCTGTTTTTGCCACCCAGCTTCAAGAAATTGTGCAACAATACAAGAAACTTGTTGTGGACATAAAAATCAAGCCAGGCCATGATGATGTTGTTAGGACCATCAATGAGCACCTTGAATCTGTAACAAGTAGATTGCTTACAGCAGAAAAGGAAATAACAGGCATAATCGAGAATCCAAAACATACAGTAATTCTTGAATTGTACAGCATCCCCAACAAAGAATATGATTCTCCATTTACACCAGGTGGCAAAATATATATGCTGTCCCCTGCACAATTTTATTACCAGTTTTTTGTTGGGGGCACATTGAGACCAATCAAGATCAAATATTGGCATCAGCCACAGGCACACCACTACCCTACCTTATCAATAACAAATGCTGAGAACAAAGTAAAAATCACCAGTGTAGAGTTGGAGGATTTTACAGACCCCAATACATTAGAAACAGCCTATACTGAAGATGATGGCACTTTGGAATTTAAAATACATATTGGAGACAAATTATATTTAGAAAATCCTGCAGTCTCAGCTGCTGAACACCCTATAGTTGCAATATTCTTGTTTTCATATTATGTCTAGTTGTTGATGAATTACACAGACAGGCCCGACATAATTTTAAGAGACTCCCAGTAGTCACAAAGGGCATAGATGATTTATGGCAGAGCGACTTGATTGAGTTGTCAAGTGGGCAGTTGAAAAACTTAGACAAAATCAACAAGGGCTACAAGTATCTACTCACTGTAATAGATACATTTTCAAAATTTGCCTGGGCTGTGCCACTCAAATCCAAGACTGGAAAATGTGTTACAGAAGCCATCAGGACAATCATCAATCATTCAGGAAGATCCCCGCGCTATTTGCAAACAGATAATGGCAAAGAATTTTATAATTCAGCGTTTCAACAATTTATTAAAAGCCAGTCAATAAAACATTACTCGAGTTACAGTGATCTCAAAGCCTCAATTGTAGAGAGATTCAACAGAACCCTAAAAAATCTTATGTATAAGCAATTTACACTGCAAGGTAATTATAAATGGCTTAATATTCTTCCAGAACTTCTACATAAATATAACAACTCGGTTCATTCCACAATCAACATGAAACCCTCTGAAGTAACTTCATCTGATGAGCAAAAATTGATCAGGACTGTTTATTATCCTAGATACCAGCCAACAACAAGAAAGGCCAAATACAGGGTGGGTGATCAAGTAAGAATCAGCAAATATAAGCACTTATTCAAAAGAGGCTTTACAAGAAACTGGAGCACCGAATTATTTACAGTGGTTCAAGTTAAACCCGGGACCCTTAACACATATATAATAAAAGATCATCGAGGAGAAATTCTCAAAGGCAGATTCTATGAACAAGAGCTCAGCAAAACTAAGCAGCCACACACATATCTCATAGAAAAAATCATCCGCAGAAAAGGCAACAAGTTACTTGTCAAATGGCTGGGTCATCCGGAAAACAGCTGGATCGATGCAGACAAAATAATAATATGAGCACCTGGGATGTTATAAAAAGGCTGCCAGAACCTGAACAGCAGAATAAGAGAAATGGCAACTTGCTGCCTGATAATATTAGGTGTCTTATTGTCGGGCCATCTGCTTGTGGTAAAACTACACTAATGGTTGATAATTTTTTATTGGCACCCAACTGGTTAGACTGGAAAAACAGGCACTTGTATGTCTTCTCTAAGAGCTTGGAACAATTAAAATATCAGCAGCTGATGAAGCTATATGATGGATTGGATATTGCCACTTTTGAATCAGATGTTAAGCCACTTCATGAATGTCTCGATAATTCTGTTGTTGTGTTTGATGACATTATACTGGATAATCAAAACAAGGTTAGAAATTTCTTTACACAGGGGCGGCACAAAAACATTGATTGCTTCTACCTGGCACAGACATTTTCTAAAATACCGAAGCAGCTGATCCGAGACAACAGCAATTTTATATGTGTGTTTCATCAAGATCATACCAACCTCAAACACATACATGATGAATATGTAGGTGGGGACTTGAGCTACAATGATTTTTCCAAGTTTTGCAGCAAGTGCTGGAACCAGGACAGTTATGGGTTTGTCACAATTGATATGACAAGAACACCTAGTAGTGGCAAATACAGGAATAAAATCAACGATTTTCTAGACGTTGAAACATATATAAACAACCATGAAAAGGCCAATCATTGACGATCTTAAGTTAAGAGATTATCTTGTAAAAAGATTTAAGGGATGGAAATCAGAGAACCGTGGAATTTATGAAAAACACAAACAAACAGAACAGCCTGTAATTGATGCTATTAATAATTTAGGTAAGAATATCAAAACTGTTACAGAGCAAAATCAAGATTTGATCACGGAGCTTGTGCCTGTAGCTGCAAGGAACATATTAGATTATCCATTCACCCCACTTTCCAGTATTCATACACCTAGTCCTGTTGCTCCTAGAAGAATTGAAGCTACACAGGATCCTATTGAATTGGGTCTTCTTGCTCAAAAATATTTAACCACACCTAAAGACAACAAAGATGAGGTGTTTGGCTTATATGCTGACACAGAGCTTGACGGCAGCATCATTCATAGAATTGGCAATTTCAGAGTAACATTTATGGGAGATGATATAATTGTATATTCAGAATCTCGTCTCGGAGAAAAAGGTGGTTTTGTTAAGTACCCCGGAACACCTGGATTGTGGGAACTGATGACTAGGAAAAGACCTGGCAGCTATACAGATCAAGATTATGAACATTACAAAGAAATATTAATAAAATCAGATGCTCTATACCAGAACAATGATCCCACACAAAAAAGAGTCAAGTCGAGCAGTGGAGCAAAATACAATAATTTAATCAAGCCCATATGGTCACAAATCAAGACTGGCAGTGGAATCAAACAATACAACACCCTGCCTAAAGAATTTGTCTGGGTTGATGATGTCAGGAAACTTGTAGATAGGTTGCTGGTGATAGCTGGGGAGGAAAATGCTGGGAACCACAATTTTTACAATGAAAAGGTTGGAATTATGGACATGATAAGCACAAAATTGTCTAATTTTATAGTGAATGACCCTAAGGGGATTGGATATCTCATAAAAATTATTAATACTCTACCCCCCAAATTTTGGAATATTTCTGAGGGTCGGGGGCTGGTGAATGACATTATAAACAAGCTGCCATTTGAACTACATATTCCAGGCTATCAGTATTGTGGTCCCGGTACAAAATTGGATCATAGATTAAACAGAGGGGATCCTGGTGTTAATCCTTTAGATGCTGCTTGTAGAGACCATGACATAGCATACAACACACATTCTGATCTTGACAAGAGACATGTTGCAGACAAGAAATTAGAAGAGGCTGCATTTGGTAGATTTGTAAGCAAAGATGCTTCTTTAAGTGAGAGAATATCAGCATTGGGGACCACCATAGCTATGAGCACCAAACAAAAACTGGGGTGGGGGTTGTGAATATGTATATAATAAACCTACAATGAAGGCCAAGGGTGTTATGTATCAAATACCTTATGCAGGTCTCAAATCTCTTAAAACTATTGATAGTATTTTAACCAAAAAGCAGCGCAAGAAAAAAAGCTCTTGTCTTGCAAAGGGACATGGTATGAAATTGTTGCTTAGTACCCCCCAATTAAAAAAATTACAGCAATCAAGAAAAAAATTGCATACAGGGGGTTTCATATTTACCATCCCTGCCATCTTAGCAGCACTCGGGGCTGTTGGGAGCTTGGCTGGGGGATCAGCTGCCATAGCAAAAACAGTAATAGATGCCAAGAAAAATAGGGCAGAATTAGATGAGCAGAAGCGCCATAACCTGGCCATGGAGAAAAAAGGCAAAGGTGTTAAGAGAGCCATAAATAAGTTTAAAAAAAACAAGAGCCGCTTACAAACCAAGATATTGAAGCTTTAATCAAGCCACTGGGCATCAAACATTTTAGAGGTGTGTACATGTCTGATTCTTTACCTGAACAACCACTCAACAAAGAGTGTGGCATTGTTAATTTGGATGAGTACAAAAATCAGGGCACTCACTGGATTTGCTATCTTAAATATTTAAACGATGAGGCATTTGTGTTTGATTCATTTGGAGGTGTTCCACCTGAAAATTTAGTAAAATATCTAAAATCAGCTAATCTTTATTACAATAATGCCCGTGTTCAAAACTTCAAAGATGTTAATTGCGGACATTTGTGTTTATCTGTTCTTAGATATATGTCTCAAATAAATAAACCATCAATTGAAAATTTTCAAAAAGCCTTGTGGTATCTGAAACATCATGGGGGTATTCCATCTCACCAGCCAAAATTCAATATTGAAACTCAAATTGCATGATGACATAGTGTATCCCAAAACAATAGCTCTCAGAGCATTTTATGGCATGTACTTGATCCCTAATATTACACACCACAACAACAAAATTGCAGTAGGGGATCAAAAAATTGTCATCACTCCAGGGCAATATAATCTGTCCACTCTAAATGCTCAATTACCCAGAGGTATAGTGTTAAGTCAAAATTCTGTCACTCATAGAGTAGAGATTGTATCTGCCACAGAAACAGTGCATCTGGGTACTATAGGAGAGCTGTTAGGCTTTGAGAACAATACAAAACTTGAACCGGCCATCAAACACACTGCTATGAATATACCCAAATTCTTAGCCATAGAGACTCTGAATATTCACTGTAATGTGGCCGAGGGTATGATCACCAAATCAAATGGCATAGGCACTCACAAACAAACCGGCATCATTGCAACATTCAAACCTAATTCTGAATTCATGGAGCCCATCATCTACAATCCATCCCCAACATTATATTTTCCTGTGTGCCATAATAGAATAGATTACATTGAATTGATGGTCACTAATGAAAAAGAAGAATTAGTTGATTTTGCTGGAGCCACAACAACTGCTATCATAGAGATTAATATTTAAATAAAAATACATACAATGGAAAATATTGAGAGTTATGAGCTACAATCATTCCCCCCAAACAGGAGGACATTTGCAAATTTAAATCAACCCAACACGGAAATCGAGGTTGATCTTGATGTAGGGGACGGCTTTATACACCCCCACAGAGCAGATCTATACATCAAATTTAATGTTGTAAAGCTCGATGGAACAGATTATCCGGCAAATTCAAATATAAGATTGGTGGATAATTTTGTGCCGCATCTGTTCTCTGAAATTGAGATCAGAAAGCATGGTGTTGTTATAAACAGAGTGGATTATCCCGGCATTACCTCCACGGCTTTGGCTACATTAAAATTATCCAAGACCGAAGCTTCTTACTACAAAATCGGTGGATTTGAGGCTGGTGAGAAAATATTATCTAAAAATCACACAGTGCTCTTCCCCATGCGCCTGTTGCCAGGATTCTTCTCGGATTACAAAGATATTATGTGGAAGGGCGGGTTAAGAATTACATTTAGAAGAGCTGCCAATGATAACAATGCTTTGATGAGATACAACACATTAAACTCTACAGGGGAAGCTCTGCCTAATACCCTACCTGATGCAGGCAAGTGTATTATTCAGACTATGGAGCTAAGAATCCCTGTTGTTGAATATGAGGCCAGTTACGCTCTTAAATACAAAGCTGATATCCTAAAAAATCCACAAATTCCTCTGCAATTTTATACATATCAATGCGTACAGAAGGTTGCCACTGGCACATATTATGAATTTGATGCTACAAACTCATTCTCCAGCATTCAATTTGACATGCCCGATTTTGTGGTGGTACTGTTTCAGACTGGAAGACACAATAATCAGGAAAAAAATTCAAGTAGATTTGATAACTGCAACATCAAAAATATATATCTTAAAAATGGCAGAAATGAGGTATTTCCTAGAGAAAATTATAATTTAGACATTTCCAAGGATGATTTTCTCAAATTATATGAAGCTTTTTCGGCTTTCAAGCGTGTCACTACAGGCAATACTGACATGTACTACACTCCAGATGAATTCAAGACACAGAGACCCATGTTTGTAATTAACACCTCAAAAAGAAAACAAGTTGTGGTTAATGACAGGACAAACATTAAAATTATCTGTGAATTCCACGAGGCATTACCCGATGACACCATTTGTAGCGTTATTCTCATAGGAGAAAAATCATATGTTTATGATGTAAGAAATGAGCGGGTCACAGAGCAGTTCTAGAAGCACGATTCAAACACAGAAGCCCTTTGGATATAAAACAATACTTTACCGTCAGTTACCTACCCATTTTATACCACCTCTGCTCGTGGCAGATACCTACCCAAAACACAACACATCTGCCAAAAGCTGAAATACAGAAATATTGCAATGATTATTCTGTAAGTTAAAGACTTGAGCCTATATTATTGCAACAAGACCAAACCTTTGCATGACAATATCCGAGAAGGAATTTCCTCAATATGATGAATAGTCCCTGAAAGGGGGCACAGTATAGATAAGAATTTCTCTTTAAGTTCCATGACAAATGACATGTAATTTCCCTCGGAAGAGGCACAGTGTAGGTAATATCAACAGATATAATCACTCAGGCATACAGAAAGAAGGCAATTACTCTTTGATGATGTTATTTCTCTCTGAAAAGACGCAGTATAGATTATATCTGTTGGCATACAACTCCCGGGCAAGCAAGATTAATTGTTGGCGGAAACATGGGACTGATCAAAAGATTGGAAAGAACATGGAATGTTTACTTGACCTCCATTCTATTGTATTGATCAGGCAGTTTTGCTCGTATTGTTGAGCTGATATTTTACCCAGATAACAAAACTCTGGTGATTCTTAATAGAGAATAATTTTGCTCTGTTGTATAACATTTTTTACCAAATTTAAGATCTGGGAGCTATCAACTAGCAGTATTTATTCTCAAAATCTCACATATAGAATGCCACATCTATCAGGACTCGAACCCAGAGCCCCTTGTTTACAAAACAACAATATTAACATTTTGCCATCAGATTTTATGAGGACTCAAACCCGAACCTTTTGATTACAAGGCAATAAAAACCATGCACTACACTCCACTCGGTCTCAGAACCCAATAGATATCAATTCAAGATTCCTGGGATTTTGACAGAAAAACATACTATAAGCTTAATTTCTGGTGTGGCCAAAAATTGACAAATTTATGAACAAAAATCTGGCTGATGCAACTTTTGTAAGTATGTGCAAATCAATCTGAGGAAGCTCTTCTTTTCTGAAAAATTCCCGAGGGCATTTTTACAAAAATCTTGAATTAGACAAGATTCCACACTTGCTCAAAAAACTCATATGGGCATGTTGAGCAAGTTTTAAGTGTAGCAAATCTGCTTGAGGGGATGCTCTTCCTTTCTCGCGCTGTCCCCACCACAAATACAACTACTGCAGTGATGAATATTTTGCAGCACTCTTGGTGTTAAATTAATTATCACTCTGCTTTAAAAGGTGAATTTCCGATTGCAGAAGTTAACAAGGCGATTTTTATTTGCATTGGTGATGATGTCTCCCTTTAAGAAATGTGCCAATTGGATTGTAAACAATTGATTCTCCAGTTGTCGAGAATTAGGTACGTATGCCTCCACCTAAATCGTGTCTATGTTTAGTCTGGGTGAGGTAGGCTTCTAATTAGTGTTAGTGAAACGCTAACCGCGTTGTATAACATCAATTCAGCTTTCATTCAAGCCAGAAGGAGTGTTAGGCTACACCCAACTTCTTATTATTTGAAAACTCCTATGCTTACATCTGTGTTGTATTTTAAGAGTAAAATTTCCCCCTAAAACTTTTTGAAAAACGAGGTATATAAAAGTTAATAAATAGAATAGCTTTCACTACACTGACTGCATGGAATGTAAAATTAATAAGAATGGAAAACAGATGTACTAGTTATTTACTCATCTCGTGGATCGAGGAATAGCCTCCTTAAGGATATAATAACAACATTTGGAATAAAATGGTTTTATTTTTATTAGTTTATAATAATTATTGCATAATACGAGTAATAATTATCACAAGAATGATTATTATTATTATTAATATTATTATTCCAACTAATCAAAATTTATCAATAGCATGGCCCCGAAAGAAAATTTCTGGCAACGCTAATGATTCGATCACACTTTAAACTGTCGGTCCAGTCCCGATTAACCTAACGTACATTAAAATGGACTTAAAAAACTCTACGAATCAATCGGGCAAATCCTGGTGCAGTTGAAGCGGGGGTGGTGGAATAACTGCGAAAGGGATTGAGCGCGAAACTGATTAAGCGCTAAAGGGCACGATCGCAAAACGTAACGCGAATTAAACGTGAAACGAACAAGAGCGAAATGGATTAAGCGCGAAATGAATAAACGCGATGGAATAAGCGCGAAAAGGACCAACCGTGAAACAAATTAAGCGCGGAACGGATTGAATGCGAACGGATTATGCTCGAAAGGACCAACCGCGAAATGGATTAAGCGCGAAAGGAATAAACGCGATGGAATAAGCACGAAATGGATTGAACGCGAATGGAATAAGCGCGAAAGGACCAACCACGAAACGTATTAAGCGCGAAAGGACCAACCTCGAAACAGATTAAGCTCGAAAGGAACGAAGCGCGAGACAGATTGAACGCGAATGAAATAAGCCCGAAAGTACCAACCGCGAAACGGATTTAGCGCGAAAATTTCACTTTCGCGCATAATCCCTGTTGTTCTGATGTTCTGGCGACCTGTTGAAGCAGACCGACAAGAGTCTTGAGAGACTGTGCGCCGACCTCGAATTGAGAAAATGCCTCCCACCCTCCTTTCCCCCTGGGGATTTCAACCACACACGTCTCAGCCACATCAAATCTGCATTTGACATGAGAAAACAAAACAAAAAAAAAAAAACGATCCAGGCTTTCTCCCCGCCCGCAGTCTGAGAACTTCCCTCCGTAATTGCAGACGAAATAAACCTACCGACGGGCCTTACGTAATCCCTACCTCCTGGCGAGAGAAGGTCCACCCATTCAGCATTGCCGACGCCGAATTTCCATCAGGATACCTTTCTCCATCGTACGCCCTGCAGGACAGATCACATCACCTTCCACACACGCGAGTCTGGCTGGAGGTGAAAGTGTGATCCATTGTGGTTCGATGGCCTTTTGTTCCTATTAGCACCTTCAGCGACAACGCCCCGATCGAACTGAAGGGGTGAGGGGTGCGGCACCTCAGAGTCTGGGTGGTGCAAGGCTCCCCTCTGGTGAAGGACGTCCTTTCCATTGTTTCCGAGTGTGACCATCATTAATCTGGATACGATTCTCGCAACCTTCGCCATGAACATTTCGCTGATTAGGTACGGAGGTGTGTGGCACTTCCAGTGACCTTCCAGTTTTTCCTCAGGGAATCCCTAGATCCACTCGTTTTTGTCTCTCACGTTTCTACTGTTTTCATAGAATCAATTTTGCATGTAGACGGCTCCACGATCTGGAGGTGTTCATTTTGACAAAGTCCCTCACCTCTCACGACACGACCTCGCCGTCACACACACAAACCCTCAACCTCACGGCTCACTCCCACAACTCTTCCGGAGGGTGAACACATAGGGGTGCGTACAGGGTGCGAACCTCACTACGAGGGGTGTTATGTTTATTTCATCGATAGAAGTACCGCGATTTTGCAATATTTATTTGGTCCCGGGTTCGATACCCGGCGGATACCCACTTTAAACCGTAGGTCCAGTCGCGATTAACCTATCTGTGCATAAACTGGACTTAAAACAACAATTCAGACCTATGTTTATTCAGCCTTATACATAGTGTCTGGACTTATTTTAGTGTTCACATTTTTGCAATAAGGTTACATAGACACTGACTGATTTTGCCTAATTTTGTCTTATATTAAAAGTACAGTATTAACACTTATCAAATATCTAAAATTTGCTTACCATAGAGCATTATCATATAATTGAAAAGACCAAGAATTGGCCGCGAATTGAGAAGCAGGTAGTTTTATTGCATTACTATGAACACGAAAATTGAATGCGGGCTGGGGTATTAACAAGAATACAAGGCGTGCGCTCGCACTCCCCTGGCGTCATCAAATGTCCTTGTACTCAATCTCCATCCAACTTACAGAATAAGTGATAGAACTGCAAAGTATTACGTACTCCAGTAAGGAAATTTAAAACAACACAGACTGGTGTGAACTTCAGCTATACGTGGCATTACCACAGACATAACTTAGATAGACGCCCCTTTCAGCTACAAGTAACACTGGAAGAATATTTCTTCGGCTGGAAGTAGCACAGGCAGAGAGCCTTGGCTAGGTGTAGTACAGGCAGAAAGCCACCTCGGCTGGAAGTAGCATACGCAGAGAGCGCCTTCGGCTGAAAGTAGCACAAGTACAGAGCCGTCTCGGCTGGAAGTAGCACAGGCAGAGAGCCACTACGGCTGGAAGTAGCATCCGCAGAGAGCTACTTCAGCTGGAAGTAGTAGCACGGGCAGAGAGCTACTTCGGCTGGAAGTAGCACGGGCAATGAGCTACTTTGGCTGGAAGTAGCACGGGCAGAGAGCCGCTTCGGCTGGAAGTAGCACGGGCAGAGAGCAGCTTCGGCTGAAAGTACCACAGGCAAAGCGAGCCGCTTCGTCTGGAAGTAGCACAGGCAGAGAGTCTCGGATGGATGTAGTACAGCCAGAAAGCCGCCTCGGCTGGAAGTAGCGTAGGCAGAGAGCGCTTTCGGCTGAAAATAGAACAAATAGAGAGCCGTCTCGACTGGAAGTAGCAAAGGCAGAGAGCCGCTTCGTTTGGAAGTAGCACACGCAGAGAGCCGATTCGTCTGGAAGTAGCACAGGCAGAGAGAGCTGCTTCGTCTGGAAGGATCATCAGTCTATATTCTTGATGTATTCTGAACATCGGATTTTATTGTTTAGGAATCTTAGTCTGGTGCATCGGATTCATTTTATCATCTACCCTATCTGTACTTATTAGGTCTACATCTTATTTTCTCATACCACATGCAATACAGTGCCTACAATTTTCTGTTTCTTTCTTTGCAGATCCTGGACGTCACACAAATCTGAAAATTTCGACATCAATGACGTAATCACGCACGACAGGTGGGTGGTGATGACAAGAGATGAGGATCCTCAGTTCACATGCATGGCGGTGGATGTGAGCGTGGAGCTCGGGTGGCGACCCCTCGTCGTTGGGGACAACCTTACATGCTGCAGGTATGTATCTATATAACATAGTGTTGCAATGTATTTTGTATACTGTGCACCTTCTGTGAGGCATTTCATTTATTCACTTGTGTGGTGGAACACGATAGATGCTAACAATGACTTATTAACTTGTAGACTGCGTACTCTACCGTAATGCTTAGGGCGCAAAATCTTAAAAAGCGTCTGAAAATTGTTCCACATTAAGCTGTTTCTCCTTTTGAATACAAGTCATCGCAAAAATTGACAATATTACCTCATATTTCCAAGTTTCACCTGTTTCAACTATAACGGAGTTGTTTCATGGGACCGGACATTTGAATCACCCTGTACATAAATCATTTATATTTTTTTGCTTTTATAGCATAAAATATACAGCTCCGCTCAAAATAAAGAACTTAAAATCGGTCCTCTGATTCTCGGGATACTGAGCTTTATACAGATCTATGCAAATAATTCAAGATGTCTGCAGGTCAGGTCAGACAACGGGCGAACATGTGGGTGGTTTAGATTCAAAGTGCAAAGTTCGGTGTTCTAATCCGGCGTATAAAAATACTTGATCGAATTTTGACACCAAGAAACCCCCTCTTTCCGATTTTGTTTCCTACAGAACATATTCCATTTATTCTTCTGTTGTATCCTTATATTTTTTCTCCGTTTTTATATTACTGTGCCCCATCCTTTCTATAGTGTGTCTTTCTGTCTCTGTCTTTCTCTCTCTCTCTCTCTCTCTCTCTGTGTGTGTGTGAGAAAGAGAGAGAGATAGAGGAGGAGGAGAGAGTGGACGAGAGAGAAACAGAGAGGTAAAAGACAGAGAGAGAGAGAGAGAGAGAGAGAGAGAGAGAGAAATAGAGAAAGAAGGGAGCGAAATTAAGAGAGAGAGAGAAATAGTGAGGGGAAGAGAAGAATGAAAAAGAGAAATAGAAAGCGCTAAATAGAGAAGGAAGGGAAAGGAAAGAGGATGAAAAAGAAATAGAGAAAGAGCTAAATAAAGAAAATGAGACAGAAAAGGCAAATAGAAAAGAGATAGATAGAGGAGGAGAGAATGGAAAAGAGAGAGAGCTGAAAAAGAGAGAGAGAGAGAGAAAAGAGCGAAATTAAGAGAGAGAGAAATAGTGACTGAACAGAAGAATGAAAAAGAGAAATAGAGAGCGCTAAATTTTATATTAAAATATAAATTAAGAGAGAGAGAGAGAGAGAGAGAGGTTCTTGATTCTGAAATTTTTGTTACATGTATAGTACAGGATCCTTGGACGGTCATATAAGGGTGCTTCAGGACCCATTCAGCGGCGATGATCATGCTGGGTGAACCACAGAGCCGCCTAAAGGTCCCATGGAAACGTCAAGGTCAATACCACAATAAAAAATCCAACCCTTTCGCGTGACACCTTCGACGGTAAGGCTGTTCCGGCTTTCGAATGCCCTCCTGCTTCGAAACTGGGTCTGCTACTTCGTGGAATGTCAGGAACTCGCTTTCTCCCGTCTCCTCGGATGCTATTCTGGTTGGAATGTCAGTCCTTTGACCTCTTGGTATGTTTGGGGGTGAGCAATTTTGAATATATTAATTGCAAATAATAATAATAATAATATATGAAGACTTGAGAGCCGAGGTGTTCTGGTCGGCTTGTCGACCTCCGTGGCGGAGTGGTTAGCACAGCGCGCTGCGATGCCAGGTGTCCCGGGTTCGAATCCCGGGTAAGACATGGTTATTTGTTTTTGTCCCAATGAGAAAAACTGAAAATTGAGGGAAAAGTTAAAAACTGGGGATACTTCCGCTTAGGGGTATTCCTTTTTATTTTAAAAAAAAGACTGTATAGCGTCTGACTGTCACGCGGGAGACTAGGGTTCGATTTCCGGGGTGGGTGATCTAAGGACCGAATTTTTCCGCCCTTGTTCACGGTTAATGCGGCTCTGAGGCTCACGTAGCCTCAAACCAATGGGTACTTGGACGGTAAATACGGCCGGAGCGTGGTGCTCAAATCACATCCAAAATGGCCGAGATCGAGAATGGGTGCTTTCATGGCACGGTGCTACCTACCTTATCATATGAAGACTTACATGCATTTTAATTATATTTGTGGTACAGTCATGGACACTTCTGGGTTGTAACGATCTCATTGGAAGTCCGTGGAATCGTTACAACCCAGAAGTGTCCGTGACTGTACATATATTTACATTATTACAATAAATTTAGAACATGATGGAACGAGGTGTAAATGATTTTTAATTCGAGAACTCATTCTTGTGGAGGCCACGGTACTTTACATGTGGTGGCATCACTGACGTACGCAGGGGCTACATACAACCCCTCCCAAAATGTTTGAAATGAAAGCAGTAAAGAACTCGGGAAAAATCTAAGTGGCAAATACAAACCCTGCTTAAAATAAACCTCCTTTACCATTTTTGACTTTCAACAACTTTTAAAAACGAAAATTAAACATTTTAATTACAAAACGTTTACAGCGTATCCTATTCTCGTTCCCTAGAACGCAACTATGTACGAGCTCCTCCCCCCGAGAAAATCTCACGTGCATTAAGTGGATGTTATCAATTCTAATTGTACAGTCACCCAGGTCCGTAGCTAGAATTGATATCCAGGGGGGCTTACGGGTTATCAGGGGGGCTTTGCAAACCAATTCCATTTTTCAAAAATTTATCAGTATTAAATTAAGGTAAATTTTGTGTGTGTATGTGAGAGGTCATTACGTTACATAAAATTTATAAATATCAAACAAATACTACATCTTTTTACATCTTTTCAAATATCTCTTGAATTGTTAATTGACTGGTACTGAAATCATCCCTTACACACTTTGTACTGCTTTATTTAGATGATACAAATATTTATATCACACAAAAAATGTACAATATTCAATCACAGTGCCTACAGTTACACTCCACCCCCGGCCGAAGCAATGAAACTCCCCTTTGTTCCCAAAACTTGGGAGCTGTTGACCTTTGACGCAGATGCGAAGGGAATCTGCATGATGACAATCACAGATATGTCTAAACGGGACTCGCAACATGGACAGTGAAGATACGGATAAAGAAGCTCCCCTATGAAAGAACTTACAAAGTCTAGATAATCTTCTAAATGCTAGCATCTACTTAGACCTCAGCTCCTAAACAAGATAAGTGACTGCAATAACTGATGTTCATGTTCTGTGGATTTATCCTTAAAGTTGTGAGCTGTCTACATTTTCACTCTTCATTGCTAAACAAGATAAGCGAATGCAATAACTGATGTTCATGTTCTGTGGATTTATCCTTAAAGTTGTGAGCTGTCTACATTTTCACTCTTCATTGCTAAACAAGATAAGCGAATGCAATAACTGATTTTCATGTTCTGTGGATTTATCCTTAAAGTTGTGAGCTGTCTACATTTTCACTCTTCATTGCTAAACAAGATAAGCGAATGCAATAACTGACGTTCATGCTCTGTGGATTTATCCTTAAAGTTGTGAGCTGTCTACATTTTCACTCTTCATTGCTAAACAAGATAAGCGAATGCAATATCTGATGTTCATGCTCTGTGGATTTATCCTTAAAGTTGTGAGCTGTCTACATTTTCACTCTTCATTGCTAAACAAGATAAGCGAATGCAATAACTGATTTTCATGTTCTGTGGATTTATCCTTAAAGTTGTGAGCTGTCTATATTTTCACTCTTCATTGCTAAACAAGATAAGCGAATGCAATAACTGATGTTCATGCTCTGTGCATTTATCCTTAAAGTTGTGAGCTGTCTACATTTTCACTCTTCATTGCTAAACAAGATAAGCGAATGCAATAACTGATGTTCATGCTCTGTGGATTTATCCTTAAAGTTGTGAGCTGTCTACATTTTCACTCTTCATTGCTAAACAAGATAGCGAATGCAATAACTGATGTTCATGCTCTGTGGATTTATCCTTAAAGTTGTGAGCTGTCTACATTTTCACTCTTCATTGCTAAACAAGATAAGCGAATGCAATAACTGATGTTCATGCTCTGTGGATTTATCTTTAAAGTTGTGAGCTGTCTACATTTTCACTCTTCATTGCTAAACAAGATAAGCGAATGCAATAACTGATGTTCATGTTCTGTGGATTTATCCTTAAAGTTGTGAGCTGTCTACATTTTCACTCTTCATTGCTAAACAAGATAAGCGAATGCAATAACTGATGTTCATGTTTTGTGGATTTATCCTTAAAGTTGTGAGCTGTCTACATTTTCACTCTTCATTGCTAAACAAGATAAGCGAATGCAATAACTGGTGTTCATGTTCTGTGGATTTATCCTTAAAGTTGTGAGCTGTCTACATTTTCACTCTTCATTGCTAAACAAGATAAGCGAATGCAATAACTGATGTTCATGCTCTGTGGATTTATCCTTAAAGTTGTGAGCTGTCTACATTTTCACTCTTCATTGCTAAACAAGATAAGCGAATGCAATAACTGATGTTCATGCTCTGTGGATTTATCCTTAAAGTTGTGAGCTGTCTACATTTTCACTCTTCATTGCTAAACAAGATAAGCGAATGCAATAACTGATGTTCATGCTCTGTGGATTTATCCTTAAAGTTGTGAGCTGTCTACATTTTCACTCTTCATTGCTAAACAAGATAAGCGAATGCAATAACTGATGTTCATGCTCTGTGGATTTATCCTTAAAGTTGTGAGCTGTCTACATTTTCACTCTTCATTGCTAAACAAGATAAGCGAATGCAATAACTGATGTACATGCTCTGTGGATTTATCCTTAAAGTTGTGAGCTGTCTACATTTTTACTCTTCATTGCTAAACAAGATAAGCGAATGCAATAACTGATGTTCATGCTCTGTGGATTTATCCTTAAAGTTGTGAGCTGTCTACATTTTCACTCTTCATTGCTAAACAAGATAAGCGAATGCAATAACTGATGTTCATGCTCTGTGGATTTATCCTTAAAGTTGTGACCTGTCTACATTTTCACTCTTCATTGCTAAACAAGATAAGCGAATGCAATAACTGATGTTCATGCTCTGTGGATTTATCCTTAAAGTTGTGAGCTGTCTACATTTTCACTCTTCATTGCTAAACAAGATAAGCGAATGCAATAACTGATGTTCATGCTCTGTGGATTTATCCTTAAAGTTGTGAGCTGTCTACATTTTCACTCTTCATTGCTAAACAAGATAAGCGAATGCAATAACTGATGTTCATGCTCTGTGGATTTATCCTTAAAGTTGTGAGCTGTCTACATTTTCACTCTTCATTGCTAAACAAGATAAGCGAATGCAATAACTGATGTTCATGCTCTGTGGATTTATCCTTAAAGTTGTGAGCTGTCTACATTTTCACTCTTCATTGCTAAACAAGATAAGCGAATGCAATAACTGATGTTCATGCTCTGTGGATTTATCCTTAAAGTTGTGAGCTGTCTACATTTTCACTCTTCATTGCTAAACAAGATAAGCGAATGCAATAACTGATGTTCATGCTCTGTGGATTTATCCTTAAAGTTGTGAGCTGTCTACATTTTCACTCTTCATTGCTAAACAAGATAAGCGAATGCAATAACTGATGCTCATGCTCTGTGGATTTATCCTTAAAGTTGTGAGCTGTCTACATTTTCACTCTTCATTGCTAAACAAGATAAGCGAATGCAATAACTGATGTTCATGCTCTGTGGATTTATCCTTAAAGTTGTGAGCTGTCTACATTTTCACTCTTCATTGCTAAACAAGATAAGCGAATGCAATAACTGATGTTCATGCTCTGTGGATTTATCCTTAAAGTTGTGAGCTGTCTACATTTTCACTCTTCATTGCTAAACAAGATAAGCGAATGCAATAACTGATGTTCATGCTCTGTGGATTTATCCTTAAAGTTGTGAGCTGTCTACATTTTCACTCTTCATTGCTAAACAAGATAAGCGAATGCAATAACTGATGTTCATGCTCTGTGGATTTATCCTTAAAGTTGTGAGCTGTCTACATTTTCACTCTTCATTGCTAAACAAGATAAGCGAATGCAATAACTGATGTTCATGCTCTGTGGATTTATCCTTAAAGTTGTGAGCTGTCTGCATTTTCACTCTTCATTGCTAAACAAGATAAGCGAATGCAATAACTGATGTTCATGTTCTGTGGATTTATCCTTAAAGTTGTGAGCTGTCTACATTTTCACTCTTCATTGCTAAACAAGATAAGCGAATGCAATAACTGATGTTCATGTTCTGTGGATTTATCCTTAGAGTTGTGAGCTGTCTACATTTTCACTCTTCATTGCAAGGAAATTATAAAATAAGTTTGCCTAATGTCAAGAGGGGCTGATGGTAGTGCCAGGGGGAGTTGACCGCAGTTCCAGGAGGGGCTCAGCCCCCCCCAGCCCCTGCTTGGCTACGGGCCTGCAGTCATCGTCAATAAAAATAGGACACCTATATACTGAAATACTCGCTTCCTTGCGAGGCGTTTCGTGTGTTGCCTAACTCAACGGCGGTGGTACAAGTTGCAATTGAGAATTTGCTACTAAATTCCACTCACATCCGTATAGTTAGGCAACACACATAACGCCTTGCAGGGAAGCAAGTATTTCAGGATCTATGTGTCTCTTTTTATTGACGATGACTGTATCTGCTCTTTTCTCTTCCATTCCACGCTCAACTCTCTCTCTCGAAAATGACTTCCTTTACAGCCCGACTACCACATTACAAATGAATGCAGAAATCTTCCTAAAACACTGAACTTTTGCTTCCTTGCCTTACGTTTGCCCACGAAAATCCCTGCACCTTAGCATCCAGAGAAGACACATACTTGGAAACACAGTTGCCGAAATTAGCTCTTCCCCCGCACGTTACAAATTTACAAGTTAAAAGTTTCAGTGTCAGAACTGGGTGTTGTTTGTGAGTGTCCTTTCAGCAATTTCATTTAATAATCCCTCATCCCTTGCGATTGGTCGCAAGTGGCAGAAAGGAGATGTAAAATAACAAAAATACAAATACAGAATTATTTGTCCAGAGAATACACATAGTCTTCTGCATAAAAGTTATTCCCACTCCCTCATTCTTCTTCTTTCTCTTTTTTTCTCTCTCTCTCTCTTTATCCCGATTTTTCTCTCCCTTCTCTCTAAATTCGCACTCTTACATTTCTTTCTTTCTTTCTTTCTTCTCTCTCTTTCTCTCTTTATTTTGATCTTTCTCTCCCTCTCTCTTCTTCCCTATCTCTATCTTTATTTGTCTCTTTAGGTCTTCTTTCTTTCTCTCTCTCTCTCTCTCTCTCTCAAACACACACACAAAGGAATAAAAATTGAGAGACAGAAAGCCACTCTGTAACTGCTACAGTAGGAGAACAATAACTGCATACTTAGAAGGATGAAGAAAGGAAAAGAAAAAGAGATATGAATGAGAGATGGGAAGAGAAATAGAGAAAGATAGGAACAAACGGAGAGGAAAAGAAATGACAATAAACAGTAGCGAAAAAGTCATAGGGAAGAAAGAATAGAAAAAGATAGACAAAAGTTTGTTCTAAGTCCACTTTGCTAATGAGGACTGGACCTGAAGTTTAATATTGTACCCGAAACGCTCTGTGGCTCCACAGTAGATCGAACCAGAGACCTTTAGATTACTGTGCCACGGCTTTACTACTAGGCCATCGGTAGAGTCAGATTATTTTCATAACAGCTCCAGCTGACCGCGCGAGTCCAGTTAGTGAGCCTGCCAACAGTCCAGAGCGCGAGCAACAAGGATAGCGATTGGTGCTGGGTAGAGATGACACCAGCGGCTCGTTGGTTGATTGGCTGCTCCGGGACTTATGACTCGTTCCAAAGCTGTCAATACAAAACAGCCAGAGATGTTACGAAAGTAATCTCACTCTACGTCCTAGTGAAACCATGAATGAAGGAGATAAGATCAGGGGTTTATACAGAATTTTCCACATGAGAGGTTGGAGTGTAAGTTCGAATTTAGGGTGTGTAGTGGTATATTTAGAAATAAAATTACTGTACCATAAATTGGGCCTTTATGAAATGTAGGTGTGTTGAAATTTTGAAGTGTGTGTGTGTGGATAAATAGCTGGATGAGATAATCAAACATAATCAACGAAGGAGAGCCTCCCCGATAAAATTGTATTCATACGCCACTGGACCACAGTTTAGTGTAGCCCAGATTTCACTGAAAGGAATTCACGTGTTCAAAGCGTGTGCATTTTCATGGCTAAACATGAATTTATGCAAAAATGCGGCACCTAGCGACTAAAGGAAGAATTCGGTGAAAAACAAATGACTGTTCTCTATGACGTTTGCACGCCCGCCAACCGGCATTCAAACTGATTGCTGGCCAGGAACGATGCAAAATGGATTAGTACAATACCTCGGCAGCGTTCTAATTCGTCTCTCTTCTAACGCTCGCTGATCACACTTTCTCTCTCTGTATCTTTTTGTCAACCGCGATGCAATGGAATCAACGGTGGACAATCTGGCAGTGTTGCCAACCGCGTGTATTTGTCACCGAAAGCGAACTGCCCCTGGGGAGATTCGATGTTAAGCGGCGTGAAATTGGATATGAACACACAAAATTATCATCGTAAAGTAAAAGGGCTGGAAATGTTTTGGAAGTACTTGGAGGGCATGTATAAAACCAGAGTTAACATTTATTCTCCTTATCTAACCTGGTTGCTACTTGTGGAATTGAAACAACATACTTTTAAGGGTAGTCATGGCAATTTAGCAGAACTTATTTTCTGAGAATTCCATCTCGATCAAGAACCATGTAAATTTTTGAGCTAATGTATGAAATTGATATTTTTAAAATTTTACATTGCACTTCTGCCACTTTTGACTAATCGCGACGATGATGTTGAGTGGGGATTACATGAAATTGATGAAGGGACACTCACAAAGAACACCCATGCCAAGGCCGGGCTCGAACCAAGGATCTTTGATGTCGAGATAAAAAGTTGACCAAAGCCGAGGAGTCTAACCAAATGTTTTCTCCCCAAAACAACATTCCTTTCAATCCATTTTTTTTTACTTAATCACACATATATAAAATATATATTTGTTAGTGTTTTTTCCTACTACATGAGCCTCCTCGTGATAACACCGTTGCCTTGTAATCAAGGGGTCTCAGGCTCGATACCCGGTAGAGGCACCTAGTGGTTCAGATCCTATTTTAAACTGTAGGTCCAGTCCCGATTAGCCTGTCTGTACATAAAATAGACAAACAAAGACAAACTCAAACTAATTTCATAATTTATTTTCGCATCTGGAGATTGAAACAAGAATTGAAAATCCAATAGACAATGTGAACCAGAGCGCCTGGTTCGAGTCCTGGGCGAACCTTCATATTTCGCTTAAATTTCTGTCATAACCACCTTTATAATATAAGATCGCTACCAATTGTAACTACACTTTAAAAAGCAGAAGACCCATTAACATATTTGATCAGAGATCTTGTTGTCTCAATGATTAAAACATGTTTTGAAGTAATACAAAAAATATTATTTGTTACAACTGTTCTACCAAAACAGGTTGTCAAAGTACAAACGGTAAGATTTATAGAACAAGAAAAATATTATTCCAGCTAACTCCCTTAACATATATATTTTTTATCTTTGCGTTATCTTCTAAGTCGTAGATGCATTAATAATTTTTCATGTTTATTTAATATTATTAATTATGCATTAATTTTCGTATTGAACTGTGAATATAATACTGATTCACAGCACACTGTAAACAAGAATTTATTTACATTTAATACATGGCAACTCTTTTAGAGGGGAGGGCGGTCAGGACCCCTTGGACACCCCTTCAAAATACGTCCTTGTTAACTAGCCAAGGAGGTTAAAAGTATTATGAAGTGTCGTAGTTTGACATGTGGTAACTTCCCAGAATCTGAGTTGGCAACGCTTCACGGAGGGCGTGTGCCGGATCATGGTACCCAATCTGCACTTTCATTTGGCCTTCCGGGTTTACGACTTGCTTCGCCACTGTTCTGATAATGCAAAGTGTCACGTATCTGGTTACAAGCGGAAAGCTGAGATTGTGTGTGTGGGGGGGGGGGGATAAATGGGGATTCTATCTAATCTGAGGCCAGAATTGTCTGTCTGAGGCGAGGAGAGAGAATTGGTTATGCAAGAGAAACAATTGAACGAGGCTTCTTTCACGTTACGTCGAATGTGCGACTTCCCACATTGCATATCATGTTCACAGCAACTGAATGATATTCGTACATTACAGTGTGCGACATACATAGATATGTAGAGAGTGTAACGTAACACATGCGTATTCGACCCTTGTAAACAATGGGAAAAGTTCCATAAGCGTAAGTCCGGAGATATTTGCAGTATAATTAAGCGGCGTGTGAATTAAACACATTTACCCGGGGAGGGAGTACCCCTCCCTTCAGTTCTCGTGGAAGCATGCCCTGCGGGAAGGAGGAACTACGTGGATTTGTGTGGGGCAAAAGAAAGTCAGGATTGGCCTGGTTCAGACTGGGGGATGGGCACAAGTTAAACTAAAACGGGAAGACGGGAACGCAGAATGTCCGCTATGCGGCGAAGACGAGACGAAATTTCACATTCTCCTCCAGTACAAAGAAACAGGGGAGGCAAGACAAAAATGTATCAGGGAAATAAATGAAGCTAACATTGAGAATATAATGACAAGCGTTATTAGGAGGGAGAGACCGAGAGGGGGGAGGCGCAAATAAGGAATCTGGGAACTTTCCTACATTACGCCTGGGTAAAGAGAGCAAAGAAGCTCAGTGGGGATAGCGAACATGTGTGAAAGGGGGAGGGATACTAAATAAATAAATGTGAGAAAATTAGGAATCACTCAGGTAACAGTGCAAGTGTAGTAAAAGAATTGAAATGAAATAGTGTTTGTGAACTCCCAAACAGTGTGAATGTGGAAGAAGGGTGTAGGAAAATTGTACTAAACATTTTTCATGGTATGTACAGCTGCCAAGGCTCATACTGGAAATAAATTCGATCTATTCTATTCAATAGCTTTGCAGATACGTGACCTTTTGGGCAATGGCGTAGTCAGGAAAGGGCTCACCGGCTACTGCCCCCTCGCAAAAATTTGCTCAACTATACCAGGATGTAAGTTGCTATAATACGTTCTATTGATAGGTTAGGTTTTTGTAGATTGTGTATTTAATACAAAAAAATGACTAAACTTTTTTAATGGTCAGCCTTTAAAGAGTAGGGCTTATATAAGAACGGATTTGGTACGGGTCACACCCAGCTTGCAACAAACGCCAAAACTAAATGCTAAGAGCTCTAAACCTGGCCGTCCAAACCTAACAATTCCTAATCTACAATTCCGCTTAAGTCTAATATTTAGGTCTTATTTTACTGTACCAACGCACTATGATCTTTTCTTTTTCTTCAGAATTTATTTTCATCGTGGTTACTTGAAACTGGTGAAATACAGACCACACCAGATCGGTTTGGTTTTGCCGTGTGTACACGAGATAACTTGGCACATAAGGCCTTGAACAGTTTATGAATACTCTTATGAAAAGATGCACGCGTGACAGCACAGTGGATGCTAACGTATATATTCTTTTGTGGACTCCTGGACACATAGCAACCCGAAAGAAACATGTTTACTGTCGAAGTGTGAAAAGACGCTTGTGGACTATGCAATCGCTTACGTCATTCATAACCCAGACCTTCAAATACTAATGTTATAGTTGATTCCCTTTTCACGAGTGGAGCTGTGTTGACACATGAGCGGAGATTCTGGATCCCCCTTTAAACTGTAGGTCCAGTCCCGATTAGCCTTTCTGTAGTTCTAAACAAAAACTCAAAATCTTGTGACTGGACCTTCAGAGTGGAATTGAAGTTCATCAGGAAACGAACGCAGAACAATTTGATATAAGGTGACAATATTGGTAGGTTTTGAGAAATAGTTCTGTATTTATTTACAATGATTACCGAAATGGATAAGTTAGAGATGCCACATGGAAATATAACCAACAAGTCCCGAATTTAATTTTCGGTGCCGAATTATTTAAGTATCTAGTAAATATAGTCTCGATTTGGGCTAAATTTTGTTTTATTCTTTCACTGCATGAAAAATGATTGCTCGATTGTTCGTTCTAATACACTGCTATCAATACTTTCTAAATACTCATTGTTTCATTTTGGAAGGGGCGGGTGCTCCTGTTCCCCTCCAGCTAACTACGACAATGGTCGTAGTTGCACAGTACATAATGTAAGGTGTTACGTCATTGAGCAAAATTGAGTCTAAACTCGCCACGTTGTGTCTCCCTATGCGATAACGTTGGATTCTCCATCGCAAGGTGTGACTTTAGAAATGTGACAGCAGTTATTAAACAAAATTTTGATGTGTATCGTACAATGTAAGACGATATTTCATTCATCGATATATTACACTTACCTTACAGAAGATAAGGTAAAGAATAACTGGAGTAAGAAATCGAGCAAAGCGGATCCTCTAGCCGGCGTCCGATCCGGAACGGTAGCCAATAGAAGGTGCCGCTGCGGTCACGTGAAGCTGCTGGGCTCCCATCCAGTGATGTGCGTTTACGCGTAAGCAACGATAATCTACATTCTACACGTAGATGACTAGTGTTGCCCACGGGACGAGACGGGACAGGCTTTTAAAAATTCGAGACGAGACGAGATTGATCATGTGTCCCGAGAACAAACGAATATTTTCGAGACGACAGCATTTCACAGCATTTCCTCGAGACGAGACAGGCCAAAGTCTCGTCTCGTGGGCAACACTATAGATGACGTAATCTATATAAACAACATGGCGAAAGGTGATAACTCAGCAAAGGGCGTCGTGGAAGTAAAACAAAATTATATTGCGTATCAGTTGCTGATGTGTGAGGAGAACTTTTCATGCTCTTTCTTCCAAATTCGAACAATTTCTCAGCTACGAAAAAAACCTAACATGGGAAAGATTCTAGTGTTTTATGGGAAGACTAATTTTGCCTCACGACTGCCATCTGTTTTTTTTTCTTTTTCATCTTCTTCCATAGTTGATGATAGAAGAGAAGAGAAATTTGGTTGTAAATAGGATTCTTGTCAGTTCGTTAGAAACCAATATAGTTGAAAATGTCACTTTCCTTTCATGAAAGCCTTTAAAATTAATTTTAATGTACCTTAGATTGCTTACGTAGTCTATGTAAACTACAACCCAATGTAATCTACGCGTAGATTACGTGTAGACAACGCATGTATACGTAAACTTATAGTGTACGGCACATCACTGTTCCCAACAGCCAATAAGGCAGTTGAGCTTCGGAACCGGGTTGGCTCTATTTTCTTTAAAAATGAATGATTTCCTTGCTCCAGCTATTCTTTACATTTTTTGAGCTTTGTAAGGTATGTGTGATACATCGATGTATTTTCCGAAATCTCATCTTTACATGGATGTACGACACACAGCATAATTTTGTTTCATAACTGCTGTCACAATCTTAGAAGTTGTCAATTTTATCGCATAGTGAAACCCCACGTAAAGTAATTGTTTGGACCAAATCTTGCTCAGTGACGTCACCCTAATATGGTCCATTCTCTGTCCCCATGCGTTCAGTTTTGACCGGCAAAATCCCGTTTCAGAGGCGTATCCTGGTCGTTCCGTCCATGTTATTAAAAAGCTACCATTTGTCCCGTTTTATAAAAGTCTAGGAGTTATCTTGAAAACCAAGTCTAAATTTGAGAGGCATTTCATGCAAAAAAAAAAAAGTGTATTGTTTTGTATATACAAATCAATACGTGTTCTGTGATTTGTAGAGCAGAGAATAAGCATGGAGTTTCTTTACAGAATTGCAACAAGAATTTAAAGTTGCTGCGTCTTGACACAAACTCAAAAATCTAGAGCTGTGTGTCTGATATGTGGGGTAAAGTTTTCGGGGGAGATTTATAAACGATTGATGAAGAATGAAGCTGTTCTCAAGAAGATTGGTTCTTCTATTCTGGCATTACTCAACTTCAGCATAGGACTAACATCAAAGGTTGATCAGAAAGGAAGTGTGTTCATGATGTATCATTTATGTGATCCATCTTTTAATAAATAATTACAATACGTTAATTATAACAATAACTTTATAATTAGACCTAACCGATTTTTCAAGAGTGGGTGATTAACTGATCTCCTTGGGTTAAAATATTATTGTCACTGTATGTAACAGTCAATGTAAACATTGACTTCTGAGAAATTCTATTGGTTGTTCCAGTCTTGCGCGTAGGAATATAGTGTACGTAATTGGCCTGTCACCACTAATATAGTCATTAGTTCAGATATTAGATAAAAGCAACGAACAGGAAGATTCAATTGAATGTTCTAGGAGAAGTCTAGACAGATGTTACAGAATTTGAAATATCGCAGAGGTTTGTCTAAACGGGCGGCTGACTGTCTGGGACGCCAAACACCGTGGTGTCCTCCCTGAGTAGCAACAAAATCTTAATTTTGATTATATTTATATAAACGAGGCTATTTGTTTCAAAAAGAGTTGTTACAAACCAGATATTTCAATAACACGAGATGGAAAGAAAGGAATTTCGAAAATGAAAAATAGATGGCAGCACACGATGAAAAATATAAATAAATTGTTGGTTGATAAGTATCGTCCTAGTGAAAGTTAAGATACGATGAAAACATGTGAAAAAGATGAATACAATATAAAAAAAATAGATAATAGATGAAAAGGTAAATGTAAGTGGTTTTTATTATTTAACAAGTTCAAGCCTATAGTGAATTATTAGGTAACCATAAATAAGTAAATAAGTAGTCAACGAAGTATAAATGTATGGGCTAGAAGAAATGTTACTCATTGTTCCACTATAAGACGCATAATAATACATTGCAATATATTATATTGTATATGTATAATAATAATGCATATACAATAATACATACATACGTTACAAAATAATAAAGCAATTTAAGTTAAGAGATTACTGTTATTTTGATATAATTATGTAGGTATTAAATAAATGCATACCTACAATAAACGTATTAATTAACAATTATTACTTAAAACCCGTGACGTACGTCCTACCAACTGCTGGCCTCACTCTCACCAGAGGTGGGAAATCATCCAACAAGTTACAGATGACCTGTGGTCAGCACGACGAACCCTCAGTCGTTGTTGTAGGTTTTCATGACCGGGTTACGCTACTGATTCCTAGCTCCCCAATTTTCTCACGATGGTGGATGACCACCGGTCCCATACAGAGGCCGAAATCTCAGGAGACTCGAACATGCGCGCGTCCCGTATCCCGCACGGACATGGTGCGGGACTAAACTCGAGAATTGAAAGTGGTAAATGGCATGTAACGAAACAATTCCAATTAATACTTAAAGAATTTTAAAATAAGGCTATTTTTTTCTTATTTAAAACTGTAAACATGTATACTGCTCAATATTTTATTGGGAGTGGAAAGTAGAGGGGGGGGGGGTCCACCTCGCCCGGGGGAAAGTTTTATCTTGAGCCGCCCCTGTGTCGAAAGAGTCTTTGCCGGCTCAGGCTAAAGGTGCATCGTGGCGTTAACGGTGGAGATTCCGTTGGCTGCTGGAACTGAACGCCGGAAAAATACTTCACCGTTGTGTGTTGGATCCAACCACCTTCCACGCAGCTGCAACGGCCGTTTAATTGCAGTGCAAGGAGCTCGATGACCTGACCGAATTAGGCACCCGAAGGCCACCAACTCCCGCCCTTTGAATGGATGAGTCCTGCAGGGATTTCCTGTTGGGAAAATTCCTCCATTTCTTTTCCCACCGGAAACTTGCTCGTTGGTTTTTCTTCAGAGCACCAATCAGACAAAATGTCAAATGGTAAGGATATGTCTATTATTGGAGTTCAGGTGAATTCGTGGCAAACGATTTATGATTTGAACGCTCTTACGAAAGTTGATTCTTGGAAGTGAATGGGTCACAGTTAGGTAAACCCACGCATCTCAATATCTGTTCCAGTGTAAAGAAACGGGGGAGGCAAGACAAAAATCTGCCAGGGAAATAAATTAATCTAACATTGAGAAGATAATGACAACCGTTATTAGGAGGGAGAAACCAAGGGGGATAGATGCGCAAATAAGGACAAAGAAGCTAAGTGGAGAGAGTGAAAAAGAATTAGGAATCTCTTATCTGAGAGCAGAGGCCGCTGTTAACACCAAAATATAAAGAATTGAAGAACCTGTCTTAAAATATTATTACGTACATAAACTGGTAATATTGTCGTAAAGTAAACATTGCAGACTGACATTTTTTCTGACACCGGCAAAAGCGAAGAGGAGGACTGATCCGGTACCCTAACTAACTAACTCCCTAGCCTTCTTAAACCCGAAGGTTCATGGCTGCAGCAACACAGGCCTTCCATCTTTCCCTATCTTGAGCAAGTTCTATATACTCTTTTCCATCCCTACCGATTTCCCTTAGGTCCATCTCAACGTTGTCGTTGTCGATGTCATCTCGATGTTTCTGTAAGTATCAAATTACGTATTATTGTGTCAACAACCAATGTTTGCGATTTCACTTCAGTCCTTATGTCAACATTTGTTTTCCTGATTAATAACTTTATCAAAATCTAGTATTGAATTGCAGTCGTACCAGAATAATATTATACGAACTACTTGGAAGACATTGTGGGGGGGGCATGAGGTGGGGAGGCGCCCAAGTCTTACGGCTCCTCCCTTAAATGTCCTACTGATAACCGGTAACACTTTTAAAAGTCTCACGCCACGCCACTGTCTGAGAGTATAGCGAAATAGTGCAAGTGTAGTGAAAGTAAGGGAACTGAAAGACGGTGTTTGTGAATCCCAAGCAGTGTGAAGAGGAAGTAGACTGAGAGGAGAAAGGGTTGGGGAAAATGCACTAACATTTTCACCCTTGTATTGTATGCTCGGCTATAATGGCTCATACTTGAAAATAAATTCTATTATGACGTTTTTCAAGCACTTAATGCGAAATATACGAATATTACACGTCTCATTGCTGCGGTAAAACACAAACGCAACCTGGGAAAAAGAAATAAGAAACTACTTACAATTTTTCGATTTCAGGCTTCAGCCATATTATTTCAGTAGTGGTCATGATAATTTTTCACCTCATTCTTTATTGATATTTTTTTCTTTACAGAATCGAATACAAGTTGACATAATTTCTACAAAGTTTTATATTAACAAATTTGAATAGTTTTTTACAATATTGTCTGATTTTAACTTATTACTGAATAATTTGAAATAAAAAAGGTTTTTAAAAAATCGCTACTATGTTGGGATATGGTTTGCTATGGTGAACAATAGATGGCTCTGGACTTATGAGTATTATTCTATCATTTTTCTTTATCGTTTCTGAATGTTTTACTGTGGTAGATAGAAATGAGTTAATATCTTGATCTTTTTTTTACAGAATTTAGGATTTTATTTAAAATTGAGAAGATAAACCACATGTAGGAAGATAACAAAGTTTAATTTCTAATATCCAGAAAGAAATCTTGCCAAATGGCTCCCATATCAATATCATTTGCATGATATTGATATAGTACTATATAGTGCTACAACGAAGAGTATATTTAGAGGTCCCCGATAGACCAAGTCCAAAATTAAATAAGCGAAATACTTGTTTACTGCTGTATAATGTTAAGTTGATTTATTTCTCCAGAACTTACATATAGGTAAGGATTTGATTATGATTAAACAGCTTTGTGTTGGCAGGGCCTGCGAAGTTTCATGCGTACCACTACTCGTAATGCAAATATAAATAATGAACAAGGGCTTATTTTCATTAGCTGGACCTAACGACCATTTTGGTATTCAATAATAATCCAGTTTTACAAATTTTTGACAAGTAATTTATTTGATAGCGCGGCTGTTTTTATGGTGACTTCCCAGTTCACTTATTTCCAATTCACACACTGCCTGAATTCCTTCTCGATTCACCGATCATGACCCCCTGGCGGAGTGTGACACCTGCAGTCTTCTCTTCCCGTACAGAACCTCTTCCCAATTCATAGATTTCACCCCTCCCCTCCCCACTTTAGGTTAGGTTAAGATAGGACACTGTCTTTCTACCTATTAGAGAGAATTATGCAAATCTATCATCTGCAAGAAAAAAAGCCATTATTGAAAACATAGGCGGAGTTCTGGAGGGGGCCAGGGGGCCTGCCCTCCCCCAAATTAAAAAAGATTAAAAAAATAACACATGATTAAGTTTAATTACTACATTTTTGTTATGAAGCCATACCGCAAATCTTGACGTTTCGCATGATGTCATGTGCGGTAATTGCGCCGCAATAACGGGTCTTAGACGATTTGATTGATGTGTACAGTTTGAAGAAAGAAAAACGTAAAATGACTTTGTGTTGAGCCAACAGTTACTGCTGAGGCATCAAAAGAACTTTTCAATTTAATTTTTCTAAAATTTCTGAAGCTTACTATTGTACCGTAACTTTTTAAAGTAGTAATACGAGTATTGTATCAATAGAAAAATAATGAAATGCAAAATGCAATAATCGTACTGTTTTGCTTATTTTAAAACTGACAACCAATAAACTAATTAATATTTGTTTACTTAAGCGAGGAAATTTAGCATTTTCAAATCTAAAAGGCCTAGAACTCAGTGTTTTTAAGTTGTTGTTTTTATTTCCGGGGGAAGGCCTCCGGACCCATTATAAACTAGGGGATATTCAATAACCCTCAGGTACATCATATTCTTCTCTCAGAGTCTGGCCCCCCCAAAGCAAAAGCTCAAACTCCGCCCATGATTGAAAATCTGTTAACGACATATTACATATATAGGACGTGGAAGTAACGCAGTTTACATATCAATAAAACTTACCTCCATATCGCATAAACCAAATAACTTTCACTTGGATCACAAAATGTTCACTTCGCACAGCCAAGTCAATTCGTGTGTGTTTATTGAATGAATCCGTGAAGGTGCTTGTGGGGGAGTGGTAAGGTACTTCCTCCGAGGAGGTGGACGGGGGGAAGGGGAGAAATCTGTAGCCCCGTCTAGTTGGCTGCACTTTTTGACACTTCGGTGCAGTGCAGGTGTATCCAGTGTCAGGGTGGTGCAAGGAAATGACATTCAACCAACTAGACGGAAAGCGGTGTTCAAGTTCAGAAGATTCAACAAATGCCTGTGTCTGCTGCTTTAAGGTGGTTAGAGGTGGAACTGTACCGCAGGATGGAGTGTAAGGGGTGAGCCTTCCACGTAGAACACCCTGGACTGCATTTTGCAGACTAACGGGGCTCTGGCGTCTGAACCTGCAGTCAGTATAATCCTCTGTGGACATGTGTTGCGTCTTCCATGTATGTTTGTGATTGTCCTCTCACCTATCTCATCACATCGCCATCGTTGCGATTAACCAAAAGTGGCACGACGTAAAATATCCCAATTCAATCAATCAATGAATGTACCGTAGGATGAATTGTGCGAAAAGAATTTAACTCTCTCTCTCGGTTATGTTTTATGGGGGGGGGGGTAAATAGGATGAAAACGGTAACGGATGCAATGAATATTTATTTGACCTTTACGAGGGCCACTATTTATATTTTGAGCCTTGGCAACACTGATTGAAGTTAGGCGCGATTTGACGTTTGCACGGAATCGTCTGGCATTATTGACCATAACGTACTTCAAATGTTTTGTCAATAGCTTCATTTGTGTTGTTTATGTTGCCTTGGAGATTGCGCGACAACAATAAAATGGAATTAACTCGTGAACATTTTCGTGCGATGATTTTTTTACGATTTTCGACGTGGATTATCAAGACAAGAATGCATCGATCAACTTACTTCCACATTTGGCGATGAAGCCCCATCCTTTGCCACTGTGAAACGCTGGTATAACGAATTTAATCGTGGCCGCCATTTGCTCACCGACGAGATTCGCGAGGGTCGTCCAAAATCAGTTGTTGTTCAAGAAAACATTGATGCTGTGCAAAACCTAATACTGCAAGATCGTCATGTGACATACTGTGAGATTGAGGCAACCATAGGCATTAGTTCCACCAGCATATATAAAATCTTACATGATCATTTAGCTGTGAGAAAGGTATGTTCTCGTTGGATCCCACACAATTTGACAAAAACTCAAAAAGACGCTCGCGTCAATTGGTGCAAACAAATGCTCAATAAATACAATCGTGGTGCTTCAAAAGACGTATATAAGATTGTAACAGGTGACGAATCATGGATGTATGCATATGAGCCGGAACGTAAACAGCAGTCGACTGTATGGGTGTTTCAAGATGAACCCAATCCAACAAAAGTTGTTCGCGCTCGAAGCACATCGAAACAAATGGTCACCTGTTTTTTCGGGAAAACTGGTCATGTGGCAACTGTGCCTTTAGAGGAACGTAGAACGGTCAACTCTGAATGGTACACAACAATTTGTTTGCCAGAGGTCTTCGGTCAAATACGGAAAACAAACAAACGCCGTCGGATCATTCTTCATCAAGACCATGCCAGCTGTCACACATCTCGTCTAACAACAGACTTTATGAACAGCCAAAAAATCGAATTGATGGGTCATCCGCCGTACAGTCCTGATTTGGCACCCAATGACTTCTTCTTGTTTCCGAATGTCAAGAATAAATTGCGTGGACAACGATTTTCGTCGGCGGAAGACGCCGTTGATGCGTTCAAAAACCATATTATGGAGGTGTCTCAAGAAGATTGGAAAAACTGCTTTGACAAATGGTTCGAACGAATGCAAAAGTGTATTGACCATAAAGGAGAATACTTCGAAAAACAATAAAGCAGTTTTCAATGCCAAATTCCTGTTTTTTCATTGTTAAGCTCAAAATATAAATAATGACCCTCGTATGAAGGATAATTTTATTAGCTTTAAAATCGCATTTAGAAAATTAAAATATGATCAATAGTTCCGACGTTACTAAACGATAGGGAAACCAATGGTAGGCAATCTTGATAACGTCACTACAGGCGAACTGGAGACACCTTAGTAGATAAATAAGCTGCACATAAAAGTTGGTGTTAGTTGCGGAAAGTGAAATAATCTGCACTGTTTTCGACAGGCACACAATTGTTACCCTCTCTTCGACGTGATGCAAACTGTTTGCAAGTTAACGAGGCTCTGGCACCTGGATCTACAGCCAGTATAATCCTCTGTGGTGGTTGTGTTGCGTCATCCATGTGTGTTTGTGATTGCCTATCTGGTCGGCATTCATCACCATCGTTGCAATTAGCCAAAAGTATCAGAAATGCGACATTATATAAATTAAGGCTAACTTTCATGCCGTAATTTCAGACGTTTTAACGTATTGCTTCTACCGTAATAGAATGTACACATACTACTAAAATGTGGCTCTAGAGTTTAGAAATAATTGAGGAAGTTCAGATGTTTTCCTCCTACATGGAAACCTTCAATACCAACACCGCTTACGGCAGGACAGGTATTCAAGAATAACTGACTTGTCCTTGCAATTTGAGGCATCTGTGGGCAACCATAGTCGAAATTTCAGTTACGTGCGGGCTTCCTAACTCTATGACTGAATTTTGAAACGCCACTGCTAATTTGTTACGCGCTTGGACTGGTCAACCACAAAATACGAGAGAGGTGACTTTTGAAGATGAAGGCCTTTTGCCCAAGGTAATGCATGACGGCACATTTGATATATACTTACAACAGTTCTTAATAAGCCCACAAACGAATTATTTTCAGATGACAGTCTTTTCATTGGCACCAGTAGCTCTAGTGTAAAAATGATGTTTTCACTTTCACGGGAAATCCCGTGGATACCTGTCAAGCGATGCTAAGGCTAATATTTCAGGCAGCTGTAAGTCCACTTTATGCACAAATGGTCTAACGCAACTGGGCCTACAGTTTGAAGTGAGGTCCGGGTATCGAATCCGGGACGCATAATTTTCTTCTAGACATTGATTCACCAACTGGCGAGAAACAGCCAATCAGCGGTCGAGAAGAACTTCCCGCGGTTCGCCCACTGTTTAGCCAAGGATAATCCTTGGTTTAGCTATTGCAGTTTGTCTGCTTGGATATTTTCATCATGGACTGTAAAGAATGTTTTCCCTCTTAGTTCAAGCATAAATTTGTCAAGATCGAGAAATTGTCACGTGAGAAGTTTTCGAGTGAAGTTAGAGTGAACTTACTTTCCGAGGTAGATTTTCATAATTAGTTGTCTACGTTTGAAAGGAATACAACACATCGTGGATAGTCAGGACAGCTAAGAAGTGTGATGACTGATGAGGATGCAAAATTTGTGTGAGCAAATAATGCTTCCTATAGGGTTTTAGAGTATGCTCGGGTTTAATGTTGCTCTATTTTTGTTCTATTATTTTATAGCGCCCAGTTTAATTGATATCAGATGAATGCCAAGTTCATCTTAATGGCATGCGTTAAATCACAAAAAATCATAACGCATATCATCATGTATCAATATGTGGTTATAATAACCCGTACTGAGCGTAAGAAACCAGAGAACAGGTCACTCTTCAACTCTGAACGAAATTAAACGATTGTGAGGGCTTCAAGTGTCAGACAATTATTTCTTACATGTGGCTCTAATGGTCAGTATTTTCTACATAGTAGAGCGTATTCAATATATTATTAACTTTCTATTTGTTAAGCATGTGACATGCTACGAAACATCCCTTCATTTGTTCTCCCAGTGGGTGTGAATCCAGACCGTGGAATTTCTACTGCTTTCATTGGCTGTTTTCTCGCCGGTTGATGAATCCATGTCTAGAAGCAAATTATGCATCCGGGACCCCTTGATTATAAGACGACAACGTTACTATTTAAATTTACGCCATCTGGAGGCCTCGATCCCAGACAGTTATTTTAACGTAGCAGCCAATCAGATAACACCTGAAAGGCATATAAACCAGATTGCTAGCGTAGTGATCACATTCCTTGGTGGACCAAATATTTTCTGTTGGCTGATTGATTTCATTGATTGATTTGATTTTTTATGCAACTTTTGGCTAATTTGCAAAGATGGGGATGAGTGATGATATGATGAAATTGATGAATCGACACTCACAAACATGCAGGGCCAGGCCGGGATTCGAACCCCTGGCGTCGTAGCTCGATATGCTAACCACTCCGCCACGGGACCCGGCTCCCTGTTGGATTCTGACAGCCAGGGGTGCAGTGAAGAGCACAAACAATATTTTCGATCCATATTTGTATTTATGAAATTCCTTTTGATTTCTGAAGAAAATAATAGCTAGGGAAAGGATTTTAAGGTTCAAAATTATGGTCGGGAAAGGGAAGAAAAGGTTCTGAAAATATTTTTAAAAAGGTGCAAAAGAAGGGTATTGATAAAGTGCCTTTATTCAATGCTCTCTTTTTCTGCGCACTCTGTATATAATGAGCGCGGACCGCGTAGAGAACTGTGGTTCTGTCGAATAGGTTTTGTTGAATTTTGTTTTTTCTCTCACGGGTTTTGCTACATTATCTTGGGAACTATTGGGGCTGCAATGATTATATTAGACCATTGTATAGCTCTCGTTCTGCTCTACAAAATGAGACTATAGGATTTTATGTAGCTGCTAAAGAAGAGTGAAAATAATTAATTTTTCTGTCCAATTTTTAAACAAAATATGAAAGAGAAGGAAGGAAAAATGTGTTGAAGCATCACAGAGGGGGTAAAATAGGGACAAATGTACTCATTTCACGTAAAGGTGCAAAACGGTAGAACATTTTTCTTTTAAATTTAATTGACTTCATGTCCTAAAATACTGATCTCAAACGACTTGTATGAAAACAGCTAGATTTTTGGAAAGGTGCTGCACCTTAAAATCCTTTCCCTAATAATAACTATAGTGGAGGGGACCTTTCAGCCGGTACAGGGACCGCCTTAATAGCAGTGACCGTCTGTTGCCGCGTTTACCTACGAAGGAACTCTGCGGTCAAACAACCAATTAGGCCTACTGCTTGGGCAAGAAGCGGCAACATTAAAAGCCCTCCTCCCGGAAGCAGCCAGCAGGGAAACAGGATTTTGTCAAAATAGCCGTTCTGCGCTGTGAATGGACACCGGTTCGTACGGTTGCTCCATTATAGAATTACTTAGAGCGAATCACAACAATAGTAGTCTATTCAAGAATATGTAATATAAAGTTTCAAAATATTTACACAACTTTTCACACAGTACTTGAATTGAGCGGAAAGTTGGTGCATTAAATCCGATAACAATAGAGGGTTTGGAAATAAATCTCATCTCTCAATCTGATATCTTGAAATTTCACCTTCAGAAGAAATAAACGAAGTTCAGCAGATGAAAATATTCGCTGAATATTATATCCACTGAAACAAAAATCTCACACATTTACTACAGGCTCAACAAATCTCAGTGCCATTTTAAAAAAAAAGGGGGGGGGGAAACTGGAGGGGTTTGGATCTGAACCCGCGACGTCTAATTCCTTGAAAGAAAATGAAGCTCACACTTTTAACATAATACCAACTGCTCTGTAAGATTTCTGGAAGGGAGTGCTCGAGTCGACACGTGCAGATGATTGTGCAAGCAGTCACTGTCCCATGTCACGATCATATTTGCGCTGCAGATTTTCTTTAAATTTACGTTCTCTTATTCTCTTTCGCTTTATTTTCTTCCCGTTTTCTTTGTGTGCCTTCTACTCTCTCTTCTATTTCCACCTTTTCATCTTTCCTCACTCTCTTTTTATGCTTATCACTTTGTATCATCCATTTTCTTTCTTCTCTTTTTTGTGCCTCTTTTCTTTTTTCTCTTTCCCATGTTCTACTCTCTCTTTTATCATTCGCTTTTTCTCTTCCTTTCTGCTGTTACTCTCTCTCCACCTTTTTCCTCTTTTCTTTCCTTATCACTATCTCTTTCTGCCTCTCAATACCTTTTTATGCAGGCGTTTTCTGCGGTCGACAGTGCGGCATTTGTCGATTGTAAGAGGTAGCCAAATGTTAACATGGATCCCCATAATTTATTTTATTCATCAGCAAGTTGAAGAAAAAAGACTGAAAGAAGATGGACTGTTTATTCCTTCAATTCTGCTACACTCTGCTTCGGGAATCTGTGGAGCAAGGCCGCGCATAACGGCGAAGGGGAGAAAACGAGTGGGCGGAACAAAGCCGTGCGCGTTACTACAGTTCTCCCCTCTCACGCGTTCATTTATCGAGCCCTCTAGAGTCCTACTTGCGCAGAGGACTTGTTTTCGTTCGCTTGCTCTATAGATTCCAGGGACAGTAGGTGGAACATGTCTTAGCTTCTACAGAAAGTTGAGACGACAGAGGCAATTTTGGTCCAAATAAAACTTGTAAAATCTTCATGATGAGGCCATGATGAAGAAATAATTTCAATAATAAAATCTATAAATTAACCAATAATCACTCTCTCCTTGGTTCGGTATGTAGTCCTAAATCAACCATCGCCACCTGACAAACCGACTTGCACGAAACGTTCCACGCAACTGGACCCAAGTGATCCAACAGTGACTGCACAAAACGCCACGTTTGCATAAATTGGACCATTACTCACCATGTACTTTGAACAAGTTTTGCGGGTTTTTCCGCTGGCGTTTTTATCAAAATGTGGCGGCAGCCTCTTCGATGGTGCCTTGTTCGGATCCCACTTTTAGGTCCAGTCCCGATTAGCCTTCCTGTGCATAAAGTAGACTTAAAACACAAACTCAAAAAATATTCAACTTGTCACCACACATTTTTTTACAGCGTGTAGAGATCATTAAGGCATACAAATTTTCTCAATACAGTTTTTTGTTTGACGAGTCGTTTCGACGTAACAAAATCTAGAAAAAATGTTTTTATCCTAATATATATGCAAACATGTAGAACACGTTCACAACTACCGCTTATAGTTTGACCTGCAATTATTGTGAAGAAAATTCATGACTTATCTATAAATAATCGGTGCAATTTTCCATTCCATGTGTCTGATGAAGTCTAATGCTAAAGTCGATTTGGTTGAGGCAAAATTTTCAATAGTCCAACGAGACCGAGAATTGTATAGTCACGTAGCCTAACATCCCTATCGCTCTTGTCTCGATTGCTGAACACCCGTCTCGAGGATCAATAGTGAATGACTAAATAAAATAGGAAGAAGTACAACAGAACAAGATTCGAACCTAGAAATTCGCTCTGCGCTCACCATTATGCCAGGTGGACTGCTAGCCCATGTGCTTGCATCAAGAACATTAACCCCAAGAACGGAGACTTATATAGGGTTTTCCAATAAGAACCATATGATTTTACAATGAAATAAAATAGGAATTTACGAATTTCTAGATAGGGTTCTGTAATTTTCGATCTTAAGTTGTGTAAGACTTTGTGTTAAATACCCAAATTGTGGGTTATTAAAATCTTGTTCTCTAACCACGAACACTGTTCAAATACATATTTATATAATTATGATACTTGAGATTGCTAACTTTCCGTTATTTCAAAAATTTGAACCATTAAAAAATATGGACAGTTTAACAGGCTATTGTATTCAAATAATACGAGATTTGGGGGGATTGCGCCTTTGGCCTTGGGGGGGGGGGGGGGTGGCACCCCTGGTCTGTTTGCATAGACTATAGATTTCAAATAACCCTACAAAAAGCAATCTAAAGGAGTTAAATCACAACTTCTTGGAGGCCAACTAACAGTTGCATTTCTTGAAATTATCCTTTCACCCAACTGTTCTTGCAATACGTCGATAGTGGCATTTGCAGTGTGACATGTGGCACCGTCTTGTTGGAACCACATGTCCTCCAAATCAATTTAATCTAAATTTGGCCACAATAAATCTGTTAACATCAATCGGTACCGCTCACCAGTCACAATAACTGCTCCTACCTCGTTTTGAAAAAAAAAGAATTGGCCCGATGATGCCACCATGCCATAAACCACACCATACAGTGACCTTTTGCGGATGCAAGGGCTTCTTGTGAATCTCTTGTGGATTGTTTTCACACCAAAAAATTACAAGTTTGTTTGTTAACATATCCACTTAACCATAAATGAGCTTCATCTGAAAATATAATTTTTTGTCCAAAATTATGATCCGTTTCAAGTTCAATAGAACGTCTATTTTCATAAAATGTTTGGATAATAACCAAACGTTCTTGAAGCGTGTATTTAGCCATGATGAACACAAATGACAACTAGTGACAGTTATCCTTGGTTATAACATTTGAAGCATAGTTGCCAGTTCATTTCAAAATCATATCATTCTTATTGGAAAACCCTTTACATTATAAAGTATTTTGCGTTTGTTTATTTACTTTGCATGCACATAACCATGAAAGATTAAATTGTGAAATGAACAATTTGATTGATTTGCTTTATTTTACTTCGCTTTTTGTGCCATTTTTGGCTAATTTGCGAAGATGGGGATGAGTGATGATATGATGAAATTGATTAATGGACACTCACAAACATCCATGCCCAGGCCGGGATTCGAACCCGGGAACCTGGTGTCGTAGTGCGATGTGCTAACCAGAATCCCTGGTTGCATACCACTGTATAATAAAAACGTTGAGTTTGTTCTTGTAGTTGCAGTTTCCCTATTACTAAAATGCATAATTGTAACTATTTTGCTGTACATAGCTCCTTGCTGTTCATAGCATGCAATATTATAAGCTCAAGTCGAAAGTGTCCTAGAAAGAAGTTATGGACAAACGCATCCGTTGATGTGTTTGAACTTGATGAGTTTAAAAATGTGCTCACATCCTTACTTTCGGATTCAAATGCTGGATAAAACTTCTTCCAATTGCCCCACTGTAAAAGTCCCTGCTTTGGAACATTTCTCAGCCTGCAAAACCGCTCAAATATACCATGATTATAAGATTTCACTTTTTCTGTAACCGCTGAGGGTCGCTTTCATCCGGCTTGCAGCTGACGCGTCCACCTTTTTTTCGTAAAATCGGAAAGATTTCGCTACATGGGAATAGGGCAAGGCAACGTGGACAAAATTAACAGTTGACACAAGCTGTTGCTGAAATAACACAACGCCAGTGCCCTGAGGGGGCGATCGGATGAACTAATCGCCAGTAAATGCCTCAATTTTCTTTCGCGGTGATGTAAGCTAGCCTAACGGAATTACACGTTAGATGGCTTTAAACTAGACAATTACAACTTGGGTGTTCAGTTGCACGAACTACTGCTACAAATTGTGCTGAAATGTTGTGTCAAGGGTGAAGTTTTGTCCCAATTTTCTGCGACATCCGTGTAAAGGGGCAAGTAAGTAGAAATGTTTGGTGTCTGCACAAGGTTTATGTTCAAGGCCAGTCTTTGCTACCATACTGATATTCTTAGGTATCCAGGTCAGTTCTCCTCTACAATAACGATATGGAGATGATAAATGTCTGGAATGAAATGGCAATATACTTTTTAAGTCAAGTACTTTCAAGGTCATGTTTCACTCGGACACTTTTCGTGTCTAGGAATTTTCGAGTGACGTTTGCTCATGTTCATTTTCCACCTAACGTCTGTTCGGTTTTCTGGTGTAAAATTCAACTTAATTCACATTCGGAAAATTATATGCATTAAAAATCTTAGTAATATTTATAGAATTCTGGACTTTTGTACAGTGACGTTTTAGAAGACTGTTAACTAAAAGAATGCGTCTCTTAACCACATGTAATTTTATTTTATGTTATTATTTTTGTCATTATCTGTTGTTAATACGCTACTATATAAAATAAATGGCGTTGTGCACAAAAGGTTACGTCTGCGGGCGTAAATGTAAATTTTGGTAATAAAAATTGTGTTTCTCTGCAAAATTATGCTCTTTTGTAGTGTTAAAGGTCTAAGCCGGACACCCTGTGTGTGTTAGTTTTGTGTACAGAGCCTTCGTACACAAAATATTATCATATAATATCACATCACGCTCAACTCACATTACAAAATATTTTATTGAGTCAAAATTTATGTTGTAAGTATGTCATAAAGGGGTGAATTGTGAATTGTTTTAAATATATTTAATAATACATATATTTAAATATTGAAAAGCAATGAACTCTTTTTAATTCAAACTTGAATTATTCGAATTACTAATTAATTCGAGCGGAAGTTTATTCCCCTTGAAATCATCTTTAATGATGTGATGTTTTTATTAATTTTGGATAATTTGAACTTATTTTGCGCACCCTTGGAGTTCGAATTATAAGAGTCATTTAGTAATTTGCTTTTTATGTGATACCATAGTAAATATGTATATCATACAATAATTCATACACACACATATCTTTTTGTGTGTAAATTAAGAACTTCCTCCACCCCCAACCAAGTCTTCAACGATTTCGCACCCTGAACCAAGCCATAACGCTTCTTTTTTTTTTTACCTTGCAGGCAGCCCAATTGTGTCTTACTCCATTCGGACAAGAGGGGAAAACTCTCGTACAACATAATCCAGTACCTCGATCCTACAGCAGTCTCGTTTCGAAACGCGGGGTTCCTGTACGCGATCCAGCATGGCGCCAGATTCATCTTCGACTCCTACAGCGACGCGTACGGACGCCAGTGGGCGGACGCCGACCTCTACAAGCGGGAAATGAAGCAGCATCTGCAGAGTCTCACCCTGGACATCACCCTGGGCCTTGTGTACCACCGTTCGTTCCTCAAGAGGGTGTACAACCCGTACGCACACTTCGGTCGCAGCGATATATGGGCCAGGGGGTACAGGAGGACCAATGTGGAGAACTTCCAAAGATACAGGATATGCGAGGTCAGGCCACCGTCCATAGAAAAGGTACGTAAGTTGACTAAGGATACAGTGTACATGTATATAGTTTGTCTGTCATGTCTCTCCAGTGGCGTGGCGTGATTTTTTCAAAGGTGTTACCGGCCATCAGTACGACAATTATTCTGCTAGACGTTATCATGTACACGCCCCCAAAAAGAAACATGCCTTCGTCCTAAATTTATTTTTTCTCTCTGCAATTCACTCAGTGATTTTGGCACAAACACTCCTAGCAAGAACTACCACTCATGAGACACTTACTACGAAAACCCAATGAATAGTGATCGAGCCTTGTCAATTCTTCACTTGGTTCTTTGCAAATGAGGTGGAAAAGAGAAGAAGAAGAACGACACATTTCTCCTGCTAGTTTGACGCTTGTGCGGTGAGCAGACGACAGAATTCCGCTCCTCCAGCCAGTCAAATTGTGGAAGAGAACTCCAGCTGTACGAACTACTGTTGCCAACTTACTATATTGGAGCAAGGTTTGTCCAAATCACGAATCGCACCAAGGATATCTAAGCGTCTAGCACCTAACCGGTCTCACTTGTAGTTCAAGGCAGCGTTGACTTTGCAGTCTAGCTCTAGTTGCTTCACAGAAATAGTATCCCCATTTTAGGCGGAATTTAGCTCTTTTCTGCCTACCCGATGGGCAAACACTGGCATATACCGGCAGGCCTGACCGGTAACTGGCCCCTGAAGAGACATATGAATAGCCCGTTAGCACACTGTCCCAAAGTTTTCCCTTGCATTGGCGTCTTTTCCCCTTGTTACTTCAAACTGCCTCCTTCTTCGCTTCTGTCGACTGCAGAAAAAAATGTCTTCTGCAATTTGTACTAAACGGTAACGCTCTTGGTTAATGCATTTAAAAATGTTGTTATTTTATTCCAAACAAGTTTTTAATTCTTCATATTTTGCTGTTACGCAACAACATTTGTTTTATGTGTAAATTGTTTTAAACTGAAGTTCCAGCCAGTAGACTACGTGCATACAATACTACATCATCAAGAAGTGAAAAAAAACAACGATGTTGATGATGAATAGGGCTCGAAGTTGATGACCTGAAAAAACTCAAACAATGACCGGTAAAATGACCTTAAAATTATTTTTAAATTACCTAAGAAGGTAAAAATGATCTAAAAATAATTAAAATGAAAGCTTGTTTTTTTCGTAAATTACAAGAGAGTGATACTTACTTAGATAAAACCCGTTGTTTGGTGGTTTTAACTACAGAATAAGAAAAAATAGCCCCTGGTGCAACGGCCCTTGACTGCCGCCCTCACTCTCACATGCAGCAGAGGTGGGCGATCATCCAACCAGTTACGGGGTGACATGTGGTCAGCACGACGAACACTCAGTCGTTGATGTAGGTTTCTCTGGCCATGTTAAACTATCGAAGCAAAGGGAGAAAAAACAATTTAAGCTCTAATGCACTTTCCTTTATTTTAACTTCAAGATTTTCCGTATAAGTCGTTCACATCCTTTCAAGAGTAGATCTTGCACGATACAGTAGTCGGTCAGCATCTGAAAATACAAATGTTTCGCGTAGGATCAGCTTATATATTATTTTGATATTGTGACTAAAACCCAAGATTAAAGCGATTCTAGTGGCCAGCAAGGGAACCTCGAAACAGGCTTAACACGAAGTATTTTTTAAAATTTGCTGGAGGTAAATAAATGTGTCACAAGTTAATTATTTAATCCTTTGCCAAACATTTAAGTTAAAAATAATATAGAGCTTTTCCATTGGCCGTATTTTCGATTAATAGCAAACTTGCTACAAGGACCATGTCAGGAAATTTAAATATGAAATGCATTTAAAATTTACGAAACAACAGAGGAGAAGAAAAAGAAACATAAGAAATTTAGAAAAATGCAAATAAAAACAGCAAGAAAATACTGAAATGACCTAAAAGCCAATAAAGGCCGAATAATGCAAAATAAAAAGTGTTTTCTGGTTCTAACTGAAGGGAAACGGACTGATATTAGGTTTAGCATTGTTTTCAAGGCTCAGAAAGAAAGATGATCTGTCGTAAAGTCCCGAGCCGTGATGATGAACATCAGAATAGGAGATATTTATACGTAGCCTATTCTAAAGATGGATTTCTGCTTTAAGATTACGATCAGAATAACTGAACGTTGCCCTCGATTCCTTTAAAATGAACTTTTGATTTAGTCGACTACTTTGGAGGGTGCTTTAAGTTATCACGTTCGGAGTGTTGGTAATCGTGTCAGACGTCTGTGTTCGATTCCAGCTAACATTTTATTGTCATTAAGCTTGTACAGCAATAGACAACGTCAAGAATAAAATACATGTGAAATATATTATAAAATAATATAAAATTATAACCCGTTTTATGTTTAAGTTGCACTAAAATACATTTTTTTTCAAGAAATTCTTGAGTTGAGTACAATGGTGTAGCAACTCACCAAGCATACAGTTTATGTTTAAATACATTCATAGTCATATTTGTCACATCAAGACGTAGCTTATTAAATAGTCTTAATCCTAGAGCTTCATAACTATTCAGGGATTTTGAGAGTCTATAGTAGGGTATACGCCTGCTGTCAGGTGAATCGGGTCAATTCCTATAGTTTCATTCAAATTTAAAATTATCTGGAATATTGTAATAAAGCAATCCTTTAACAATAATTTCCAGTAATGAATAATTTGTTAACTTCTCTTATTTTTTTGCCCGTAGCATTTGGACTTTAACTTTACATGACCCTATTCACCCTTAAGATTTCGGGTGAATCGGGTCACATGTAAGGGTGAATCGGGTCAGTTACCTAAAGTTGAAATATGTATTATTAATCTTTAATTTCCATTACAAATCTTATGTTCAGAATGTAGGACCTTATCTTTTGCTCGCACATTTTCCACAAATAAACTTTATTCTTCCTTGTGTGGTCGTTCATTTCCTGTAGTGTTGCCCACGAGACGAGACTTTGGCCTGTCTCGTCTCCTGGAAATGCTGCCTCGTCTCGAAAATTTTCGTTTGTCTTATGACACATGGTCAATCTCGTCTCGAATTTTTAAAAGCCTGTCCCGTCTCGTCCCGTGGGCAACACTAATTTCCTGTCATAAGCATCTTTCGATTTTCTTGCACTCTACCCAATCAACCAATTTCACAGAAACAGGGTCGTTGTATTAGTACTTCACATTACATAATACACAAACAGTATCGTTTTCTTCATCACTGACGATTTTCGACTCTGAACATGGTGATGATGATGATGATGAGAACGTGCGGGCAACTTGACAAATTGGAATGCAACCTTTCTCACATCTCTGCGGTCAAGGCAAAAAACACACGAATATAATTTTAGTAACTGCGATACCAGTTCATTCTTCTGCTCCACGGTAAAAATACTTTACTTTACTCTTTTCCTTAGGGATTTGTCTTGGCCACACTGTATTCTTCTTTAGAGATACGAATAAGGAACACCAAACAGTTCTGCGGCATGTCGTTGGTTCCTATCTTCCTTAAATGCCTTAATCGCCTTCTGCATCTCCTTCTCATTCCACTAACTTGACGATTTCCTCGTATATTTCCCCATCTTTAGGATACAAATTAATTTAGAAGCCTCTTTCAGGGTAAACGGGCATATCATCTGTTGACCCTATTCATCCGATTTTCGTCACCCTATTCGCCCAAAAGTACAACATTTTTATGGTCATCAGTTGGATACACTGTATCAACGACAAAGAGGGCGGTAAATCTTATAATCTCTTCTACGACAACTAAATACCACGTTATGTACAAATTGTCTTTAAAATACCGCATGTAGTACAGTACAACGCAAATAAATACAAGGAGCCATTTTTAAAACACGCTTTACCTTTTCCTCGTCTACTTACATGTAACACGAGTATTATTTGTAGTTTTTGGCAGCTCCAAATACACTACTTCTTTGTAGCTTCTACGTTAAACAAAGGCTACAAATTCCAATCTTCACTGTCAGATCGAAACATGTCCTTCAGTTCGTTTGGTTTTGAGTCGGGAGAGAGAATTTCAAAAGTGACCAGATTTACCCTAAGTTACCCTACATTATTCCGAAGTGAGCGAACTCCACGTTGACAATGCATTCCTCTTAAGTTTTTCAAGGAGCTTGCAACCACAGTTGAGATCCCGTTGTTGATTGAATTTTAAGTCCACTTTATTCATAGAAAGGCTAATCGAGACTACAGTTTAAAGTTTGATCCGAACCACTGTGCTTGTGCCTCCATACCAGATATGGAATCCGGGACCCCTTGATTACAAGGCGACGATGTTAGCATCACGCCATCGGGGAGGCCCTCTTCATGGTTGTTGGTGCTAATATTAAAGCGAAAACGTCGTCCTTAATAGCTGTATTCTACGTCAAATGCTTATGTTTTCATTCTTCAACATCATGATGAAGAACAAAGGTACCGAAATTTTATATTTATATTCACATGGTCGAATTCAAAGTTATGCGAATGTATGGAATCCATTAATAGGTATTTAACTTTAGCAATGTGATGTCGATATAGATTGAAAGAATGAACTGAAGAACTTGCTATAAACAATAATAATTTTTATTTCCATGGGTATGGAAGACGTCATACAATGCTAATACAAAATTAGAAAAATTACAATAAAAATAGAAAAATGCAAGACAAAAATACAAATAGTCGCTGGGTTATACAGTTGTAGGTCTGTTAAGTACTGTTATATTATTTATACAACACCAGAACACAATGCTAAGTTTGTAAAAAGAGAAATACAATACAAGAAATACAATATTAAAGTGCAGGAATTCAATAATCCAGTTTACTACTTGAATTCATTAAGGTTATATACTGTTGCATCCGTTAAGTACTGTTTTATTGCTTTAAGTCTCTTGTATGTATTAGTCATTTTGTTTGATGTGTGTGGGGAGTTTGTCATAATATTTTTTTCCTGCTACATGCTTTGTTTGAAAGAGCAAGTCTATGTGCTTGTATGTGAAAGTTCTCTTTTTTTAGGGGAAGTAGCTATAGCAGATATTTATATCTGTTGGCCTCCGTATTACCAGTACATGAAATAAATGTAAAATGCGCGGAGTGAAAATATAAAGCACGTTACTCAGGTTCGTTCCCAATGGATCATTACCATGTCGAGAACGCCAGACATTCCGTCAAACAACGTTCATCTCGTATTTCTCTTTGGCATCACTGCTCAATTTGCTGAGATGTATACCCGTGAATGGTATACAAGCAACAGAACTGCAATGTTATTTGGGTTGCCAATACACAAGGCGCTTCGAGGGGCTTACTTCAATGTTCTTTTAATAGGGCCGTTACAATCCAGTAGTGTCCAAGGCTGAAGCACAAGATTGACTGTGGCCTTCGTTATAGGTATCAGCCCAGTTGCCATCAAACCGACTGGTACCATGGACGCCCTTAGGGGGCCAAAAATGGTTAACTTTACCAGCTGATGGATGCATTCGTTTGATAAGATAATAGAAACTGCGCCTACAGCCTAAAATAAGGTCGGAACTATTGTGTAGTGCGCCCCCCCCCCCCGGGACCAACTTGATTGTTAGGCGTGGAGGCCTCCCCGATGGCGCAGTGGTAGCGTCGTCGCTTTGTAATCAGGGGTCTCGGGTTCGATTCCCGGTGGAGGCACATAGTGGTTCCGATCCCACTTTAAACTGTAGGTCCAGTCCCGATTAGCCTTACTGTGCATGAAGTGGACTTAAAACAACAAATCAATCCAATCCAATCCATAATTGGCAGTATAATGGGGGGGGGGAGGTGTTGCTTGCGCAACTTTCGTTTACATCCCTGTATCCTTAAATTTCTTCTCAACGATAACAATAAATCATGCAAAAAAAGTTTTATGTAGTGCTTAATGTATAAAGCAAGTTATTTTCATTTTGGCAGGAATTATCATATTAGCCCTATTAACTACCATTTAAAAACAATTTATTTGAAAATCTTCTTTCTGTTTAATCACATAAAAAGTCAGTTACTAAATTGTAAATATTTTTTGCTTTCTATGCTAATTTCTCGTTCCACAGTCTATATTTTGGTTTTATTCATATAGGTAAGATATGCTTTGGTATTGCCCTATTGTCTTACATATGAGCTTTTTTCTATGTACATATTAGCCGTAACAAGACACAAATATGAGCTGAAAATCATAAATAAATATTAAAAAAGAATTTACTGTTGAAACAACTACATATCATATAATATTAATACTATCTGCCTTGTAATCCCGGGTTCCATACACGGTGGAGGCACATAGTGGTTCGGATGCCACTTTAAAACCGTAGATCCAGTCCCGATTAGCCTTACTGTGCATAAAGTGGACTTAAAACACAAACTCAACTCAACTCGACTAATAACATAATCGCTACCACGAGCCACTATGTACAGTGGGATGTAAAAGTATTGCTTTGCAACATTTTTCATTGCATCCTACGTGTTTTTAATGAATAGTTTTTTAAGTATACTGGTTTGGGGGCTACGTATGATGATATCACAAATCATGAAATTAATGTTGATATCGAACTATTATTTGTGTGAGAAAAATTTAAAACCTTGCTCTTCACAATACATATGCAGAATATTATGCGTGTCAGTGGCGGCTGGCCAAGTGCAACAAGTGCAGATGTTTTCACCTAATTTTCAAATTAATATTGACAATTTTCATTTGCTTGTTAAATTAAATTATTTCCCACCAGAACGCATACGATAATACTCAAATAATACGCCGCTCGGCGCTACGCACGTGAAGAGTTCATCGTAGCATAAACAAACCAAGAGCAGACGCTGCCAGGTTGCGGAAGACTTTAGCCGGTTGTCATGGCAACGGTGACGTCACCTAGCGTTGGAATTGAACGGGTGTCGCCATCTAGGTGCAGCAGTTCTCTCGTCGACAGAAAACATTGTATCCAGTGCTTGTGGCAAAATCGTTGCGTTCTCGCGAGATCTTGTTCCGCGTGAGTGTTTCGCGTTTCCTATCGTGTGTTGTGTTCATGTGTTGAGCTGTGGTTTGTACAGTGGCTCTCAAAAGTTTTAGGACAATGACATTTTAAACTAGGCAACCCAAATTACTTAAGACGCTGGTGGGTTGCGTGTAGAGGTAGGCTAAATTTCAGGGTTGCCACATGCACAATTGATATTTATAAAATACGCGAAAGAAAGATATCCAAGTATTATTGTATAAAACTAGAAAAAAAATATCAGTATTACATTTGTTGCAAATGAGAAATACTTTCTGAAAGAAAGAAAATCGATTTTCTAGTATTTCATCGCTGATGAGTCTACACAAAGGAAAAGAGGAGAGATGAAACAGAAGGGGACAACAGAGAGGAGAAGAGAGAAAGCAAAAAGAGGAGAGGAAAAGCAAAGGAGGGAATAAATGAAGGACAGAAGTGGATAGGAGAAGTAATGAGGAGAAAGGCAAAAGATGCGAGAAGAGATTAGGAAAATGGAGCAAAGAGGAGAGAAGAGAGGAAGGCAATCAGGATGAGAGGAGAGGAGTTTGGAGAGGAGAGAATTTGACGAGAAGAGGGGAGTGGAGAATAGAGTGAAAGAGAGAAGAGGAGAGGAACGAAAAGAAGAGGAGAAGAGTGCAGTGTAGTCGGAAATATAAGACAGGAGAGGAGATAAGAGGAGTGGAGAAGAGTGGGATGGAGACAAGATGCGACAAAAGTATGGAAGGCGATATGAGATAAAGCAGAGGAGAAGGAGGGGAGATAAGAAGGAGAAGAGAAGAAGGAGGAGAGAATAACAGAAAAGACTGGAGACGAGAGGAGGGAAGATGGAGTTGCAGAAAATATCGTCTCTACGTCAAGAATTGATGCATTGATCAAATTATCGACATGAAGCATGCAATAACATTTTAAAATGTATTATGTATTATGTAAAATGTATTAGATGGGTGCGAAATGCCTTTTGGTTGGGTCAGAGCAAGATAAATTCTCCCACGTAAGATCTTTGATTTCACCTGCTATTATACCACTAAAAACATGAATGTAATTTTAATATTTATAAGAATTATCCAATTTTTCTCCACTTCTCGGTTCGTTGAAATGGAGATTTTGTTATTTCCCCTCCCCCCATCGTTAATTCCAAACTGAATCATTCCGTTTCACACGGCGTGGACAATGAGCACAATGGGATATGTCTAAAACTTATGAAAATTTTCTGCCACCGGAGGGGTTTGAACCCACGACCGTCAGGTTGACAATCCTTGACGGTATCCACTACGCTACAAGCTTGCGCTCCTGAAAACAGGTAGGAGCAGCTGACCAATGTGAAATGTAGATCAAACTCTCCTCCTACATGTAATGTGCAATGAATACTTGTTTGTAACAAAGAAAACGAAGGTAGTACGAATTGGCGAAAACACTGAATGGAGAATTCCACATGATGAAAACTTTTCATTCAATATTACCGGAGGTATCCTTGCATTGAACTCGAGTGGGAAAAGGTGTAAAATTTGTATGTTCTGAATTGCCACAAACATAAATAGTTATTTCATTAATATTTGTCAATGCCTTTGAAGCAGTACACAATTATCGTTGGAGTATCATAATTCACGATCTTATACATGAAAATATTCCTTGGAACGTGTGTCAATTATATTTCTTTATTTTTTTTTAGGAAATTCCAGATGCACAACAATGTAGCCACCGTACACTGCTATTACAAATAATCTTACCATGTTCTTGTTTAATAGAAGGAGAAATATATTTTTTTAAAAAAGAAAGAACAACTTGTATGGAGGATCAAACCTGGGACAGCTTACAATGCTATCAAGAACTGTGACCAATACACTACGCCCTTGGTTTCCCTTGGAGCAATATATCTTAATTATTCTGTCGCCTCAATATTGTAAACTTTATCCTGAAAGAAAAAAAAAGTTCAATACTCTCATACAGCTCTTTACTTATAGAATTACTTTATACACATACATTTGAAATTTAACTCTGAATTTCTTTCTTCGTATTAGTATATCTAAGCTTGTGGATATTTTATTTGTACTTTTATTATAGTTATATGAACATCTACGAAATAAGTCCTTATAACTTGGAATCTAGTAAATATATACTATCAAGTCTTCAAATGCATTTTAGACCACTAGATTTTGACAAGAGAATTATGTATGATCAGTCATTCATTGCTGAAGCAAACGGTGAACGAAAACAAGTATCTGAGCAGCGATGAACAAGTGAGAGGAACGGGATTGCGTGGAGAGAGGAAAGCCACAGAAGTTACCAACCTTCCTTCAACGTGTACGGTTTCGCTCTGTCCACTCGATCCCCCCCTCCCCTTCCCCCCGTTTCTTCTCTTCCACTATGCGCGGCTTTGCTCCAGAGAGGCTGGGTCAGGGTACAGTTAATTGATTTCGCAAAAAGTATATCTATGTGCCACACATTTAATTGTTACTCACATGAAAAAAAAAATGTCAATTTGCATTCAGGGGCTAGTTTCACAGTTACAAACTATTTTGGCCTTGCTGAGAAGTTTAGTGTAAATAGGCATTTTGTTTATAAATTTTGAAATTGAGGTCTAAGGTTGAAATCCTCATATTTAGGGCTTGAACTCGTCACCTAAGAGGTTGATGATCCGTCCTCTTCTTTGTGCGTGACCTTCTTTATTTTTTTAAATTCATTATTCATCCTCATCCTCGCGATTAGCCGTAAAATAAGAGAAGCCGTCCTCAGTGATTTTGCGGTCAACGCACTGTGCTATGGACTCCGACTGCGGGACGGCATGTGTTCGAGTCCGCCTGGGTTCAGTCTCTATGTTCTCGGCCTGTGTATAGGACCGATGGCAACCCACCATCCTGAGGAAATTGGGGAGCTATGGGTGAGTAGCGTCACCCGGTCTCGGAAATCGCCTATGGGGGATGTTCCTGGGTAAACGAAAAGTAATCGATCAGACAATTCGATTATCGAAGACGATAAAAGAATTTCCGGTTTGACCAAGTTTCCAATATAAGCAAATAGAATACAGATTGTCTTCGAGCTTACTTTGTTAAAAAGGAACGGATACAATATGCATAACTTGTAACTTTTAAGTGACATAGAGAAACAAAGATACCTCGAAGGAATGGGTCAGTTCCCGGAGCCTTTGGAACAATAGTAATCTTCTCCGAGACAATGTTGATCCTCTACCAACGGTTGGTATATATACATGTATATTAAACAAGAAAGTTCATTCGCTTATAGATTAAAAGAGTTTTTACAATAACAATGAAGTAAATAAGAATAAATTCTTAAAGAAAAAAGGAAGATTAAATACACTAACGCAAAACAAAGATATTCCATAATAGTTTTAAAGTGCACATTTAATTTCTCATTAGTAAAACTACAGATCAATTTTTACATAAACGTATATTTTAAGTTGGTTCTAATTTATGTTTGGCCATTTATCATTCTTCATAATTTTCATACCAATTAATCATTAACATATATATGCCAGTTGAATTCACAAAAACGAAAAAAAAAAAACAGGCACTTCTACACATACTATGCAGGTAGTTTACTAAAATTTATTAAAAAGAAATAAAATGAAATTACACACGATCAAAGGGATATTTTCCTGTATAAGATCGTGACTTATGATACTCCAACAATTCTCCATTTAATGTTTTCGCCAATTCGTACTACCTTCGTTTTCTTTGTTACAAACAAGTATTCATTGCACATTACATGTAGGAGGAGAGTTTGATCTACATTTCACATTGGTCAGCTGCTCCTACCTGTTTTCAGGAGCGCAAGCTTGTAGCGTAGTGGATACCGTCAAGGATTGTCAACCTGACGGTCGTGGGTTCAAACCCCTCCGGTGGCAGAAAATTTTCATAAGTTTTAGACATATCCCATTGTGCTCATTGTCCACGCCGTGTGAAACGGAATGATTCAGTTTGGAATTAACGATGGGGGGAGGGGAAATAACAAAATCTCCATTTCAACGAACCGAGAAGTGGAGAAAAATTGGATAATTCTTATAAATATTAAAATTACATTCATGTTTTTAGTGGTATAATAGCAGGTGAAATCAAAGATCTTACGTGGGAGAATTTATCTTGCTCTGACCCAACCAAAAGGCATTTCGCACCCATCTAATACATTTTACATAATACATAATACATTTTAAAATGTTATTGCATGCTTCATGTCGATAATTTGATCAATGCATCAATTCTTGACGTAGAGACGATATTTTCTGCAACTCCATCTTCCCTCCTCTCGTCTCCAGTCTTTTCTGTTATTCTCTCCTCCTTCTTCTCTTCTCCTTCTTATCTCCCCTCCTTCTCCTCTGCTTTATCTCATATCGCCTTCCATACTTTTGTCGCATCTTGTCTCCATCCCACTCTTCTCCACTCCTCTTATCTCCTCTCCTGTCTTATATTTCCGACTACACTGCACTCTTCTCCTCTTCTTTTCGTTCCTCTCCTCTTCTCTCTTTCACTCTATTCTCCACTCCCCTCTTCTCGTCAAATTCTCTCCTCTCCAAACTCCTCTCCTCTCATCCTGATTGCCTTCCTCTCTTCTCTCCTCTTTGCTCCATTTTCCTAATCTCTTCTCGCATCTTTTGCCTTTCTCCTCATTACTTCTCCTATCCACTTCTGTCCTTCATTTATTCCCTCCTTTGCTTTTCCTCTCCTCTTTTTGCTTTCTCTCTTCTCCTCTCTGTTGTCCCCTTCTGTTTCATCTCTCCTCTTTTCCTTTGTGTAGACTCATCAGCGATGAAATACTAGAAAATCGATTTTCTTTCTTTCAGAAAGTATTTCTCATTTGCAACAAATGTAATACTGATATTTTTTTTCTAGTTTTATACAATAATACTTGGATATCTTTCTTTCGCGTATTTTATAAATATCAATTGTGCATGTGGCAACCCTGAAATTTAGCCTACCTCTACACGCAACCCACCAGCGTCTTAAGTAATTTGGGTTGCCTAGTTTAAAATGTCATTGTCCTAAAACTTTTGAGAGCCACTGTACAATGAACCCAGTAAATGACATACTGTGTAATTTGTTGCAGACACCATTTTCCAGATGGGCGGATGAAGACAAAAGAGACGTTTTAAATTGTGGGGGGCCCACTGACACTTACTATTTGTTTTTCATTGCCTATAAATATTCTTCTTCACCTGTTATTTTAGGCACAAGCCGCTACTGATGCGTGTATATCCTTTTCAATGGTTAATAAGATCAGTTCGATCCTACAACGGATATTAAGATTTAATTTAGCCTCTAGTGCTTAAAGCTACGTATAAATGTGCAATTTATATATTTAAAATAAACATCGCATTCCTAAATTCTAGATCATGTCGCCACCTATGGGAGAGCGTTATCACTACGCTATCTGGGAGGTTCCAATATTGTCAACAGACCAAAATTCCAGCCTGGCTAAACTAAGGGGCATCACCCCCTTTCCCAAAAGACTTACCAAGTACTAAAATTAAATAATGATTGCTTAAGTTGGTGTTTTAAGTTCACTTAAAGGCTAATTGGGACTGGACCTACAGTTTAAAGTGGGATCCGAACCACTGTGTGCCTCCACCGGGCATCGAACACGGGACCTCTTGAACACAAGGCGATGACGCTACCACTGCGCCATCGGGGAGGCCCTATTAAATAATGAGGATGTACTTGTTTAGCATGCTTGTATAATCGATGGTTATTAATTTCCTCTGAACTTATTGGAAGGCAAGGATTAGATGGGGGTCATGCAGCTTTGAATGACAGTACCAAAGATTTATGCACACTACTACTCATGAGAATATGCATAAAATATTAATCAGGAACTTTACTTTTCATCAACTGGATCTCACATAATTTTTTTAATTTTTTTAATATTAATTTTCTTGCCAATGCAGATGTTTTTACACAAATTTGGTGATCTTAACTACACGTAATCTAATAACAATACAATATTAATTAATTTACATATTATTATTAATAGGCCTATAAATTATATTAACGTACTAATTTAAGCATTTATATTATCATTATTATTATTTCTGAAACACTTCGGACCCCTCGATAAATATATTTCTACAGGGGTGTAAGCTCCTGCCTTCCTGGCATTCACAACTTGGTACGAGCCAAGTGGCATGACGTTCTATGCAAAATTGTTACTTGGCGCGTCCTCGTCCATGAAATCCAGGAATGCATATGCATCCGAGTGTACCACTTCCTCTCGTCATTAGCATGCACCATCTACTTCGAGGCCTGCAAACACTCGTGACAGAGTTTTACGTGCTTGACACAGATCCCCTGCGTGAGATCTCGCTGCACACGACAAAGCAGTGTTGCCAACTGTACGCGGACGGAACTTTAATGTTCCATACGGACGTACGGTCTAGACATCGCCAAAAAAACGTCACACACAGCAAAACTCAAGAATGTTTCCGTAAACATGGACGTCCACAGCATTTTTTCCAAAGTGGCCACAAGCACACACACACACACACACACACACACCCTTTGATACACGCACATACATAAAACACACGTAAAACTGAACTATTATTTTCGCATATTGCATAACTAGATATAAATGAATGGATTATAAGATTAGATTTCTGAGCAGCATTGACAGAAAAGAACTATTTCATTACAAAATTATATAATGTGACAAATTTACACATTAAACGAAAGCTATTCTACACTTCAAAGTGCTAAAACACCAACATGGAGTTTGAAACAATTTGTATTAATTTTACGCACCGGAACTACAATTATCGACTTACTTAGCTCAACAGCCTGTAAAAGTTTTTTTTCGAAACCCAGGTGCGGGTGGAGTAATTGCCCCCCCCCCGCCCTTGCCCCAACCTGTTGGCGTCCATGACTGTAAGGAAAGTTTTTTTTTTAGTTTCTTGTTTCTTTTTTAAAGATTAACAAACAATTGTTGGCCTACACACAGAAAAAAAAGCAACTAAAATACACCGAACCATACCCCGGAATTTAAAGTTATGTGTTTTCTGGTCGCAATTGCAAGCTTAATTAGGTTTACAACTTGAACAGGGATTCGGGGTTCGAATCCCGGTCTCAGCAATGGTGTTCTTTGTGTGTTCCCTTTATCAGTTTCATCCAGTGCCGTGCCCAGGATTTTCGATAGCTGTTTTTTTTAGTCAGTCCTCATTTTGTCATCTTTCCCTGCCATTGACGTTCTTTATTTTAGGAATTCTGTGCCAAAGAGGGGGGGGGGGGTTATGACGTTCACGAACCTACCCTTAGCCACTAGTTTCATCATATGATCACACTCATCGTTGGGGTTAGTCGAAAGTGGCAAGAAGCGACGCTAAATAATTTTAAAAAAAACTTACTGAAGGTACACACGCACGTACAAGAAAGCCTAAAATGCAAGTACACGGCCCAGGAGGCAAAAACAAGGTCCATGTGTTGAGAGGTTAGCAACACTGCTCTAGAGGAACCATTGCTAGCTTCCCTGGCCGTTGCCAATGGGCAAGAAACGCTCGTAAACGGAACTTACACAGGAGACAAAACCTGTTCCTCCAAACAGCTGTTCCGATTCATTCACCTGGTGTCAAGATTACGGCCGAATGTGACGTAAGCAAGTTTCCTCACGTGCATAACTGTACTCATCGTAGTCACGAGCATCGGGGGATGATTTGTTGGCGAGTCGTACGTCCCATGCTAACCGCGGTAATTCATGAATCAAGATCTTTTCTTGCATGCAAGGAAAATCAGTCATTCATCGACTATGGACGAACTGAATTTCTGCACTGTTCATTTATCTTCTGCGACATTGATGGTCCCAAAACATTTTCAGCAGTTCTGTTTTCTTATTGCAGTTTGAATACGGTCCATTAACCTTTTTTCCGGATCAGTTCAAAGGGTCCAAGTTCCGTATTGAAATGAAACAATACGCATCTTGGACAGAATTTAAATTGTGAGAGAAGAAATGGTTCCGGTCCTGGACTTTTAACACCCCTGGTTTTAAGTCCACTTTATGCACGGATAGGCTAATCGGGACTGAACCTACATTTTAAAGCGGCCTCCACGAATAGACGTCATTCGCCCTGCAAATTTTTAGGTTTATTAAAATTTACAAGTGATGGGTATTTTTACTAATCTTCTGGGACTCCATGTTCATGTTCTGCCCCCTTCCCCCCACATTTTGACTCCAAGTTACGCTACCACCTCACAGAGTATCGAACCCGGCACCCCTTGATTAAAAGGCGACGACGTTGCCACTAACCCATTGGAGAGGCTTTCTGTGGTTTGGATCGCACCTTAAACTGTACGACTTGCAACACATTTTGATAAACTTTGCAGAAACGCAGCAGAGATTGTAAAATATGTACGCACAGTACATAACCCCGAAAACATTTTTCAACATTGGATATTCGACTGCATCCCACACTTTCCCTGCCATTTTATAATGAATCTCGTACTCTATAACTGTAGCTTACGCTACTTACAGTTGCTACTTTTTTTTTCATACAATTTCTTCGTTTTACCTAAAAGAGCAGCTTGAACATTGCCATTTGAACTACGTTTGAGTTATTTTTTATTGTACATAAAAGCATGTACAAGAGCAAATCCTTTTATCGCAATAATGGTTTTATTTTAAGCAGTGAACACAGTACAGCATGATATCAAATACAGTAAATCAAATGAAAACACAGCATTATACAAATCTGATATTATATAACATCAATATTTCATTTCCTTATGTTACAATATCAAGTTGTAAGTAAACGAGATCTTCTACCAAACCTCTTCTCAAGGATGTTAGAAATGGTTTGCTTGTAATATCTACTTAGATATTTAAAATCACTAATATAATAATAGTATTAATGAAATTAAAAATCATTACAATTTTGCAAAGGATGAAGAATTTCTGAAATGTACATCACAAGATGCGATTTGCAAAATTTATTGATGTATTATTAAGTTTTAGGATGCGTTTTTACATATTATAGTTAAATATACCGGGTGGTCCAAAAGTCCCGAACGATCACATATCGTGAGAAATACACATCGAATCGGAATACGAGAAAATACGTGTTTAATAAGTGAAAGAAAGCTATTCAATGATATCAAGTGTGATATCATTGAATAGCTTTCTTTCACTTATTAAACACGTATTTTTTCGTTTTCCGATTCGATGTGTATTTCTCACGATATGTGATCGTTCGGGACTTTTGGACCACCCGGTATAATAAAAAAGCGATAACTGTTTCTCAAAATTGCCTTAAGCGTAGTGTATATATATATATATTACATCCCCATTTATTTCTTGTGCACTGTAACGTGTCCTTGTTTTTCAGTTCCTTGAAGTGGATGGAGGTTTCGTGGATACCTCAGCACCACCTATCATCATTCCTGGAGAAACCATCGCCCCGTCGTCCACCAAGAACAGCATGTACGCGATGGAAGCGTTCTGGGCCCTCGCCATCCTCCCGTCCACTCGCTACATCGAGCGCCATCTGTTCAGGGGACTCTGGAACTACGCTCTGCTGGGGAAGATAGCCGGCAGCGTCAAGTTCTCGCTCTCTTCCCTGCCAGCATATCGCAGGTGAGTGGACAAAGTGGCACACTGTCCCCTAACACCCCTTCCGAAAAAAGAAAAAAATTAACAATATAATGAGCAGTTTTATACTCAATTTACCTTTAGAAGACCTCAAAGGGTCCGCCGCTTTTGGCTAATCGCGCCGATGAAATATATTAAGGGACACTCACACACAAGGTTGGCATATTAAAAACAAAATTGTTTATCTAATGCACTTTTTATAATTTAATAGTGTATGAATGAAACAGTATTGTTCCGCACGTAACTAATGTATATTGTTGTTAATGTCAATGTATTTTTGATCCCTGGTTCGATACCCGGTGGAGGCACAAGTGGTTCGGATCCCACTTTAAACTGTAGGTCCAGTCCCAATTAGCCTTACTGTGCATAAAGTGGACTTAAAATACCAAATCAATGTATTTTGTTGCATTCACAATATAATGTGATATTTTGGAAAACAGGACTGTACTTTTGCGAACAGCCTACATGTGAGATTTACAAGTTACGTAGGATATAGGTATTTTAAGAAGTTCGTCACATTTTTACTTTATAATTAGAAACACAGTCCTTTCTGGGATGATTAACAGATTGTTCTTACAAAATTAGTTTTCTTGACATTATACAAGGTGTCCCATAAGTCTGAAACCATAGGAGAAGAACAAAACAAGTTAATGTTAGGAACTTATTATTGTATAACACAGTTAAAGAATGTGTTCAAGGTCCCCATCAGCAAAATAACTTGGATTCGCTCCTCCTTGGGCAGTGCCATGGTTTACCTGTAACATAAAAAAGGGTAACATGAAATATATACTACGTATATGGTTACAGACTTATGGGACACACGGTATTTTAAACGTTTTATTTGTTTAAATTTTTTAGTTGATTAAAACACAGTTTAAAACACTTGTTTCCTATTTCAAGCATAAATATGAAATCCGCATTCTTACTAAATGTTTGCATTGCAGAACGGAACAATAGGCCTGTTCTAATAAAGTTGTATCTATTTACTGCGCCACATACCTTTCCAACAGTTACAATTTTCACACTTCTTTCTACTGACTGTGCGTGTGTGACATGGAAAGTTTATGTAGGAACAATTGAAAAGAACTTTACTATCTAAGACAAAAGTCTTACTGTTGTCACATGATTGTTTATTGGAGGTGGAGCGAGTTTCTAAGTTGGCTTATCAATTAATTCTGTATCTCAGAATATGGGCGTCCGGAAAGGGGGCAAGGGGGGCGTGGCCCTCCCTGGAAAATGAAAGTCGATCTAAAACTATATATTTCACACATATAATTTCATTTCAGCCACAATAATATGTGTTAATTATTGCATGAACATGATAAATTCAAATTAAAGCAATGCTTTTTTAGGGAACAACACTATTATTGGCGAAAATGTACCTTGTTTGCCCCCCCCCCCCCGGAAAAAATACCTTCCTTGATCCTCCCTGGGAAATATCCTGCGGACGTCCATGTCTCAGAAGCTTCAAAATTAAGACTACGGGGTTGGAAAGTTCGCACAGTTTACCTTTTCAAGACTGGTTCCTGAATTATAACACCCTTCTGAATGCTAGCTCTCTTACATTCACCCATTGTCATGGTCAACATGTTTTCAGGGCTGCGAAGATAGCATTCCTCTGATGAACGAACACCTCAATATTTGTTAGAAATAATTGATCCTAAGTGCTGTGATGTCAGGATAGTTTTGAACACATATTTTGTAGAATGTTTTTTTTTTTTTTGTAAATAACAAACCACACTGACCCTGCTTTTCAGAGGACTGTTTTCTTCGCACACTTCTTGTAATTTTCTGAAATGAACAACAATAACCCACTTTTCTATTTCAATTGTTTAACTAAATGCACGGCCATGAAAATAGGCGGCTGGGCAGAATTGCGCTGGTGCCACATATGGGAATTTTTATGTCATCCGGGACCTTTCGAGCAAATACTGTCAGTTTGTGTCACATGGATTACAAAAATCAACTCTACAACGAGATCTTTCATTCATTTAAATATCCGAACACACAGAGTTATGCTCCGACGTGGCAACAACGCGAACTTCTGCCACCTGCCTAATTTAATGGCCGTACGTTTAAGTGTATATCTGTTTGACGCCAAGGCCTGGCAAGCTGTTTATCAATTTGCAATCGGCACATCTAGGGAACATTATCATGAGAACTCTAAAAATATAGTTTACAAAGACTGGCATAACTAAATAGCTGAAACTGTTGCTGCAACTTGTACATGTAAATGTACTAATATTACGATTTTTGTTACAGGCTTCCACATGCTTCTGCATATGCAGAAGCGAGAGCAGCCAATATGACAGCAGCCATCATGCGCTGGCATTGCAAGAGCAGATCCACACTGACATGCCTTGGTCAGCTAGCCACCGACCTGCACAAAGCAGGATTCTTCACCGAGCGGGATATCAACTTCCTCAGAGCGTGGACGAGAGATCTTCAGCGGATCCATTACCTGGAACCTCCAATAGTGCCTAGGCGAAGAGGGCACACCAACCCTTGTCTGGGAGCTGATGGCCTTTATGGACTTTCATTTTACCCAGCTATGCCTCTTATAACTGTGACGGAACAGCAGCTTGCCAGGAGGAACCAGACTTTGAACAGATACAACAATGACGAGAATCTTCTGGATTGGATCAAGAAAGTTGACGATGACCATTTCTCTGATCGGCACGATGAGAGGATCGGTGGCAGTGATGGAAGGCAGCAAAGACGGAACTTGGATGCCGTGGTTTCTCTGGGTAACCATACCGAAGCAGCTCAAGGTGAAAAGGTAGCATTGTTGGCCATGAACGATACAGTGCCAAAGAGGGAAAGAACCATGCTTAACGATTCCCCCATCACCATCACCTACATCTCTGATACATTGAACAGCTCTTCCAGTAACAAGAATACTTACTTAATACCAGAGTATCCAGTGAACGGTGATGAAAATCAGAAGTTGGTACCCCTGACGGAAGATTCACACCATGAGGTCGGAGCAATCCAGAAGGAAATTGCCGATAACATGTGCCTGGGATTCTCAGACTTGGTTCCATTCCATCCGGAACTTGTGTTCAATTCCATTCTTCTTGTTATATCATTCAGCACACCAAGATACGATCTGATTCCTATGTTTGAAGTTATGTACAGGAATAGCTTCCAGAACATCTTGTACTGCGGAGTCCCACATGAATCTATGGAGATTTTCCTCAGAAAGTATCAAGTATCTGAGAATAGATCTCTCTCCTTTCTTCCTGCATATACCAAGAGTAGTTATGAGTGCATTTTGGGAGCCATGGAAATGGGGTATCACGTGGAAGGATATCTGCTTGTAAATGACGAGTCCCTCCTTAACACGTGGAATCTGGATAACATGAACTTCAGCCAGGTGTGGTATGGTTCAACAAATCTGAAGAAAGTTGCCAAGGATGATTGGCAGGAGTTGGATCCAGGTGGCCAGAAAATCCCTCGCATCATCGATGGAGTTATTTATGCAACGAGGTTTGTATCTAACATAGTGGGAATACAAGAAGGTTACAACTATTATGATGTGAAAGAAATGGTGACAAGGTACAAACAAGGAAGCCCTCCCGTGCCAGATTACAAACTCTCCGAGCCCAGCAATAAAGGCATTTTGGTCAATGGACACGTGCCTATAGTGCCATCACCAGTTCAGGTTCCAGAAAAGCATTCCACACGAAAACCAGAAGCAGCTTCATCAACAACACCAACTGAGAAATCGAGCAGCACGGAGCGGTACCAGAGCACAGTTCCAGCTTACGTCGCATCTGCAGAAGATGCACCTCACTCGTGGACCGAGGACAGAGAGCGACCTGCGGCTATTCTTGAAAGTGATGTTGGTCGTGATGTGTCGTTTGTTGTGACTGACAGGGCTCCTTTATCAGAGTTTGCAGTCAGAGAAGATGACGCTAATAGCACTAATCTTCCAGGTGCTGATGAACTGGATGGCAACACGTCATCCACCGAAAAGGCATATCAACCTGCATCACCGCTGCTAGATTACCTTCTGAAAGACTGGCACAGGGAATCATATTTGGAAAGAGGTACGTCAGATGATGTCATAAGTACCGACGAAAAGCAGGAAAATCTTGAAGGAGATGACTCCGAGATGAAAGCAAACAATACGGAAGAGAGTTGGTTAGGACCCACTGACGAAATAATCACTGTTGAATTCAAAGTGCAAGATGGCGAAACTTCTTCCATTCCACCATACTCTGTCGAAGAAAGCCGTGAGGATCCTGAAAGTGAGAAAATTGTGGCTGAAGAAACTCCAAAAAGACCAACAAGAGACGAGAAGAGCTCTGAAGAATTTCTTCATGATCTGGAAGCAGATAGCTCATCGATATCCATCAGGAAAAGAGAAGCTTCGAGAAGCTCCAGTATCAGCAGAAATCCTCTTGGACAAGCTGACGATGGCACCGAGGCCCGAGATAATGATCAGAACAATCAGCATGCTAAAATCGACCGACTGCTTACAGAGCTTGAGGAAATGTACATGGCCCTCGTCGAAAAGTTCCAGTCTGAAGATTTTCCTGTTAAACACAGATACCGCCACCACGAAGACCGTCTTCCATTCCGCCTCGATCCACGAGAGTTCAGGCACCTGCACTGCGACAAGGAACCTGCAGCAGAACTGTGCAATCTTCTCAGAGAATTCTTCCTCAGGCTCAGCAACAACATTGGCAAAGAGTTTAGGCTACTCTATGACATGGTCCCTGCTTACTATGTCCCCGTTCGACTCCTGAAGACATTCTACCTAATGGGAAACATTCTTCTGCACCACGGTGTGCCGGAAGAGTTGGCGCTTCCACTTCTCTTCAGAGGACTTGCAGACGAATCCGAATGGGTGAACCTGCAGAAGTCTCATTTCGGTGTTGACGCGACAACAACAGTAGAACCCAAGTACCCCCTGTTTCAAGAAAACTCAGACTTCTTGTACCCAGTGCATCTCAACAGGATATATGAAGACATGAAGTTCAGAAGTGTATTCTGTTTGAAATATCTACTTAACGTTCTAAAAACATGAATGTAGGCAAATTACATAGTGCTATTTTAAAAAATATATATCGTAATTGTAAATACGTCAAAATGACTTCTTTGAAGCTGCGAACCAGAAGTATTTACCCCCCTCCCCCCGAAGTGAGTAATAGTATTTTACACAATTAGTGCCTTAAGTCGTGGAAATCGTCCAGTATTGTGCCTTTCAATATTGTTGAACTTCGATTGCAAGAAACTGATAATACAAGGCAGTTCCCTGTTATTATGTGTTCTTTGAGAACTGGCCTGTTGTGAGAGTACAATTATTGTTGTGCCTGCAGTGTGTATATATATTTTAAACAGATACAAGTGATGATGGCTGTGAGTGCGCGTGCTAAGATGAATTGTTAGTGAATCATGATTGTTGTACCTGTTCTAAAGAAAAGGGTGAGGAAGATAAAGCCAGTCGAAAGAGGAGCAATATTTAGAAATCCAGAAATGTACAAATGAATTTTACATCCATGCATACAAGATAAAAAGAGGTAAGGTAGTAGTGTAGTGATAACTTGACATTGTTGCTAATATGTATGTAGAATTTACAGTTTGACTCCAGTTTTGAAGATAGTTTAGTTTAGAGTGAAATGTAGAAATGTGACAGTTTTTGCTGTTTACTTTTATGTATCGAAGAGACTAGATTTTTAAAAACTCCAGACAGTGCTCCAGTGCCTAGACGAAAAGTATTCATAAAAAATGCCATTCAATATTGTTGAACTTCTCTTGTAACATAGATTTTTTTTCCACTACATGTATTGAACATTTTATGTATAAGTTTTTGCAGTGTTGCTTCCCCACTGCCCCTAAGCCCAGCTGTCCTAAAATATCCGCTTCCCTTGTGAAATTCCCAGGCACTGTTGGTAGTCATCCCCCACTTTTAAGGAATGCTGCATTTAATACTACTTTATCCAAACTCTTCTGCACATGATGTCATTTTACTCAATTGTCTGAAAATAGATTTTAGAAAGCATTTCAGGAATGAGAATTGCCATATGCAGGGAATTTCTTATTTTTATAGTGTCAAGAATTAAACACTTTTAACACACAATAATTCAAAATTATCACACTGGGATCCTGAAAAACGGCAAATCATTTTCAATTAAATTTGGGAGCAAGACAATCCCCCTAAATTCTACTATTGATATTTCACAAGCCTAGATTCTGTAGATTCCAAAGAATTGTCATTTTCTCTTCATACACTGAAAAGAAGTACTAATCATTCTGCGAAACTGGTTTTTATGATGTTCTATTTATTAACTGTGGTGACCACTGCCACCATTTACTTGGGAACTTGTTGTACTGTTGCTTGCCGAGCTTCTGTTTTTTTGTTTTTGCAACATGCACTGTTGTTGCCTGACCACTGTTGATGTTTAATTCATGAGGGAAGTGCATAATGGCATATGTTTTTCTTTATTTCTGTGTCAGTGTGTGAGCTATCTGTTATATACTTTCCTGATTTTGCAGTTCTTGTATTTCATACGATTGACAAGTCCAGTGGTGGTCGGGGCTTTTTCTTTTTTAATTGTTAGGAGCTGATTGATCATTTCCTTAACACATTGCCGCCCGTATACAACTAAGGTCGTTTAGCTTCTGTGTCCATTTTCTCCCCCCGTGTTGATTGAAGAACGAAAAGGGGTGCACCACGTGACATTGGGTGGAGGTCCGGTGTGGTATCCCGAGAGCATGTCAGAGGGCTCCATGTTTCAATCTTTGGAGGACCAATAGGGGATCATAGGTAGGGAACACCAGAGCCATTTGCATCCTTCAGGGTGCCATTTTGAAAATAAAAACAACTGAAAATTCAAGATGGCAGCCACTTTTTTTGTTTGAGGTAAGGGTGCCAAGTTTGGATTCAGAAAATGCCTAGGCTGGTTGTTTAAAAAATGCCCCTCCCAGAGCTGGGCATGGATGTGTTGGCTTAATGGATGTAATGTGCCTTGTACTCACACTCTGCATCACATTCATCTGGGTTATCAAGGGGAGGAAGTATCATTTGTGTTTCCTAAGTTGGCTACTTTGGGGGTTCATTTGTGAGCTACATTAATGTTGTAAGAAGGGAAGGCAAGGCAATGGTTTGATGATTGGAGTACTTAACAGATGAAGAAAAAAAGCTGCCCTGTCCATCGTCTAACTTAACAAACACATCAAATACAACCAAAGAAAGGAAATGCATGCTATTATGCACATCCCACATGAATTAAATAAAAATGGACAGTGGACAGCCACACACTGCAACAGGTGACTGGTAACAACAAGACATTTAGTGGTATGCTGCAAGAGTAACAATTTTAAGCTCGGCAAGCAACAGTACAGAGCAGGCTGAACCTCGCCCTTTAATAAAGGAAATTGAAATTGAAATGCACAAGTATTGATTGGCAAATTGTCCATGACCATTGTCATTAGATTTTCTCTTCCATCCAACTTGTTATTTAAGGAGTGGATTTTGACATATGCTGGAGTAGAGGTTGCCAGCACCTTGTTTGGCCGTTTGTTTCAATTCTTGAACCTCTCATTGATGGAACGGTTACTTGGTAATAGTTATGGATCCCACTTTACAAGTGGCAGTGGCCACAAAAATGGACAGATCATAAAAAACAGTTTTGCCGATAAGTGAGTATATTAATTTGCTACCACATTTTTCATCCACAGAAACATAAATTTTTCTTGTAAGACTTTATAAAAGAAATTATGATTTCTGGAATACTTCATGTTTCTGCATTATACATGATCACTGAAATTTTTAACAAAGCATCTCAACATTTATATCATTGCCATTGCGTTAAAACTACACAAACATTCTCCCTTCCACATACTCACCTAACAATTCCCATTTCAAACACTTACAAGATGATTTCAGAACATTATACAAAACAGGGATGCATGCTTTTATTTCAACTTTAGAAAAAAAACTTGTCAATAATGAACGAACTGAAAGGTGTGTGTCATGGATGTGTACAAGAAGCAACACACACATATATTACAAGCATCACATATTTTTAAAAAATGTTCAAATATATAAAATTGTTTCTGTAAATATGCAAAACATTAGAAGTAATATGTATATTTTTGTTTTTAATCAGATCTCTATGAAGTGTTATTTGTTTTTGTTACTTGACAGCGACGTCAGGTTAATAAAAGAATAAAAGTGAGTTAAGAAACATTCTCATCTATTCCAGTATTCATATTTAGACGAATGTTCCTATGTGCAATTAGTTACTGAAATAACTCTTAACTGCTGTGAAAATATATTTACCTTGTAAAAATGATACTATTTATGACTGTACAACAGTTGTATATAACGAATGCCGAAATTTTAAAGAAAATAAATAAATAAAATATATTTTTCTGGATGTTTTTCTCCATGTCTAATCTAATTTAATCGAGGGTGGTTAGCTGATGTAGCTTAAGTGCATGAGGAACAGTTTGTGTCCACCCAGATGCAAGGAACCTAAACTGCTCCTCCCCCACGTTTTTCGAGCTGGAGAAAGAGAGGTCTGTGAGCATTATGATTATGGGAGTATTATTTTTTACTTGTTCTTGGGAATATCAAACTTCGCATGGTGCAGAAAAACACACGAACAAAAGGGGACAGCTTAAAGATTTGACGGCAGGCGGAAAAGTCAAAACTTACATTTTATTAGCCGTGACTTGAAGTTGTTGCATTTTTCTTCTCCATAAGGAATACATGGTATTGTGAAAATATGTATTCATCATATTTTTGAAACATCGTATCTAGCTTAATAATGAACTTTAAAAAATGTTTCCACTTGCAACACAGGGAGAAATTCATACTCTCTTGTATGCTGTCCCCCACAATGACAATAAATGCACACCTGGTGCAAAAGTGTCACTCTTCACCTTCATGATGACAATGGGAATAAGGTTACCATATTTTCACGACATTAAATCAGGGGTCCAAAATGATCTCGACTTTTACCATTTCCTGATCCAATATAATATTGTGAAAGTTTCTTAACCTCCTAATTAACCCTTCAAGCCGGGAGTTAAATACCCATCAGCCGATGCGAGAGGCGGTAATTTTAAATCACCAAAACAGCAATTTTCGCAGAATGTCACAAAATTGAACATATCTTAAAAGCCATTTGCTCAATTACAAAGACATTTTCAGGACTTGTAAACGAAACTTCACACTACACAAAAATGTATGTAATTACATTTATACTATAATAACAAAAACAATAATAAAAATAAAAAAAATACATGTTGCGTTTACAAAGTACTCCTTCTGTCTTGTGTTCTTGTTAGTTTAGAAGTCCAACGTTGTGTGGTACAATTTAAAATATGCTTCGAAACACAGTCCTACTTCACTATCTGAACACCAATAAACACTTTTGAACTATACTCATGAGCAGGCGCGTGCCCAGGATTTTCGTAATGGGGGGGGGGGTTATGAATCCAATACATTTTCCAGTTCACAGGTCAAATTTCTTGTAATAAATTAGATAATTAATATACTTGGATTTTACCCCAATGAACACAATCAATGTATTTGCTATGGATGCTTCATGTTTTTATTGCATCATATAAAAGTACCTGCTTGAATATTTCCAAATTATTAATATTTTATATTTAATTGCTCAAATATAATTTTTAAACAAAAAAATGTACACTCAACATTGTAACAACATTAAAGAGATTAAGACTACTTGATGTCTTAAAGACAGTAATAAATAAGGTACCACAGTTCAACAATTTAAATTCTGAAATTTAGGCATCGAGGTTTCTGTGCGAGTTCTGGCAATATGTCGTCACAAGTAACTTTTATATCCCAGTGAATGTTCAGAGCAGCTAACCCATTTAATCTTTCTTCGCAAATGGTATGTCGAAGATAGGTCTTCAACGCCTCAAAGTTGAGAATGATTTATCATTTGATGTTGTTGTTACCGGGATTGTACATAATATGCGCAAACGTGTGTTTACCCAGGGAAATATTACTTCAATGCATATATCAATTGCTTCAAGAGCATTTACTGGACGTCTTTGCATTGCTGCAAGATGACGATACCACAGTTTAATTTCAGTGTGAGCGTCGTCGCCTTGTAATCAAGGTGTTCCGGGTTCAATACCCGGTGGAGGCTAATAGTGGTTCGGATCTCACTTTAAACTTTAGGCCCAGTCCCTATTAGCCTTACTGTGCATAAAGTGGATTTAAAACATCAATTCAATCAACATTGTACTTGTTGTGGAGATGGATTTGCTAAATATTGTGTACATTTTTGGCATTGTATTATTATATTATTGGTCAAAACATTTGTTTGACAGTCGATAAACAAATACGAACCCCTTCAGTAATTAACATTTTCTACTACAGTGTCATTAATATGTCATATTCATTTTCATATTAGGTCTATGGAGAGGAATTGTGTATAATGTTAACGTTATGGAACTGCGAAACCAACTGTTGAAGGGGCCACTCCCCCCTTCCCCTCCGAAGCCCAGTACCGCACCACAGGATCTGTCACTGAGCCCGACAAAATCTTGCCAGACAGTGCTCGAAATAGAAATTCGTTGCCCGAAAAGGGAGGGGATATTTGATCGATTTTGGAAATACGATGGGGTACATCCTTGTATGGATCAACATGGAGACAATACAGTAGGTGGAGGATGCTCAATATGAAAATTATTCTAATTGGGGGTATGATTTGTGAAACTTTCTTAACTGGAGGCAGCATCCCCTACTTCGACCACTGATGCCAGAAAAGATGCTTTCAGAAAATGAATTTATTACTGCACACGTATATTACTTATTGTATTTGTTGCGTTTGTATAAGAGAAATATTCAGAAGATTTGTAAGGAATATTTACAGTTAATAAGATGCCTATCTAGTCTATCCCGTGTCGTAATACAAATTTTATCCCTTTCCTACAAAATAATAAAACTGATTTTATAATGTGGTTGCATACATATACACTGTATAGTAGCACCAAGCTTTCTGGGACCTCGGAAAATACATGAACCACAGGCTTCCCCGTGGCTTTAACTAGCGACACTAGTGCCACTGCTCCGACGCCAGGGTTTCAAATGCCTTGGTGGATCTATCGTTTTTCGAGGGTTCGTGAACAAAACAAAAAGTAAATTATTGTAAAGTCCATTTTATATTCAGATACGTTAATCGGGACTGGACTTAAAGTTTAAATTGGGATACGTACCACTGTGCAATGCACCTTCACAGAGGATCAAACCCAGGACCTCTTTGATTACACCACCATCGGTGAGGCCCCTGAAATCATTGAGGGAACTTGTTCATCTTCATGTTCTCTCGCCCTGCGAAAGTTTATTGGTGATATAGGGTGACATCCTACACACGTCTTCCAGACATACACACGCGGGCACCCCCCTCCCCTGCACACACACGATTGTATGCTTACAGCACATGCTGTGCCCTCCCAGAAAAACAATTCTAAATCCGTCTATGGATATATCTGCTATCAAATAATGAACGTCACTTACCTCGACAGTTCCTTGACATAATGTTGCAACAAGGTTTGCAATATCTTCTGTTATGCCTTCTTGTTGAATATCAAGAGTCTGAAAGTTCGCACGTTTCACTCTCGCAATGTTCTATTTGTGGAAGGTGAAGCTTCAACTTCCATTTTTTGTTTCTTTTGGAAATAATCTAATACGTATTTCTCCTCTTTTCTCTATCCATCTTTAGTTCCACGTCAGAAATCTATTACACACGCAGAAACGTAACACACAACACGACCACTTCGACTTGCTACCTTGCAGACTGCAACTCGCTACAACCCCAGAGAACACCAGGACTTGGGACAAAGATACCGGGCGGTCGAATGTCTGAACCATGCATCCAGCTTGGTCCAGCTCAAATTACGTCACCAGTGTTGACAGCAACCAGTAGTGTCAGTGTCAGTAGTGTTGGCAACTGCTAAATTATTTACGCACAAATTCAAGCGAGATCTTTCACACATGTTACAAGAAAATTCAATAAACTGAAGGCTGGAAATTGGTTGAGAAAAAATATATAATTTGTAAAGAGCACAAGAGTAAAACGTATAATATTTTGGCATATTAATTGCTTTTATTTTGTTTATGAAACTGACTGGGCCAGTTGGGCTATATAACGCATCCTTCACCCCTCCCGGCATGCTATTGTACAAAACATCGCTTGCCTCCTTCGTAAAACCATGCTTCGCTACTGCCTGCAACAATTATTATTATTATTATTATTATTATAATTATGTCGTATATGATACTGTCGTAACAGGAAAGGGAGGGCCATTCTCCTAAGAGGGTCATCGTGGGTGAAAGAAAGGGGAGGAGGGATTCCTTCAGTTCGCATTCCAAGGGTTACGGCTCTTTTCTTGACCATACTGAGAAGGAAATTCTCCTTCCTTTTCAGTGACTAAGGAATGAATGAATGCTTGTGCATTGCTGTAACTCAACTCCAATATTATCAAAAGTAATTGAAGAAGCAAATACATTTCTCATTGCCAAATGTAAACATTTTACAATATTGGCGATTTATGAAATAAAATGTATTTCTGCTTTGAATTTTTTTAAATGACGAAACCAATGGGGGGGGTTTAACCCCCCCCAACCCCCCCCCCCCCCGGGCACGCCACTGCTCATGAGCATAAATATTCCCAGAACAAGATATATTTCTTCCAAGGTAACTGGTTGCCATTTGCGCATTCGTGAACGTGGTTTCAATGTGCAATGTCGAATACAAGTGTCGGCATATAAGTAAGTTTCTCCGACAATGAGTTGTACAACTTGTTTGTCAAAAGCAACAAAAAGGCATCAAGAACATTATTGACTGCTTTTTGGGGACCGCACAATCCACAAAACGCAAGTTTATTTGATTTGAAAGAGTTGTCAACTTCTTTCCAGTTCCAGGTTACATTCGATGACGCAACAGGTGAGGATGAAATGTCATCTAATTTGCTTTCACTATCACTGACACTATCTACTTCCTGTTCTGCATAGTTTACTTCACTTTCACTTGTAGATAGAAATGAATAAATTGAACCTTCACTGTAACTTTCCTCTAAAAATGAACCAATTTCGTCCGCTTCGACGCCATTTCTCAGCTTTTTTTTTTTTACGTAATAAAGTGATGCAATCCCATATAATTTCATGTATTTGGAAGCAAACCAACAGACAGCAGAACATTTCAGTCTACTCTTCAGTTACATGCGTTTTCATTCATATGGGAAAACAACAGATGGCAGAATATGCATCATTTCGTCACTACTACACGGGACGTATACGTGTACGTCGAACCGCCTCTAGAAGCACTATGAGGGTCCGTACACGTGTACGTCGAACTGGCTTGATGGGTTAATGTATGTGACTGTAATGAGTTGTGTGTTTGAAAATGTGCATTATGGTACAACTGCTTTTTGATTAATTATTAAAGCACATGTTTAGACACTTATAGAACTTTTATGAACAAAAAAGGAGAATTTTGAGGTTGAGGTGATGTGATCAGCACCATACTCTGACTATTTTTATCTCCACCAGTTTACCTCCATATTTATAGTAGGGATAGACCAATATGGAACTTTTGCTGATACCAATCAAGTACGGAGGTAAAATTCACAGATAGGTAATATAAAACTGCAAATGTTCTCTGAAGAACATTAATGGTTCATTAACCTAACCTAACCAGTTGACTTCCATTGTCTTGCATTGGAAAATTACTTTTAGTCCACAAAACCACAAATGGCAGAATTTTGTACTAAATTAAGTGTTATTTATAGATATAGTGGATTTGTAAAATTACCACCAACTTCACCACCACATTAATCTAATTGGTGCTATATCAACTGATAGCACCAATTAATCAATCCCATTAGTATTAATTATACTCCTGCCTCATACCTCTAGAGGCACAACACTTGCATGCATAAACCCCCAATATTAATAACAAGGTTAGGATTACGTTTTCCCACTACCAACAATATACTAGGTATTTCAGAAATAATTGAGAAGTTACAAAAATGTATTGCAAATAAACTATTGAACTTAGCTTTATGTAACCAGTCCAGAACAAACGAGGAACTCAACAGTTTGTGGGTGAATGTTTTGTTAAGCTCAGAGTTCACATCCTTACTGCTAGGTGACACTCAAATCACCCACACCACTCACAGTGTTTTGTTAAATGTTTTGGTCGCCAAGATCACTGGACCTTACCATGTGACTTTTTTTTTGTGGGGTTTCATCAAAGCCAGGGTATTTGTTCCATCAATGCTGCATGATATCGCAGATCTAAGGGAGTGTCATTGCAGCGATAAACACTTTCGACAGACCCATGTTCATAGGAGTGTAGCAAGACTAGACTATCGTGTCGATGTGTGCCCGTGTCACCCGTGGTGCACACATTGAACATTTGTACATGTCAAAAAAAAACCTGTTCCTCGTTCATTCTGGACTGCTTTCATTAATGTTAAGTTCAATGCTTTACTTGCAATAAATTTTTGTAACCCCTCAATTATTTCAGAAACACCCTGTATCTTTTATAGAGAATCAGATAATAAATTTACCAAGAATGCTAGTTAAAATGAAGGAAAGATGGAGTTTTTGTTGTTTAAGCCCACGTTAAGCACAGATATTTTAATTGGGACTAGACCTACAGTTTACAAACACTTATGTGCCTGCACTGGGTACTGAACCCAGGAAACCTTGATGTAAGGTGGTAACATTACCATTATGCCATTGGGGAGGCACTAACGGAAAGATGGAAGTTACATGTGCCAAATGTTGCGGATCACTGTTCTGCATTTTGTTCTATTAATTCCTCAGTTTTCCACACTTCCTATCAAGTTCAATCAGGCAAGTGATATTTTCCCCAAGCATTTACATGTGACGAGATTCAGACCTGCACTGATATTCCATAATACTCGTTTTGTTCTACCAATTGTAGATTCTCATATGTCACTTCAATCTTCCCATTGCGTGAAAACCAGAGGTATTCATACTTCTGTAACTTCTGTATTATGTAACATTACATATATATATTTCATAAATTATACAACATAATTTATACTAACTGTTTATGTTCACCAAAAAATTACATACCAGGAGGCAAAGAAATAAAATCAATATTAAATACAAAAAGAGAATTAAAGTGCAAATTTACATGATACATTATATACAACTCAAAGTTTACATTATCGTACAATTGCTTTTTTATTATTAAGGCACATTAATAATAAACTGATACATCTTGCCCTCATCAATACTTTTACTTGATTCAAGTCCATTCGCTAACGAGGGTTATGGTAAGTTGCAATTTTAATTTACAGATAAATTAATGATATGTAATGATTATTTATACACCATGAAATCATAATTGCTGAAGCATTTTTTACATAGTGCAAATAAATTAAATTTTACCTATCTACAATATTCCAATCTTACTTCTTCTTTTAAAATCAATTCAATTCAAAAGTTGTTTTCTTTGGAATATAACACTGGCAAACAATTCAGAGGCAGTAATCCCCCAAAAATTGTACAATTTTGGTAAGGGAGGGGGGGGGGTTCAAAATCGTTCATTCCTACTTACATGTCAATTGATAAATTCCAAAACCTCTTAGTTGAAAATTGAACCTCCTGGTGCCAGGGATCAGATCATCATCTGTTAATTATGCCTATGTTCAGAACAACTGTCCATGGACATTGATACAGAGAAAGCTAAATTTTTATGATGTAAAATCTGGGAACATTTTATAATGTGTTGCTTTATTAGGACCACAAACAGTCCATATAAAAAGCAGGGTTTCATGGTATATTTTCCTCCGATGTAAATGTAGAGTGAAAAATTGACAAGACTTGCTACAGACAAGATCAGCAAAGAAACTGTGTAAAAATGTGTATTGTTAAGAAATTTATGTACTCGGCTGTAAAATCTTCAAGAATAACTGAGATCGAAACTTGCCCTTCATACTTAGGCATCTTTTGACTTCTCATGCCAAAGTTGGTTGGAAACTTATTGAGTTTATTATACCTCAATTTGAGAAGAGTTTGTTCGGGAGTGGGCCTATAGTTTAAAGTGGGATCCGAATCACAGCTGTATTGAACACTTCATTACAAATACGAGGTTACCACTATGCTACTGGAGAGGCCCCAATTTAAGAAGAAATACTGATATATGAATGACAATAATGTTTTTCACTTTGTCACAGCTACAAAACAACTCACCCTATATATTTTAGTTGTTCATTATTTCTTCCCTGTTACCTCAACTGAACCAACCCACCGTAGGCCTGCAATGTTCGTCCTTTTCCGATATGGGACCATCCACACCCTCTCCTGGCATGTTGACAAAACATCTGCCTGGCGACACATCACCCTGGCCTGATCGTAGCCAATGCCAGCAAGGGTCCCAAGAGAAACAGGCGACCTTGAATCAGACTGTTTTATGTGGAGGAAAACTTTGTATTCTAATCGGTAAGGGATGAAGGATAGTCAGGTGCCATCAGTGAAGTCTGCTGATGTCCTCAGTGTTGCAAACTGCATGATTAAGTACCCATACCAGCATTGTAGCATGTCAACCAAGCAAGTTACAATTTTAATATTTTAACACTGTAATGACGGACGGGTCTTTTAGGCCCGGTTTCAATTTTTATACCTGTCTAATTTTTTAATGCTGCAAATTAATGTGTTCTCCTTCCGTGACTTTTCGTCAATTTCGAAGGCCTTTGAAATCATTTATTGTAATCTTTGGTTATTTTTTATGTTTGGTCAGAAATTGTATTACTCGCGTTGCAGACGGACGGGTCCTTTAGGCCCGATTTTAATTTTTAAAAATATAGGCCTATTTTTCTACTGCAGAAATATCCCTCTTTGCCTCTGTGACTTTTCAATAATAGTCACAACCTTGAAAAGCGTATTCCTGGTCCCCTTGGCTGAGTGGTTAGCACATCGCACTGTGACGTCAATGGTCCCGGGTTCGAATCCCCCTCGGCAATTTTCTTTGTAAATGTCCATTCATCAATTTCATCACTGATCCCCATCTTCGCAAATTAGCCAAGAGGCACAAACCGCGAAGTAAAATAAAACAAATCAATCAATTGAAATTCTATACAGTACCCTTTGCCTGTTCAGTTTACCCAGGAAAAACAAATAACCTAAGTTGCAGACGGATACTGCAGAAAATGTTTTTTTTTTTTGTTTGTTTGTCGACAATAGTCTGCATAACTATTGTTGGTTATTTCAGTTTGTTGGTTTCAAAACACAGGTGCCGCAATTTTCCAGAACTTTCTGAACGAATCTGCATGCACACTTTGTTTGGTGCAGAGCATCTGTGTAGTTTGGACGACGAATTTGTTAGTTCTCAAGAGTTCTTGTGTATAATTGAAGAAATACAATGGCTTGCGTACCAAATACACGAAAGCTTAGGTCTCGTGTCTCGTCTCCAGATAAGCTAGAAACCTATAAGAGATGTATTCGAGACTTGGACTGTTTACCTCCGAGAAACGTACATTCCTGATGGCATCATGACTGTATACGAACAACTGGTCAATTTTAGAGAGCGATGCCCTTTTATACAGTGCATGCCGTCGAAATCTGCTAAATACGGAATCAAGCTGTGGCTGATTTGTGACTCTCAAACAGCTTCTGTTTTGAAGGCTCAAATCTACAAAGGAAAGGAAGCTGGAGTTAATAGGGAGAAAAATCAAGTAGAGAGAGAGTAGTGAAGGACTTAGTGAAGGAAATCGAAGGCAGTGGAAGAAACATCACGTGCGATAATTTCTTCACCAGTGTATTTCTTGCAAGGGATCTACTTGCCAAGAAACTTACACTGGTCGGAACGATGCGAAATAACAAAGGAGAGCTGCTGCCAGAGTTTACTGCCACAAAACAGCGAGTGTGTTGCTCCACTTTGTTTGGATTTCAAGATGATCTGATGATATCATCATATTGCCCCAAGAAGAACAAGGTGGTGATTCTACTTTCTAAGTTCCATGAACAGCCAAAAATCAACGCTTCCACAGTAGAGCAAAAGCCTGATGTTATAATTACTTATAATAAAACAAAATTTGGTGTTGACAAATTGGACCAAATGGTGCGAAACTACAGTGTGAAACGAAAACCTCGGAGATGGCCAATAGTTATATTTCATGACATGATCGACTTCAGTGCACTAAATGCATTTGCTTTGTACCAAACAGTACATCCGTAAGAATTGGGAGCCAAATCGGGTAGACGTAGAAGGTTCTTGCAGTACCTGGGAAAGGAGCTCAGTGGCAAACTAGTAATGGACGAACAAACCAACGGGTGTTCTAATGAAGAGCAAGGTGTACAGAAGCAATCCAGAAGGAGGTGTTATATTTGTCCATCAAAAATCGATCTGAAAACAAGAACAGTGTGCTCGAAATGTATGCAAACGTTTGTACTCAGCATTCACGTGTTCTATATAACACATGTTAATTGAAGTTGTAAGTTATTCTTGACAAAAAGTAGATAATAAAAATATATAAATTCTTACAAATCATTACTGATAACTGGACGTATGATAAAAAATTTCCAAATGTAAGAAAACAATTACAATCAAAACTCAAGGGTTTCTTTATAACATATGTTATTCAATGTTTAAATTTCTTTTGTAAATCATGTTACATATTAGAAACATGTAAATGGTTAAATGTCATTAATAAATAACCTGAAACATTATTTTCAGTCATTGATATCAATTAGAAAATTTGAACGCCTGAAAAAAATGTATAATATTTCACCGGGTCGAATAGACCCGATCTGACAATAACGTATAGTCATTGTAGCCGTCGTTATAGTGTTAAAATAAGCCATAAAGTTTGAAAGCACATGAAACAAAAAAATGATTACTGACATGCATATGACATATTCTATGTAACATAGGCGCCAACTCCATGGGACTTGGGGGGCCTGAGCCCCTCCCAATGTTATCGATGTGGGGGGCAGAGCCCCCAAACAATTTTGCTTAAGAGAATCTAATGTATTATTTTGCTTCTCTTGTAAAGTTTAATCTGAATTGTGCCACATGAACTTAACTTTAAACACACATTTGAAATGTTCTAGACCATCAACTTTGGGGGCCTATGACCAGAGACACTCAAACACATGACTTATTACTATATACTAAGAATATAATTGTGAGTATTGTTAAAATTTTTACTAAAAAGAGTTTCAAAATAAGATGTGCATGAACTAGGATAGACGTTCGGGCTACAAATAGCTCTCACATGACATCCTGAACGAGGTCATTGATATATTAGGGAGATCTGTTTTGCGGTCCGTGGTAGCAGATATTAAAAGTCGGGAATATTTTGATATTATGGTTGACGAAACTTGTGACACATCCATCCGTGAACAATTGACATTTTGCATTCGAACTGTAAATGAAAATTTTAATATTTTTGAGGAATTCATGGGCTTTTACGAGATTCCGAACACAGAGGCCAAAACTTAAAAAAGGGAGGGAGGGAGTCATTCATTAATTTATTTCAGTGATCAGAGCCCCCCTGCCCCCCCAATAATTTTGATGAGTCGGCGCCCCTGCTATGTAATATAAACATTTCAGAGTGTTCAGTCTATTAAGACACCACCTCTCCATACACACATCTGCCAAATAGAGTTGATAACACTCACTGGCCGCGGTCACATTTTTTCCAAGCGCTTTGCGAGGTTAAAAGTTTCCCGGGCATGCAAATTTCTATTTGTTTTGTTTGTTTTTGCAGGAAGTTTGAGTGGTTATTTGCAAACCGAAAGCTTCAGGTACTGACATTGTTTACTATTTTCTACAGAAAGAACTACATGGTGCCAAAGTGGATTTGTGAATATTGCAATAAGTGAAAATCATGAAAACTGTTTCAATCATTTGCGTTCATCTGTTGCATTAAATATGTTTTTGACAACAGACCAAACAATGAGGTTCGAATAAATGAACAACTGTGCCGGACATTCACCTTTGATTGAATTCAGTCTTGAAGTACCCGAGATGTTAAGGAAGCAGTATAAGGTAGAGTGCTCATATTTCAGTATAACGTACCATGTAGAAGCAATGGATTTTTCCTAATTTCTCGGTATCTACTTCCCAACGAAAAATGTCACTGCACGCCACTGTTTGCTAGTGATTTAAAATTATAAGCATTTGCCGTATATTACAAACCCTAGCTGTTAGAAAACTACTTTGTCACAGAAGGCATCTAAAATTGCCCCTTTCTCATGTTCATACAAAAGAGCAATACAGTGTCATTTCACTGTACAAAATGTGGATGTTTGTTAAACACATAATATTTTATTTGATTATATTCATTCAGTGTCTGACAAGCATAAATTGTTGTATAAAAATAAACAGAACGTGAGTGGGAATTTGAAATAATTATTACCTCTTCTGGAAGTTAAATATTTGAGCCATTTTTACATTCTTTACCATACATTCCTACACATTTATGTATGCATTTCAAAAGTTAATGTTACAAAAAAAGACAAAACAATAAATGAGTCAAGAAAGAAATTTATGAACTGCTCTGCCCATTAAAACGCAGTAGCTGTCTACTCACCAAAAGCAGGGACCTAATAAAAATTCTAGTTTCATATTGTGTATTGAGTCCCCTAATTAGAATTTATTGATTTTGTTTATTTCACCTCACTTCTCTGCCACTTTTGGCTAAATGGGAAGATAAAGATGAGTGATAGGATGAAATTGATGAAGGGACACTCACAAAGAACAAACATTCCCAGGTTGGGATTTGAAACCAAAACCGCTGACATCGTAGCATGCTGTGATAACCACTCCACCACAAATTTCCAAAACTGCTCTTTAGTAAATTGGCCAAAGTAAATATCCTGAAATTACTAGGCACATTTTGTTGTGCGTTTGAGTTCTTATCTGAAATAATAGCAAAATATTACTGTATTTCCCAGAGACTATAATGTTCAGGTTGTCACTGAGCAACACCAACTTTAATTTTATTAAGAATCCCACTTCAGAGGTATTTGAAATATTCAAACAATCACTCTCACTCACAAAAGTACAAACACACACAACTATGAACCGGAAATAAACTTCAGCTATAAGACTCACTATATTACCATACTTTCAACATGCTATACAAAGTGCACTTATATGATGTTTTACACATATCTGAAAATATCACATTTACTTTTAAATAACTTATGTATACTCCAGTGGTTGGAAGAAAGATATAGATTGAACCCTAAAGTTCATTAACAGTAAATGAAGTTTGTAGTAGTGTGCATAATAATTGAAGGTGCTTGTGCTATTTTTATATTACTATTTGTTCAACTTGGAAAGAAGTCACTCAAATTTTACGCAATAATTTCTTTCCAACAAGGAGAAGAAAAAACATAGCACATAGTTTTATGAGAAACTTTAAAATATATACATTATATTAAGTACATAATGCTATACTACATATTTGCTAGAAAATCTTTACCATAACCCTTGCTTTTTTGCAGTAGATATATTAGTTAAGAATAATCAGTGTTGTTGAGCAAGATAATGCTAATAAGTTTGGAAGAATTAAATCAATCAATGACCATTGTGACATTAATACTGTGTCAAAGTTCACTTAAAATAAGAAGGGGGATGCACTTCTAATGCTGCTGTTATCACAATTACATTGTTGTGCTGCATTTCAAGAGTTCACTGAGTTTAAAAAGATTTTTATGTTTGTATTCTAACAAATTGACTAGTAAGTTTTTTGCTGAATACAAATGTGCTTTTTGGCTTTGCAGCAGTTTTTGCACTTAAATACAAATGTTTCCTCATTAAAATTATGTTCTACCGCAGTAACAGTTGCCTTGTAACTTTTTCGTCCACTTTTCTTTCATGATCTTGAGTGTTACATTATTATACATTTACACTGTGCATAAACTCATTTGGCAAGTGAGACACTGAAAAAGTTTACAACAAAAAACAGCGAAGGAACACACATGAAAATAGAATTCATGAATGACTTGTTTATAAAGGATATGGCAAATGTACATAAAAATATTTAAAACCAACCCACAGTAATCAGATGATACCTGATAAAAAGTTCGAGGACTAAAAATACTAATCTCATTGAAACAGACAACAAAATTAAAATTAGTTTTCTTTTAAAAAAGTTCTTAAATAGTTCCTATTTCTTTGACTGAAATGGGATCTTCCCCTACCTGAGTGAAGTTTTATTCTAGATCATGAATAGACTGACAAAATAAAATGATGAAGGACAGGTCTAGTAAACAATGAAAAATGGTAAGAAAAAAAGATAGAAAGTTACAACAAAAGTAAAATATTTCATGGCACTGTCAACATCATCACCTGATGAGGGTGACACCGAAACAACTTCCTGTCTACTTCAAAGCCAAATGTTGCAGACATTACCACATAGCATTTTTTTTTAATTACTTGCTAGTTCAAAAGTTAAAACCAAATTTATAATTAAAAATACCATAAATATTGTGAGAGCTGGGTGTAAGCTTGCAAATGAATGAAATCTCACAGTTATCATGTAGTAGTATAGAAAGAAAAAATGTTCCAAATTTTGATTAATAAGAATATAAGTAATAATAAGTTTCTGCTTTGCAAATAAGAAAAATTGCACAGCAATTAAATATACTTCTTACTACATAAGTTATCAGCTAACTATAGAATCTCTGGCTTCAATTTAATAATTACAGAAATAAATCTCGATATACAACAGACATGTTCGTTGACAATAATTACAACTGTACAATATATATATATATATATATATTATCTTTGGCACATGTTTATACTAGTGAATGTCATTATTTTTAAAAATACTGAGCACTTTCTGTATTTGATGCTATTCCCTGGGTATCGATGTCCTCCTGATTGGTACAATCAAATAATTATTCACAGTCTTAGCATCAAAACTTGAAGATCAACTGACTATAAAACCAGGAACAAATTCAATCATCCGTCAACATGTCACCCTGTTGTCGTGTGAGCCACATTTGGTATCACTCGTAAAGCAGTCTGAAAATAAATTGTACGAAAGGTTAGGTTACAATCTGAATCTTTGCAAAACATGCACATACCAGGGTGGTTCAATATGGAATCAACCTGACCTACTTACTGTGGTGGTATGGGTGCATGGAGGGATCAAAATCAAAAAGTTGTGTTCTCTAGTATATGCGTTCACGGATCCTCTGATTAAGGGGCACAAAAGCCTTGATGAAAGTTCAATCCAAACCCACTGAAAATCCCGCTAGTGTAATGTAAGCATAATTACATATATACATTCCAAATTCCATGCCATCAATGTTCTCTCCATGCCCTGCATTTCCCTTCTGTGTGGTTGAGAGACTAATTTACATATAACAAATACAAAATTCCTGATTTTTTCTCGACCTTTCTTTTATTTTTCGTGACCTTTTTACTTTTTCTTAACATTTATTTAATTGCTCCGTACTTATTTGGAAATTAAGAAAATATATATTTTTATTCAATAAAAACACTTACCACAAGACTGGTCAAGATGAAAACTGAAGCTGTTCTTTAACAAGAGATGTAGACTTCTTTTAATTATTATTAATGCATATGAAAATTAATGCTTCCGACTTCATCCAGGATGGGGAATTGCCACTTTACTTTACTGTTTGACCAGCGATCCGAGAGCTCTCGAGTTTTCTGCGCATCACCGAAGTAGCAGAGTCCAGTCATAAATTGGGGGAGTTTGCGGAGGCGCTTCTCTGAAACGCGAGCAGCGCGAGTGTCACATGGGGAAAGAAAGCAATGTTGCCAACCGGAGAATAATGACACAAGATATTGGAAGTGCTCTGGCCGTGGAGAGGTGTCTTTGCAAATGCTGAAGTCTTGAACGTAGCGCAAGTTCGGCATCTTTGACTCAACCTCAGAGGAAGCTGACCGGACCAGTATCTGGTTTCGGGCCACCACCATGGGGGTCTGGAAGGGGGACAAGGGGGGGGGGCATGAAAAATGAAAGTCAACCAAAAATTATGTATTTCACACACACAATTTCATTTTAGCCACAATAATATGTGTTAATCATTGCATGATCACCATAAATTCAAATTTAAGCAATGTTTTTTTATGGAACTGCACTATTTTTGGAGAAAATGTGCCTTGTTTGCTCCCCCTGGAAAAAATACCTTGTATACGTGAAACTGCAATTCTTTACCCTACTATCCTTCTTTTTTAAATTGTAAGAAGGACAAACAGCATGGCTGTGATACAAAATAAGTCCTTGTCACAATCCTTTACTTCTATGCATGTCCCTCAGTTTACGATACTTATGTTCTGGTGGATAAGCATCCTCGCAGATTGGTAACACTGTTCAACGTGCAACCGCAAACTGCGTTCTCCCGCCTGCCTTTCCCTCACGAACTTCCCCTTTTTCTTGGCACATTGCCAACTGGAGCTCTCGGATCGCTGGTCAAACAGTATTTAATATTTTTACAAAACTTCAATCATTCAAGGATGTAATTCTTAAGAAACAAAGTGAACATATCTTAAACACAACTCAATACAATTTTAGATTTCCAAATATTCAATTTTATCAAATCCCCGTACAGCTATATAACAATGTAAATTCACTATACTGTAAAATATAGCAAAAATTCTAGACTTTTTCTTGACTGGTAGCCACCTTTATATATTCAATTCATTCTGCAGCAACATAGAGGCAACGCAGTGAACGAATAAAGTATGTGGGAGTGTTAATAACAAGAAATTTGCTATAGAACGAAGTGGGATAGTCCAATTACATAGGAAATAATGCAACCCCCCCTAGTTTCTTGGAACTTTCATCAGGTTGCAAATACATCATTTTTCTTTAAGATTATAATATTATTTAATAATAACAATAAGATTCCGCTACACTAAATTTGTAAATGAAATTATTACATATAAATACACCCTGGCCATCCACGTGTATGCTTATGTTCTCAAGCGGAATATACTGAAAACCAGATGACATCATGTATATGTTTTCATATATGACTGAGTGAGTGAGTGAGAGAGCCAAATTATCCTCTCACTCCACTTGTCCTGGTTTCCTGAGGAGGGAGTGGGGAGAAAAAGAAAGGAAGGGGAGGGGGTAGAAAGAGAGAGAAAATAATCTTATGTGGGGTTCATATTGTTGTCCCTATATGTTTGTGATTGCACCTTCATCCATCTTCTCTTACCACCATTCATCCTCATGTTTGTAATTAGCCAAAGGGGCAGAAAAGTGAAGTAAAAATAAACTAAATCAATCAATCAGTTATTGTGATAGCAAAAATTCTTGACCACAATTATAATTTTTGACTTTTTATTACTTCTTGACCTACTTCTTGATTTCGTTTTTGTACTCTCTCTCTCTCTCTTGGCTTTCATGACTCGTAAATATCCTACTATGGCAACATTCTCAATATTTCAGCTTTCGTAATTAAAAAAAAGTAGACAGCAGTTGATATTTTGCTCACAACTTGGTGAAGCATAAATTCACAGAACATGAACAGCAGCTATTACATTTGTTCATCTTGTTTGAGACAAAATTCTAACCAGCAGCAAGTATTGAGATTTTCTAGACTTTAGAAAGTTCTTTCATAGGGGAGCTTCTTTATCTGTACCTTCACTGCACCTGTTGCAGCCTCCTGTTTAGACAGAAATCTGCGACTTAGACGTCATCATCCACATTCCTTCCACGTCCGCGTCAAAACTCCAAAGTTTTGGGAACGATGGGGAGTTTTATTACCTCGGACAGGGGATGAACATACGGTAGACACTATGATAGAATATTCTGCATTTTTTCTTATACAATATAAATACAAAGGCTGTCGCAGAGAAGGTGAGACAGACTTTTTCCTGGCTTGGCAACACTGCCTATGGTTTCAGCACTAGTCGCACCGTGCAGGATGGCTCATTCTGTTTCCGTAGCAAGTTGTCACATGTTGCGAAACCACATTAGTGAGCAGCTGTGTTGATTTACGTGGAACGTGTTTTGTTTACCTCTCCAAGTTTTTGTGTATAACTTTGCTTTTCGCGATGAGTATTCAAGATGAACAGTGACACACCATAAAATTTTGTTGGCGTTTAGGGCAAAGTGCTGCGGAAACATATGCAATGTTTCAACAAGCATATGCCGATCAAGACAGACTGAGTACAGCCACAGTGTACTGATGGCACAAGTTGTTCGAAGATGGGCAGGAATCAGGCGCTTTGCTTCCACATCCTGGACAAAGACCGTCTGTGATTAACAAGACGCTAGTGAATAATGTTGCAGCAATTATTCGTGATGATAGGCATATGTCTGTGCGAGCACTAAGTGCACATTTGGGCATATCGAAGGACACCGTCCACCGAATTTTGCATGATCATTTGAAAAGGAAGAAGGTTTGCTCCGCATGGGTACCGCATTTTCTTACAGCAGAACAGATGCAGCAACGTGTGGATGTTTGCAAGTTTTCTTCAGTTCGCTACCTGACGACGAATTTTCAAGGACATTCACAAAGTGGCAGGAGCGTATGGACACTTGCTTAGCTGTCAATGGTGCCTATTTTGAAAAAGATGTACGTCTACTCGATATGACTGATTCTGAATAAAAATTTTGTGGTTTGTAATTTTTTTGTTTCATTTTAATGATTCTTGGAGGGATCCATGTACATGCTTGTCTTTTAACTGCTACGCAGTCACAACTTTTTGACCTTTTGCGCTCATTTTGGTCTCAATCGGCAGATAATGAACCAAATTTTCACCACATTTGCTAGCCAATGGAGGTTGCTGTTTTCCTATACAAGAATTAGTCTCACCTTCTCTGCGACAGCCTTTGTATATCTATCATCAAAAGTGGTATTGGGTGTGTATTAAGGGATTATGTCAGCAGCAGTCAATTAACACTTGAAGTGATATTTTAGAAAAATATAGAAAAAAACAGAATTTGAATGATATTTCTAAATATTATACCAACAAAATGAACCCCCCTTCTCTCTCACACACATAATTTACCTTCATTTCATACAGATAAGCTTTAGAAAAAAGGATTTCATTTACAAAGCCCCCTCCCACAATAACCTGTGAGCCCCCCCTGGAGATACATTCTGTCTGTGGGCCTGACTTGGTAACACATCTTTAAACAAGATGAACAAACAACAACAAATAAAAAGTGACTGACCTTTAGAGATACAGCCTTAGAACTTCCTATGTGCACTAACATGCATTAGCAGCTGTTGATCGTCCAGTATGAAACCGCAGTAGCTCTGACACAGTGACTGCCACTCTCACAAGGCCTCTTCCTTCCAGAACGTCGGCCGCGCAGCACACCAAGTTCTAAAATAGTAATAAGAAGGAAAGCAATTAGTCACAATAACCAGAATGGGCCGTACCGATTCAAATGGACATCTGATACAAAATTTAGTGATACACCTCCACAATCGATGCACGTGACTATGACTTTGATGGCATTTAGAAACGTATTTTACAAAAATCATAACTAATTCTCTAGCCATCTTAAACCTGAAGGTTTATGGGTGCAGCAACACAAGCCCCTGCCCTTCTGGGGAAGATCAATCCAATCTTTTCCATCCTTACCGATTTCCTTTAGGTCTATCTTAACATTATCCCTCCATATTCGTCTTGACCTTCCTACAGGTCTCTTACCGTCAGGTTTCCCAACAAAAATCCTGTAAATTCCTGTTTCCTCTCCAATTCATGCCCCATGGCCTGCCCACCCAAATCTTCTTGATTTAATTATTCTAATAATATCTGGGCATGGATACGAATTATGTAACCTTCTTCACTCACCTCATCCCTATTAGATCCAAATATTTTCCTAAGGATTTTATTTTAAAATACTCTTAATCTATGGTATGTGAAATTTGTCTTTATATTTATACGGCAATGCAAAAATGGTTAATATAATTACACAATATTTACAAAAAGGTAGGAAAAACTGACATTAATTTTACCCACAAACCAATATGCCAACCATCATTACCTCTACCAAGTAATTGCCACATATGAAGTTTGATAGCTATACAAGGTACATGGCTAATTATTCACACAACTTCACTGGTCACCAAATATGGCAAGCTGTATAATGAGTTTTAGGAAATCATATTATAAATACAGACATGGATAACAACACATAAGAAGGAATATTCCCCTTCATTCTAAGTAGTAAATGTCAGTTGCAGATTAGAGTGGCAGCATGTGTAAAACTTTACGCAAACCTGCCTTTGACAAGAATTGGTTACTTTCATTGCTACATATTGGTTGGAATGTGAACTTCTTTGTTTCTATAAAAACAATTTTTTCATTCTAGTTTTGTGTCTGAAATCTGATTTTCGTGTCTATAAAAAGTGGTTAGAAATGCATTTTTTAATAAATTTTGTCATTGTTTAGACAAAAAAGTAGAATAAAAAAATATATTCACAGAGTACAAAAGAAGCAATTCCAATAATATACTATATGGATATACAGGGTTATTCAAAATGATGGACTCACTCTCATTCATGTATATTTCCTTGAATATACATTGAATGTGAATAATATACATACAATAGAGAGAGGAAGGTCTAAAGTTTACAAACTTACAATAGAGGTTATAGTTGATTGATTGATTGATTTGGTGTTTTAAGTCCACTTTATGCATGGTAAGGCTAATTGGGACTGGACCTACAGTTTAAAGTGGGATCTGAACCACTTGTGCCTCAACCGGGTATCGAACCTGGGACTCCTTGATTACAAGGTGACGACTCTATATAGAGATTATAGATTTTCAATATGGCCACCGTCTGCCGCACGGCAAACATCTAAGCAGTAGCCGAACTCATCCCACACACGAAGATGCGTCTCTTGCGCGTTACTGAGTTCACCACAGCTGTGATACGGTTCCACAGGTTGGCCCGAGTTGTTGGTAGAGGTGGTACATACACTGCTTCGTTGACATACCCCCACAGAAAAAAGTCACATGGCGTGAGATCAGGAGATCTCGGGGGGGCCACAACAGAAGAGCCAGGTCTTCATTTCCCATACGACCTATCCATCGTTGAGGAAGGGCTTCATTCAGAAATCCTTGAACAGCAAGGTACCAATGGGGCTCCATCTTGTTGAAAAATGAAGTTTTGGGAATCTTCATTAAGTTGAGGAAAAAGCCAGTGTTCCAACATGTCCAGATATGTAATCCGTGAATCTTTCTGTGCGATAAGGCACAAAACACTTTACCTTTGGTGAGTCTCTCTCATGTGGCAGTGTTGCACGGGGATTTTCCAGACCCCATATGCGAACATTGTGCCTGTTGAGTTGCTTGAGTTGCTGTTTTAAGTCCACTTTGTGCACAGTAAGGCTAATCGGGACTGGACCTACAGTTTAAAGTGGGATCCATTGTGCCTGTTGACTTTTCCGCTAAGGTGAAACGTCGCTTCATCACTGAACACTACGCGTGGGAGAAACGGGTCATCCTCCATTTTTTTCTGGCATGTTCACACAAAATTCAATATGCTTTTGTTTGTCAATCCCGAGAAGTGCCTGTACAAATTGTAAGCGGTATGGCTTGTACAGTAAACTGCATCTCAAAACTCGCCATATAGTTGGTTGAAGTATTCCAAGTTCTCTGCTAGCTGCATTGGTTGACTTTCTAGGACTGCGCACATAACTGTCTTCAATTCGTATCACGTCCTCCTCTGACACACATGGTCGGCCCTTGCTTTTTCATTTGCAGAGACATCCAGTTCGTTGAAATTGGTTAAATCAACAGCATATGCTCTTCCTAGTTGGTGGTTCTATGCCGAATCGGAGACGGAATGCCCGCTGCACTGCAGTTGCCGACTCAATTTTGCCGAACTCAAGACCTCCGAAAACCTTATGCTGCACGGTGGCCATCTTACTCGGAACTGAACTGAAGCATGGTTTGTGGCGCAAGTGGCTCTAGTGGTAGTATTCAAAACTTTAGACCTTCCCCTCTCTCTTGTATGTATATTATTCATATTCAATATATATTCAAGGAAATATACATGAATGAAAGTGAGTCAATCATTTTGAATTACCCTGAAATTTGTTTGTTCATGTGAGGACAAGGCATAATCTTTATGAAAATGATAGCAGCATATTACAGAATTGTTACTATTGCTTCTTGAAATAAGGACCACACTACGGTTGGAGTGTTTCACTGCCAAGGTTTTTTCTTCTATAGAGAACTTATGCTCATAATTTTATAAATGAAAATAACAAATTAGACTTGAATTACATTTGCAGCTTATCTAGAAGTTCACTAAAGATTTCCAAAATATGATTGACTTTTTACAGCACATTAAGAACAATATTCATTATTCAAAAATAAAAAATAAAAGTAAAGTGCTCCCCTATGCTTTGCACCACGCCATGAAGGTGAACAGGGGGTGTAGAGTTAGGGCCTCACACTTTCTTGATCACGGCTGAAGGTGGGAGTGATGTGATCAGCACCACACCCCTGGCCACCTTTACCCCCAACAGTTTCCTCCAGTTAACAACTTTATACGATGCTGGGTAGGTGCCAGAGCTGCTTGAACAGGTGGAAAAAATCCCGGTTCTCCCCCGTCGGGGATCGAACCTAGGTCTCTTGCATGGTAGGTAGATGCCCTAATGACTGAACTACCGTGGCTAGTAATATTCATTTATAATATTCATTATTCAAAATTCGGTCTCCTTTATTTTCTGCAATATGCCATGATCAGAATATCAATTCTTTCTTGATCTATTATTACTATTATTAAAAATGTTGTTCTAATACAGTGGAATCCCAACTTTACATTTCCAGATTCTGCTCCTTCCTAAGTTCTAGAGCAAGAGTCTCCTCTATAATTTAGTAATTAGCAAGTATATTTTAAAAAAACATATTTTCCCACAAAACTTAGTTATATGCAACATTTTCTAACTAATTCTTCATTACAGAAAGGTGCACCAAGAAAGTTTGCTTTTAGGGGACAGCTGCACCTTTGACAGAAACAAAGATGGGAGCAAGAACAAAACAATAATAATAACTTCTTGTTTTCTTTATTGGCTGAAAGAATAAGAGTACCTAACAGCTGTCTGAAAACACCAGAAAAAAAATTACACCTAACAGAAATGCCATACAGGAACATATCGTACACAAAAATCACACACTCATGCAAATTAAAAATGTCTTCACTAGACAACACAAATTGTAACTAACTAGAATTACACATCTGTTCGTAGCATCGCATTAACAATAATGTAAAAATGGAAGCAATATATAAATAAAACAAACAAAAACTTCCACATGTTTTTCTCCAATATTTCAACAAAAAATAGTTAGCCTGTGCCAGCAGTCCCTAACACTTAGTAATGAAATACAATTCACTAATGCAAATACTGAAAAATAATGCCCATTCAGTACTTTTATGTAGTAAAAAAATGTTTAATAATAATAATGAGATATACAAATCACTGGTTGAATACTATTTTGTCGTATGTCCTGCACTAACTCTTCAGGAGAGCTGATTGAAGTTTGATGTGTGTGGATTTTGAATACACTACACAATTTTGACAAACATTTTATGAATATTGATAATTCACACATTTGGCATTCAGATATGTCACTTTGGAATGTGAACCATTAACATATACGGAAGATGATAACGTCAAGTCATTTCCAACAAAAAGTAGATACACGACAAAATGGTATTCAACCAGTGAAATGACCAGCATTTCATGAATAACCTGACATGCCTTCATCTCCTTATTTAATGTATGTCTCATGAGATAGTTTGAGAATAAGGAACAGTCTATTTAGAAATAATACAAAAACAAGTTACAAGAATTATATGTATGTTATGTATAAATGTATCTATAAATGTTATGTTCTTATCCATATGTCACATGGATAAGAACCACAGCACTGAATTATAGATTATTTATAGTTGCATCAGGCCAAATGAAACAAATTCTGTTAAAGTACCAAACGGTCTCATAGTTATCTTCATGCTTACACACTTAACAGAAATACATAATTTGGAAGCAATACGTTCTCACATGAAAATTCATATTTTAGTAGTAGCTCTAAACAAACACATAAAAGCACTTGCATATATTACTGAAATTTGTTTTAAGAGGCAATTTCACATCTTAACGAACAAAATGCAATATCACTTAAAAAGTCTATATATATGTAGAATTAACATTAAGAAACTTGCACTTTCTGACATAATACATTCTTATAACTCTCGCCTCATCACAGTGCAAGTTAATACTTGAATATTGTCTTACAAATGTCACAAAGTCGGTCACCTATCCTGTAGAAATAGAATCCTACTATCCTGTGACAATCCCACAAGTGTTTGCTTTGAAGGCACAGCACTATGTAAGAGCTGAGATTCATATATTTCAATGTTTATGAAAAAATGCTTTCTTACAATATGCACCATAATAAATTGTATCAAATATTTATCAGTAAGTCTCTTAAGAAGTTGGAAGTTAAGTAGCAAGTTCGTAAGCTCAAAGAATAACAAATTACCTCCAAGGGGTTCTTTCATCCAAATAAGTAATTGGCACACACACTATCACACAAATATACCTTTCCATGTTTACATAACAAATGAACTAAAAATAAAAATAAAATCATTTATTCAATTTTCTTCATGTCACATGGAGCAGTAACTTATTATAGAACATTTTTAACTATGCTGAGATATTTGCCCCAAACTATACTTGAAAAAATTAATAGTACAGAGTTCGATGTTATTTCATTTTTCCAATGTAATCCACTATGAGGGACCAATTTGTGAAACGTGGGTGGGGGATAACAACATAAATGGCACAATTGGAAATTCAAATTATTTTAACACTTAATTGCAATCTCTCCTTCAGTTTCGAAACTATGTTGTCCGGGATAATAAAAAATATTTTCTTTGGAATTTGTTACCCCCCCCCCTTCCCTTCCTGGCTCAGAGACCCAGTCTGGGCATAAGTTATGCTCATGTAGGTTAGTAAGAACTGGATTAGATGTATCTGAACCACTGCACAATGTACTTCCAATAGGAATTGAACCTAGGACAACTTAATTACAAGGGTTAGCCATTATGTTATCAGGGAGGATGGGGCCATCACTTTTGTTTCTCTATTAATTATTCATTCCCAATTAACAACTGCAATTAACCTAAGCAGGCAGAATATGTGATCTTTAACATTAATGCAAGTGATCAAAAAGATTACTGTAAGCTGTGCAAAATCTTAATGCCATATTAAAAAGAAAAGCAGATTCACTAATTGGCATGCTTAACACACCATTATGATATTCATCAGCCTTGCAGAAAGTATTAAAAGGTAAAGGCTCTGTGCATACAGCACCGTGGCATGAAGGCACATTTAGGGGATGTGCACATATTCTCGAACTCTGCCACTTTGGAGGTGATGTGATGACCACCATGCTCCAGCCACCTTTACCCTCCACCCCCCAGGTACCAACTGATTTGAGGCTGGATGAACCCCCTGGGCTGCTTTATGCTGGGACAAGGTCAGAAAAATTGCGACCTTTATCATTCAACCCACGAATTGAACCTGGGTCTCCCACATGGCAGTCAGATGCCCTACTGACTAGATCACTGTGGTTCTATTGTAGAGAATATTACAGTGGGATATTAATTACTAAAAGTTATTTTTAATTTAACTAATGCACAAGCTTCTACCTTATCACATCTAACGTGTGATCATTGTGTGATTAAAAAAAACAGACTTCAAAATTCAACAGATGGCAGCACCGAGGTATCAGTCAGTTATTCTTGATATATCCCCACGGAAGTGTGTGAGAAGCAGTTATACAAAGAAGTTTGCTATTGAAATGTAGACATGAAATGACCATTCTTTGAGATGTCTGTCTTATTTCTCATTGCATAAATTTCCCATTCCTGGTTTGCAAAGAGCATTTTTGCCCAGTGACATATACTCGCACAACATGGGTACAAAACAGTCAGCAAAAAACAGTTTTTCATCTTCTTTGTCATTTTCTTTAAAACTGGTTAGTAAAGTGACTACATTTTTCATGATGGATGCAGTAAATGCAGTTTAAGTATCACGTACGTAAAGTTACGTGTTTCCGTATTGCACAATTGGATAGTTTTTCTGATTAATTTCGAAGGCTCACGACCTTCATTCACAAAGGTTACGGCATCTGGAGAAGATCTGCCATATCCTTAGTAAATGAAGGCAGTAAGCCTTCGAAATTAATTGGAAAAAAACTATCCAATTGAGCAACGTGGAAACACGAAATTTCACGTATGTATGACTACATTATGTTTTCATGACTGCAATTTGTGATTTCTTTCGTTATTGTGGTGGGGGGAGGAGGGGGAAGGGAGGTAGAGAGGCATAATGACTTGCTGATGTAAAACAGAGTTTTTATTGTTCAATCACAAATCAGAAATTCTTTTTAAAAGTTTTACTAGTCTACTGTAACCCATTACTGTAATGATAAAGTAGGCCAATTATAAAAACATTTCTTGAGCAATGGTTTTCTGTTTATGACCGAAAATTTAAATATTATAGTTTGAGAGGCAGGTTTTCTTCTCTGCTTTCTACTGGTACCCACCACTTTATGTTACCAAGTCACTTTTGTTTACATTACATCAATCTTGATTTTTCTTACTGCAAAATGAAAACATTGTCTAATCTTCATGAAAAATATTAGTGTGACTGTGGGGATGTTGAATGCCAAGTATTATTTTTTTCATGAAATTCCAGTTTCACTTTTAGAAATGTTAATTTATCAGTAGATAATGCAATTTATTACAATTTCTTCTCTTACAGTGAAGACAGAAGATATATCAAGTAATAAACGAGTGAATGAAGTGTGTCAGAACTGCCTTCTGTTGTAAAGTAGTGACACTGCTTTTTTCTCATCCCTGTTACATTTGAGTTGTTATAGTCTACATAATGCACAATTTTACAAATGTATCTTTGCATATCGGATGCAAATAAAATGTTTGTTCTCTATTAGTATTAGCTATAGAAACAGTTTGAGACAACTGTTTTCTCTGACCAGTATTTAAAGTTAAAATTTAGTGTTATTGTCTAATTCTTACTGCACACTTTCAACAAAAGTTCAATTTCAAACACTACACCACATAATGTTTTTACGTAAGCTATATATGAAACAGATTGCCTTTGAGGCCAAAAATGATAAAAAAGAAAAGGTTCAACATAAATCCTAGTAATGACTGAAGATTCTTCTAGCTGTTCCTGTGAACACAGACATTTACAAGCAAAATATACATTATATTACAACTAGATTCTACAATAAACCCTAATAAAAATCTTAAAGTGCTTGACATTAACTAAATACAGTGGAATCTTGATTTTACATTTTTCAGGGGGACCAAGATGAAAAAAAATTAAAATTTGGGAAAATGTAAAATTGAGGAAAATTTTATAGCATCTTAATATGAAGGTATAATGCAGGAAAATGTAAAATCTGGAAACTTAAAATTGGGGTTCCACTGTATAACAAAATATCCTACTTTGGTCTAACTACAATAAAGTTTTAACGTGGCACAAACAAAAGTATGAGGAGTTAGCATAAACAATCACAATAATTTTTTCCATCAAAGAATAATCTTGATACTTGGTACTCAGAACAAGATATTATACCTTCAGTCTTAGTAATTCCATCTTGCAATTAGATGTTTAAAGTAGGTGGAAATCTTATGCATTTAATTTACAAAGCAAAATATGTTATATTTGCATACACATTTGTGAACATATTTTATACTTATTTTTAAAAATCAAGCTGCCGTTGGAAAACATTTATTTTCAATGAAACCAAGAAAAGTCAATTTTCTTTAATGAGAGGAATATGTTAGTGATATTTTACTTACGAAAAGGAATGAATACATGAACAAAATTGCAACATTAACAATAGTATTAGAATATAACAAAAGTAGTAGTACAAAATTTCAGTCTTTCCTTTTTCAGTGCCATGTACAAATATACATTTCACGCTGCAAAAATTGTGAAAATGTATAAATATTATTTATACTGTGTTTATTGTGTCCCTGAACATGAATGTTCTTCAATAATATAAAAATAATAATATGTTGATCTAGCCGATAACAAAAATGTGAATGATTCTCACAATAAGTAATTTTAACTGATCCTATGGTTGCAAAAGGGAACAAAAACCTTACTGCACTGGAAAACTATCATGAGTGGGTTTGCAACAAAAATATGGTACAAACAGATTCACAAACTCCGACGAGATTCTAGGCTGTGTAGAGAGGAAAACCACCTAATTATGTTTATGAAGTTTCTATTCTTCACAAACACAGTGTTTGCTTTTACTGTATGAATGTGAATATTTGTTACAACTTGTGCTCTGCTGATTTAAGAAAAAAATATACAAGAATATAAGGCATATATGAAATAAACATCAAAATTAACCCTGCCAAACATGATTCCTTAGAATGCTAGAAATTTTCCTATTGAAAACTAGGTAAAATGACACATATCTTGTTATGTCCCCCAAATTTTAGGATCGACCTTGGTCCTTCTTCAGGGATGAAGGAAAAAAGTCACAAAAAGTTAAAACATGGTTAAATAGTTTTAAAAATATATTTTTATACTTTTAAAATCTTTTTAAACTATTTTAACCCTTCTATAAATTATTTTCCTTTCATTCCTAAAGAAGGACTGACGTTAGTCCCAAAATTTGGAGGACATAACAAGGTACATGTAATTTGTAATACATGATGTGAAATATAAAGTTTCTTTTATTACAAATTTTTGTTAGGTCTCAATTGGATATGTAATCTACTGATAATGTAAAGTTTACTAGCAACACATTTGCCTTCTTAATATTATGCACTAGAAACTTATAAATTAGTAACATTTACCTTTGGCATAAGATTTTGGATAAACTTGTTCAAACTAGAATTACTTTTGGCTCAGGTGTGACAAAAACATCACTCAATAACTAATCTAGTACATATTCTGACTAGAAAAAATAAATATAATTGTGACTATATTATATAGAAGAGTCTGTAACTTTCTAACAGGTTGAGAGTTTTCAAACTCATAACAAATTGCGTAAACTATCAATGCCACTTCACGAAAAAGTACAAAGTGAGTATAGGTGGCATTTTGAAAGTATGTGGGTGCCCTGCTGGGGAAGGAAGAAAGCAGAGAGGAGGGACTCAAAAGTTAACTTGTGGCGCAACAGCCCTTGAGGGAGAAGGCCTACCTACTGGCACATGCCTCAGCAATCATCCAACAAGTTACATGATGTGTGGTCAGCATGACGAATCAACAGTCGTTGTCGTAGGTTTTCTATGACTGGATTACGTTGTTTATTCACAAGTCCCTAATTTTCTCATGATGATGGGTGGCCAACGGTCCCTTACACTGGCTGAAATCCCCAGAGAAAAGCGGTTATGCTTTTTTCCCAGGAGGCTCGAACCAGCACGTTTTTCATAGCCTGACGCCTTAGACAGCATGGCCACTGTGTGGAACTAAACTCAAAAATTGAGTGTTCAATGGCATCTACTGAAACCTCCCATGATAGATTTCCTAATTTCAAACAACTTTTGCATGGAAGATTTGTTTTTTCAAACACCCAAGAACATAGACCAAACCAAAAGATATTTCCTACAAAGGTTTTCCCAAAGTAAGAGATCTATCAACCGAGGTGCTATTCGACCTTCTTTACCATTTGTAATTGTCGAGATACCTCTTGGACACGAGGGCCTCCCTGTAGCGCTGTCGCCTTGTAATCAAGGGGTCCAGGGTTCGATACCCGGTGGAGGCTTACTGTGCATAAAGTGGACTTAAAACACCAAATCAACAAAATCTTGGACATGAAATATGTTCAAAATATCACATCTTAAAATTGATTTTCATAAAGAGACATTGATAGTTCATGCAATTCAGTATTCAACTTGAAACTATTAGCCTGTTATGAAATTGTAGTCTCACCCTGCATACTACAGTGATTTACAGTAAGAATGAAAAGGACAAACTTCATGTATTCCGAACCTATACTCACACTATATGATTACTGTGATACATAGTGATAGAATGAAAAATCATTGCCCAAGGCAAATTAACAGCTTCTTTTACGTATACATACTACTCATTAGACTGCATGTTTAAAAGTTTAAAAATTTTCTGCAGTTTACTAGATATACAACTATAAGAAAAAAGATATGTGTAAATACAATACAAAAACTTTTTTGTTGTAAAATGCACTACAACACACTACTTGTGAAGACATTTCTTAAACAATGAACAAATATAAGAAATAAAAAAAAACATCAAACAGCTAAACTATTATACAATAAAAATGTAAATAGTTGCTCATATCATATTCCAATTTGAAAGGAATACATACAAAAATATAACAACTTTATTAACAAAAAGAATAAAATAAAAAGTTTGTACACAAGATGTGACTTGTTGAAACAAAGCATAATTGTTGGCACATATACACTCAAAATTTTGTTTACGTGGTCAGAACCAAATAATGAATGTGGAAAAATGCACAGAAACTTTCTTAGCAATACTTGAAATGAATATAAAAACAGTTACAACACCACTGTATGTCTACTGCTCCATTTCTTAAAAAGCAAACCTAGGCAAATAAGATTTGTAGTTTCATATACATATATAAGCTGAACTGACATCAATGTTTGTTTTGTTTATTACATGGAAAGGTGAACAATACGAGGCACAAATGTGTGTATAAAATACTATCTTCATATAACACTCTTTATGAAGGATACACAATAAAATAATGCCTTGTACAATAAAACACAGTTTCTTGTTTAAATATATGTATAAAACTTTAGCTTATCATAAAAACGAAGGAACAAGTTTATATGGAATGCAATGCTTCACCCTCAGATGCAGAATTTCTTCAATCAGGTGGAGGGAAGAAGTAGAGAAGTAGCAAGGTCCCTACAAAGAATGCTAGGCACACGAAAGACACCACATTGTCTCTAGTCCTTGCACTGATATAGTCTAAAAGTGCAAGGGTACGTTTGGGCGAGCTTTTCAACAGAAGCCTCTCGACAGTGTTTAAAACGGGGCCTGCACTGAATTCCAGGACAATTTCATCGCTAGGGCACAGGTATTCCTGCAACGAAAGGTGCAGGCATGAGAACATGAAGGCGGAAGAATCAAGTTAACTTTTTCTTAAGCCAAAAACAACTACTTTGGACTAATGTTAAGCAACGACCCTGTTACAACAATCACCTACTTAAAGCTGAGGAAAATGACACTGTGGACAGTGACTAATGTTTACTTCAAATGTTACTTTGCCCCTCCCGGAGTAAACTTCTCATACAGAACTTGTTACTAAAGTAATGAAAATATGTCTTTCCTTGTGGGAAAAAAATCTTTATGTACATAAACCTGGTAGAACGTCAAGCAAACAGAATGGTAGCATGCAAGAACATTTTCCAGCCAGTGTAGTGGCACTACAACAGACGAAAGCAAAGTGAGAGAGACCCTTTAAGGGCAGAAGATAGCGACAGCTCGGTGTCCACACAACAAAGCAACTGTTTCTCGACTTATGTCTCACATACATGCTTGTAACCTTAGGAACTTGTCCAGTTTTATACATTTCTATTTTATTAAATGTATTTAGATTTTTTCAAAATAAAGCAGGTGCCTTGAAGTTTTTTTAAAAAAATATTCAGTTATTATTTACATTTTAATATAAATTCTTTGATGGGACTATGCTTTTTCTATATTTCTTCCCTGAAAGCTTTAAAAAGAAAACATTTTGTCTATATTTAAAATATTTTATTTGTAAAAAAATTAATTTCCATGCAATTAAGTCTTTATATTATGACTTTTTACTACAATGAAATCACAAAAAATAAAAAAATAATTTTGCCTTACTACATTGCACTAAAACACTAATGTAGTACAAAAACAGCAAAATATAAACTATTGATCCTTAGATTGTATTACAAACTGAAAGATCATAGTTACTGCTACAGAAGCGATATCACAGTTGTGTAGCTTTTAAATAATAGTAATAAAAATGTCTGTACACTGTGCAAAGTGCATGCAACTACATAAAGTTCACACAAAACAAAAAGAAAAAACAAATAATAAACTGACTGGAAGAAACATGTAACATTTATCTTACCTCTTCAACACCGATCCTTCTGCATGCTTCCAAGAAATTGTCAACATTTCTTCTACATTTTGCCAATGACAATTTTGGCTGCAAGAAAAGAAACAAGCAATTAATTATTTTATTTTCAACATACAGAAAAAAAAGGCTTGCATATCAATTTAACCTTTAGTTGCCAAGAACCTTTTAGTCCGCAAAGAGTGTTACAAAGCCAGAGGTCCTGGGTTCAAATCCTTCATAAATTTCATCACTCATCCCAATTAGCCAAAAGTGGTAGAGAGGTGCCGTAAAATAACCTAATTCAATCAATCATCAATTCATCATATGTTAATACTCTCACACCAGGATGTTTTCAAGTATGCACTTTCATTGAACATGTACTGCTGCACAACAAAAATCCCAGGCCCGTAGCGAGAGGTAGGCAATGGAGGCTGAAGCCTAGGTTGCCATGCACTGAGAGTGCCATTCAAAGCTTGTTTTAAATAAAAAATTAAAAAAGAAGAAAAAAGGTCAAAATATGCAACGGACAAATTTACATTTGGCAGAGATATATTCTGGTAAAATACTGAAGGAATTTTCTGCTTCCCAAAGTAGTAGTAGTAAATACATTTTTAACAATGTTCTTCAGACACTAAGACATGACTGAAATATTCTTAAATATGCTAAACCTTTTATTAAATCAGAAATGCAAAACTACGAATCGTCCAATATATAACCTATATTATTTTTAATGAGCTTTTATTTTTTCCTCATTTCAAAATTTCTAGGAAGGTAACAAAGGGTGCCTGCAGAGGGTTGGAGGGGGGAACTTGCACCCCTCCTGCTGCAATATCTGAGAGTGGGCAGAGGGAAGCAGAACACGCTGCCACAAAGGCTGGTAACTGCAGTCGCGCTGCAGAGACTGGGGTTTTTTGCTGATTTTCATAAAATCATAGAATATATGTTACTAATTCATATGTGGTTTGGTGTTTCCATCTTGCAAATTTGGATATTTTCCAACTAATCTTCAAGCCCTACTTTTTAAAGGAAGCAAATGTCTAAATATGCAGCTTCTTTTTGCATTGCAGTCACCTGGTAACTTACAGAGGTCAATGAACCATTCAATTCTTCAAGCGTCATTTCGAATTTTATATCGGAACGGTAGAATATTGGTTATGGTATCGATAAGTTTTATATCGGTACTTTATCAGTATCAGCCAAGATTTCACATTGGCCCATCCCTAGTCAGTAGAAAAAGCAGGTAATGCCTGTCACCTGTTTTATCGGACAGTAGTTGTATGATGGATTATGCTTGTCACTCATCCACTGTGTGTTAAATGGAAGTTTATTCAGTTATATTAAGAAAATAAATCTAACAAACAGGAACATAAATTTTCCTTTGTGGTCTTAAAGTATGAGGCACATGTTAAAAAAAAAGGGCTGATAATTTTTTACTTGGGACTGGCAACACTGACGAAGCTGCGTGTGTAATCCTCGTGGAAATCCTGGAACCGGGGCGAACCATCACAGCAGATGTGTATTGCCAAACACTGTCTAATCTGTGACGTGCCATCCAGAACCGGCGAAGAGGAATGTTACGGTCTGGAATTTTGCTTATTCATGACAATGCCCGCCCACACACAGCTGAGCATACTGTTGCGACAATTCAAAAATTCCGATGAGAACATTTTAATCACCCACCATACAGTCCCGATCTTGCCCCAAGTGAGTACTTTCTGTTCCTTCACCTCAAAAAGTGGCTTGCTTCTCAACGTTTCAATGATAGTGAAGTTCTCAAGACATCAGTTCTCGACTGGCTGAGATCCCAGGTGGGAGATTTCTATGCAGAGGGTCTACGTAAACTTGTTCCAACGGTACCAAAATGCTTGGAGCGTCATGGTGACTATGTAGAAAAATAGCCAGGGAATGCACTTGTATAGCACCAAAATAAAAATTTTCTCACTTTATTCTCTGTAATAACCAATCGGCCCTTTTTCTTGGTCCCAAAACACGGTTGCCATGATTTGGCGGGGATTTTCTATTACAACAGCCATTTCAACTTCCTGCTACTCGCACGTACGCACCTCCACACTGAGAAATATACCTCTGTTGCAGGCACATAATACTAAAGAATGCTTCCGTGCATGCGCAGCTTCGTCAGTGTTGCCAGTCCCAAGTAAAAAATTATCGGCCCCCCCCTTTTTTTTTTTTTTTTTTTTTACATGTGCCTTGTAGTTGATACATGTCAAACAACACAACCTGGGAAGGGCCTCTCTGATGGCATAGTGGTTGCCTTGCAATCAAAGGGTCCTGGGGCACAGTGGTTTAGATCCCACTGTAGGTCCAGTCTATATTAGCCTATCTGAGCATAAAGGAGACTAGAAATAAATCAAGTTTCTCACGAATTGCAACAACTTCAAAGACAAATTCAAAAATCTATTGTTAAATAAACAATATCTGTGTTCCAGCACTCACGAATAGTAGCTCTCACTTCTGAACCAACTTCCTAAAACAAGTATTTTCATTTTTCGTTTTGCTTATTTACTTACCCCTTACATGTTGCCAACCCTTGATTATATTTTGTTCTTTCTCGAGCATTAAATATATATATATATACACAATTTGTATTTGACTTGCATATATGACACCAAGCACAATCACATTTATTAATTTGTGTATCCTTTGTGTTTAATTTTTTTTCCTTTTTTGTGTGTAAGTGAGCCTTTGTCCTTACTTTGTATTTGTTCATTTTGTGTTTCATTTTTTCCCCTCTTTTTTGTTAATTGTATTTAGTATGTAGTATATGTATCCATTGGGGTTAGGTGGCAGAACAGCTGCATGCTGAACCTTGCCCTTTAGTAAAGAAAAATTAAAATTGAAATTGGAACAGGCATGTGATGGGATTATTTGGGGTGTCTGGCGGCAGTCACAGTAAGCTCAGAAGTAGCATGTAAACGATATTTGCATCCCCCAAAGTTTTGTGCCCCGAGTCTAATTGCAAATCATAAGAAACCAAATTTACATCTTGATGAAAATGTGGAACCAAAAGAGAAATACAACTAATATTCACCATTGCAGGAGAAGGAACATGAATACTGGCCACTGAACGAGGTCTGACATGGTTAGCTAAATGGCACAACACCACTCCATCCATCAAGGCAGATGACACGTCATCCGGAAGAGACATCTTCAACCTTGTTTCAATATGCTGCAAAGAGAGAACAAATATAATGAACACACAATGCATATTGAAACTTCATAATTGAAGGTCTCGGGTGCAAAACATGGCAAGTGATATTTTGGTCTTTTTTGAGTTACAAAGTAAAATGTGCTATTCTTCAATTTTCAAGTGAAATTGCCATGTCATACAATTTGCATTGGACTCTGTGAATCCTTCTGAAATTTGTAAACACAACACGAAAACAACTTATTTACAGTATAGCTTCTAATAACCTATTTTTTTTAATGAACTCTGAAATGATCAAAATGTCACTTACCATGTTTTACACCCGAGCCCTTCAATTAATTCTATCTAGGGCTGAGCTGATATCGATACTGATTGGTGAATATTTGTAGTAGGGACAGAACAGATTAATCATCACTTGGGCCAAGCAGATGTGGTTTTGGTGTTGCAAATTATTGGTTGGAATGTAATCAGTAGGGAACAGATTTTAAGATGCAGCACCTTTCCAAAAATATAGCTGTTTTCATACTGATCGTTTGAGAAATCAAGTAAAATGAACACAACTTGTTGCACCTTTTCACGAGATCAGCAAATTTGTCCTTTTACCCCCTCTTTGATGCTTCAGCACCTTTTCCTTCCTTTTATTTCATGATTTGTTAAAAAAATTGGACAGAAAAATAAATTATTTTCACTCTTCTTGAGCAGCTACATGAAACCCTATAGTCTCATTTTGTAGAACAGAACGAGTGCTATAAATTGGTGTAATATAATCATTGCTATTCGCCATCATTGTCATCCGGAAGAGACATCACGTGGCCGCGGTGGCTCAGTCGGTAACGCGTCTGACTACCATGCTCAAGGTCCCGGGTTCGATCCCCGGCCGGTTCAAATCCGGGAACTTTTCTAACGATGGAAGCGGCCCCGGTGCCCACCCAGCGTCGAATAACATGGGTACCTGGGGGAAACCCTGGGGGGTAAAGGCGGTCAGGGGCATGATGCTGATCACATCACCCCCACTCATGACCGGATCAAGAAAGTGTGGGGCGTTACCCCCACACCCCCTATACGCCTTCACGGCGTGGTGCTAAGCACAGGGGAGCACTTTACTTTTACTTTTTTATAATCATTGCAGCCCCAATAGTTCCCAAGATAATGTAGCAAAACCCGCGAGAGAAAACACAAACTTCGACAAAATCTATTTGGCAGAACCACAGTTCTCTATGCAGTCTGCGCATATTATACAGTATACAGCAAGCACAGAAAAAGAGCATTGAATAAAGGCATTTTATCAGCACCTTTTTGAAAACATTTTCAGAACCTTTTGCTTTCCCATTCCCGACCATAATATTGCACCTTAAAATCCCTTCCCTAGTAATCAGTGATACCAGCAGGTAATTCTCTAGTGTCAAGAGCGTTTTGTGGAGTCCACTTTTGTGGCTCTAAATATTCTGGAAATCATGCAAAATGTATAATTTTCTTTATTTTTACAATAACATTGTGGAGAAAAATTAAGTTGGTGATTAAATGAGTACCTCATGTGAAATCAATCATATTTTAAAGCAAATCTCTGATATAGTTGCAATGGAAATTTTTTACATAACAGTGGAACCTCAATTTCACATTTTTCAGGAAACTAAGCTGAAAAAAAACTTAAATTGCAGGAAAATGTAAAAATCGAGCAAAAATTTATAACATTTTGCTATGTTGGGACCAACAAGACTGAATGTATAAAGCAAGAAAATGAAAAATTAGGGTTCTACTGTATATTGCTTTATTAAGGAGGCAAGATTTAACTTGGAGCTATTCTGCCACCATATGCTTGTCATTGTAATACAGTTGTGTTAATAAGATGCACATAGAGCAGTAAATAAATATTCTGTCACAATTTGAGAGTTATCCATATCTGTGAGAATCAGTGTGATTGATTGATTGAGTTGGTGTTTTAAGTTCACTTTATGCAAAGGAAGGTTAATCGGGACTGGACCTACAGTTTAAAATGGGATCCAAACCACTATGTGCCTCCACCGGGTATCAAACCTGGGACCCCTTGATTACAAGGCGATGATGCTACCACTGTGCATTCGGGGAGCCCCACCCCAAGAATCAATATGATAAGGGTTGAAAGTGGTATCATCACACTATTGGTATTGGTTGATATAGGAATATCAGCATGTTGGTAAAACTTGATAATTTCAACAATCAATTTCTATGGTTAGATGGTTATGAAATTTGAACTGATATCAATAAAGCACAAACATATAATTTGCCTATCAAGGATGTATTTAGGGAGGGGGTCCTGGGGGGTTCGGATAAAATATGAACCAGGAACTTTACTTTTCATCAACTGGATCCTTTTTTATATTCAATAAATATTCAATTCTTTATCTATTTGACACTAATTTCATTGACAGGGAAGTTTTTTTTTTTTTTTTTTTTTTTTAAATCTTGCCGACCTTAACTGCACGTAAGCTAGATAATGAATACGCGTTGTTACATCAATATTCTTATACCGTCCTTTTATAAATATAAATAATAAAATATAATATTAATTAACTTGCATATTTTAATTAGTACTATTTTAACTAACTTAATATAATCATAATTATTTTAGTTTAAACATTATCATTATTATTTTGAGACACTTGGTTCGGACCTCCCCCCCTCCCCCGAAACATATATCTAGATACTTGCCCGACTATTAACAAATATTTGGTTATCAGCATTTGTAAATTTCATGTTGATATCAGTTCAAATGTAATCAAACCCATCCTTTAAATATGCTGATACATTATTGAATAATGGGATAAGTAAATACTAATTTCTAATACACAGCAAGATTGCTTTATCACTAGGATGACACAATCACTGTATATATGCTTTGAAATATAATTAACTTTCTCTGCTAACAGATCTCTCCTGTATCATGAATAATTGGATTGGTTGGTTTATATATTTGTAACATCATGCAAACATCAACATTTCCATAACTTTGACCTTGATTCATGGGTGCTAGCAGTAACTGATTGATGAATGATTTGGTTTATTTTACTTCACTTTTTCCTGCCACTTTTGGCTAATAGGAAAGATGAGTGATGGATGATATGAAGAAACTGATGGAAGGGTTACTCACAAAGAATAACCAGGCCAGTATTTGAACCTGGTGCTAGCAGTAGTGTGGAATCTCAGTGGTGAGGGGAGCTTTAGAACAGGAAAAGGGAATGCTGAAACATGGCTTTTCACAGGTGATGCAAAATTTAGGAGGAGTGTGTTTACTTTAAAATTGTAACAATTCAAACTAGATCACATCTATAAATTTTCCATCAGAACTATATTACAGCAATCTACCAGTTTTGCTTTAAAATATATATCTAATTGTCCATGAGATAGTCATTTAATCACAAAATTAATTCCTTACCACAATGTTGTAAAAATAATGAAAGTTATGCGTTTTGCATAATTTCCAGGATATTTAGACTACATGAAAGTATTCCATGGTATTTTCGAGGACCCCATAGAAGTATCAGGTGGATTTGTAATTTAATTCCAATTGATACTTTCTGATTGGCATTAGCTGTTTCCAATGCCACTGGCATCAGCTGAGCCATGAAAACCCTTGGATTAATTTACAGATTTACAGATATCATACATGTTTCTGCTCTCAAAACCTACTTTACAATGTGCGTTGTACCTATTCTTGAATATGGTTCCTGTATTTGGTCAATGGCCTGTGATAGCAATATAAAGAGAGCAGACAAAGTAGTACATTTTTATCACAATAGTCAAGCATAGATGTCCGACCCTTGCAAACCTTAGCAAACACGAAATTCTATGCACTCTACAAACTGACAATCTTTCTCTTTGCGTTCAAGTTTAGGATGTAACATTTCTTTACAGAATTATGATTGGACAACTTTTTACTAATGAACTCTTGCCATTTCTTCACAAACGAATCCCACGTACCAACAGCAAATGCAACAACTTCTTTTACACAAAAGTTTCAAGACTATCCCTAGAACAAAGATCACTTCCGTATAGGCTACAAACCAGGTACAATTCATTAAACAATCCACCAGGCTTCTTCCATCTATCCAAGCAGGCCTTCAGAACTGCGTGCATGAAGCAGCTGAAGAGCAATTAATATTTGTTGTGCCCTAGTTGATATTGTTTTATTCTTGTTATATATGTGTGTTTGTGTGCCTGTGCTTCTCATTTGTTAATTTCTTTTTTCCTCTGTCGATATCCTGATATAAAATGGATTTTATCTGTATTCAGGATTTTTCAAATAAATAAAAAAAAACAGCAGCCCTAATTATTATTTGAAATAACAACATACCTGGGAAGAAGATTAATTTTTGGCTTATTAAACTACTATTAATAGTGATTCCCATACCAAACAACTTTGCTGGTGTACCATAAAAAGAAAGTAGTCAACAGGGGCATCAGGGAAGGCGACCAGGGTAAACATAGAAATTGAAAAAAAAAGGGGGGGGGGCATCCTCAGTATAAAAAGTACCCGGAATTTGGCTGGTAAAAGTCCCACATTGGTGGTATCGAGAATTCATTTTGTCCGTAGGATGGCAGCACTGTACTGAATGACCACACAGAGGGGTAGAGAGAGAGTAATCTATCCATCAGTTTGTGCACAGCAGCTGTTTATGTTAGTTGTGTTGACGAGTATCCTGCGATTTGCAGAATGGAGACAAATATCGAGCAAATAATTTGTTTGAAATTTTGTGTTGCCAACGGACTGTCGCATGCTGAATCGTTGAAAATCTACAAAAGGCCTTTGGTGATTCATGTCTGTCGAAAACACAAGTGTATGCATGGTACAAGGCTTTCAAAGAAGGCAGAGAAGTTGTTGCTGATTTGCCCCATTCTGGTCGATCTTCCACGTCAACGACTGACGAAAACATTGGAGTAATCAAAACAATGGTGCTTAAAAACCCGCGTGTGAGTGTGAGAGAGGTGGCTCGTAAGCTTGGCATATCACACATGTCCGTTCACAAAATTTTGACTGATGTGTTAGGCATGAAATGTGTTGCGGCACGACTTGTTCCGAAGGAGCTGAATTTCCTGCAAAAAAGCACATCCCAGGGATGTTGCTCAAGACATGATTTTGTGAGCCTCTAGTGACTCAACATTCATGAAACGCATCATAACTGGTGATGAGACATGGGTGTATGAGTATGACATGCAAACAGGTCAACAATCTTTGGAATGGCACTTCGAAAATGAACCAAACCCCAAAAAAACACACCAAAGTCGCTCAAAAATTGAGGTCATGCTCATTGTTTTCTTTGATTTTCGTGGTCTTGTGCACTCAGAATTCCTTCCAGAGGGACAAACTGTGAATAAAGAGTTTTATGTGACCATTATGAGGCATCTGCATGAGAATGTTCGCCGGGAAAGACCAGAGTTATGGAAAAATAATTCTTGGATTTTGCACTACGATAATGCATTGTCGCACACGTCGACTCTTGTTTGCAAGTTTTTGGCCAAAAACTCAACACATGTCCTTGCCCAAGCCCCATATTCTCCAGATATGGCTCAGTGTGATCTTTTTCTCTTTCCGCGACTCAAGTTACCACTTCGGGGAAGGCATCTTGAATCAATTGAATCCAATAAAGGAAATTCGCAGAAGGAACTAAGGGCGATACAGTCTTCTGCATTTGAAAAGTGTTTTGAAGACTGGGTTAAGCATTGGCATATGTGTGTTGCATCTGATGGGCCTATTTTGAAGGTGACAAAATAAATGTTCATGATTAACCACGTATCTTGCATTTTATTCACAAATTCCGTATACCTTTTGTATGTAGTAGTATTTTCCAAGTATACAGGTTGTTTGATTGGTTTATTTTACTTTGGTTTTCTGCCATTTTAGCTAATCGTGAAGATGAGGATGATGAGTGCATGCTGTGCTCACTCCACCACAGAGGTCAGCAAGTATTCAGACACCTCAGTGGCAAAGAAGGGAGGAAGCATCTGTAGCTGTTAATGGAATCAATCCAGCACTTGCCTGGAGTGGGTGAAAAAAATCACTGAGAAACTGACCAGTCACAAACAACAAATACATGACTTCAAGATGAAATTGCACACTACACTGAAGTATTACTTTCTTTTCGATTGGGTGACATACACCTGAGATTCTCCCAAACATGACTCTATGAATGCCCAAGTAATGCAATTTGCATTTTGTTGACCTTAACTGGGTATGTGCCAGATTAAAAAATGGCTCACGTTTTGGCTCCAAGAAAAAAAGTTCCAGTTGAGATTCTCTGTGCAATTGGATTGGTAGAACTACAGAAAATGGCATTATAGCAAACTGCAAAAATCTAGCATAAAGGTAAAGTAAAGTTCCACATGCATATAGCACCGTGCCATGAAGGCACATATAGGGAATGTGGGAGTAGGGCCACACACATCATCAACCTCGGCCATTTTGGAGGTGATGTGATCAGCACCACATTCTGGCTGCCTTTACCTCCCCAGGGATACCCCAGGTACCCACTGATTTGAGGCTGTGTGAGCCCCAGAGTTGCTTTATGCAGGGACAATGCCAGAAAAATTCTGACCTTAGATCAACCTTGCCTAGAAACTTGCTGTTTACAATTTGGGGATGGAGCATCAGTAGACAATATGCTGTGAAGGCAGTATCCAGGGGTTCAAGAAGACAAAATCATACTAAACAAATGCAGCTCGCACACTCAAACACCACCTTTAACACCTGAAAAAAAAAAAATATAAACAATTACATCTCTTACATTTTTTAATTGACTAATAAGTTCCGCCTCTTCCCTTGCTTTCTCATACTCTCTCCTCATAGTAAAGTTCAATTTCACTGGCGAGACCTCCCTGCTCCACAAAGAACTTTTACCAGTCCTGGATTTTACATTGGCACTACCACTGTTGTTCACAATTTTGTTGTTCACTGAACCAGTACTAGATGAAGGAACCGAATTGACATATTTCATAGACGTTGTAACAAGTTTTGGACTAGAAACTGCAGTCGTAGGAATGATAGTGGGCGAAGATTTGCTATACGACACTGACTTCACAGGCGAACTTCGTGGTCTGTAACCCACAGAGCCATTGTTTTCATAATCAGGAGCGTCACTTCCGTTAACCAGTGTGTTAGACGACGTGCTTCCAGATCCACTGGAACTAACAGAGCTGGTACGTGACTAAAAAGAAAATATTTTAGTAATTAACATGAAATTTATGAAATTAATAACAATAAAACTATATATTGTACTTCAACTGGCTGGTAATACAAATCATGTCTTTTGGAAAGGAGCCTGATGCATCCAAGTGCACATTCACATTAAGTCTAAACTGACATGATTTTTTTTTCTGATAATACAGGGTGTCTACCAAAATAACAAATCCAAAATTCTTGACTTTTCCATGACTTTTCTTGACAATTTTTTCCTTTTTCTTGCCCATCAATGAATTATTCTTGACCGTTTTTCCTTTTCTTAACATTTATTTAATTGCCCCAACTCAATTTTTTCAACGAAAAACCACTACCACAAGGACGATTAAGATGAAAATTGAATCAGTACTTTAACAAGAGATTTAGACTTGTTTAATTCTTAATGCATTTAAAATTTAATGCTTCAGACATCATCCTGGAATGGGGAATGGACACATTACTTTATTAAATATTTTTACGAAACTTCATGCATCAAGAATGTAATTCTTAAGAAACAAAGTGAACAAATCTTCAACTCAATACAATTTTAGATTTCCAAATATTCAATTTCATCAAATCCCAGTACAGGTACATAATAACAATGTGCATTCACTATATTGTAAAAAATATTAAAAAATTCGTGACCACAAACATAATTTCTTGACCTACCTGTTGATTTCTTGACTTTTTCTTGACATTCTTGACTGGTAGACAGACACCCTGTAATATTACTCTTACCGAATCCTACTGAGAGCCAGTAGATACTCGTTAATATAATTAATTTCATTTCACTCTCTACACGTATGCATTTGCTACAACATATGTGATGCACTACAACTTTACTATATGCTTCAAAATAATAATAAAAAATGTGTAAAGTACCAAAACATTGTTAGAAATGCACGATGTATTCTGACATTCATTTTTTTAAAGTAGAAATAAACCACGAATATCCAGTTATGATTAACCTTTACACTCCCAAGCAGGTTTATGGAAGTACCCCTGTTCTTGCCCAGGCTTCTCGAACACTCTTTGGAGAAAAATTGTTATAACTCTGGCACTATGGGAGCAATCTGCTTCGGATAACTTTTGTTTTGCAGCTAAAACATCAGAGCATGAAACCGTGTACAATTCAGAATGCCGGACCGAGGAAGGGGGGTTTGGCGGGTGCGACCCCCAAATTTCAATGAAAAAAAAAACATGAAAATCTGGAGTTTGGCCCCTCTTATCCTGCTATTTTGGGGAGAAGGCGCTAACCTTAGTATTCTTTTCAAAGAATGGACATTTCCAAAGAGAATGAAACATGTTTCATGTTCCTGGGTGCCATACAAGTTGAATAATGAGCCAAAATGTGAATCTCTGTTCGGAAATGTGGCATGGATATGTTGCGGAGGGGAGGGGGAAGTTGGTCATCAATGTGAATTTCCCAGGCTTGCTCCAGACCTGTGTCAGAGTTTCCACCCAAACAAAAGAGTATGAAGGTCCAAAATGCACATTGATTTCATAATCAGCACCATGATACCATATGGTATCTTTGGGGCAGTACGACCTTACTGTGATGATACCATATGGTATCATTGGGAGAGTAAAGGTTAATCTATCATATTAGTTATGAAGTTTTGCACTAATATATATTGAATTCGAAGACTAAAAAACTACAATTACTCAATATGTTATTCTGTAAGATTATTTTCTTGGATGTTGTACCATTGTGCAAACAAGATAATATCTTGATATTTGCATATTATCATAGGATATCTAAATTCCTTAATAATTCATGCAATGAAGTACTTATTAAAAAACTGATTACAATATATTAACAATCTCTAAAAGTACAATATTTATACAACAAATATAAATCTCTATTTAGTAGAAACAAAGAAACAATTATACTACTTAATTAAACACACAAAATCAGCAAAATTTATATCTGGAAGTAAATTGAATACATAGTTCTTTATCTTACATAACCACTTATTTCTACACACAATAATTCAAGTATGAGAGAAATTGGTTAATTCATATCTCACACAGATTTATTATTGTACAAATGTTACATATTTGCAAACTACATATGATAATGCTCAGAAATACAGGTGCAGAAACTGAATGACAAGGAATTTCAAGTTTCTAGAACACCATTATCACCTTTACTGTTAATATTAACACAGAACTGGAAACCGAACACTCTTGGTCAGGAACTGGCTTGTTCGTAAGTGTTCTAATCACATTCAGTGCGACACTTCATTGGAACATATGTGTGCCTACAATGAATGGGGATTGTATGATATTTTGAGACTTAATTATCAGCAACCATTTACAAAATAACCTACAGGTGATAGCATTGATCACAGTTATGTCATTATATGAGTGATAACACCATTAAGCCTTGTTTTCATGATAACCAAAAACTAAATATGCTGACTTAGGCAGAATTTATTTTATTTTAAAACATAAACTAAACGTTACGTTTCAACCTTCTAGCAAGGTTCTTCTTTGTACCAAATACAAATGAAATAAGGTACAAAACAGGAAGATATATAAATACACAAAAATCACTCCCCTCCAGACACAAGATTATTAGAAAGTTGTTTATCTGGTACATTCCTTTCCAGGTGTTCTTATCAACTGTTGTTTCACCCGACAGCCGATGTACATAAAGATTTCCTTTCATCTGGAACGTGGTTGGACTCCTTATCTCACGTAACATTTAATTCATGTTTTAAAATAAAATAAATTCTGCCTTAGTCAGCATATTGTGTTTTTATTATATCAGTGTAATGACTGCCACCTTGGTGGCTGAGTGCAGTAAGTGTTGGTCTTGTGATCCTGATGTGAGCATGGGTGGGTGGCCCTTCATCAATATTCGATCTAATCATCATTCATTCTCTTCATCTCAATAGCCTAAAGAGGCAGAAAAGTGCCATAAAATAAGATAAATTTTAAAAATCAAAGATAGGATTGGATGATTTTTGGAAAACAATATTATATTAGGATTTTTAAGTTAGTGTGAAAATATTTTGTGCAAATACACCTGTCATTAGCAAACGCGACACAGCTATCACTTGCACACACACACACACACATGTAGTGTAGGATTTGTATCGGAACGTTTCAGTTGGATTTTATTTACCGATACCGGCTGATACATTTGGTATTTTGCAAGGTCTGCAAAAATGCTGTGCAACACTTGTGCGGAGTCTAATTCTCCTGAAAATTAGGCAAAATTCAAAGTTTTCTTACATTTTGCGCCAATATTGTGTACAAAAAACTGTAAATTGTGATTATCTGATGTAATTGAATATTTTGAAGCAAAATTCTGATGAATTGATGCTTATAATTGGAATACAATACTTGCACACTAATATTAATCAATAGGCCTCCCCAATGGCGCAGTGGTAGCATCGTCGCCTTGTAATCAAGGGGTCCCAGATTCGATACCCAGTAGAGGCACATAGTGGTTTTGGATCCCACTTTAAACTGTAGGCCCAGTCCCGATTAGCGTTACTGTGCATAAAGTGGACTTAAAACACCAAATCAATCAATCAATATTTTGAACAACTTTTAATTATTACAATTTTGACCATCGGTATTGGCAAGAATCATTAAGAGTATCGGCATCAGTTCTAAGTAGTATCTGCTCAGTCCAAAATGGTTGCTTTAAATTACAGGCTATTTATAGATACAGTGGACCAGTGAAAATATCAGTAATTCTACTGACAAAGCGACACACCTATATCAGCAGTACTTCACAACCGGTCACAACATATTAACCTTAAGACAACGGAGCCTCACACACATGGATAGCCTATCTGGACAGGAACTTTTCAAGCACGTACTTTTCAAACTTGCTGTTTGTTTGCTTTTCAAACAATATCATGGATTTTAGCAGAGGTGAAGTTTATACATTGAACCTCCCAATGATGGAAGTTTTAAAGGTAGAAGAAAAATATATTTTTTTAAAAAAATGGTATTGAGCATGCACCTGAAACCTCCACAATAAACTAAAGTGACTGGTACATTCCTAAAAGAGTGTAAAGTATAGTTTAAAATAGGCAGATAGTTCTTGGGGGAGGGGGGAGGAAATAAAAATGTATAAGAGTGGCAGTCTTGCCAGCTTACAGAAACAATTTCTGGAATTTCACTTCAATTCAATTATCAGTCCTATGGGCAATGGATGGCCCAAATATGGAGGGAAGCAGGACAAAAGAACACTCTTTGAGGATATGTAATGCCCATCCCCCTCTTGAGGGAAAAATGGGGAAATTATACATTTTCAAGTCCTAATCTTAGAAAAATTTTGAAAATTGGGCATATTCCGTATGAGCTGTGGTAACTCAGTCATTAGGGCATCTGACTACCATGCAAAGAGACATGGGTTTGATCCTCCACGGGAGAGAACCGGGATTTTTTCCACCTGTTCAAGGTGCAGTGCCCACCCAGCATCGTATAAAGTGAGTGCCTGGAGGAAACTCTGGGGAGTAAAGGCAGCCAGGGGCATTGCATAATGCTGATCACATCACCCCCACCTTCGGCCGTGATTAAGCAAATGTGGGGAGCACTTTACTTTTTGATCCCCCTGGACCCCTAATTGTCACATGTTGTTGAAGTGTTCTTTTGTTCTCATTATTATATGTAGAAGTGAAATATACAAATAGTTGAGGAGTTGTACCCCATTTTATAAGATCTATCCCACAATACTGAGAGGGAAACAAAGAACTTTTTCAGACTTTGCTTGTTAATAATACTAATAACAATGGATATACTGGTTTGTAATTTGAGTATGTGACACCCTCATTTGTATACAAATGAACAAAGATAAACTAAAATATCATGTGTAGTTTCCAAGATATGGCAAGTTAATTGCTGGGAAGCAGACTTCCCAGTCGTCCTCAACGGGTTTCCACACTTGAGAAGCCACCAGCTTCCTGTCCAGCGACGAAAAATTAATATTCACTTTCTAACATCAAATGATTCTTCTTGTGCCAAGCATGCAACTTATGTGGGTCAAAAGTTGAAGGATATGACTTGTGAAAATGCTGTTAGTTAAATAAGCTATGCTGATATACATGACAAGATGCTAAGCTCAAAGCAGCAACAGATGATCTGTTTGATAAGCCTGTATCACATGCAATGACTGAAAAGTGCAAATTCCCTTATAAAAAATTTCATGCACATGCATCCCTCCCTTCCTGCCTCTCAATTGCATCATACAAACAAACATACAAGTCATACACATACACACATGTTAGGTTAATGCATATTGTTTCCTTAAGTAATGCTACAACTAAAGTATCTCCACAATAAATATCCTTTAATTACATTTCTCTAATTTGTATGTATGAAATTCCTTGTCATTCACTCAATCCAACCATTATGAATGGCATCATAATAGATTTTTTTTAATATTTTTTACACTCTTACCTTTAAAAATTTAAAAAAAATGTACAAAGGAAGATTAACAGTTGTGGCATTTTGTAAGTGATTTTGCTGTTACCAACTGGCATGGTAAGGAAAATGAGGAATACAGTACTAACTGGCATAGTATTGAGTAGTGCCACCTTTTCATTTTCGTTTCTTCCATGTGATGAAATTTTCAAAATGCTTTCAATACATTACAAGCAATTTATTTCTTATGTTTATGCTTTGTTTTCAAGCAGGATCTATCTCAGTCATTCCAAAAAATGTCTCATGAAATTTCAGTTTTTATTTTCCACTAAAAATCTGTGTTCATTTGTACTTTAAGGTTTAACGCAAAAATTGGTGTCATTAATTTATAATCTATGTCGTTTTAAAATTATTTCCAAATTTACAAGTTCTCATACTGAATAAAGTATTGTAAAATTTTATAAAAAAACAAAATAAATTTTAGTCGTGGGTATGTGAGAAATAAGCAAATATCTTTGATTTCGGTGTGACCTTAATCACACAATATCACTGAATAGTATTACAAAATCACTTATATTTACATGTTCACATTCACAGAACAAAAATTGCTCTTTTTGGCTTTTGCAATTTTTCATGTAAATGTGTCAAATTTAGTGTTATTTTGTGAAAACGGAAATAAATGAGTTTTTTTTCTCTTTGGTTCTGAAACACTTGCTCCTTAATGCTTCTAATCATATTATTAACATATTTTATTTACTTTATGTAACTTTTCAGTGTAATTACTATAATAAAAATTTCAGGTTCCTTACAACAGGCTTACTGCATAACAAAAATAATTAAAATATCTAGATATTTGGGAGTGAATCTGCGTAGTCAAATGGTTAAGAGCTGTCAGTGTTGGTGCAAGAGGGGAGCACCCAAAATTTCAGCATTGATCCAGCATCATGAGGACAATTAGGAAATTACTTGAAAAGAAGAAGTAGAAGGCTCCAGTCTCGAAATCCAGAAAACAGCAGCAATAGGAATTGATGTGCTGATCACATATCACCCAATGAAAAAGCTGCTCCAGCAGGCCTCTGCTCTCAGAGAACTGTTGAATCGTTAGGTTCAGGTTACTATTATTATTATTATTATTGGTTCTGCAGAGATTCAGGTTTTCAGAATTTGGAATGGTAGCAAGGTTCTTCTACATGAGACACTTCCGAAAATATGTTGCTGAGGAATGCAGAGTCCCATGAAACTTCAAAAGTTGAGAAAATGTTCTTGCTACATTACCAATCTAAAAGGCATGCACAAGTACCATATTTCTGAGCATCACTGTGTAACTTTTTCCTTTTACGTACTTTCACAAATGAAATTACAGCTTCCTTTTGCAGGGTCTTCATTTTCTCCTCGTCCAATCTCTTTTGGATAAGCTGAGCTTCTATTCTGTGCTGCTGTATCACAGCCTCATGCTTAATCCTAAACTCCTCCTCCTAAAATAATTAGCGAAACATGCCAAAAGAATAATAATAAGCAAGTAAGCATACATTCACTAGCTTTGTTCGAGTAAGCAAGGGTTGTTCGGAGTGAAGAGTGTGCCATAGCAACGTTTGCAAATACACAGAATAAATAAATAGCGGGGAGGACTTGCATTATGCTAAGGGTATTAACATCCAAAGCTGAAACAATCAAGCAAAAACAGATCTTGTCTTGCAAAGAAATATATTTATTTGGGTATTCTAGGAACTTTTTTTTAAAATTCTGAACCATTAAGAAAATTTTGGCACTTTGTTTAATCTAGCACATTCTAGACACTACGCTTCTGATGAACTTTTAAAACTTGAAGCATAAAACATATTTTAAACATACATTTTTTTAAACAGTAATAATGAAAAAATGTAAATTTTGTACTACTTTAATATGATGGATCCTCTGAACTAATAATGCTAGTCAGTCACAAATAAAAAGGGGTTTTTCAAAGAATTTAAATTTGGAACTCAAGAGTGTGCAAAGGTATTCAGCCAACTTGCATCAATCATAAGCATGCAACTAACATTGAAATACTACATACAGAACTTGGTGCAATATTGTGCGCTTACAGGCTCAGTACTCAAGCATGCTTTAAGTGTTCAAATGTGTACTCAATCTACAGATACTATTTGTACTCATGCATTTCGTGCTACATGGTTAGATGTGAACAACAAATATTAAAAACATTTCCTTGCAAATATTTAAATACTATAGTGAAAAAGGAATGGATAATTACTTCATTCAATTAAATTAAACAAAAATAAAAATAATAAAATAAATAAAAAAGAATTAAGTTTATTTGATGTAAATTTTTGCGATTCTTTACTGAAGAAACTGAAATCTCATCACTCGATACAAAATCACTTTCAATTTCTCATGATATCACAGGAGTAGCAGATGCAATTTGAGGCTTTGGAATATAGTGTCCACCTGGGCTGAGTTGATACCACTTTGAACCGATACCCTACTGATGCCGATACTCTTAGTGATACCGATACCAATGTCTGACAATTGTAACATTAAAAGTTCATCAAAATATTTATTTATATTAGTGTGTGAGTATTCCACTCCAATTATAAGCATCAATGCGCTAGAGTTTTGCTTCAAAATATTCAAGAATTACGTCAGAATGTTAAATTACCTGTTATGTAATCACAAAATACAGTTTTTCACACAATATTGGTGCAAATAAAAACAAACACACTTCTCTTAATTTCTAGGATAATGAGACTCCGCAAAAGTGTTGAGAGACATTTTTATGGATACCATGAATACCAAAATGCTAGAAAAGTATCAGCTGGTATTGGTAAATAAAATCCAACCGATACTTACCCCTACAGAAAACATACATCGGCATCAATTACTGTCCAACCCTAGTGTACACATTTGGTATCAAACCTCAAGAATTTCTTTCATTTCTTTAAAAGGGTGCCACAGGAGGAATATAATATAATAAGAATTTTGTTGTTACATTTACCAGAAAAGCAGGTTGCAACATATGCTGAAGATCTCGTTAGTTTTTTTAGTTTTTTTAAAAAAAACTTGAAAATAGAATGAATCACGGACAAGCCATAATTAGGTTTGCATAAATGAAAAATGTAGTGCACTGCAGCAAATTACAGTGTAATTGCAAGTACAAAAACTCATGGATGTTTAGATGTGTGCAGTGCCCTTTAGATACAGGAGAAGTTTCATCATCAGTATATGCTTTTCCGGAATGATATTTCAATGCATTAGGTTGTAGTAATAAAAAAAAAATCAATGAAATATCAAAAACAACATTCACTAGCATTTACAATATGCACAAAACTTTCGAACAATTATAACTGAAATTTTCTGTTTGCCTTCTCTTACTCACAACACAAATGCACATGCGCATAAATGAAAATACATTTTATGTAAAGAAAAGGGCCATGCTTACGTGAAATGAACTGCACATAAACGTTTCTTACTTTCCTAATCTACCTAAAGATTAAATGTTTCATATACAAACCATAAAAGTAATGATGGAAATATTCACTCACCACAGTACTATGATTGGATGAACCATTTGCTGAATTCGTCCGAGAATAAGGTGACGAATCGAACTTGAACACTCCACTGTTTGTGGGTGTCGTTGAACTATCACTGCTACTAGATTGCCGCGGTCGATAAATGCTTCCCTCCTGTGCTCTTTGTTGCTGCTTCAGGGCTTCTTTGTATTCCCTGCAATTCATGAACACAACATCACATGCAAGCACTTTCAACGCAAATTTGAAACAAATTAGATTTAAAGTCACTTTTTCTCTAGACATGCTACAGTTTTGGAAGCTGCAAGTTTTATATACTAGGAAAAATTATGCAAAGCAAAGTATCCCCCTTCCACAGCTAACCCCAAAGCTAAAAAAAATCCTTCCCAGTTAACAATTTCCACTTTGAGCACTGCCATTAATTCTTGTTCCCATAATGCTAGCCAGGGGCCCCGGCTTCGAATCCTGGCCTGGGCATGGATGTTTGTGAGTGTCCGTTCATCAATTTCATCTTATCATCACTCACCCCCATCTTCGCAAATTAGCCAAAAGTAGCACAAAAAGCGAAGTAAAATAACTCAATCAATCAATGCACATGAACCTCTTACATCTATTCTCCCATGGCAGAGCTGTTATTATTATTATAATTATGATCCATTTAACTTAACTAAACTCCAAGGTGTAACAGCCTTTGAGGGCCAAGATCTGCCAAACCAGGATACGGTACAAGTTGTGGGAATTTAAGCATGCTTTTCTAATAACAGCAATTTTATCCAGACTTCTTCCATAAGACATTCAACATACTGAACTACCATTAAGTCCCAAATTATTAACACTTGTCAACCTACTGTTCTCTGCATCTGTACCAAAAATTGAACTGAATCCAGTACAAAAATCATGCCTAAAAGAACTCAACCTAAGTTGTTCCTGGTTCAAATATACACATTATTTGAAGTTCTGGGCCAGATATGTCAAAGTCAATTCTAACCAAGAGCAATTTTGTTAATAAAGTCAAAATGCATGAGCCAACACTAATCATATTTTATTAGTTACAGTGTGTTACATATAGTACTGTGTTTATTAATGCTCACACACAAAAAGCAAACAAGGCAAAAATATGAACACATTAATTAAAATAATTACAAAATATACATTATATGATGAATACTGACAAATTTATATAGTCAAAAATATTAAATGAATACAATGTTTCCTTTGTCCTTTTTTTTATACATATATATAGATATATTACATTAGCACTCAAGAGAAGATGGAAAGAGCATTCAAACCGAGGCTAATGTTTAGTTATTATGGTAATTAAATAGAATGGTTTTCTGCCACTTTTGGCCAACTGCGATGATGAGGATAAGTGATGATAGGAAGAAATTGATGAAAGGTCACTCACAAAGAACACATGCCCATGTTGAGATTCAAACCAGGGAACCCTGGCATTGCAGCATGCTGGGTTAACACTCCACCATGGATGTCGGCTTAATTAAATAGAACTATGAACATACATAACAAACTGTAAAGTCTATGGAAAGCCATCAACACTAGACAAGCCCAGGCACCTAACAACCCACTGGGTGAGAAAGAGGAAGGAAATAATTCAATGCTTTCCTGCTCCCTGAAAATAGGAATAACAGGTTAAGTTTGCAGCAACTTTACGCATATATAGACCCAAATGTGCACACAGAATATAGTTCTGCTGTAATACTGCTAAACAGCTCGGCGGTTAAGGCGAGACTGGCATGGGGATGCTTTGTGGCATTCTTGAGTGGATTAATACATAAAACCTGCTGAAAACTTAGCCTGTTGCAGGGCTTAGGCCGGATTAGTGAACACTCCAGCAGGACATTAATATATTTTAATATTCTACATGTACTCCTTTGCACCATAAAGAAATTATAGCAGCAAAGTGACTGCAGTAAGGGATGGTGAGAGTTGCATTTAGGGCAGGAACATTTGACATGATTGTTCTAGATAGAATGTTTTCCCGGTCCATTATATTTATTAAAAAAAAAAGAACAAAAAAAATCAAGAAATGTGTTTGTTCTGAGCTGTTTATACACAGTATGGGGTCGAATAAACTCAGAAATGATCTGTACTACCATCTCACAATTTAGTGTGCAGGCTGTCTAATAGTTTTGATCATGCTTTCTGTAACAATTAACAACCTATCGATGGATACTCCCAATTTTCCAGACAACTGTTGAGTACTACAATTACTTCTTGTGTAGCTTGTCAGAGTGGATACATCTGGCATATTTCAAAGCAACAGAATATCTTAACTTTATCATGATTACTATACTGAAATTGTATAGTAATGTGGATAATGCCTCCACATTAATATACTGTATCTGTGCTTCAATGTAGTCCAATATATGGAGGGAATCTAGAACAAAACACTAGATTTCATTTTTTCAAACTCATCTTACAGCTGGCCTCCATGGAGGAGTGGCCAGCACCTGGTGCTATGATGCCAGGGGTCCTAGGTTTGAATCCTGGCCTGAGCATGGGTGTTCTTTATGAGTGCCCCTTAAAATTCATCACATCATCACTCATCCTCATCCTTGTCATTAGCCAAAAGTGGCAGAAATGCTAAGTAAAATAAACCAAATCAATCAATCAACACATCTTACCTCTAGGAACAACCGATATGCACAGAAATGTCTATATATTTGAAACGCTCATGTTAGAATAATAAATATATATAATAAAAATAACTTTTGTCATACCTTACAGATAACTGCGAATCAAATGCAAAATTCTATTGTTTTTTTTCATTTTTTAAACACTTTTAGTGCAATAAAATTTATGCAGCACAACACAAACGTCATAAATGTGTGTGAAAAAAATGAATGCTAGGAGATAAAAATATTACACACTTCACAAACCTGTACGTTTGAATGTGTTCTACGGGTTTTTTCTCATCCTGAAGCAGATTGTTTGCGACCACTTCACAAGTTGGAGAAAAGGCTGGTCCGTTTGAACATGCCCTGTTTATATTGTTTGTGGCAAACCTTGGGCTGTAACAGAGATATAAGTACTAACACAAATAAAAACAAAAGTCAGGTTGAGAGGGAATCATGCTTTAGCAGTGGTTCATGATGCTTTCCGCTGGCTGTACCTAAGGCCCAAGCCTTAGATGTTACACCAAAGGTGGAAGATTTTTCATGAATGTCCAATTTCCTGACCATAGCGACTGTGTGTCAGTCCTAAAAGTTGATCTCAGAAATGTTTCATGCTTCATTGTTTTTGAAAAATTTACTAGGGACATGTATGAAATGGAAAATTTCATAAAAAGATCCTGATTTTTGGAGCAGAGTAATTTCATTATTTCCCAACACTGAAAATATCTAGGAGAACTTTCAGACCAAAATGACAAGTGACAAACTATATTTGTTACTTGATAATGAGTCTTCAGAAAAAATGCAACTTCTCACGCCAATATTTTCATTCAGGTTAATGGAAGCAATAAAATTATCAGCTGTTTTAACAACATGATATTATACTGGGTAGTGATAAATACAATTAGATCATTTCCATCTCATTTTTTAATATGACAATTATGTTCAGATAGTCTAATTCTGACTGGACCTACAGTATAAAGTGGGTTTGAGTTTTTGCACAGATACACTAATTGGAACTAGACCTACAGTTTAAATTGGGATCTAAATCACTACATGCCTCCAGTAGGCATCAAACCCAGTGCCCCTTGATTATAAGGTGATGCCAATGGGGAGGCCTTGTGATTAAAGTTTGAACAGAACTACTGTGCAATGTTCCTCAACTGCGAACTGAAACTAGGACCTCCTGATTACAACGTGACAGTGTTGCCTACAACACTATCAGGAAGGCCAGTTGTTCAATATGAAAATGTAATACTGATAAGATGATAAATCATGCATAAAAGCCTATACCATTTGGTTGCACAACATCTAACATCAAGATAGAACTTGGGACCTAACCTGGCCTGACAAAAAGTCCACATAATGGATATCGAGATTTCAAATTATCTGGTATTTATCTTTGGAAGTAATGATAACCCGAGTTGTCCATATATCTGGATGAATATCACATATCCATTAACATATTTGCATATGGTGCGTGTTACTCACTATATAATATAATCAATACTGAATTAGTATAAAATTGAATTTACTTACGCGAGTGAGTATGAAGTTTAGAAAACAACGTTCCAAGGTACAACTGCCCCCTTCTTCAGGTTCTTATTTTCTCTAGGCACTAATCATAATGCCACGTCACTAATTGTTAAAAAAGGATTAAGTTAGAGGTATTGGTTAACAAACACTTGAAATAATCACTGCCAACATTCCGGTCTAAAAACAACCAGTTAAACATCCAGTTTTTTAAAAGTTCCCCCTTTAAGACACCTCTTAAACCCAGGGTCTTATAAAATCGGTAAAACATGTTCAGTTGCTCAGCCAGCACTGGTGACCATCTCATTCGCTGTTCCACCTTCCCCTCCATTACATCACCATTCCAACTTGAACTCCCATTCCACCCCGGCCACTTGGACAACTTCCGGAGTAAATGGAATCCCATCATTCGTTCTTTTCTCATTGTTCTGTCCCATTTTTTGAAAAGTTTTACCCATCCTTCCTGTAAGTTACCATCATCTCTGTTTAGTTTCATATTTCTCCCAGTGCAAATGTTCGCGGTCTTGTAGACGTTTCTATTCATTTTTTTTCCTTTTCTAAAAATCTCTTTCTTAATGATTTTATGCCAGCTCGTGATTATATGTTCGGATAACCCAGTTTTGGTGACTCCTTCTCTAATGTCGTCCTCGTGTTCCCCCATCTTATACGCATCCTTCTTCCAGTTTGTCCGATATACTATTTGCTACATTCACATTCAATTCTACATACACCTTTAGATTCCTTGGGGGTTTTTAGACAGGAATGTTGGCAGTGATTATTTCAAGTGTTTCTTAACCAATACCTCTAACCTAATACTTTCTTAACACTTAGTGGCGTGGCATTATGATTAGTGCCTTGAGAAAATAAGAACCTGAAGAAGGGGGCAGTTGTACCCTGAAACGTTGTACACACAGGGTTGGATACATGAGCTGTGTGTGTTAAGATGTATTGCACATTCAGAAGTTGAACTGTGAGAAATGTGGGTGTACATACAGGTGACGTTGTGTGCGTTTATGTACAGTAGGCATTGCCTTGATTTGCAGAATGAAAATGCATGTGCTCTAAAGGCAATTTTAGTATGTTGAAGCGACATTTGTGGATAAAAATTTAGGTTGCACAAAGTCATTAACATTCAAGAGTGCATGAAGCATGTGGTAATACAGTGTTGCCTTCTCAAAAAATGGGGGCAACGGGTTGGCAATTAGGGGAAACATTACTAGATACAAGATTATCTATGCAAGAGTGATAATTTCACAATATCAATGGATATAACATATTTTTCTCATGAATATTACAAATGTAAAAACAAAATGGAGCGTATATCGACTTACTAAAAGGTCATGTGTCCTCTCTCCATTATGTATATACAATGGTTTAATTTTCAACAGTGTAAAGACTAAGAACTGCTTTCAGGACCAATGAAAAACATTTTAATGCAAATATTTGTGTCTCTATCATGAGAGACTGGGAAAATGAATCAACACCTTTTGAAATATGGAAAGCATCATATGCAAAAGCACACATTCATGCCAAAAAATGTGAAACATGCATGTAAATAAATACAGTTAACATATTTAATACCATTGATTTGAGATACATCTATCATGCTGTTATATCACACATTAAAAAAACTACTCACATTAAATTTTCATTTTTTGTGTCCTTCCATAGATATTGTAAAAATGCACAAATATATATCGCACACACATATATACCAGGATATTGAGCTTAAATAAAGCACATACTATTGATCAAAATCATAAAACAAAATTTTAAGCAAGTTCAGTCATCCTAAATTGAAAGCAATCCAAACAACATGTACAGTGGAACCTCAATTTTAGTATTCAAAGACTTTTAGTAAAAGCGAAGAATGGTTCACATTGATTAGTATTATATCTGCATCAGTTTATTTGGCAATTGGTAAAATAGTAGAAAAATTTGGGAATCTGGTATTTCTATAAAGAGCCTCCAACTTAGTGCAACAATCTGCCATTTGTTATTATTTTTGTAGAATAATACCCTAATTTTATAAATAAATGTATAAATACTGGGAATGGACCAATAAGATGCCAATATCAAATTACCGACATAACATTTACCATGGTTGGGTAAGTTATTAAAAAAAATGTAGGGATGGGACAGATATAGGCATATTGGTTTATCAGAAAAATTACCGATTATTTCATCGATCCTACATATCTATAAATATATTATAATTTAGTGCAAAATTCTGCCATTTTGTTGTAATTTTTATGGATAATCTCCATGCCCTACTTTTTTAAAAAGTAAATGTCTAAATATGCAACTGCATTTGCACTGCAGTAACCCCAAAACACACATTTATTAAGGAGGTCAATTCAGGTTCTAAAAGGACCATTTGGAATTTTATATCGGATCAGTAGAATACCGGTTATCAGTAATGGTAAACTTTATATCGGTACTTTATCAGTATTGGGCAAAATTTCATATTGGCCAATCCCTAAAAAAAAGTAACATGTTACAGTTACTTTGCTTATACATTACCATTACTTTGCATCCAAATGTAACATGCTTGTTACTTTATCATGCAATAAGAACATTTACTGTTTGCACAAGTATCAAATGTGTTTTCTGTGGTGTATGTTTGCACAGTGTAACTTTACATGGACAAGTTTAAAATAACACAACGAAGCAAATAAATCATCCAGTTCTGAATTTAGCAAGGTACTGCATGCAAATTATTTGATTTTTGTTATTTAGCATCGTCTTTCTGGCACTTTTGGCAAATTACGATGATGAGGATGAGTGATGATTAGGGGCATGCATATTTCGTTTTTGACAAAAAAACGAAATTTGTAAAAACACATTGTAGTGTTAATTTTTAATGTTTTTGAAAGGTGTGAGATGCATCTTGTGACCATGTTTTGTCACGAAATAATGCGAAATGAACTGCAAAAAGCGAAATTAACTCTTAAACACGAAATTTAGGGTTTATTCACCGACGCGACACCTTCTAAGGTCTGAATTATCCTGAGACTTATGCAATTCCCGGAAAATTGATTAATTCTGCTGTTAATATTGGAGAAACAAAAATTGACTCCTTTACACAGAAATAAACTTAATACTCGGATAACTACATAAATGGGCTTTTAGAAGTGAAATGTTAATTCTGTGGCATAAGTGTAGTTTTTAAATCAAATTTAGGATTATATTCACAATTTTAAAAACAAAATGTCATTTTATATAGCATTTTTTATGTGATTATTCACCGCTATAACACCGATATTTTATTTTATTTACCGCTTTTGAACCCGAAATTGACTCAGTTTTTATACCGAAATTTTGCTTTTTTATTTACCAAAAATATGTGCCTCTAGTGATGATATGATGAAATTGATGAAGGGACTCTCACAAAGAACACCCATGCCCAGGCAGGTATTCAAACCTGGGAGCATATTATGCTAACCACTCTGGTAATGCACATAAAGTAAGACGAAAGTTTGAAAGTGACGTTACAATTATTTTTGTGATTGCTGTAATGTGTTACTAACACGAGTGCCAAAAAAAAAGTAACACATTACTAAAACAAGTACTAAAATTTAATGCATTACTTGCATTATGTTACTCCCCACTACTGAAATTTACCCAGACCAACATTCTGCTGAGAAAGGGTAACTACATATTTTGACATTTACTTACAAAACCAGAGCATAGAAAGTATAAATATATAGATCAAAATAATAAAGTGGCAAATTATCGGTAATTTTACAAATAAGCTGATGCAGCTGATACCAATAGAGTACTGATTAATCTGTCTCATGTTCTTCACCAAATAAGTAGGTTCTTTTTCAAAGGCAAGACCTATTACAGTCACCTGGTTACATATATTGATTAAGGATGTGAATGAATCATCCATATCAATTGATCTCTAGTAAGAGCTTAAAATGTGAGAAAATGCCGAATCTAGGAACACAACATTGAGGTTCACTGTATTTAGTTGCATTATTTACAACCCTTGTCATTATTATTATTATACATTATTTATTGCTGAACACTAAAAAGCTCATGAACTAGCAGGAAGGGGAGAAAGCCACGCACAAGACAATCTGATCAGCTCCATAATTAAGAAAACGATTACACTTTCATATTGGTACTTGAAAGGGTTCACGTATATCATACCACCATACCATAAGCTTCAACAACATATCATTACTTCTTATGCCTGACTGATGGGAAAAGCTTTGGCACAGTGAAGTAAGTAAGAGACTGCAAGAATACGAAGTGATACTGATGAAAAATGACACAAAAATTACAACATTATGCATCTTCCCCATGAACTAAACATTGATTGTGTACAAGCCAACCAAATTTGGCTTCTGCTACAGTAACAGATGACACAGTAGACGCAATACCAGTGCACCTAGCAGACACAGGCACAGCAATGCAGACTGGAAAGCCAAGCAGATAACTACATACAAGTTCCAATATGGATGGTGACAGTGGTCACGAAAATTAATCAAACGAAATCATGGAAATATAAGTAAATTGCATGTAATGAGGCTATAATGTTGATGTACTTTATTTTATGTTGCTTTTCTGCTACTTTTGGCACAATGAAGGTATAATTTTTGGTATATTTGGCAACCCTGCCATCTAATTGACTCACGTACACATATATGAGGGGAGAAGAAAGAAAAAAAAGCAGCAATTTATCAGATTGTGCTTATACACATGTATAGAATTCAACTGGCATAGAAAATGGATATGTATCATGGAGACACTGGGGATTCCACAATCAAAACTTAAAAACCATCCTTGTGTGGTGGCATATCGCTGTATTGGGGGGGGGGGGGGCAACGAAAATTCACGAACGGAAGATCCGAGTCTGAGTACCCGTATCACACAAATCTAACCATTTCCACTGTTGCCAGACATAGTCTACGTGTTTTACAAATAGTATAGGGATGCATTAGGTAAAACATTAAAAATAGTTCAAACTAAATGAATGCTCAAAATGAACAATCATTAAAAACATTAAGGTGTGTACAATTTTAGTGGTTAATAAAAGAAGACTTATTGCACTATAAGGAAACTGCACGCTCTGATAATAAGTTAAGAATTAATATACCTGAACTTGTAACACTCAACTACACCAACTTATTACTATGATTCAACCAAATAAAAGAAGCTCAATTGGGATAAAATATAATGATGTTAAATAACACTTAAATAATCATGACGTAGGTTAAGAATGTACATCCACCACATTTTACTCTACCTGTTCAGCTGCACAATGAATCCTTCGGCCTGAAAATTCATGCGGTTTTTAAAATAAAGCTTTTTCAAAACAATTTGTTACCTGACATGCTTATCATTTGCTATGATCTTCTTCTCCTCAACGTCATGATCCGCTCGTAACCTCTCCAGTTTTTTCTTGTCATACTCCTGTTGTTGTTTCAAGGACTGAAATTAGAAAGCAAAAGTTACACAATTTATGACTATGTACTGGATGCAATATGAATATAAAATACAATGTCTATGGCTGTTCCTATATGAAGATCAAGAAAATCGGGAAGTATGTTGTTATATCTACAGGAACAGTGAAAGACATGGATGTGGGTCATGCAACCACTTGGTTGGTAAGTAATTTTATTTTGATACTGATAATGATGGATGCAGAAGGTGAGGTAGATTTCTATTATTATTATTATTATTTTACTTTGCCTTTGTGCCAGTTTTGGCTAGTTGTGAAGATAGAGATGAGCGACATTATGATGAAACTGATGAATGGACACTGACAAACATCCATGCCCAGGCCAGTATTCAAACCTTGGATGTGCTAACCACTCTGAAACAGGGGCTGGCTACATGAGGCGAGGGGGGGGGAGGGGAGGGAGAGAGGGGGAGAGAGAGAGAGAGAGAGAGAGAGAGAGAGGAGATGGAGGGAGGGAGGGAGAGAGAGATGGAGGGAGGGAGAGAGAGGGGGGGGCAGTTCAACAAGATTCACTCCAGGCACCTTGCCTCACAAGGCTCAAGATGTATCTCCCTGATCAACAGGCACCCTGGACCTGCTGAGAAAGAGTAAGCACTTTGGCCTTGATAAACTCTCTCTAGTCATTTACTGTACCCATCATTGTCAGTAATATACGAAGGTTGGAACATAAGACATGGCAACCATTTTTTTTTCCGCGGGAATGCAGAACCGGCACAAAAATCCGAAATATACAAATGGAAGGCAGTGCATGGTACTGTGGAATGTAGTATGAACAATGCAGATTATGTGTACCAGGCAGAATAGGGAAGCTGGCAAACATCCTTAAAGACATTACAGGTACAAAAAGAGGCACATACTACGGTAGGACACTATTCCCCACAGTTTCCATCAGCTCCCTGTGGCATTCCCTGGCATTTCTGTGCTGAAGAATGGCTATTTCGATAAACTAATGCTGTTCACGCCGTAAAACGGTGACTGACTCAACAATGTATTACTACTGCCCTCTGTACAATAACCGTTCATCACACTGCTATCTAGTGACGTGTCTACATACTACGGGTGCCATGTTCTCTGGGACATACAATCACATTGTGGTACCACAGTTTAAATTTGAGAAAAAATATAGTATGCCCCAGCCCTCGTTCATATAACCTGCGTTGTACATTCATGGACAATACTGGGTTGTGACGTCCCCAAAAGACTTTTCAATGAAATAGTTACAATTCATATTTGTCCATGAGAGTACACATGAAATTAAATGAATATTTGCCAAATTTTACCTTTCGAATCTACAGTTAATAGAAAAAATACATGTGCTTGTCTGGATGTGTAGGCTCAAAATAAAAGATCAAAGAAATCGTTTTCTATCCATCATACTTGTGACTGCAAAATATATCTAATAAATCTAAAAATATAAATGGATATTAGTAAACAATGATAAATTCAAGTTTTTGTTTATGCACTGATAGGTTAAACAAGATTGGACCTACAGTTTAATGTGGGTTCCAAACCACTATGTGCCTTCTCCAGGTATCGAACCCAGGGTAAATAAATAATCCACTTAGAGCAATGTGAAATCCAATATCTTACTCTCATTAGCTCTTCCTCGAGGTTCATGCTATCCCCAGGGCTGATGGTAGATGGTGTTGAAGCTCCACTGCAGCTTCCATTGGACGGTTCGACTCCCTTAATCGCAATGGGCGTGCTTTCACTCTTCGGCCATGCATTCCTAGATTTTCCTCTATCCTGTGCTAATCCATTTCCTTTCCCACCTTCGTTTGAATGCAGAGCAAGGCGATGAAGATCATCACTCATCTGCAATGAATGAAGGTCACCTAAAGTATTTTCCAACACCTGTGGTCAAAGACAAGGAAAGTATATAGTATATAGCCAGATGCAACTAAGCATCATATTTCAACACCTGTTTAAATATCTAGGGTCACGGAAGATAACAACATCACATTTGAAATAAAGCATAGGATAAACATAAGCCAATAGAAGCTACAAAGTATTGTCCAGAATTTTCGGGACTAGTGCTGCCATTTGGACAGCAGTTGTAGTATCATGTTGCACTGATAGGTGGGTAGTCAAGTGTACAAAATTTCATGCAGGTGGGCAAATGAATGGACTATTCACATCCTTTTATTTGGAGTCCTGCATGTGGTGTAGCAATTTTGCAATGGATCTGAGAAAGAACAGAAAGTGTGCATCAAGTTTTATGCAAATTTCAGGAAAACTTCGATGGAGACACTGGCAATGATTATGGAAGTTATCAGGAAAGAAAGCATGAGCTGTGCAGGGCCTGTTGGACATCTGTTGAGGACGATGACCACACAGGGTGGTCCCTCAGTTGCACAATGCCAGAAATTGTTAAGAGAGTTCAACAGCTCATTCGTGAGGATCAAGTCGAACAATTCATCACTTTGCTGATGACTAGACCTCGGATTTTGAGGATCTAAAAAGTGTGCTTGTAGGGGTTCCTAAAATAGGCTCTAAATATCCTAAAATAGGTTCTAAAAATTTTAAATTAAGCTCGACAATCCTGAAGTAGGTTCCAAAAAACTTAAAACTACAAAATTCCTGAAAAATACTGATTGGATACAATCGTCATAAAACAAAATTTCACAACAACTTTAAGAAATTTAATAGGTATACTGTATATAACAACCAAACATTAATTTCCTAACCTAATTTTCATTTCTTTAAATCATTTAAAAAATTATATACTCGTGCTGTTAGCAAAAGTTACTCTCTGGTATGAAAAATGCATTACGTATGTATAATTTGCTACACAATATCAGGGTGGGTACTCACTTGAAATTCCTTGAATTCTGGGAATTATACGTGAATTTTTGGCTCCGGCGATTATGCATGAATGCTATGGGAATTATGCAAGAATTTTGGTAAACATGAAAACGGTACAAGCAGATGTTTTCTCTATTCCAAATTTTTTCTCCATAGATGTGAAAAATGGCCACTTTTATTAATTATAAATGGCCATGTTTCTCTCAGTTTAGCTTTTATTTTTATTTTTATCGAGGATGAAAAAGAAAGTTGCATGGAAAAAAAAAACCAAGAGTTTTCTCAATCAGTTTACTTTGTTAGTGTCTTTTGCAGAACAATCTATCCGATAGATGTAACATAATTGCAAAATTGGATATCTTGAAGTTGTTTAGATAAATTTTTGGATACCCTGGACCCTTTTGGATACACACAGACCCTTTCTATTGTTAATACATTTGTGTGTGGGGGGGGGGGGGGTGAGAGTCGGTAATACGTAAGGTTGGAATAGAGAAAACATCTGCTTGTAACCTCGAATTTTTTGAAAGTTTGCCTTGAAAACCGGGAACTATACGTATATGACCACCCTGAATCTTATTTAATATTATCCACAGTCAAACTCCACCTTTTGTCTGCAAAGATCATTTAACATGCTGAAAATTATCTTTCAACAGAAACATAGTCAGTGGTGCAAATTTGAATGCTGAAAAGTTACTTCGCAAGGCGTGAATGCCACAAAAAGGACCGAACTGACGCAAAAGTTAGCAAGACCACATGGAGCAGAAGTTTGCACTTTGGACTGTGTAGGCAGTAGAGGCGATTGGGTGCCAAAACTTGGAAAGGCGGGTGGGGGGGGGGTTGCAAGGACAGTTTACTTTCTCATAGTAGATAAGGCTTAGCATTAAGAGTCCTTAATGCCAGGGCAAAAAGTAGGGAGAACTGTCCCCTCTAATCGCCACTGTGTGCAGTAACAGTGGTGTCAAACATTTTGTTTTGTTTAGTTTTGAAAAACATCCTAGACTTGGAGGGATGGAAATTGACAGAAAATATGCTTCAAACATGTCAGTCATTGAATTGTTTCATCACCAAACCAGGTGACACTTATACCTCTGTGAAATAGAACAATCCTGTAAAACCTAAAAAAAAAAAAAGGTTTAATTTAGGTACATAAAGCTAAAATACGTTCTAACAAGCAAAATAGGTTATTTTAGGCACTATAAAACTTCATCAGTTGTTGCATTTTTTAATGAAATGCTGACATAATTTGTTATACCTTCTCTACCTGCAAAGGGAAAAAAAGGTTAAAAACCTAAAATTAGAGGTCTGCTGATGATATGAGGATAGGTTATGGAATATATCAATGGTTTCTGATGGCTGAAATTGGGTATGCATCCTGTCAATGCCAAATTTATGCCGAGGATCTGGACAGCTGATCAGAAGCTGCAGGGTATTGATACTTACAAGGGGTATTTTATGTATGGAATAAACAGGCAAGGGTTCAAAATGCATAGAAGAGAAAATTATTTCTTATATTTTCCATGTTATAAATGATCAAAGTTTGGGTTGCACAACATTTGAGATACATTATATTATCAAGAGTCTAGTAATCTCTTGGTCACGTAATCATTAAATGCATGTAAAACCTTATATCTTTCAAAAATCAGTGAAGACTCCACTTACACTTCGAATTTCCTGAGACCATCGTTTATCATCACCCGTCACGTAACCGCTGTCGACCATATAACGCTTCTGCCGGGACTCCGTTGTGATTCCATTGGCATGCCTGGAAAAGACAGAAGCCCTTATTCATTCAATGGAATGCATATCTTTTCAATATTGACATCTTAGCAGTAACTGAGGAGAAGATATATAAAGTTAATAACTATATTTGGAATTATTAATATTTTATAAATTGCTTTAGTAACTTACACAATGTGGAAATGTAAGACATTGGCCAGATTTGCAGAAAAATTAACTGTTCTGCATTGTGATAAAAATTGGTTGAACCTTCAACTTTTGAAAAAAGTATCTTTTATTATGAAGTGTCATCATGACAGTATTAGCATAAAGCAAAGAAGCATTCCCTTGCACATTACAACAACCCATGGAGGCTCATAGGGGTGAAGAGGTAGGGACTCCACACATTCATGATGTCAATCATTATGAATGTAATGTAATCAGCACCACAGTCCAGCTGCCTTTATCCCCAGGTACCGATTTTATCATAAGTTGAACCCAGAGCCACCTTATTCAGGGACATGATCTGAATGATCAGTTGCCCCCACCCCCACCCTAATACTCTCACTTAGAAATTGAGTGTAGAAGAATCTTATCACTGTTATTAAACAATATTATGCTCTTCAAAATTAAGTATTTTCAAGCTGACGAAAGTTCCAAGCAACTACGGAAGAGGTGAATTATTTCCTATGTAATTGAAGTATCCAACTTCGTTATCTAGCAAATTTCTTCTTATTAACACCGTTGTGTTTGCAGAATAAATTGCTCATACATTGGAAATCAGTAGCATTGATTGAGTGCCAAAACGGGGGTGGTGGTGGAAGGACAGTTTTTCTTGGTAGATAAGGCAGGAGCAAAAAGTTGCCCCCATCCCAATCCATCAGTTGGAAATGAATAAATTATGTGTAGTGGTTTTGAATTTGCTGTGTGAAACCATATTTATATGTAACATAGTTTCTGAATCGCAGAGATAAAGGAGTGGCCAAACAACATTGGTGCCACTGAAGTTGGAATTCTTCTAATACAGTGATTTTCGGTGGGTCCCGATACACACTATATACGTCTCTGTTTCATACCCATCAATACAATAAAATAGTGACATGAAATGAGGTTTTCCCTTCTCTGATTGAACTTTCATCAAGGCATTGCTTTCCCTAATCAGAGGGTCTGATCATGCCTATGGTCAGATAACTCTACAGAATCGACCTCTGCAGTTCTATCATGACAGGATTAAGAGGTTTGAAAAATTAGACTGTATAGAAATCCTACTGGAATATTCAAGAGACTGTGTGTGGATTGAGTGTCTTGACCCTGGATACTGTTAATAGAAAATAGGCTTAGACACAGTGTTTGCATTACTAACTGAACCCTGATCTTCATGATGCAAAATCCCTTTGAAGGTCCCGGTGCTCGAGGTAGCTTTCTTGACTGGAATCGGCTACTTCTTATTCAAGGACCTTCTCCAAATTACCAAATTATCCTCAACATGATGAATCAACACTGAAATTTTCGAGCTCCCAGTAGACATCAAACCTGGGACTGCTCACACCAAAAAACATTAATGATTTAGCTGTATGGCAACCTGCTAGCACAAATAAATTATTACGAATATTCAAAGTACAGAACATTCAATCCACACTTTCATTAACTTAAATATCCAAGGACCTTATTTCTACAGAATTTCTTTCCGGCATTTGGCATGCCAGTGTCTGTTATGAAATAATAATATACACTAATCAGTACAGCCATAGTGGTCTGGTCAGTAGGGTGACTGTCACGTAGGAGACCATGGGTGGGTGAGGGATCCAAGGTGGGATTTTTTTCTGGCCTTGTCTCCACAAAAAGCGGCTCTAATGCTCACCCAGCCTCAAATCAATGGGTACCAGGGGAGATAAAGGTGGCCAGAACATGGTGCTGATCACATCACCTCCAAAATGGTAGAGATTGAGAATGTGCAGGACCCTACCTCCACATCCCCTAAATGTGCCTTCATGGCACGATACTATATGCACAGGAAACTTTACACTAAGAAGCAAATAACTTCTAGCAACATATTTAACAAATTAATCAATAATAAGCTGCATTTACAAATTTTGTATATAAAGTAATTCTGCAACAAACATACTCTCTAATTTAACTATTTACAAATAACTCATGGTAGTTCTTCCTGTACAAATAACTAGGGGTGTATGGGATACTGAAATGTTAGTACCAGGATTAGGGTGGGGGGACATTTCCATCCCAGTTCAGACTCTAGGAAATGGCTTTTGGAATTCTGAACAGCTGAAACATTTTGAATTGCCATTGAAAATTTTCTCACTATAAAAATATCTTAGAACTTGTATGAGAACATACCTCATATCAGCCAAATGACAAGCTTTCCTATTGGACCTTCGTAATTCTTCACTTAAAACACCTTTCTTCTTCTCTTCCTTCAATGCTTGGATTTCGAGGAATTTGAATATATGTACACGCCCTCTAGTACACAACTGAAACATGACAAAACAATAATATAAATTCATTGTCAAGAAGACAGGTACAGCATGTAAAATGTGAACCTTATAAAAAGAAAGCGTGGTTGCTAAGTAAGTTCAATAATTTACATAAATAGAAATAAAACTTAAGATCAAGCATTGAAGTCAAATGCAATATATGGAAAAAATATATTAAAACAGATCAATATTTTTGAGATTCATGGAGATCCTATTAGTAGTATATCAAAACACTGCAGAAAATAACTAACACACAAACCAAATCTTAATTTGAAAATATTGGAGCCAAATAAAGATTTAGCAAATACATTAGAATCTATAATGAATCGCTGGCTTACTATTGAGTACAAAATAACTGAGCCTTGTGTTTACGCATTTAAAACTTCTCACTGAGTAGATGGAATGACAAGCAACATATCTAATCAGAAAACTTCACATATCTGTGTTTTAATAAGCATTACATCAAATATATTCATCATTATCTTATTACAATGAAGAAATTACTAACATGGGTAGTTTTACTTGTATTTTGAAATAATAGGTATCTTAACACTGTATAGTTCATAATCTGCTGTAGATATTTTAAGATTGAGTCATCATGTATTTGTGAAGTTGGATTATTTATGTAACTGTATGAAAAAATCGAATTAAAATTGTTAAGTGGATGCTTCAAAAATTGAAACATGTAAACTTGAAAATCATAATTCCAAATTCAATAAAGTTACAAAAAAAAAAAAAAAAGTTTGTATGACACTTTTGGTCATATCCCAAAATATGTTTCAAGTCTGCGTTATGCTCATAATATAAGCTAATTGGGACTGAACCTATAGCTTAAAGTGGGATTCAAAGCACTGTGCAATGTGCCTCCATCAGGAATCGGACCCAGGACACCTTGATTACAAGACAACAGCTTTACCACTACTCAATTGGTGAGGTCCAAAGTTTGACATGTGTAACCACAGATATTACTTAGCATTTGCACTCCTAATACAATAAATAACATGTGACAAATGGTGACATGTGACTGATCTTTGTCCCCTCAGATTGAAGGTGGCTTCCACAGCACTGCCACCTCACTACAACGCATGCATGTACTGTTTATAAATACATAGTGAATTACAATAGATATTTCTAGTTTTCTAATGAGATACAGTATATTTCATTTGCAACTTCCCATGGAGTAAAATATTATAAGTTAGTACACAGAGGGCTCGATATACTTGTCATGTATAGCAGTAATATTACTAATACAATATCTTATAATTACTTTGGAGATATAGGATTATACGGCAATCCAGTGGCACATTGTCTCCAATAAATAGCAGAGTTAGATGTTCTAAATATGAATTTACAATAATAAGCAGCTCCCACAAATGACTGAGGTTAGAATGCAAGTGGTTTTTTTCATATTGAGATGGCGCTTCTGATTGATTGAGGGAAATTGTTGGAAGGTTTCATTGGCCATTTGGGTTTGCATTCTCATGGCTGTTTCCAACTTTTGTAGATGAATGAAAATCTCTCAATATATCAAAATTGGTTGCATGTAGGCACCAGATGATAGCAGGGATGAAAAAATTACATCCTAAATAGACTACAGTCAAAATATCTCAAATTGTTTACAATTTTGAGATAGAACATTTACATTCTCAATGGACGAATTAGAATTTAAACTGCACATAAATGTTAGACTGTTACTTACGTGAGCAGGTGGCAAAGTAAGAGGATTATGACTTAGGTTTAAAATGACTAAAGTAGTCATTAGCCTCAACTCCACTGGCAACGTTGAAATCCTATTTAGGCTAATATCTAGTCTCACTAAGCGTAGGTACGTAAGTTCTGGAAAAATAAAGAGAAAAATTATTGCAATGAAGCTTATACTATTACTGGACAAAATAACAAATGCTTTTATATGTAATAGGTTGGAGCATAATTTGAAATACTTCAATGACTACTGTCTAATATTGTACACTAGAGTACTGGACCACTTTTGCTTGCTCATACTCGTTCGAGTCTTCCACGTCTGAGTGTATTTTGCTTTTCTCAAAATTAAGGGAGAGGCTGTAGCCCCATCAGGCCCCCCTGCATATGCCAGTGCCAACAGTACAAAACCAAAATGTAGAAAGAAAAGCGAATGAAAGTTGCGATGTGCCGATGTATCAATAAACGTGACTGTACATTTTGGAGATCACAACATTGTTTACATGGTGATTTCAATGTAGTGCGACTAAAATAGCCGAAATAGAAAAATGTTAGAAATGAACGGTGACTGAACAATGAAACTATGGATAGTTGTATGCCATTGCATTGATAAATTCTAACAGTGGATATGACAACAAATGTAGTGAGTTTTTCAAGCAATATGAAAGGAATTCCAGTGTTTGGAAGTAACTAGTTACAAGTAACAGTTACTTTTACAGTTGCTTTGCGACACTTAAATTCAGGGTAGCTACGATTTTTTGATTATGAAATTCCCTGACTTTTCCAGGTTTTCCAGACCAGAAATAAATTTTTTCCAGACATGTTTGTCGTCATGATTTTTGCTTTTGAACCTCACGTTTTTCAATTAAATATGCAGGCACGTTAATTATTATGAATATGAATATACACAGTTATTAGCTGAAAATTTATCAAGTGATTAATATAATGCCATTCAATGAAAAAATAACTAACCATTGTTCATCCCAATTTTCACTAAGTCATTACAATTAAGGGGGTGTAAAAAAATCAATAAAAAAATGTGGCATATATATATCAAAGCTTTACAATGTAACCTGTATACAACCTCAATTAGCCTATATCAATACAAATGAGAACAACAGAAAATTAGATCATGTACCTTTAGAAAATATGCAATAAGTTTAATGATTATATTTTTTAATTTATTGATAATAGTAGGCTACATATTGCGGAAATTCAGAACTTGAATGGGGCCGGTGACCAACCATACATCTAAAAAATATATATACACGGGCCATACTTTGGAATCAAATATCTCCATTATTTGAGTTTTCCACATGCTGGAACCAATTTTATATAACGGAAAACATCGAAATCTGTCTTTTAAAAGGTAACAGTCCCGAATGTTTTATGACTTTTTTTTTCAAATTTTCCTAGCAGGAAGACTAATTATCACAGAATTTTGGCGATCATTGTGACACGAAATCTGAACCTTCCTTATAATAATGAGCACTGTTTGGATTCGAAAAAAGTTATTTATGTTGAAAAAAACCTTCAAAATTACCTTACGCAATCATACACGCTTCCCACGGACAAGGTATTCTCCGGTTGACAAGCGACAGTATGTATCGTAAACTAGTCGGAATGAATGTAGAAATAAATCGGAACCTTAGTAGAGTGCATTCAGGGTCTTTATTTTAATTCTAAGACAACCAAACCTGACATTCATAACCTAACCACAAAAGCATATATTCACAAAATCTTAAGTAATCGCTAAAACTCTGCAGTATGTGTTAACAGACATAAATCGAAATCGAACCATGTAAAAGCTGCATTTGTAGCATGATGAAATCGTAATAAAAGAAAAGGAACTTGGGCTCATTTTCACCACTTTTCAGCATAATTTCATTCTACACGCAAAAAATACGTAAAATTACTATCGGCATGAAACCAACATTCCTGACCTAACAACGATGTGTGACCAGCGTACGTTTAATTCCTCTATTTCGCACCAGTTTTTTAAAAATAAATTCGTTCTACATGCACAAAACACGTGCATATTCGAATTATGACGTCACTGATACTGCATAAAGTCACTAATTTCTCGGGTGTAACACATCTCTGCAATGTAAAAACTACGACAACGAGCAAATGAACTAGTTGATCACGTTTCTTGTGAACGGGTCGCAAACGAAGGACTCAAATTCACAGAACGGGTTCACGGAGGGCAAGAAGTAGTGAGTCCCTTTGTTTTTACTCGGCATCCGCACCCGTTCAGTGTGACGTCAATCACAGCCAGTTCCGTGAAATTCTGCTCTTCAAGCTTTATTGCAGATCCAAAACCAATGAACTGTCCGAACACCAACCTGCTCCGCCTCATGTATCAAAAGAGAACGGGTTCCGAACAGGTGTGTTCTTGAAGAAAGAAAATTTCCTCACCACGCACAAAGCTAAAGCAACATTTTTTCCGCAAGAAATTCTGAGGATGGCTGGTGCGTAGGTTTCGTGTTGAGTAGCTTGTTCTCTAAGGAAAAATCTCACTAACTAACTCTCTAGCCTTCTTAAACCAGAAGGTTCATGGCTGCAGCAACACAGGCCTTCCATCTGTCCCTATCTTGAGCAAGATCTATATACTCTTTTCCATCCCTACCGATTTCCCTTAGGTCCATCTCAACGTTGTCCCTCCATCTTCGTCTTGGCCTTCCTACAGGTCTCTTGCCATCAGGTTTCCCAACAAGAATCCTGTAAACTCCTCTTTCCTCTCCCATTCGTGCCACATGGCCTGCCCACCTAAGTCTTCTTGATTTAATTGTTCTAATCATATCTGGACATGAATACAAATTATGTAGTTCTAAATTATGTAACCTTCTCCACTCACCTGTCTCCTCATCCCTTTTAGGTCCAAATATTTTCCTAAGGATCTTATTTTCAAATACTCTCAATTTATGTTCCTCTTTCAATGTAAGGGACCAACTTTCACATCCATATAATACTACGGGCAAAATTACTGTTTTGTATATTTTAACTTTTAGTTTCTTAGATATTAAACGAGAAGACAAAAGTTTATGAAGAGAGAAGTAACATGCATTTCCTGAATTAAGCCTACTTTTTATTTCCTCTTTAATATAATTTTCATTTGTTAATATTACTCCTAAGAATTTGAATTTGGAAACTGGTTCAAACGAGTTGTTATCAATAATTAGATTTTGATTATTACCTAACATTTGGTTTCGACCTGTAAGCTTATATTTAGTTTTCTCTTTGTTAACTTTCAAACCTATCTCTTTAGCAGTTTTGAAAAATATTTTAGCATTATTCTTAATTGTATTCACATCATCCCCCAGTAAGTCTACATCATCTGCATATGCTAACAACTGAGTCACACCATTTAATTTTAGTCCTTCTTTAGTTCCTTTTACCTTCCTAACAGCATATTCTAAGGCAAAATTAAAGAGCAATGGAGGTAATGCATCTCCTTGTTGTAAACCATCATGAATTGTAAATTTGTCAGAGATATTAATACCCACACGAATTTTACTTTCTGTTTCACTGGTGCATATTTTTATCATACTAACAAGCTTCTTAGGTATTCCAAACTCTACTAATATATTATATAATTTATATCTTTTGACTGAATCATATGCTTTTTTGAAATCAATGAAAAATCTCACGCCTCTCCAAATTCCGATTTGAACAGGTTCACAAGAACGAGTCGCAAAATGAACGGATCCAAGAACCTAGATCTGAGAGTGAATAAATATAGAATTAAAATGCGAAGGAACCATAATTTTGTACATAACAGACTAGAAGTCATAATGACGAGAGGAACAAGTTTCTGAACTGAATCTTTTGGGGGGGACGGGAATCACAAGAACCGAATTCGGAAGTGGAAATGAACCGTTTGTTCATTTTGTAACTGGTTCTCCTGCAACTCGAAAATGCACGTAAATTCCAGAAAATATGCAAAATTCCCTGACTATTCCCTGACTTTTCCCTGACCAACCAAATTCCCTGACTTTTCCCTGTTTTCCAGGTTTTCCAGTCGCGTAGCAACCCTGAAATTGCTATGTAAGTGTCATAAATTATTGGCGATATAGGACTTAAAGTGAGCCGGAATTCAGTTTCTGCTGTGAAATAAAAGCCCATCATTTGACACAATAATTCTTGCAAACAGTACATGAAGAGGAAAAGAGAAAGTTGGTGTACTAAATTTGTCTCCTGTCGGTGGACAGTTGGTAGGCTCCAGCCAGGTTGCAGGAATTTCAATGTTTATCTTATGTTTCATCATTCGTTTGGTAGACCTGAATTCCAAAGCGATACACACACATCGAAAGAGGGGTGGCTTTCCCAGAAGTGGGAAGATAAGCTTCTAGGAGGAGAATTCCTTCCTATTGCTGACAGTTTGCCATTGTCAGTTGTGTGCTGTGAAGTGCCTCTTGTTTCTGTAGTTTGTTCCTCTGTGATCTTATAACTTCCTCCTTCCGTAAACAGCATTCGATTTTTTTCTTTGCTATAATATCGGATTAAACTGAAAAGGGACGTACTGCAATATTTCAGTGCTTTTACAGAAGAATTCAACGGTACTGGTACGTACTATGAACGAAACTGAAGAAGACGAGTGTTCATATGAATGGAAAACAATGTAATTGTTCCACGTGATTTCACTTACGTCAGTTCCTGATAATATAAAAATGGAAGTAAAAATGTTTCCGGTTAGAATTCGCTTTTTTACGATTATTCAGCATTTCTGGAAATTTTGAAAAAAATATATAATATTTTGGTAAACGCTATTCGCTTAAAATGAGAACCCATTTTCTTGAACTGACACATATGAAAGATCTCACCATTGTTATTGATACAATAGTGAACTACAACACTCAAGTGATAAACGAACGAATCAGGAAGACCCTAGCCATCATTCTCACTTGTTTATGTAATCGTATCAGAGAGAACTGAAGGGGTTAGTTTAAAATGCCATTTTCACCTTCATTGATAACACACAAGTATAGGCTACTAAATTTTTTATCATTTTCTGGTTCATAAACACTTGAAATTGCACAACAAATTTAATTCTCTCTGACACACATTTTGTGCACAACAGACCTCCCTTGTTAGAAGATATTCTACACAAGTGATGTGTCTCTCTCTCTCTCTCTCTAAGCGCTCAAACATACTTTATACCAGCCTATACAGTGGAACTCTGTAACTTTGTAAGTGGATAATGTTTTGAAGCTCCTACATAATCTTTCAACACCACTGAATTAAAACACGAGGCCAGTTGGATGGTGGTATTTTTTGTTAGAAATATTATTCGGTTTCAGCATACGTTCTCCAGTAGCATTAGCGAACAACTCACTTTAACCTGTAGGCCTAGTCACAGCAGCTGTTCTGATCTTAAAGTGGCCTTGAACTTTTTTTTTTGGTCAGGATACAAACTTAAATTAGCAATTTTTCCTCAACTATTAAAAAATGATGTCCCATATTAAAAAAAATGTTTTGTACAAAGCTTATTTTGAAGTTAAATGACTAGTAAAACGGAAATGTGGTTCGACCCCAATAAGTTGTCAAGATACCTTCAGCCGTGATCAAGAAAGTGTGAGGCCCTAACCCCACACCCCCTATACGCCTTCCTGGCATGGTGCATAACACAGGGGAGCACTTTACCTTTTTCTTTAGTTATGTGATTCCAACATCCAAAAATTCTAATTCAATTAAACACTATACGTAATATAATTAAAATATTTAATTTAAGGTGCTGAGTTTCTATTTACAATCAGAGGCGCAACCATGATTTTTTGTCTGGGGGATGCAAGTGCCAGGATAAACGTACTAATATTAATAATAATAATGCTGTTATTATAACTATTATTATTATTATTGATTTGCTTTATTTTACTTTGCTTTTTTGTGCCACTTCTGGCTAATTTGCGAAGATAGGGATGAGTGATGATATGATGAAATTGATGAATGAACACTCTCAAACATCCATGCCCAAGTCGGGATTCGAAGCTGGGACCAACACTGTTACTGTTGTTGTTGTTGTTGTTGTTGTTGGTGGTGGTGGTGGTGGTGGTGGTGGTAGTAGTAGTAGTAGTAGTAGTAGTAGTAGTAGCAGTGGTAGTGGTGGTGGTGGTGGTAACAAAGACGTTATTACCCTTGTAAATTATGCAAAAAGGGGGTAGAAGTTGGTGCTAAAGCATTTGTGTTCGAACAAACGATTTGAATTATTTTTTCAACATGTTCAATTTCACATTAATAATGGAAAACAAGCACAGAAACTATTTTTGAGACAGAAAATGCATACCAAATATAATTCTTTTTTACATTAACATGTATAACTTTCATGCACGATATATGTTTCACATAATATGCAACATGGAGCAACGTTGACACTAAATTGTGTACTTATTCAAAGTTTCTTTAATACATATTATATACAACATATATATTATTATTTAAATACATTACACAACCAATTCATCCATCTCACAATAAACCAACAGCAAGAATTACATAAATTGTCTGTCAACTGTGCATGCTCCCTTTCCTTGTTCATGCAAAAACAAAATCAATTAAGACAAGTCTTATATCTCTGTCTGGTAATTTACAATACAATGCAATACGAAGAACAACGAGCGAAGCGAGCCAGAAAATTTTTGGATCTAATTATTTGCAGGCTGAAATCAATATTGATTTAATAGGGCGCAATTAATTTTACAGGACGCCAATGCATTCTCTCTTTCACAACTTTTGTGCCTCCTCGATGGTGTAGTGGAATCATCGTCGCCTTGTGATCAAGAGTTCGATACCCGGTGGAGGCACATGGCACAGTGGTTCAGATCCCACTTTAAACTGTAGGTCCAGTTCCGACTAACCTTTCTGTGCATAAAGTGGACTTAAACCCACAAATCAATTTTACAACTTTTTAAATTTAGATCGTTCGGCGCCCAGGGCCGACTTCCGCCGCCCCCTAGCTATGGTTATGAACTTGATAAGACTAAGAAAAGCAGGAATTGCGGGCGAAGCGAGCGAAAAAAGTTTACGAAAATAATTTTTATTTGCATAAAATGTGAAGTTGTGGGTGGTAATTGCCCCCTGCAGGTACATTTGGCCGTCAATGTTTGCCCCCTTGTCCCCCTAGAACTCATTTCAGTCCTGCTCCACTTGTGGTTGCGCCACTGTTTACAATTTCACATAATCAGACTCGAAATACACCTACAAACACCAGATGTTACGAGATGTACTAATCTACAAAAAAAAATGTAATTGTCAAACTCAAATTTTCCTAATAAACGTCTTGCAATAATCTTTCATCTGTCTGATTGTTCTGCAAAGGACAGTAACAAAGTAAACGGATTGAGAGAATTGTTTTATTTTTACACTGCTTTCGTTGCCTTCCTACACAAAAATGAAAGCTGTGAAAGTGTCGGCCCCCCTATCCCTCGTTTCTATCCGGCCCTCTGGATTACTTCCTGTCTTAATCCCTCAATCTCTCCTTTCACCTCACACTGGGTGCCAAGCGAGCAGATTATATTTGCGCCGGAATTACAAAAAGGGGGGGGGGTGTTTCACATAACAATTTATATTTTTATGTCCCTGGTTCGTTTACACATATACAGCAAGTGAATATATAACTGGTTAAATGGACAGTACCGTAGTTCTCGAAATCATAACATTCTCGTAGGATATATTGGTTTATTATACGTAGTTATAGGGATACATATTTTACATAGCGTTTCCATGAGTGTCTTGCATAGATCAAATTACCAAATCTGTAATAATTTATATGCGTACCTATGGCATAACCATCGGCACTTCCTTTACCACAGAGTTAGCATAACTATCTCCGTGGGCCTATCCTCAGCTTAAATGATATTCCGTTACAAATGAGTTTCCTTACGCTTTCACTCCTTCTTTTGGGCATCAATTAATCAAATACGGAAATATCCACATAATCAAAGCTTTTTCTAAAAGGGGACTTGGGACAGCAACAGGGGCTGGCATAACCAGATGCTACATTATTATATCCAGTTTGCCACCATAAGTGGACTAAACTTGAGGAGACGTTCCTCTTTCGTAGATCAATGGGGAAACACTGTTTTTTTGCTAAAGCCCACTCACTGGCTCTTTTTATAGTCGGGGTAAACGTCCGTGGACGTGGACCCCGTAGCGTTGGAAAATTCCACTGCCAACGGTCCTTTGTAAGACAGCTAGCTCCCCCAACCGGGGAGGTAAAAAACAGGGGATTCTAACATCCAGCAAAGCACAATCCAATAAGCATATACACTTACATGCAATAATAACATAAAAGTACACTCATGGAAATATATTACTTAACCCTACACCTTGTAGCTGGCCAGCAATTAATTATTACAATATACCAAAACCAGTAATGGTCAATCCGACCGTTACAAAGCTCAACTTTGAAAAACTTGCCTCAGGGCATTTACAAATACATGTATAATTTGAATAGGATTTGAATTAATAAAAGTTGTAATTTTTCACGTCTACGGAGAAAAATTCAAGTAGAATTCACGCATAATTCCCGGTGAGTAGCCACCCTGTAACTCTAACTAGTTACCTTCTTAAAAGTAACTTTCCGAACACTGAGGAATTCAACACTTAATTTAAAAATGAATAAGCACATATTAAATGTCAAGTAAAATAACAAATATTTGTTGTAGGCACATATTAATGAAAGTAATAATACATTGTTTTACATCTTGCTACTAGCTCTGAACGTAATGTCAGTTGAGAATCACTGAGGTAGGGCATCAGTTCGTGTAATTTTCTTCCCGAAATCCCCTTCTCTGATTGGAAGCTATATTTCTTTTTCTCCCCCCTTGCACATTTTCCCTAGCAAGTTCCGTCCACCCTCACATTGCAGCTGGTATAGAAGCGCCCTCTATTTTCAAGGTATCTCCTCAAGCGACGAAACGTGCTTGCTTCCTTTCCAGCACGTACCAACAGTTCTTACATGCTCACACGGTAAATGATACGCACCTACATATTTCACTGGTATTGACAGCTGAAAATTTCCCCCAAACTAGGAGGCTCAAAGATCAGAGAGAGGGAAACATCAAGCGAGGACGAAGAAGAATGAAAGGGGGAGAGAAAACGTGAGATACAAGCCAACAGGACTATCAGATACGAGGAAGAATTTCGATGTATAAAAGGAGAACAACTTGGAGCTGAAGTTGAGGCATAGCGCGATATACGAGGGTAATTCAAAATTATTTCTCCGATTACAAATGACTATTCTTTTGTGCTTATGAAGATACAGCGATTACATGCTCATAGAATAAAGAAAACAGTTCAGAATTTTATTTGCATACATTACAAGTGTTCCATGTGACTCCCCATGGTCACGTGGATGACATTTATTCTTAAAACTTACTTTTGTGAGTGTGTGACATGGCCGTATTTAGAGGGGGGGTTTCTAGGGTTCAAACCCCACCCGAAACTTCTGACATGTTGGATTAATGGAAGTTCAGAAACCAAAATCTGTAACAAATTTTCAATTTTTTTTTTCGAAGCATCACAAAAATACAAGGAGACAATGTTGAAACGATCGAGCTAGAATTTTCATACATTTGGAATTCTGAAAGTTGAGTGAAACAGGATTTATTCTCAGAATCGTACCCAACCCGCGACCCCTCCATTTTCACTTCTGCTGTCATCTTTCCAGTGTTGCTCCTGCGTCACAAGGAATATAGACTGAAGATTCCCTTATGATTGCCCCAAAATTCCCTTTCCAGCTTTTAAATTTCCTGTCCGATAAAGTTGAAAATCCCCCATGATAGGAGTTCAAACCTAGGATCTCCAGTTTCGTAGCGCCGCTACGTTCGCGATTGAGGTTACAATCCATGCACCAGGCTAAGTTTTTAAAAAGAATAACTGCTTCCACACTTTTCAAAATTCCAAAAATGTAATATTAAAGTTAAACAACAAAAACTTTATGACTAAAATTTCCATCTAACTTTTAAAGCTTTTTCTTGAAGGTAAAGTTTAATGACGAAGTATAATAATTCTACATTTCAGTACACACTGTATGAAACGTAAAAAAACAAAAATAAACTTGTGCTGGATATTCACTCATCTGCTGGATTGAGTAAGCCCCCCTCAAGGATATAACAATAATGTAATAATAATTATTATTAGTATTATTATGTAATAAAATTGTTTTATTATTATGAAATTTTAATGATTATTGTACAATTATTGTTATTATTTCTATTATTCAAATTTCTGGCGACGCCCATGGGAACAATTATGAATAAACCCCCCCGAAACTTTTTCCTGCCTACGGCCGTGGTGTGTGATATTAATAGAATATTTTCAACCAATGTAATAGTATATTGGCCAACCTTAATATGGGTGGTGGACCTGGTGGGGGAGGCAGATCTTAATTAACACACATACACATACGTATATAAATTATGATATACGTTTTTTATTACATACAAAAGTGAATCAATAAATGTTAAAAATATATTAATTATATAAAGGAATTAATTTCTTACACACACACATATATAATATATATATATATATATATATATATATATATATATATATATATGCAAAATACACGAAATAGTTTTACGATGTATAATTTTTTGTTTAGTTTTTGCATTCTATTAATATAAATTAATTAAATGTCATACTTATATTTGTCTTACGGTCTTGTTTCACTTTTATTGTGCATACATCTGTTAATGGTCTCGTGAAATAGAGGGGAGGGAGAGAGAGAGAGAGAGAGAGAGAGAGAGAGAGAGAGAGAGAGAGAGAGAGAGAGAGAGAGAGAGAGAGAGAGAGAGAGAGAGAGAGAGAGAGAGAGAAGAAGATATGCAACAAATTATCATTGTTCTCTCATTCTTTGTGTGTATTCGTTATTATCCTTAGTAAAGTATTTTGAAGTCAAAATTAATTGTTTATCTTTGTTGTACCAAAAACTCTTCCCATGAAAATTTTTAGTGGAGGGGACAAGATTGCATGTGGAGTAGGGGAATCCCACCTGTCTCCCCAGGATTTCGCATCCTGCCTTACATTTGAGGTACTCACCTACTGGAAGCTCGACAAGTAGGTTCCTCCTGAGGCTGAGCGACTTGAGGGCCTCGAGGTCGCCTATCTGCCTGGGGAGGTGGGTGATCTCGTTGCAGCTGGCGTCCAACTCGGTGAGGGTCTTCACCCGGCCGACCTCCTCGGGCAGCGACACCAGCTTGTTGTTGCTGACCAGCAGCACTTGCAGCGGGAGCTGGCATATCGAAGGCGGAAGCACGCTCAGCTGGTTGCGGCTGGAAGCGGACAAGAAAAAGGTTGTACACTCTTACAAGTTACAGTAAAATTTTAAAACTTTATCGTTAAGGCTACGAGGGACATTTTCCCACCAGGTGACATTTATTTCAATAACGTCGAAATGTGAATTGTTTCTGGGAGGAAAAAAAAAGCCAGTGGCAAAAGAGCATGAATATCTCCCAATGTTGGAAGTGGAAGCTGTCCTCGCGGATTGCTGGACACAAACTGTTCCTCCTGCCCTTAAAGTTCAACAGTCTGGCTATTAATTTCCAAAAACGGAACATAACCTTTATTTTAAAATCGAACATTTTATCACGCATAAAGAAAGACAATGATTGAAAATTGCAGTTGCGTACAACATAATATATTTTTTAAAAAAATGAGCTATTGAAATTACATTAATGAAGTTTACTACGTAACGGCCGTTAATACTTTAAAACACGGTTATGATAATTTTTTTCAGGTAGTTGGTGTAAATCAGTGTTTCTCAACCGCCGGATTGCGAGAGGCTCCTACTGAAGTTTACGACTTGCAGCCAGAGCTGGGAACCACTGGAAAGAAGGCCTTTCGTTCGGGATTCACCGATAAGAGGAAATTCTATCGTGACAGTGGCGGTGGGTGATCAAACGATCTAACCGATTGGGGGAGGGGGGGGCGTTGCCCACCTCCAAGTTTGGAGATTGACGGACGACGGGCACCACGGTCAATTTAGTTTTCTCAGCAATTTTCATAACAACATGGGCGTAACTTGGGCCTAATTTTGAGGGGCAGAATCAGACTTGGGGTCTAATTTTGAGGGGTTTGAATCAAACCTGGGGTTTAGTTTGGGGGAAGAGATTCGAAAAGTTTTCCATCCAATAAAAACAGCATCCAGGAGTATTTGCTAAATAACTGTGACATTTGCGAAATCACAAATATTACATTTATTAATTTGCTCCTCAGAACGTGTAAATTTTAATAAACCTGAAAATTTTGGGAGGCAAGTGCCTCTCTTGCCCCCGCCAAGTTACGCCTATGATTAACAAATATACTGAAGTGTAATTATTCTGATTAACTGTATTATTTCTGTGTTCGAAATGGAACACAGTATAATATTTTTTTTTCATTTGACAATTCTTTTTTTTTATTTGGCACTGGAAATTAGCACTTACAAAATTAATTTAATCACATTGGCCAGAGGAAACTAAAGATTCCATTAGATCCAGTCGTCAATTAATACAAACAAAATTTTATGTTTGTCAACAAGCGTAAACACAAACGAACTAATACTCCTTATGATTACAACATTGTTTATTTATTAATATTAAATTTTAAGGATACATATTAATTAACGTATAGAGTTTGAAAAATTAGAAAGCTATTTAAGAGTAAAATTGTTGGGATCAGAGCATAGACTTTTAAAACACGAATTTACCGAGCCGCGGCCTCACAAAGGTTGAGAACCACTGCTCTCGACAGTCGTTTCTCCACTCAATTTTTTACATTGTAGATCATGTTGATATGTAATCTGGTACACACTATTCTCTGTCTGCTTTAAAAACGAAGTCAATATAAACAAATGCACGTGGCTTGTAAGTAATCCTATTGGTTGTTAGAATGGCAGCCGTCCAGGAATCGTCTGTGCAGAAATAGTGCATGTGACTACTCAACGTTGTCGCTATATTGAAGTGGTGGGGGGAGCTTATATTTTGAGCTGTACAGGTACGACCAAAATAACACAGGAACCAAATCGTGGGAAACGAACTGTTTCTCGTCACAAGCCACATGGTATTGTTTACATGAACTTCGTTATTACAGTGGACGGAGAATAGAAGTATTACACGCGGCTAAAAGACTATACGCTTATTTACACGAGATCTATTCAAAGGTTACAAGAACAAAGGGGCTCTCTCATGGCGTAGTGGTAAGTCATTGTTAAGGCGTCCCAGGCTCGATACCCGGTGGAGGCATACAGTGGTTCGCATCTTATTTCAAACTGCATGTCCAATCCCGATTAACCTATCTGTGCATAACAAGGAAAGATTGATTGATTGATGGATTTGGTTTATTTTCCTTCGCTTTCCTGCTACTTTTGGCTAATTGCGAATATGAGGCTTTGTAATGACATGATGAAATTTATGAAGGGACACTAACAAAAAACACCCATGCCCAGGCCGGGATTCGAACCTGTGACCTCTGGCATCGTAGAGCAGCGCGTTAACTACTCCACCACGGAGGCTGGCTATGCAAGGAAAGATTTACAAGTGCATTATTAAGTCACGACTTCTTTCTTCGGGCTACAGTTTAAAGTGGAGTCGGAACCACAGGATGACGCGCCTTCACCGGGAACAGTGTTACTCTATCGACCAAAAATTTGGGGTTAGAATTCCGGCATGCGTGTTCTTTGTGGGTGTCCCTTCCTAAAATTAATCTAATCATCACTTATCCCTATCGTCGCGATTAGCCATAAGTGGAAGAAAGGCGACAATAAATAACAATAATGCAATACAAATACTTTACTTAATCGAGGAGACACTCTTGCCAAACACTACACTATCATGCAATAACTGTGGTTATCGTTTATTATTTTGCCAAATCAACATACGTATATATGCACAGCCGTACATTTAAAGGAGGGGGAAAGTTTAGTCAGTTTAAGCTTTTTGCTTTGGGGAAGGTGATTCCATCCATTACTGGATTGAGGTGTGAGCAGAAAATTCACTTTCTTCTTGCGCAAAGTATATTATTAATAATATTATAAACAATCGAAAAAATAATTAATCTAAAACACAATGAAAAATCAATTTCCTTAAATATATTCCCAAGCATTCACTGGTCCACCGTTGCATCCATTGAAGTTTTGGATCTCCCTGATGGCCTTGTAATCAAATGGTCCCGGCTTCGATCCCCTGTAGAGGCACACAATGCACAGTGGCAGGAGTGTAACTTGGGACTTGACTTTGGGGGAAGGAGAGGGGTAGAACATGAACCTTAGGTCCGAAGGTTTTTAAAATACTCCTAACATGTAAATTATAGGTCCGAAGGTTTTTAAAATACTCCTAACATGTAAATTATAATACACCTGAAAATTTTGGGAGAGAGGCCCCCCCCTTGCCCCCGCTAAGTTACACCTATGTTGGTTCGCACCTAACTTTACCTATCCGAGTATAAAGTGGGGCGAGACGTATACAGAACCTTATGCACAGAATGTTATCACAATGATAAGAACAACCCACGCTTTCACAGTACTAATCGCTCCTTATCCTTCTTTAAGTTTGGTTTTCAGGCCACGCCAGTCAATATTAACTACCTGTCAACAAAGCAAGCACAACGTGTCCTTCGTAATAATCTAATCCTGAAAGCCAAAGAAATAGGGACTTCTCGAACGAGTGAAACCGCCATAATTAATCTTACTTAGTTATAAAATGGCGGGAAGATAAAAACTAGCAAGTAACTGCCATGATAAAATTGTACGTGGAAACTCACAAATACACATACAGACAAGTCGTGATATAATGAACTCGGTTGGTTATAGTGAACATTCGTTTATAGTGAACCCTCCACTTCAATTTCAGATTTTCATCTAGCAAATGAAATGTCCATGAAAAAGTATCGTCGTACGTATAGTAGGTCAGAACAAACCTTATATTAACTTGAACACTTGTTCATTAAAAGAATATGCCTTAAGCAGTCACAGATGACAGGCTTTTTTCAACACGCAGTAAATTAAGAGCGTACAAATTATTAACTGTTTCATTAACATATTCAATGTCAATCAAAGTATTTCTACACGTCGCGTGTTGTACTTCTTTTCTAACTCCTAACTTGAGTTCAGGTTAAGGAAAGACATTCCTGTTTCAGTAAACTTCGGATATAGTGAACCAATTATCTCAATACGTAGGAGTTCATTATAAGCGGAGTTTGATAGTATTTACTCTGGATGGGAGAGAAGACTTGGCCTGCCTGCCTAACCAAATTACAATTGGATATAAATTAACCTATATTGATAATTTTAATTACTAAACAATTTGTTTACTTATATTTCATTGCCTTGTATGCAGCCAATTTTCTTTTTTTAGGACATTTATTTGTAGTCTATAATCCACGGTTGAACAAAAATAACATTTATCTATCGAGTTCTTCTTCTTTGCCCCCCTTTTATTCTGTCAATTTTCTTTCCTTTAATGTTTTCCTTCCTTTCTATCTTTTCAACTTCATTCCTGATGTAATAACGTTAATATCTATTGTTGTGTATTCAATTCCCATTTATAATTTTCAAATACGCCTTCACGCCTTTTTTTCTGAATTTTTAATGTCAAATTCTCTCTCTCTCAATCCTTTCTGTCTCTATTTTTACTTGCTCACTTTAGACGTCTATGAAATGTAGTGTAGAATCAACAACATATGGCAACAAATTTGACCATTGAGAAGCCTCACAAAAAAAAAGTTTAACATTTTGTATAAGATGGCCTATCCCCTGAGATACGGCACCATAACTATTTTGTGGACCCCTTGACCCTATACATACAGTGTGTTCGAAAAGTCACACAACCGAGGTTTTGAACGTACGTTAACTTTTGCACAAAAGCGATAGACATGAAACTTACGCTGGCATTAATTTCCTCTATATGGATATTTTTAAACATTAAACAAGAAAATCATGCTCTACATAAAAAAAAAATTGTACGAAGTAAATACAAACATGGAAAAAAGACATTTGTGAAGTTGCTTGCAAAAAAAAATCGATTTGTATCGAATTGATAAAAGAACGATAAATTGTTACGCAATTTATGCATTACAGACGATTTTATGAGGTTCATTATGGCATATTCACAAAAAAATTAACATGTGCACTGGCAACATTATCAAAGAATTGTAGCACGTTTCCCCCCACATTTGTGTTATTTTATCAATGCTCAGATGAAAGAAAATATTTGAAATTTATGGATCAAAAAGAAAGGTATTTTGTAGAAAATGAGCGCACTGAAATGCTGTTAATATATTCAGTACAAAGAATAGTACGTAACAGCTACCGACTAGAAGAAACTAGTTAAATGGTAATTTAAAAAAATAAAAGTAGTTATGAGGGCTCATACTTTCAATTTCCCCTTTCTCTCCCTCCCTCGCCCCCTGTCAAAATGTAATCGGAAAATGTGATAAAAATAAATGTAGATAATGATAAATATGATGGGAAAAATCTTTGGATATTCGAATCCAGAATCTCTGGTCTCAGGGGGAGCTCTAATCATCCCTGGATCATGGAGTCGGACCATATTTCCCATTAGCACATTATATTGTTAATCAGTTTATAGTTTTATTACTATATCATGCTAGGAAATGTAACAAAACATAAAATTTTAACACATTTTCTAAGCAAAATTTGAATTTGTACAATGTATTTTTATTCCCAATATTTAAACCGCCTTTTCTTTTTTCTGTATCACGTACTAACAGTGTTGTTTGGGATAGATTAGTGTATGTATTATTATTTGTGTTATCAATGTGTGAAAATTTGTGTATCTTCAGTATTCATTATACTTGTCGCCACTAGGTGGCAGGACAGTGCAGACTGCTTCGGAGACTGTGGAGGGCGTGGTACATATCGGGAAATACCCGCACTGTACGAGAAAACAGCGAGAGACATTGCTACACGGTGGTAGACTCCATTCCAATGTAGTCCAGTGTCAGTGTACATTAAATAGTGTATATAATCAGTCCAGTGTTTAAATAAGAAACGCAACATTTTATGGTCATCTCCGGGCAGGATTAGTTTACCAAGTGAACAATCTCTGTGAGATATGACGTGTTACGCATCAGAACAAACGTCTCAACTCGCCCGCCATGGAAAGAACGAGTGTTTTCGCGCGGTATCGAAGTGACTTTGTATGCAGTGTTCCAGTTACAGATGTGTACTGACATTCGTACTTACGTCAATATATGGTTGCATGTTATGTGCTCAATCGTAGAACTTTCTGTGTCACAGTACGTATTACGTGTAATTTTCAATCACAACCGTTACGCGTGTGGTTTGAGCAGACATTCCGTATCGTTATCTGTACGTCGAATGTTTTGTTAGAAGACTGAGTTATACACGGTAGTATTCAGTGGACAATAAGTTATCTGTTACGATAACTCATCACGCGACTGAATATCATAAATTTGGACAGTTTCAAGCATCCACTACAGTATCCTGCTGTCGGCTGAAGTGACGTCATCGCCAACACCCAGGGAAGCTTCAGGTCAAGGTCAGTAGTTAGCTAGGCTCGCACCATATTTTGTTTACTCTTTCCTCACGTACTATTTCCTACATATCTTGCCCTCTTTCCTTCGCGATGGATGAAGAAGAGAAAAGAGTGTTGATACGCAAGAGAGCTGGATTTAGGGGCCAGTTAACACGAACACAAGCATTTGTTAATTCCTTTGAAGATACGGGGGAAGTTCAAGAAGTAAGGGTCCGTTTACAGAATTTAACACCTTTGTGGGAAAAATATGATGAAGTTCAAACACGTTTAGAAGTAGAAGATATAAACGAAAATCATGAACCTCACAGGGAGGATTTTGAAGAAGTTTACTATAAGGTACGGGGTAAAATGGAATCCATTATAGAGAAACATAAACAAGCACAAGCTGCACCTACAGATGGATCGGATGTTGTAAACAATGCTTCATCATTAGGCACCAAGCACATTAAATTACCCACGGTATCTTTACCCACGTTTCACGGTAATTATCAGGATTGGTTAGCATATTCAGATGCATTTCAGGCTATGGTTCACACAAATGACAATATTCCTAAAATACAGAAATTTCACTACTTGCGTTCATCATTGGAATCTGAAGCAAGAACACTTATAGATACTTTGCCCATGACTGATTCAAATTACGATATTGCATGGCAATTGTTGAAGGATAGGTATGAAAATAAACGACTGATAGCAGCAAGTCATGTCAATAACATATTGCATGTGAACGCAATTAACAAGGAAAATCCCACAGAATTACGTCAGTTTATCAATGATGCCACCAGTAACTTAAATGCTCTTCGAGCCCTTGAATTACAAACACCGTTAGAAGATGTTATTTTGATACATCATTTTTTGGCTCAACTTGATTCTCACACAAGAAGGGAATGGGAATTAAGCCATACCGATCAGTCGTTCCCTACACTAAAGGAACTGTTCATCTTTCTAGAACAAAAATGTCAAGCTTTGGAATCATTGAAGTCTGTTCACGTAAACAAAAATGTTAATGAACACAAGGTTAGCCCTAAACAGAAACACATCCGTCAGTCAAATTCTTACCTGACAACTACAAATACGCAATGCTATTTCTGTAAATTAGCACATTCCTTATATTCATGCAAGTCTTTTGCAGGCGCAAGTCTGAAGCAGAAACAAGAGTGTGTGCGCAACAACAAACTTTGTTATAATTGTCTCAGATCGAATCATAATTTTAGGAACTGTACTTCAGGGAATTGTAGACGCTGTGGATTGAAACACAATTCACTGTTGCATCCAGAGGAAGGCGGTAAACGAGGAGGTCCTCTAAGGCAAGACCAACCAAGGAATGACTCGCCAGACACGAGGAATGAAGCTGCAAGGACAACTTCAGTACAATCTTCATACTGCACATTTAAGAGTAAACCAAGATCACATGTTCTGCTATCAACAGCTTTAGTAGAAGTCGTCGATTCTAGGGGACAGCCACATACATGTAGAGCTCTCCTGGACAGTGGGTCTCAGTCAAATTTCATCAAGGAAGATCTTGTTCAGAGACTACAGTTGCGAAAGCAGAAAAATCATATTCCAATCAGAGGAATCAATAATGTTTCATCGGAAGCCAAGCACAGTGTAGACATTCAGCTGCGCTCAATAGTGTCAGACTTCCAGACTTCACTTACTTGTCTGATACTCCCACGCATCACAGGGAACGTACCTTCTCAAGTTATTCATCACGAACATTGGAACCTACCAACCGACATTGAGTTAGCAGATCCAGATTTCTACAAACCAGAAGGGATAGATTTACTAATTGGATCGGAACTTTACTTGCACTTACTTCTTCCTGAAAGACAAACGAGAGATGAAAACTATCCAGTTCTTCAAAATACTGAATTAGGTTGGATTTTAGCTGGTCGGATGGAACAGCCTGTACAACCTAGTACACCCACAGTAGCATGTTTTGTACGCATGGAAGACAATTTGGATTCTCAATTACGGCGTTTTTTCGAGTTGGAGGAAATGTACTCGAAACTAAAAACAGCTGAAGAAGTAGCTTGTGAAAACCACTTCGATCAACACACCACCAGAGACGAAACAGGGCGTTTCATTGTTCGTCTCCCATTTCGATCAGATCATATAGAGCTAGGACATTCATACAACCAGGCATTATTCAGATTACATCAGTTAGAGAAGAGGTTTCAACAACAACCAGAGTTGAAAGAGGAGTACGGCAGAATAATCGAGGAGTATGAAATGTTGGGACACATGAAGCCAGTACAACCAGATCCAAATGAAGCTGATGACGTGTCATACTATTTACCACATCATCCAGTATTCAAACCTAGCAGCAGCAGCACGAAAACCAGAATTGTTTTTGATGCATCAGCAAAAACAACAAATGGAGTCTCATTAAACGATATACTGATGGTCGGTCCAACCACACATGACGATCTTCAGTCTATAGCTCTTCGCTTCAGAACGCACAAGGTTGTATTTACGGCAGACGCCGAGAAGATGTTCAGACAAATCCTGATTCATCCAGATGACACTAAGTTTCAACGCATACTTTGGAGAAAATCTACAGATATGCCAGTACAAACGTTCGAGCTCACAAGAGTCACATTTGGTTTGGCATCATCACCATTTTTGGCGACCAAAACATTGCAGCAGTTAGCTGAAGAGGAAGCAACCAAGTTTCCGAATGCATCCAAAGTTTTACAACGAGATGTTTACGTTGATGACATTCTTACCGGAGCCAACAGTATTGAAGAAGCTAGACAATTGCAAGAAGAACTAATCGATTTACTGAATTCAGCAGGATTCACTTTGAAGAAATCGTGTTCTAATCATCCAGAACTTCTTGAAGCAGTACCAGCTACTCATAGAGAAATGCAACTACCATTTCAGTTCGACAAGGGAGCAAGCGTTACGGCTTTAGGCCTCACGTGGGATCCAGTCACCGATAAATTGCAAGCAAATAACAAGGAGATAGTGTCATGTTTTGAAGACAACATCACTAAACGACAAGTAGCTTCTATTGTCGCATCAATCTTTGATCCTTTGGGACTAGTGAGTCCAATAGTAATTTCTTACAAGATATTTCTACAACAATTATGGTTCCATAACATGGAATGGGACGATAAGTTACCAGATAAGCTCAACATGGAGTGGAAACGTTTGTTTCAACAGTTACCAAACATTAATCAGATACAAGTTAACAGATTTGTGCTAGTTCAAGGAAAAGTGGTTGACATTCAACTCCACGGATTTTCAGATGCATCGCAAGTTGCATATGGCTGTTGTTTGTATCTTAGATCAACAAATGAAAATGGTGAAACCACTGTACATTTACTTTGTTCACGTTCACGTGTGGCACCTATAAGAAGGATCACTCTTCCTCGTCTTGAATTGTGCGCTGCCTTGTTGCTGGCAAAACTAACACACAAGGTGTTACAACTACTACAATTGAAAGTCAGTAGAATCAATCTATGGACCGATTCGAGGATCGTACTGGCGTGGCTTGCATCACCTGCAAGACGATGGAAAACCTTTGTAGCGAATAGAGCTTCACAAATTCAAGAATGTACGAAGCCTCAGTACTGGAAACATGTAGTGTCAGCACAGAACCCCGCAGATTTAATCAGCAGAGGGACAAATGTAGACTCACTACACACCTCTCAAATGTGGTTTCATGGCCCTGATTGGCTATCACTTCCAACAACAGCATGGCCCTCGAGTCCAACATCGTCAAGGGATGATGACTTCGAACTCGACGAACTTGAAGAACAAAGAACAACTACAGTAAGTCTAGTCATAAATGCACCAACAATAGAATTTATCAGCAGATTTTCGTCGTTATTGAAACTTCAAAGAGTGATTGCATATTGTTTGAGATTTCTACACAATGCGAAGAACAAACAAGAGAAACACATAGGATCATTGTCAGCAAGTGACTTAAGATCAGCGTTACATACTTGCATTAGAAGCGTGCAACACGAAGTTTATGGCAAAGAAATAAGAGAATTGTCTTCTAACAGTCAGGTGTCAAAGGATAGTCAACTTTTAGACTTGCATCCTTTCTTCGATGACAAGCAAGTACTCAGAGTTGGAGGAAGACTTAGGCACTCGCAGCTACCATATGATAGCAAACATCAAATCATATTGCCACCGAAGCATCATTTAACTGAATTGATCATTCTTTCAGAACACCACAGGCTATTACATGCAGGACCGCAACTCCTTATATCTTCATTACGACAGGAGTACTGGATACCAAGAGCCAGACAAGGGGTCAAAGCTATTCTGCATAAGTGCCTCATTTGTTTCAAATTAAGAGCATCTGTTTCCAACCAACTCATGGGACAATTACCACCATCCAGAATACAGTCCACTAGACCATTTCTAAACACTGGAGTTGATTACGCTGGACCAGTTATCATCAAGCCGTCAATCACTAGAAGCAAATCAAGGTTGAAAGCATATGTAGCAGTATTTGTATGCTTTGCCACCAAGGCTATACACCTAGAATTGGTCGGAGATCTCAGCACCAAGTCATTCATTGCTGCTTTGCGAAGATTTACGGCACGCAGAGGAAAATGTTTGAACTTGTACAGCGACAACGGAAGAAATTTCGTCGGTGCCAATCGTGAATTACAAGACTTGAAGAATTTATTCCAATCATCAGACTTCAACAAGTCTTTAGAAGACCATGCAGCTCAGGAAGGATTCAAATGGCATTTTCTACCACCCAATAGCCCAAATATGGCTGGACTTTGTGAAGCAGGAGTGAAGTCCATGAAGCATCACCTGAGGAGAATCGTAGGGAACTCTGCTCTCACTTTCGAAGAACTTGAAACACTCTTAGTTCAAATTAAAACTGTCTTAACTCAAGGCCCCTCACAGTATTGTCACATGACCCTACAGATCCCAGTTTTATAACCCCTGGCCATTTCCTTATTGGTGCACCCCTAACTAGTTTTCCTGAGCCTAGTCTAACTTACATCAAAGAATCCAGTTTATCCAGATGGCAGAAATTGCAGCAGATGTACCAACAACTATGGGACCGTTGGTCAAAGGACTACTTGCATTCCCTGCAGCAGAGGACCAAGTGGAACACCCAAAAGAAGAATTTGGAACCAGGAACAGTGGTCTTAGTGAAGGAAGATCACCTACCTCCACTTACATGGAAACTTGCTATAGTTGAACAAGTGCATCCTGGTGCGGATGGACTAGTACGTGTTGCAACTGTTCGCACTTCGTCTTCAACTTATAAACGTCCAGTTAACAAACTAGTGCCTCTTCCAATAGATCATTAGTTGTACTTTTGTTGATCGACTCGATCAAGAGGGGGGACTATGTTTGGGATAGATTAGTGTATGTATTATTATTTGTGTTATCAATGTGTGAAAATTTGTGTATCTTCAGTATTCATTATACTTGTCGCCACTAGGTGGCAGGACAGTGCAGACTCTGCTTCGGAGACTGTGGAGGGCGTGGTACATATCGGGAAATACCCGCACTGTACGAGAAAACAGCGAGAGACATTGCTACACGGTGGTAGACTCCATTCCAATGTAGTCCAGTGTCAGTGTACATTAAATAGTGTATATAATCAGTCCAGTGTTTAAATAAGAAACGCAACAAGTGTAAATATAGAAACACATTTTTATTTGAAGACATGGCCCCACCCAAACTGAGTCTGGCGCTACCACTGACTGGGAGGATCTTCTGATCTGATTGAAGAAAGTTAACGAATCATGAAAGCAGACGGCAACAATGAGTTAATCCTTGAATAGATAGTTCTTCGCAGGCTCTTTGGGCAGCGACAGTTTCACGAGTGGAACAGAAATCTCATTGTGTCGCAGGAGATGACTCGACACATTCCTTGTCTCCTGGAAGGAACATCTGCTTGCCACAATACGGTTGCCAAGTTCACAACGTAGAGGTCATTAATATTATTGGGAGCTAAATTATGAAGTAGATCGATTCATCATCAAGTCAAAACAACACATCACACTCTCTTAAAAGTTGACTGGAGAAATTACGGCCAAATACAGTCTATTTTCGCTGCCATACAACTATCGCAAAAACAACCTTCACCGTTTTTAAAGCATTAACAGCTATTACGCAGTTAATCTAATTTAAATAAATTGTTCAGCTTTTAAAAAAATATTTATGGTGCGCACTACTGCAATGTATGATCATATTCTACATTTATGCAAAATGAACTATTTAAAATTAAAGTTTAAAGTACGTATTTTTCTTACATGTCTCAATCCTAGGGTTGCTATATGATCCGGATTTGCCGGGACAGTCCCGTAATGGTATCATTTATCTCAGTGTCCCGAAAAATATCTTCGGGACGCACTAATGTCCCATGCACGAATCTATCGTGTAAGGTACAAAATGGTTTTGGCAGTTTCAATGTATAGTTCATAATTTGTCAGGTTCGGCCCACCCCCATCAGGCTTCCGGGTTTTTACTCATGAAATATAGCAACCGTACTCAATCCTGTATAATAGATAGACCTGTATGTATAACATGTGGCCTCCCCGATAGCGCAGTGGTTGCGTCGTCGCCTTGTAATCAAGGGGTCCCAGGTTCGATACAAAGTGGAGGCAAATAGTGGTTCGGATCCCACTTTAAAATGTACGTCCAGTCCCGAGTAGCCTAACTGTGCATAAAGTGAAGTTAAAACACCAAATCAATCAATGTATAACATGAATTCACGAATAACAACAAAAACGTTGCCCCGTTTTCGTTAAATTTCAACAGTACACTATTACAAAACAATACATGATTAAATAATGGTGCCCTTCAAAACATCTACAACGAACAGCAATAATCCATTTCGTATAATATTAAATGGTGATCGTCCCCTTGATGTCTAAAGTTAAGCGATCACTCCCGGATGGTGACTCCATATCCCCTAATATGTTTCCATGCTATGTTGTAATGTGCAGGGGAAAACTTTGTCCTTTACCCATTGGCGTCCAAAGGGAGGTGTGAGCAACAGTGGGCTACGCTCCCATGGAAAATGAAAGTAAATGTAAAAGTAAATATTTTACAAATAATATGTAATTTTAGTCACAATAATTTATGTGTTATCACAAGGGCGTTGCAGGAACATCCAACGAGGAGTTTTTCAACGAGACAACACTATTACGAGGGGAATACGTCTATACCTTGTTTGTTCCCACTGAAAAAATACCATGCTTGCATCATCCTCGAGAAAATTCTGCGGACGTTTATGTCTTTACCGTTATTAACCGAGTGCTAATTGTGTAATTTACGAGGGTCACTATTTATATTTTGAGCCTTGGCAACACTGATTGAAGTTAGGCGCGATTTGACGTTTGCACGCAATCGTCTGGCATTATTGACCATAACGTATTTCAAATGTTTTGTCAATAGCTTCATTTGTGTTGTTTATGTTGCCTTGGATATTGCGCGACAACAATAAAATGGAATTAACTCGTGAACATTTTCGTGCGATGATTTTTTTACGATTTTCGACGTGGATTATCAAGACAAGAGTGCATCAATTAACTTACTTCCACATTTGGCGATGAAGCCCCATCCTTTGCCACTGTGAAACGCTGGTATAACGAATTTAATCATGGCCGCCATTCGCTCACCGACGAGATTCGCGAAGGTCGTCCAAAATCAGTTGTTGTTCAAGAAAACATTGATGCTGTGCAAAACCTAATACTGCAAGATCGTCATGTGACATACTGTGAGATTGAGGCAACCATAGGCATTAGTTCCACCAGCATATATAAAATATTACATGATCATTTAGCTGTGAGAAAGGTATGTTCTCGTTGGATCCCACACAATTTGACAAAAACTCAAAAAGACGCTCGCGTCAATTGGTGCAAACAAATGCTCAATAAATACAATCGTGGTGCTTCAAAAGACGTATATAAGATTGTAACAGGTGACGAATCATGGATATATGCATATGAGCCGGAACGTAAGCAGCAGTCGACTGTATGGGTGTTTCAAGATGAACCCAATCCAAAAAAAGTTGTTCGCGCTCGAAGCACATCGAAACAAATGGTCGCCTGTTTTTTCGGGAAAACTGGTCATGTGGCAACTGTGCCTTTAGAGGAACGTAGAACGGTCAACTCTGAATGGTACACAACAATTTGTTTGCCAGAGGTCTTCGGTCAAATACGGAAAGCAAACAAACGCCGTCGGATCATTCTTCATCAAGACAATGCCAGCTGTCACACATCTCGTCTAACAACCGACTTTATGAACAGTCAAAAAATCGAATTGATGGGTCATCCGCCGTACAGTCCTGATTTGGCACCCAATGACTTCTTCTTGTTCCCGAATGTCAAGAATAAATTGCGTGGACAACGATTTTCGTCGACGGAAGACGCCGTTGATGCGTTCAAAAACCATATTATGGAGGTGTCTCAAGAAGATTGGAAAAACTGCTTTGACAAATGGTTCGAACGAATGCAAAAGTGTATTGACCATAAAGGAGAATACTTCGAAAAACAATAAAGCAGTTTTCAATGCCAAATTCCTGTTTTTTCATTGTTAGGCTCAAAATATAAATAGTGACCCTCGTAATTATTGTCTGTAAATATATAATTCGTACACTGATAATAATCAGCTTCTTTTTCTTAAAGGAAAAACTAATCATACTTGTATTTGCATTTATCATTGTGCGTCGCTTTTCTGACGCTTTTTAGAAAAGGGGACTATGGCAATGAAGGCTCAATCACAATGCGATCCACGTATTGTTGCAAAGCCAATAGAAAATCCACGAGATTGGAAAATATTATCTGTCCCAGTAAGCGAACGAAAACGAGTCCTCTGCACAAGTAGTGACTCAATAGGATTTGGCCAATGAACTCGCGAGAGGGAAAGATGGGGGCAACGCTACAGCAATTTGTAACAGCGTGTACTGATTCGCTTCGCCCACTAGCTTTCTCCCCTTCTTTACCATTATGCGCGGCATTGCTCCAGAGATTCCTGAGGTAGAGTATACCTGGAGTAGAGCGTGTAGTGGGACACCCGCGTTCTATTTCCGAAGGTGGGTTACCTGAGGATCACCGATAAAGCGCATCTGGGGCTCACCCAGCCTCCAATCGATGGGGTGGGGTACAGGTTACCGGGACCTGGTACCGATATCGAGAACGTGTGGTTCTCTTGTGCCTTCATGGTACGGTGCAATTTGATTGGTGCGAGCGCAGCTAGCAGAGAAAAAGATGTAAGTCTAACTCTCTAGCCTTTTTAAAACCCGAAGATTTATGGTTGCAGCAACAGAAGCCTTCCATCTCCCCTATCATGGACAAGATCAATCCAATCTTTTCCATCTATACCGATTTCCATTAGGTCCATCTCAACATTATCCCTCCATCTTTGTCTTGGCCCTCATACAGGTCTCTTACCATCAGGTTTCCCAACAAGAATCCTGTAAACTCTTCTTTCCTCTCCCATCCATCCGTGTCACATAGCCTGCTCACCTAAGTCGTCTAGATTTACATGTAAGTCTACGTTGTAAAAAAATCCGGATTGACAATAGAGGTTCTTGGGTCAATTAGGAACACGCAATCACTCCAAATTCATTTCGGAAGCAGTGGCTAGCCTAGAGATATCCAAAATTAGCCGAACTGCGTAGTTCTTATCTCTGAGATCTCCATCCCTCCTCCGAGCCTTCCTGCTTCCGACAGCCCCATTGTTGTTCCATCACCGGTCTCCCGCGATAACCTCCAAGTCTTACGACATTGATCGCAGCGTCGCATGCAGCCACCGAACACGCAGACGAAAGGAATTATTCGTCGCCCGCAGCATCTGCCTACGCCTCGTTCGTTCGGAAGAGGCTTTTGTAGTCAATTGGAGACGGACCCTTTGTTCAACGAGGTTCCAGAAGAACAGGCGTAACAGTCTGCATTGCATGGATCCCGGTATTATTTGCGCGAACAACTGGAAAAATATAAAGTTCCGCGTGCAGGTAGCACCGTGCCATGAAGGCACATTTAGAGGATGTGTGGATAGGGCACCACACATTCTCGATCTCGGCAATTTTGGAGGTGATGTGATCACCATCACGCTCCGGCCGCCTTCACCCGTTCCCAGGTACCCATTGCTTTGAGGTTGGGTTAGCCCCAGAGCCGCTTTGAGCGGGACAAAGTAGTTGTATTTACGGTACTATGAGGACACTTATAGCGTAGAAAAGGCGAGGCTATTTGATTGAACAATCAGATTTGCTTATACTTAAAACAAAGCCAAGAGAGGCCTATACCCCAATTTTTCAGGTGTGATATGCTCTGATTTTTAAGAATTTGGATTCTAGTGTAGAAAAGGTGAGGGCTCAACGTAGAAAAGGCGAGGCTATTTGATTGAACAATCAGATTTGCTTATACTTAAAACAAAGCCAAGAGAGGCCTATACCCCAATTTTTCAGGTGTGATATGCTCTGATTTTTAAGAATTTGGATTCTAGTGTAGAAAAGGTACGGACAGGACCACTTACAAGTGTAGAAAAGGCGAGGCTATTTGATTGAACAATCAGATTTGCTTATACTTAAAACAAAGCCAAGAGAGGCCTATACCCCAATTTTTCAGGTGTGATATGCTCTGATTTTTAAGAAATTCTGAATTTCTAGTGTAGAAAAGGCGAGGGCTCAACAGATAGATTTACTCGTACTTAAGACAAAGCCAAGAGGGGGCCTATACCCCAATTCTTCCAGTGTGATATGCTCTTAATTTTAAGAATTTTGAATTCTAGTGTAGAAAGGGTGAAAGCCTCTCAGACAGATTTGCTTACACTTAAAATTATGCCAAGTTCCCGTATGATCTTATTGCTTATAGTGTGTTTTTCTGTCAAAATCCCAGGAATTGAATTTTAGTGTAGCTCAGATTGATTCTGCCATGTATATTAATATAAAGCTTATAGTTACTGGGTTCTGAGGCCCAGTGGAGTGTGGTGCATGGTTTTTATTGCCTTGCAATCAGGAGGCCTCTGGGTTTGAGTCCTGATAAAATGTGAAGCCTCTCCTGATTGCAAAATGTTAATATTGTTGCTTTGTAAGCAAAAGGCTCGGGTTTGAGTCCTGATAAAATGCAAAGCCTCTCCTGACGGCAAAATGTTAATATTGTTGTCTTGTAAACAAGGGGCTTTGGGTTCGAGTCCTGATAGATTGAAATATATACAACTGCCCACACATAAGATATTCACTGCTAGCTGATAATACAGTTGAGGTTTGTATGTTGTACAACAGGATAATAGAACAAATATCTTCTAGAATTGCTCCGTGACTCTCTCATTTCTTACATCATAAACATATGATTTTTCACCTATGAGAATAACACTACAAATGGTGTCATCAGGTAATGCCTCATGGAATTCACAGATAATTTTAATGTTTGTCCTGTCATTAACCACAACCTGTTTCCTTTTTGAAGTGTTGATTACAAACATGGGTCTCTGTGTCTTGAATTCATCTGGTGAATAATACATGTCAGTACTGCCAGTAGTAACCCTTTTGAAAGCCGAAAAAGCCTCATATAATTTGAGAAAATCATCCTTGGACATGTCTAAATTGTAATTTTCTCTAGGAAATACCTCATTTCTGCCATTTTTAAGATATATGTTCTTGATGTTGCAGTTATCAAATCTACTTGAATTTTTTTCCTGATTATTGTGTCTTCTGGTCTGAAACAGTACCACCACGAAATCAGGCATGTCGTATTGTATGCTGGAGAATGAATTTGTAGCATCAAATTCATAATATGTGCCAGATGCGGGCTTCTGTACGCATTGATATGTGTAAAATTGCAGAGGAATCTGTGGATTTTTTACTATATCTGCTTTGTGTTTAAGAGCGTAACTGGCCTCATATTCAACAACTGGGATTCTTAACTCCATAGTCTGAATAATGCATTTTCCTGCATCAGGTAAGGTATTAGGCAGAGCTTCCCCTGTAGTGTTTAATGTACTGTACCTCATCAAAGCATTATTATCATTTGCAGCTCTTCTAAATGTAATTCTTAACCCCCCCTTCCACATAATTTCTTTGTAATCTGAGAAGAATCCTGGCAACAGGCGCATCGGGAACAGCACTGTGTGATTTTTAGATAATATCTTATCACCAGCTTCAAATCCCCCTATTTTGTAGTATGGAGCCTCGGTCTTGGATAATTTTAGAGTGGCCAAAGCTGTGGAGGTAATACCGGGATAATCCACTCTGTTTATAACAACGCCATGTTTTCTGATCTCAATTTCAGAGAACAGATGCGGCACAAAATTATCTACCAATCTTATATTTGAATTTGCCGGATAATCTGTTCCATCCAGCTTTACAACATCAAATTTGATGTATAGATCTGCTCTGTGGGGGTGTATAAAGCCGTCCCCTACATCAAGATCAACCTCAATCTCTGTGTTGGGTTGATTTAAATTTGCAAATGTCCTCCTGTTTGGAGGGAATGATTGTAGCTCATAACTCTCAATATTTTCCATTGTATGTATTTTTATTTAAATGTTAATCTCTATGATTGCAGTTGTTGTGGCTCCAGCAAAATCAACTAATTCTTCTTTTTCATTAGTGACCATCAATTCAATGTAATCTATTCTATTATGGCACACAGGAAAATATAATGTTGGGGATGGATTGTAGATGATGGGCTCCATGAATTCGGAATTAGGTTTGAATGTTGCAATGATGCCAGTTTGTTTGTGAGTGCCTATGCCATTTGATTTGGTGATCATACCCTCGGCCACATTACAGTGAATATTCAGAGTCTCTATGGCTAAGAATTTGGGTATATTCATAGCAGTGTGTTTGATGGCCGGTTCGAGTTTTGTGTTGTTCTCAAAGCCTAACAGCTCTCCTATAGTACCCAGATCCACTGTTTCTGTAGCAGATACAATCTCTACTCTGTGAGTGACAGAATTTTGACTTAACACTATACCTCTGGGTAATTGAGCATTTAGAGTGGACAGATTATATTGCCCTGGAGTGATGACAATTTTTTGATCCCCTACTGCAATTGTGTTGTTGTGGTGTGTAATATTAGGGATCAAGTACATGCCGTAAAATGCTCTGAGAGCTATTGTTTTGGGATACACTATGTCATCATGCAATTTGAGTTTCAATATTGAATTTTGGCTGGTGAGATGGAATACCCCCATGATGTTTCAGATACCACAAGGCCTTTTGAAAATTTTCAATTGATGGTTTATTTATTTGAGACATATATCTGAGAACAGATAAACACAAATGTCCGCAATTAACATCTTTGAAGTTTTGAAGACGGGTATTATTGTAATAAAGATTAGCTGATTTTAAATATTTTATTAAATTTTCAGGTGGAACACCTCCAAATGAATCAAACACAAATGCCTCATTGTTTAAATATTTAAGATAACAGATCCAGTGAGTGCCCTGATTTTTGTACTCATCCAAATTAACAATGCCACACTCTTTGTTGAGTGGTTGTTCCGGTAAAGAATCAGACATGTACACACCTCTAAAATGTTTGATGCCCAGTGGCTTGATCAAAGCTTCAATATCTTGGTTTGTAAGCGGCTCTTGTTTTTTTTAAACTTATTCATGGCTCTCTTAACACCTTTGCCTTTTTTCTCCATGGCCAGGTTATGGCGCCTCTGTTCATCTAATTCTGCCCTATTTTTCTTGGCATCTATTACTGTTTTTGCTATGGCAGCTGATCCCCCAGCCAAGCTCCCAACAGCCCCAAGTGCTGCTAAGATGGCAGGGATGGTAAATATGAATCCCCCCACATGCAATTTTTTTCTTGATTGCTGTAATTTTTTTAATTGGGGGGTGCTAAGCAACAATTTCATACCATGGCCCTTTGCAATACAAGAGCTTTTTTTCTTGCGCTGCTTTTTGGTTAAGAGACTGTCAATAGTTTTAAGAGATTTGAGACCTGCATAAGGTATTTGATACATAACACCCTTGGCCTTCATTGTAGGTTTATTATATACATGTTCACAACCCCCACCCCAGTTTTTGTTTGGTGCTCATAGCTATGGTGGTTCCCAATGCTGCTATTCTCTCACTCAAAGAAGCATCTTTGCTTACAAATCTACCAAATGCAGCCTCTTCTAATTTCTTGTCTGCAACATGTCTCTTGTCAAGATCAGTATGTGTGTTGTATGCTATGTCATGGTCTCTACAAGCAGCATCTAAAGGATTTACACCAGGATCTCCTCTGTTTAATCTATGATCCAGTTTTGTGCCTGGACCGCAATACTGATAGCCTGGAATATGTAGTTCAAATGGCAACTTGTTTATAATGTCATTAACCAGGCCCCGACCCTCAGAGACATTCCAAAATTTAGGGGGTAGAGTATTAATAATTTTTATGAGATATCCAATCCCCTTAGGGTCATTCACTATAAAATTAGACAATTTTGTGCTTATCATGTCCATAATTCCAACTTTTTCATTGTAAAAATTGTGGTTGCCAGCATTTTCCTCCCCAGCTATCACCAGCAACCTATCTACAAGTTTCCTGACATCATCAACCCACACAAATTCTTTAGGCAGGGTGTTGTATTGTTTGATTCCACTACCTGTCTTGATCTGTGACCATATGGGCTTGATTAAGTTGTTATACTTTGCCCCACTGCTCGACTTGACTCTTTTTTGTGTGGGATCATTGTTCTGGTATAGAGCATCTGATTTTATTAATATTTCTTTGTAATGTTCATAATCTTGATCTGTATAGCTGCCAGGCCTTTTCCTAGTCATCAGTTCCCACAACCCAGGTGTGCCGGGGTACTTAACAAAACCACCTTTTTCTCCGAGACGAGATTCTGAATATACAATTATATCATCTCCCATAAATGTTACTCTGAAATTGCCAATTCTATGTATGATGCTACCATCAAGCTCTGTGTCAGCATATAAGCCAAAAACCTCATCTTTGTTGTCTTTAGGTGTGGTTAAATATTTTTGAGCAAGAAGACCCAATTCAATAGGATCCTGAGTAGCTTCAATTCTTCTAGGAGCAATAGGACTAGGTGTATGAATACTGGAAAGTGGGGTGAATGGATAATCTAATATGTTCCTAGCAGCTACAGGTACAAGCTCTGTGATCAAATCTTGATTCTGCTCTGTAACAGTTTTGATATTCTTACCTAAATTATTAATAGCATCAATTACAGGCTGTTCTGTTTGTTTGTGTTTTTCATAAATTCCTCGGTTCTCTGATTTCCATCCCTTGAATCTTTTTACAAGATAATCTCTTAACTTAAGATCATCAATGACTGGTCGTTTCATGGTTGTTTATTTATGTCTCAACGTCTAGAAAATCGTTGATTTTATTTCTGTATTTGCCACTACTGGGTGTTCTTGTCATATCAATTGTGACAAACCCATAACTGTCCTGGTTCCAGCACTTGCTGCAAAACTTGGAAAAATTATTGTAGCTCAAGTCCCCACCTACATATTCATCATGTACGTGTTTGAGGTTGGTATGATCTTGATGAAACACACATATAAAATTGCTGTTGTCTCGGATCAGCTGCTTCGGTATTTTAGAAAAAGTCTGTGCCAGGTAGAAGCAATCAATGTTTTTGTGCCGCCCCTGTGTAAAGAAATTCCTAACCTTGTTTTGATTATCCAGTATAACATCATCAAACACAACAACAGAATTATCGAGACATTCGTGAAGTGGCTTAACATCTGGTTCAAAAGTGGCTATATCCAATCCATCATATAGCTTCATCAGCTGCTGATATTTTAATTGTTCCAAGCTCTTAGAGAAAACATACAAGTGCCTGTTTTTCCAGTCTAACCAGTTGGGTGCCAATAAAAAATTATCAACCATTAGTGTAGTTTTACCACAAGCAGATGGCCCGACAATAAGACACCTAATATTATCAGGCAGCAAGTTGCCATTTCTCTTATTCTGTTGTTCAGGTTCTGGCAGCCTTTTTATAACATCCCAGGTGCTCATATTATCACTTTGTTTGCATCGATCCAGCTGTTTTCCGGATGACCCAGCCATTTGACAAATAACTTGTTGCCTTTTCTGCGGATAATTTTTTCTATGAGATATGTGTCAGGCTGTTTAGTTTTGCTGAGTTCTTGTTCATAGAATCTGCCTTTGAGAATTTCTCCTCGGTGATCTTTTATTATATATGTATTAAGGGTCCCGGGTTTAACTTGAACCACTGTAAATAATTCGGTGCTCCAGTTTCTTGTAAAGCCTCTTTTGAATAAGTGCTTATATTTGCTGATTCTTACTTGATCACCCACCCTGTATTTGGCCCTTCTTGTTGTTGGCTGGTATCTAGGATAATAAACAGTGCTGATCAATTTTTGCTCATCAGATGGAGTTACTTCAGAGGGTTTCATGTTGATTGTGGAATGGACCGAGTTGTTATATTTATGTAGAAGTTCTGGAAGGATTGTAAGCCATTTATAATTACCTTGAAGTGTAAATTGTTTATACATAAGATTTTTTAGAGTTCTGTTGAATCTCTCTACAATTGAGGCCTTGAGATCACTGTAACTCGAGTAATGTTTTATTGCCTGGCTTTTAATAAATTGTTGAAACACTGAATTATAAAATTCTTTGCCATTATCTGTTTGCAAATAGCGCGGTGATCTTCCTGAATGATTGATGATTGTCCTGAAGGCTTCTGTAACACATGTTCCAGTCTTGGATTTGAGTGGCACAGCCCAGGCAAATTTTGAAAATGTGTCTATTACAGTGAGTAGATACTTGTAGCCCTTGTTGATTTTGTCTAGGTTTTTCAACTGCCCAGTTGCCATTTCAATCAAGTCGCTCTGCCATAAATCATCTATGCCCTTTGTGACTACTGGCAGTCTCTTAAAATTATGTCTGGCCTGTCTGTGTAGTTCATCAACTATAATTTCTCTAGACATAATATGTAAACAAGAATATTGCAACTATGGGGTATTCAGCAGCTGATACTGCAGGATTTTCTAAATATAATTTGTCCCCTATTTGTATTTTAAATTCCAAAGTGCCATCATCTTCAGTATAGGCTGTTTCTAATGTATTGGGATCTGTAAAATCCTCTAACTCTACACTGGTGATTTTTACTTTGTTATCAGCATTTGTTATTGATAAGGTGGGGTAGTGGTGTGCCTGTGGCTGATGCCAATATTTGATCTTGATTGGTCTCAATGTGCCCCCAACAAAAAACTGATAATAAAATTGTGCAGGGGACAGCATATATATTTTGCCACCTGGTGTAAATGGTGAGTCATATTCTTTGTTGGGGATGCTGTACAATTCAAGAATTACTGTATGTTTTGGATTCTCGATTATGCCTGTTATTTCCTTTTCTGCTGTAAGCAATCTGCTTGTTACAGATTCAAGATGCTCATTGATGGTCCTAACAACATCATCGTGGCCTGGCTTGATTTTTATGTCCACAACAAGTTTCTTGTATTGTTGCACAATCTCTTGTAGCTGGGTGGCAAAAACAGACAGAGCATTTGCTTGATTGGATTCCATGGTCCCTAGCTGTTGCTTGATATTAGCCACAATTTGTTGTAAATTTTCAACAACTGCCAATTTTGAATTTTGAGCAGTAAGATCATGGACTTGTCTTCTGATATCCTCAAACAGGGCATGCAGTTCATTAATATGTTGATTGGTTGGAAGAGTGGCCACTGTCTGAGTGAGATGTTTGATCTCTGCTTGGATATTCTTGATATCTTCTGATTTCAATATCCTATTCACTGCCCTCTTAATATTTTTAAGTTCCTGTGATGTGGGAAGATTTGATACTGTATTTTGCAAATATTCAAGTGCCAATTTCACATTATTTAATTCAGATGCATCAGCCACATTTTGCATAGCATTTTGGAGCAGGGTTATATCTGCCTGAGAGGGTGTGGATTGTTGTAAAATTTCAAGCTTTGTTTGGATATCATCGATCAAGTGATGAAAATGAGATAGCTCAGATTCAGTGTTGAGGTTTTCAAGCTTTGTGATTTGTTGCTGGACACTGACAAGAGTATCTACAATCCCAGGCAGGCGAGTTTCTTGTACATTTGCCAAATCACTTTGCACTGCTGCTATTGTACCTTCAAGATGGGTTATGGTACTTTGAATTTTTCCAAAATCTTCATATGTTTCGAGTTGCAGCTTAATATTTGCTACACTCCGAGTTATTGCATTCAAAGCATCAGAAGATGGCAAGTTGTTCATAAAATTTTCAAGTGTCTCAATTTTTTCTTTAACCTCGGCTATGGCATTGTGCAGAGGATCCAGGTTAGGTATCTGGAGTGATTGAATCTGTTCTTTTAGAGTGGAAATGACTAGATCAAAATCTTCTTCTGATTTTATGCTCTTGACAATTGTTTGGAGTTGTGTCTGGACATTATTTATCTGCTCTTCCAATTGCTGTTTCAATTGCTCAGAGTTGGTGGCCTGGGTCTTAAATTTGGCTTGAAGAGCTGCTACAGCTTCTTCTAAACTTTGAAAATTATCTAATGTTGCCAAATCAGTATATTTCTGAAGCAATAATTTAAGTTCTGAGTCAATTTTAAGGAGAGGGTCCATGCATTGTGATTGTAAATTTGTAATTTCTAATTGAAGACTGGCATTGAGTGTGGTTTGTAAAGCTTGTAAATCACTTCTTAATTTCTTGACTCTGACATCAAGCATAAGAATCTCATCACTGTGATCTTCATGTCTTGTATGGCCAAATATATCATTAGGCATTTTGTTTTAATGGTTATTTATTATAGAGTATCTGATTCTTAATTCTATAAAAAAGGGTATAAGCTTGTCATAAGATCCAGGGACCTCAATATATAAGCAGTCACCAGCGGAAACAGTATATACAGTGCCAGAAACCATGTTTGAGTGCTTAATTCTATAAATATTTCTCCCTACTGAAATCTTGACATCACCCTCAGGGGTTGTAATAAATTGCAATTGCCCACCTACAGGTAATTGGTAGTGATTTAAATTATTGTTAAATATGTACAATGTTTTACCTGTTTCTTCATCATTATCTGTAAGTATGCTGTTCAGATGAATAATTAACAAGCCACTCAGTTTAGACATTACAGATTGTAAATCAGGAGAGGGTTGTGGTGTGGGCAGGTCCATAATAGCCTGTTTTTTGAACCCAAATAAGTTCATAGGCATGTTTATTTATTTCAAATCATGCTCTGGAATTGGGCATTGATTTCCACTTTTCAAATCACAATGCCCCCAAGGTAAAGTATGCATGCCACATGATAAAATGCATCTCTTATCATCATGTGGGTCCAGGGCCACTTTTGTTACAATATTTGAAGTCAGCAAGTGATTCTCACTCTGAATTCTATTTTCTGATGTTCTGATTGAATTCTGTGATTTGATGCAATTTTTATAATCTTCAAATACAAGCTCTTTTTCCACAGTAACTCTGCCAATGCCCTTGGCCTTTTTGACAACAGCACTACATGTTTTAAAACTGTACATCTTGGCACTTAACCCAGCAAATTCCACAATAACATCGCCAAGTGTCTCATCTTTTAACTTGCCAGGCACCTTTTTGTTGTGGTGTTGTTGAATCTTTGTATGTTCAGTGGTATCAAAATATTTAAACAATTCAGGCTGTGACATATCTTGATAAACATCTTCTGTTTGAATTTCAAGAATAAAACTATCCGTGTCCATGTACAATAATTTTACACGATCACCGTAAAAAGGTTTCAGCACATCATAATACAATATTAACATATGTAATTTGGACAATTCCAATATCACAGCCCCTACATAAATAGGTTTATCAAATTTGATCTTTGTTTTCATCATGTTGAAGAGTGCCATGTGCTCATCATAAATTTTTCTGTAATTGAAATTAGGCTTTGCAACCAATTTTTTGCTCCGGCTGGGGTCAGTAATTATTTTAACATCGGTATGTTTTCTGACATTTTCAATAGTTTTGCCATAGACAGAATTCACCATCAATTTAAACAAGGCCTTATCAAATTCGCTTTTTGCAGATGTTCGAAGCTCCGTATTTGTGTCAATGTATGGTTTCAGCCATTCTGAGTGCCTGAGCCTCAAGACTTTGCCAACTTTGGTTACTTGAACACCATGTTTCATCAGGAACTGGAGGGTTTTGTAATATATGACATAGCCTTGTTTCGGCTCCAGGGTCATCATGAGCTTCTTCTGTTTAGAACCAGGTGGACACTGAACCTCGGGAATTGGGGGCAGATCAGAAAATTTATTGTGTAAATCATCTGGAAATATCAGACCAGCCTCTAAGAAGAGGCAATATTCACTGTCATCAAAATATTTAAGAACCTCAATATTAAAATCTTTAACCCACTCAAGCTCTGCATATGGCAGTTTTTGCATCATGGCGTGACCATAGAGGCTGTTGGCATCTACATACACTATATAATTTGATGGCCGTGCTGGATCATAATCAGGCATATACTTGTTATTTGCTCTGGCATATCTCTGGGAACATTGCACCATCCCTCCTCTTATACATTCCTCCATAAACAGATACTTATCTTGATCGTGGATTAGATCCAATTGCATTTTAGTTTTGAAAAACATTGCAGACCATGCTAGGCCCGGAGCACTGAAAAAATACACTGGGTCCAGTCCATAATTTTGCATGGAAGATTTTCTGAATGTCTGGATTATATCAGCTAAGAGGGTCACATCAAGTTTCAAATAAGCCATGTGATAATCACCAAATGTCTTGCATTTTAAACTTTTCCACATCAATTTGGCATGGTGATAATCTTCATCAGTAATTCCAGATCCTCTGATTTTGCTATAAAATGCTTCTTGTGGTGGCAGGGAACACTCATTAAATTTAGAAAAATCTGTAACATGGTCGTATGGATATACACCCTTCCGCCTAATTAATTTCAGGTCCTGATCTGGAAACAAGGCACGTGTGATTTTCAAGTCATCATCAGATAATTGAGTGGTCAGTGTGGCCAGGCTAGCAGATAAAAATCTGTAAGAATCAAGAAATCTTATGTGAATAGGAACACCATCAACTTTAATTATCTTGCTAATAGATATATATTTCTCATCATTTTCAGCTAAAATATTTAAATTCTGCTTCTCAAACCCCTCGTACCTGATCAAATGATGGAAATCATAATTGGATGCTCCATGGCAAAATATGGGGATAAATCTTGGTCTCTTGATCTTAATATTACAGCTATTACACAGGGCCTGTTTATATCGACCATCTGTATGAGAATGGTGATGAACCTTGATATTTGTATCTGAAAATTCACAATCACATACCGGGCATTTTTCTGCATTGTTGAAATCCTCAATCTGTTCCTCTGTTAAAGGCAACATGGGCTTTGATATTAATAAGATGTTAGATGCTATGTCACGGCACTCATTTTCTATTCTATGTGCAAATTCTTTGATGGCATCTGGTCCCATGTATGAATATTCTTTAGTAACAACACCATCCTGTACAACCATATAACAAAAACTGGAAGGTTCATGTAGCTGGTATGGTGTACTTGAAGATTCTTCTGGATCTGGGCTACAGAATGCAAGAGATTTGAGGTTCGATTCGAAATCACAGACAATATATACAGGGTGTTCCAATAAGGCTTCATATTTTTTGAATTTGCAATTTTCACTTGGATTGGGCATCACCATATGAACAGGTTTATGGTTGCCACAGTATTTCAGATGCTCAATTAACTTGTTTTTAGCAATTTCTGCATTCTCTTCCCGAACCCCCTTCACCATTTTTTGACCATCAAATACAGTTAAACATCTTCTGCACAACTTAAATATTGTATGAGTTTTGTCTAGTTGTTTTCTGACTAAAGCTTCAAGACTGTGTATCAGAGTGTAATGATATGTGCCATCCCCTTCAATTAAGAGCAGATCAATCGGAATTGCAGATTCATCATCAAGTGTACTGATTCTGAGAGGTTCTATCAAAGAATTGCCACGTCCAGTAGAACAAATAAAAACATTAATAGATAATTGTTTGCCATTGATGTGCCTGGCCCTTTTTTCAAATTTATCAATATTCGGAATAGACATTGGATATTCTAAACCCTCCATTGCATCGTCAAAAATATGTTCATGCTGTTTGTAATAACTTATTCTCTCAGGATGCCTTGAAACTAGAAACAAAGCAGCTAATATACACCACAAAAAGCATTTCTGGTCGGTGTTTTTTATATTGACCACGGCTCTTTTGTTTTTGATATTGGCAGGCAATGGCACATAAGTGGATCCTTGTAATGGGCTGAATTCAGAAATATGAACATATAACTTGTGTGATGAACCGCATAGGCTCCATCCTGACTCTTTTGCCGCAAATTCAGAGTGTTTGATATTTAATTGATCTATCAAATTGCCTATTATTGTGTCTGAATTTGAATTTGAATATACAGGTACAGTTTCTGTTATGTGGGGCTGTGTAAATTTTGTGCCATTTGGCTTCTTATATTGAGTATACAATTTGAGGGAGAGCTTATAAGAGCCATTTTGTGCATTTAGAATTGCCTGCAGATCAGAATTTATACTGTTCAAGAAATTCTCAATGCCACATCTTGGCTCTGATACAAACCGGTAATCCCTAAGTTGGGCATTAAAACTGCTATGTATGGGTGCATAGCGTGGCTGCTTTGCTGCTCTGGCATTAAGAGGTACTTCGTGTTTTCTTTTCAGACCAGAAGTAGATGGTTGTGGGGGCAATGCTGATGACTGTACATAAGAATTACACTTATGCCATTTGTAATATGCCTTGCTTAATATTTTATGGCATCTTGGACATATTTTCATGGCCTTTCTGCATTTCCTAGAGTTACAAATACGGCAATGCCTAGCCCAATGAGAACTAGATATATTTTTATTACACTGATTGCAATATTTTTGTTTTGGCATTTTTTTCTTGTTGTTTATTATATAAGATTTTCTGGGCTTCAATTCAAAACTTTATACTTAATAAAAATATCAGTTGGGTTCAGCAGTTAATGGCTGAGCTGGTGCTTTTATACCCAAACAACAGCAGTAACTAGGTTTTGGTGATAGTTTTGCTGATGTACAACACACTTCACCAGGTTTAAAACCTCATCTCTATATCAACTAAATACAATTCAAAATTGGATTTTGAACTGTGCAATAAATATTCTGTAAGTCTCACTTGTGTTTATATTAACAGAACAAGACAAAACCAGAATTGTATTCAGGATTGCATGTTTTCATACAAAAAAGCCATATTTTTGACAAGTTTATAAACAACAATCATACAGATATAACTTTTACACACATGGCCGAATCTGTCTGAGCAGAGGAGAAAGAAGTGTTATTCTCATAGGTGAGAAATCGTATGTTTATGATGTGAGAAATGAGAGGGTCACGGAGCAGTTCTAGAGACCCGATTCAAACACAGAAACCCCTTTGATTACAAAGCAATAATACCAACACTTTGCTGTCAGAGAGGTCCCAGACACTCTACCAGCTTTGAAACCTCAACTGTATTATCAGCTAACAGTGAATATCTCATGTGTGGACAGTTGTACGTATTTCAATCTTTTATCAGGACTCGAACCCAAAGCCCCTTACAATGCAACAATATTAACACTTCTCAATATGGAATATGCCCACATTTTACTGGGTTCTGAGACCCTTATGCAGACAAAATTGGATTTTGAACTGCCATAATATTTTCTAAGTCTTTGCCTAGGCTCATATTATCTGAACAGAATTGCTTTTAGCACGAGGGGGGTACAGTTCATTGCCACTGTGTGAAAATATGTTTTTATCGATGTTACATTTTCCTTGTTACGGACATGTTACACGCACAGAAAGATTAATGACCTCTTCAGTGAATCACACAGAAAAATCATTATTATCCCCTTCTAGCGTCTCTTGCGTGCCGGCAAAGCACGCAAACAATTAATTATGCTTACCCGCTTCTTCTCCTATTGTATGGCTGAGCGAGTGGTTATAAAACATGAAAAAATAAGGAAATTCAGTTTTTATACAATATATTATTGTAAAACATTTTTACCAAGATTTCAGATTTGGGGGCTATCAACTAACAATAATTATTCAAAATCTCACTTGTGGACATATTATTTTGCCACATGTTTTCAATCTTTTATCAGGACTCGAACCCAAAGCCCCTTGTTTACAAGACAACAATATTAACATTTTGCCGTCAGGAGAGGCTTTGCATTTTATCAGGACTCAAACCCGAGCCTTTTGCTTACAAAGCAACAATATTAACATTTTGCAATCAGGAGAGGCTTCACATTTTATCAGGACTCAAACCCAGAGGCCTCCTGATTGCAAGGCAATAAAAACCATGCACCACACTCCACTGGGCCTCAGAACCCAGTAACTATAAGCTTTATATTAATATACATGGCAGAATCAATCTGAGCTACACTAAAATTCAATTCCTGGGATTTTGACAGAAAAACACACTATAAGCAATAAGATCATACGGGAACTTGGCATAATTTTAAGTGTAAGCAAATCTGTCTGAGAGGCTTTCACCCTTTCTACACTAGAATTCAAAATTCTTAAAATTAAGAGCATATCACACTGGAAGAATTGGGGTATAGGCCCCCTCTTGGCTTTGTCTTAAGTACGAGTAAATCTATCTGTTGAGCCCTCGCCTTTTCTACACTAGAAATTCAGAATTTCTTAAAAATCAGAGCATATCACACCTGAAAAATTGGGGTATAGGCCTCTCTTGGCTTTGTCTTAAGTACGGGTAAATCCATCTGTTGAGCCCTCGCCTTTTCTACACTTGTAAGTGGTCCTGTCCGTAGTACAAGTGTAGAAAAGGCGAGGTGTAAGTTGTCCTGTCCGTACCGTAAATACAACTACTGGACAAGGCCGGAAAAATTCCAACCTTAGATCACCCACCCAGGAAATCAAACCTGGTTCAGATGCTCTACCGACTAGACCACCGCAGCTCCATGGCGCGAACAACTGGTTAGAAAATAAAGATGTAGTGCATTTATTATTTCGAAAAACTGAATCGGATTCAAAGCTTTTTAAAGGGTGTACAAAAAATACAAAAGACACATTATGGCATAGGAATTTTTCTAGTTCAAAGTGGTGCTACTGCGGGGCAGAAAAATACAGGGCGCCCAGTCACCACGGCGACTGAATTTTCAAATTCTATTTTTAATATTTCGAGTTCAATTATGGAAATTTCTATTACCTTCTTTATTAAAAAATAACGAATGCAGTATTGTTCTTTAATGTTTGTATGTTTTCTTTATCACGTGCAACATTAAATCAGAATTATAAAAATGGCATTATTTTTTTGGCACTGTTGCAAGCCGAATTTTCAAATCTGCGGCAATATGGTAGAGTTGGCCATGTATTGCATAGTTATTCACGCTGTTACCGGTTAAGCCGTCTTTAGGAAGGCTACTCCGGCGCAAGAATTAATTAATTTTTATCCAATTTTGTATTAATTAATAAATAAAATCATTCAAGTTCATATTTCAAAATGTGTAGCTTTATCTTAGTTGGATTCATGGCTTTCTTAGCTCGTATTTGTAAAAGAAAATGGGGCTTGTTCCTGAGGAAGGGGGGGGGGGGTGCTTCCTGAATTACAAGGAATGATCGTACAGCAAGAATAATACAAGATTTAATTATTAATATGTTCAAGGTGCGGCGATTTTGTGATGTGAGCCGTATGTGGAGTGGCGTTGTCATGAAGCAGACGACTCCTGTGGTAGTCACGTGTTAAATCTGACGCAACAACTACAAGCACCAGCGAGTCGACATCATGAAGTGCCTCTGCGCGTTCAATGACAACATACACACGAACCAATCACGAAAATGCCACTCACTGAATTATGGCTGCAGTAGGGAAGCTGTAAAGGAAAGGTAACAAACATCCTTGCGGGTTCTTGCGTGGCATGTGCTCCAACATCCACCATACAAACCGGACCTTGCTCCGAGTGATAAACATATTTTTCCTCATTTGAAGAAGCATCTCGGAGGACGCCTGTCTCACTCGAATGATGTTCTGCAGCACAAAGGGTTTGGATCCGACAGCAGGACCTCGAGGTCTGTGAGACAGGCATGACGAACCTCGTGAAGCGCTAGAATAGATGCGCGAACCGAGGAGGAGACTATGTTGAGGAGTAGTGTATGAAGTATCCTCACGTGCGTCCGTTTGTACACGTCTAATAAATACACACTGGAATTTACAGGTTTTGTATTCTTTCTTTTCGATCATCCCTCGTAGTTCCAGTTTTTTCTACCCCTGGTGCTACTACAGATTGATAAACGTAGTTTATGTATGGTATGTTCCAGATAAGGACAGAGAGAGAAAGAGAGCGAAGAGACAAGGAACACACAAAGAGAAACAAATATAGACCGAAAGAGAAATGGGGAAGAAAATAATGATTTTGTTTTTTAAGTCCACTTTATGTCAGATGGGATAATCGAGACTTGATCTATCGCTTAAAGTGGGAGCCATAGCTTGACACATTGTAGTGTGACAAGAGGACACTCCTGCGGGGAAGTTTCCAGCAAACCCTGAGATCGGTATAACTTTGGTTTCTCCCGCTAAAACATTGGTCCACTAACAAGTATTCCTAAGAAAGTGACATGCAGCATCTGATTCGTTGCTTTTTCTACGTGCCCCCGCCATGGGCGTCGCGATTGGGGCCGAGCCTCCTAGAAATTGTTATGGTTCATTTCAAGTTGCTAAAAAGCAGAAAGGTTGTTATTTATTGATTTAGTTTATTTTACTTTGCCTTTCTGCCACTTTTGGTTAATCGCGAAAATGATGAATGATGCGATGATGAAGGGCCATTTACAAAGAACACTCATGCCCGCTGCTACGCCATGGGCGTCTGGCGGAAAGTTTGCTTGAATATTCATCATCACTGTGACACGCTAATGAATAGAATTTGCACCCGTATCCTGCGGAAGGGCATGCTCGTGCTGACATCTCGTTGCGATAGATGAGAGCCTTTTGTCACCTTGGCCTCGCAAATACAAACACAGCACAGTCAACGACCTACTAGTCGTAAACGCCCATTTTATGATCCAACGCTCATCGACGTGGGGAATTCTCTCTCCAGCTAGCGTGCATAGTGCGGCCTTTCGGATTCGAACCCCGTGCACGCATCACGTAATTAAGTGGTCTTCGAGGCACTGCGATGAATGTCGTGCGAGAACATGCCCCAAATTCCAACGGCTAAAGAAGGTACACTTTTGAGGAAGCTTTCGAGCAGAAGTGACAAGCGTCACTTACAAACGAACTTGCAGTAATTAATCTATCAAAATAACAAATCCATAATTCTTGACTTTTATATCTATTTTCTTTACCTTTATTTATTCGATCCCTACTTAGGTAAAATTGGAAATTAGCAATGAAGAAAATAAATATTTATTTAATGAAAAACCCCTATCAAAAGACCAGTCAAGTTGAAAACTGAAGCTGTATTTAACAAGAGAATTAGACTTGCTGTATTTATTAATGCATCCTGGACTGCATTTGGCACACTTGCGAGGCTCTGACGCTTAAACTCACAGCCAGTATAATCTTATGTGGGCCTCGTGTTATCATCCCTATATATTCGCGATTAGCCAATGGGGAGAAAAAGTGAAGTAAAATAAACTAAATCAATCAATCAGTCATTGTGATAGCAAAATTCTTGACCACAAGTTTCATTTCTTGACTTTTTATTGACCTCTTGACCTACTTCTTGATTTCCTTACTTTTTCTTGATTTTCATGACTGGTAGATACCCTGTTAATGCAACCTTTCGTAAAGTTGAAGTCCTGATTCGAACGACACTTTATTTCAAAGGAAGTTCCGAAAACCAGTTCCCCTATGACAACCATCAAGTACAAGTGGAGCCCAGTATACCCCCCCCCCCTCAAACCTTTCCCACCAATAGCGTCCGTTTTAGGAACATGTCAAGTCCACGTGGAGTATGTTGCCAATTAAGTTTCTTTAGTGATTTCATAACGTGAGGTTCAGGTTATTTTTGCTAGGTTGTGTTATTGTGTTGTGTTATTTATATATATATTACATACAATGTGGAGACCTTCGTGTTTGGTGTCTAAAGTGATAACAGCGCTTCTCAGATAGACAGGTTCTGCCCGAAACCAGATACGCGTCCGGTCGGCTTGCTCTCGAACTATGTCAAAGATATCTAACTGGCGTTCGAATCAGGACTTCAACTTTACCGGAGTGACACGACAAGCTGCACCTGTCGCTTGGACTGCGCAGTGATTTTTTTTTAGGGAGCTTGCAGACCAAAGTGACAAGCGAAACGGGGATTTCACACCGAAACGACAAGCGACACGAGACCCTCCAGTCTATAAGCAAGCATTTCCCAACGTATCCGGGAACAACAGACCGAGGCGACACGATGCACGACAAAACGGACTAGTACGAGCGACACTCTCGTGTCGCCTCGGCTCGGAAGGTTGCATTTATTTCTGATGGTTTCTTGTCATTTCAGTACGAAATCTCCCTTATAGACTGGATGGGCCCTTGTTGCTCGTCACTTAGGTGTGAAAAGTCCCTAACACCTGAAATTTTGGCACGTTGAAATACACCTCTGGCGGTTCTGCATTTGCAGCTTGGGAGCGAGTCGTGACTTCCAAAGAATCCAATCAACAATTCAGCCAATGACGTCATCTCAGCCCAGCAGTGAGCTGGAGATGCTCCGAAAGCAAGACGAAAGGTCTTGCCTCACATCTCGAAATAACAGATGTGAAAATCTGACGTTGAGCTTCTAGGAACTATGGCAAACAATAAGAACATTGTTGTTTAATTCCTTATCAATCATTGTACACACGCACTTTTAACATCATTCAATTTCTATTGATGTCTGTAAAACATACTTAATCGCCATACTGGTGATTTCACACTATCCCGGTGATCTCTAGAGTAAGCGAACGAAAACAAGTCCTCTGCGCAAGTAGGTCTCGAGAGGGCTGGCCAATGAAGACGAGAGAGGAAACGCGGCTGCAGCTACCAGTTTAAAGCAGCGCGCACTGCTTCGCTCCGCCACTCGCTTTCTCCCCTTCCCTACCGTTATGCGCGATCTTGCTCCACAGATTTCCGAGACAGTGTGTACTTAGAGCGTTTTGTGTAGAATTATTTCTTCTTTCCATGTACTATAATGTACGAACTACTGTGCGTGCTCGTCTATTGTCGTCTCGGATATGGACTACTACTGCTGCTACTACGACACGTGACATACGAAGTGGTGTTACTTACATCTCTAAATGCCATGACTGTTAGGTGAGTCAGGTATGGGCGTGACCTGGGTCCTTATTTTGGAGGGACAGAATCGAAGTTATGGCTTAACTTGGAGAGCAAACTCCAATAGTTTTCTATCCCATAAAAATAGTACTACCCAGGATTATTTTATGAATAACTGTTACATTGGCAAATCACAAATATTATTCTTCATTACTATGCTCCTTAGGTCTCAGGATATTAATAACAGTAATTAACCTGATGATTTGGGGGGCAAGTGGCCCCTTGCCCCCACCAAGTTACGCCTATGGCACTTAGCATTAAAATTACGTTCAAAGATTCCCGAAACAGCAGATTACGTGGTATCTAGTCTGAAGTACAAACTCCCTTCGAGCTTTACGTGAAACTCCGGCAGTAGTCTGTGGAAGCGTGGATGCCCGCATAAGGTACTTTTTAGATCATATTTTTCACGATAAACTACTTTACGAAAACTCTAGACTGCGCTAATTACTTTCTCGAATCTTCAAACTTACTTCCACGATAATTTCCAGTATTCTATAAGACTTCCTAATGTTCCTGTAAAACCTGTGAAAATCGTTAAACGTTCTGAACCGATATCTTTGAACGGTGACAAGGTATACAAGTTCTGAACAAATTTCTAGATTGCGTGAACTAAGTGGTCATTAAATCTTAATTTGATCCTATTATGAGAGACGAGTTCGGAACTGCTTCATTTTGCATGGTGCCTGCAAAACTTGCCAATCAACGCCACGATTTATAGCCTGCGTAGTGAAGAGTCGGGAACAGCCTGGTAAAATCATCACCATCCCAAACGCGTTTTTGACGAAAGGGCCAAGGTCAGCCGGAACAACGTACGATGAATCAGGCGTTGCGAAATTCCTCGATTACGAGCTCTAGTGGCGTCGGATTCAAGTCGCCTGTTCAAGTGCGTCGTTAAGTGTGAGGAGAGGATGCTGTTTTTCGTTAGCTTTGAAAACCATACAAGGCATGGCGTTCAGGGACGGGGGGTTGAATTCCCTGGAAATGTAAGTCATCGTTTCATTATACAGGGTGGGACGAAAGTCACTATGGAAAGATATTATGACTGTGAAAGGAAATGCGGTAATGAATGTACACACTGTATTAAAGAGTGAATATTACAAGAATACCTGTAAGAATGAAAGAACGTGGCATTTACCTGCATAATTCGGTCGGATCTCGATCGGAAAACCTGACCCCTAATCACAGTATTGGGACTGAATGGCCTCTATTACGAATTATTATCACACACTGCAGGATAAACATAGCTCTTAACGTATGACAATATTATACGTCTATTTCGCTTGCGAATAATACATTTTGCATTATAAATAGTACTCGATCATACATCATTTGGCCCCCGGTGTACTAGTTTTTTTTAAAATCAGAAATCAATTGTAATTGCAATCATCCGGTGGATCCAGTAGAAGACCCGTCCAATAAAATGAGAACAATAGAAATACTAGTTTAGTACTTTATAATAATTATTGACTTTTATTATCATAACTACAATTCACATTTGTATCAATGATCCGACATTAAAAATTCGCCGAGCTGTTTGTGTTTAGCCTGAGATGACAGTATGGAATTTTTAGTACAATAGGAAAGATCATCGGTTGATCCGCCATCATTATTTGTGGGCATTGAGCTAACCGGACATAACATTGTTGTATTGTTACGAGGGGCGTATCATAAAGAATTACACTTTATTGTTTTAAGGCAAAATGAAATGGCGTAATTCCACGCACTGCGCAGGATGGGCGCATAGGTACCTTGTCTACCGCCAGGTGGCAGCACTGTGTGACAGTGCGTAGTCTCTGGCCTGTGCAGCCGTCGAAGCACAACGTCACGAGTGCTGTTGCGGACAACATGGAACAAGATGAACGTGGTCAACGATGGACGAGTTGGTTTTTGTGGAAGGAAGGGGAAACAACGGCACGTATCCATAGACGGTTAGTGGCTGTGTGTGGCGAGTATGCAGTGTCACGGAAAACGGTGTATAATTGGGTAACTGGCTGAAAAAACGGTCAAACGTCGACGGAGAAGGGAAAGAGTCCAGGGCGATATGTGAGTGTGAAAACAGAGGCAAACATCGCGCGTGTGGAAAATGTCATACTGGAGAACGGGCGTGTGACGTTTACGGAACTGGAGAGGATTACGGGATTAAACAGACGAACCCTGCAACGCATTGTGCACAGTGACTTGAAAATGGGTAAAGTGTCAGCTCGGTGGGTACCGAAATGTCTTAACGCATGCCACAAACAACAACGCGTAGACATTTCCAGGGAGCTTTTGGAACTTTACGACCAGAATCCAGCTGATTTCATGGGGAAGCTTGTGACAGGTGATGAAGTGTGGCTGCATTACCACGAACCGGAAACCAAATCCCAATCCATGCAGTGGAAACATAAGGGTAGGCCCCCACCCAAGAAATTCAAAACAGCGCCCACGGCTGGAAAACAAATGGCCACTGTGTTTTGGGATAGTGATGGCATCATCCTCATTGATTGGCTACCGAGGGGAACCACCGTTAACAGTGCAGTCTACGTGGCAACACTGACGCGGTTGCGTCGTGCAATTCAAAAGAAGAGGCAAGGCAAATGGGGCAAAGGTGTGCTTCTCCAACATGACAATGTCCGGCCGCACACCAGTCGTGAAACAACAGCTGCTATTGACCGACTGGGTTTCAAGGTGTTACCACATCAAGCATACTCTCCCGATTTGGCACCGTCCGATTTTCACTTGTTTGGCGCCATGAAGAAGCCCCTGCGTGGTCACCATTTCAACAATTGTGAGGAACTCCACGAGGCTGTCCAGCGATGGGTGCACACAACTCCAAAGAACTGGTTTCAAAATGGTCTCGAACGACTTCCACACCGCTGGCGTAAGTGTCTACAGCTCCAGGGGGACTATGTTGAGAAAGTGCATATAGCCGATTAAATGTATCTATGTCTGTATGTATCAAATACAATAAAGTGTAATTCTTTATGATACGCCCCTCGTACATACACATGCTTATTAAATAACTATTATGTAGGCAAACAATTCAGAATTTATACATTGGAATCACCAACTGATTCACTGAGCCACTTCTCTCGTACATCATTGCACCACTGTCGCAACCAAGCTACCCAATTTAAACTACTCTTCTTTTCATTTAACAGGGTGGTCTCTCTAGGACCATGAAAAAATTCAAGTATAATTCCCGGTTTTTAAGGCGAACTTTCCAAACATTCAGAGGTCCAAGCAGATGCTTCCTCTATTTCAACTTTACCGCCTCTCACCTCCCCCCCCAATACACAAATATATTAACAATATAAATGTTTTTTTGTGATTTCAATGTATCCAAAAATTCTATCTAGGTAATTCAATTAAAACGGTATATATCCTTTACACCGCTGAGCGGGTTTTCGAAAGTAATCCCTCTCTGGTCACCGCCTTTGCTCGCGATTTTTAAACTTTTATACCTATTTAAGAAAAACATTATATCTCTGAGACTATTTGAGCAATCTGCTTCGGGTAACTTTTGTTTTGCAGCTAGATCATCAGGGCATGCAACCGTGCAGGAATCAAAACGCCACAGCCAATAAGAGGGGTTAAGTGGGCCGCGGCCCCCAACTTTCAATGAAAAATCATAAAAACTGGGAGTTTCTTCACATATTCGATAATGTAATGCACCCAGTTACATGAAATAACTTTCATTCGGTTGCGAAAGGACCATTCTTTGAAAATAAGGCTAACGTTTACCTCTGCTTCCCTAAATAGCGCGGAAAGAGGGGCAAACTACCCATTTCTATGATTTTTTCATCGAAAATTGGGGGCCGCGGCCCACCCAACTCCTCTTAATGGCTTTGTCGTTTTGATTCCTGCACAGTTGCATGCCCTAATGTTTTAGCTGCAACACAAAAGTTACCCGAAGTAGATTGGTCAAATAGTCTACGAGTTATAACATTTTTTGTCAAATAAGTGTACACATTTAAAATTCGCGCCAGCTTCCATTCGTAACTTTGGAGTCGGGGGGTCCTGGGTGGGTGGTTTTTTTCCACATGACATTTCAAAGTGTTATCTGAACATCTGTCAGCGTTTACAACCTCACATGAACTTTTTAATCAGCACGATGGGTTACCAGTGACCCATCAGCCGACTACGCCTATATTTTCTATGTGTCACATGTGACCCATTGGCCGAATACAGGATATACGAGGGTCGTTCAAGTCAATCGGGGACTTTTTTTTTTAAAAAAAAAAGAAGAAGAACAAATTTCAAAGTGTGGTAACTGGATTTATTTTTCCACATAACCTCCTGCTACAGTGGACATTTCCACTCAATTTTTTTTACAACAATTTTAAAAACTACACCCTGGAAAAATGACCCCTGCAAGTTCTCGCGTTTCTCTGCGTCCAGTTTAAGGCAGAAACGAGACTTCCAAAGTTGCGAGGCTAGCGTTGCGCTGAAAACACGCCGCCGCCATGTTACTACGTCACTCCTTAGGGAGAGCTCTTTGTCGTCTGCTTCGAGCGTCCAGTTCCGGATGGGTAGCTCACGGTGAGCGAACACGTGCAGCAGTTTTACAAATCTGTACCGATTTAAATAATGGAAGAAGGGGCGATAGGAGAAAGGAAAGCTATGCTTTGTAATGATCATTCTTCTATGAAATATCCCTGCTGCTCACGTGCAAGATAAATGAAAGGGTTCAGCTGCGTGTGTGTTCTCAGGCCATGCGAAAAATATTGCTTATAAAATTGGTTGCTGACCAGACACTCAAAAATATTTTTTAAACTTACATTTATCGCTATTTACCGTAACCTATGTAGTGCAAAATATGAATTTTCACATTCTTCACTTTATTTATAAAGCCTATTTAACTTTCTTTTCCATAAAGCAATTTCAGTTTGTGTACCATTACTGTTGCGCAAATTAGGATCAAATATTTTTGTGCAGATTACATTAGTTGCACAGTACATATCTATACTTAGTTTATGTATAATTATTACAAGGAAATAATGTGTATAACCATGGGCGTATTTAAGGGGGATTCAACGGGTTCGACCCCCCTTTTTTGGTTCACTAAAATTACCAGTTTCCTTGTTCTATCCGCTTGTTCATAAAAAATTCCTTCGGACTTATTTCATTCTCTTAAATTAGAGACGTATAGGACGGGATACGGATGGGAAGGAAATTTCGTAATTCCACACACCAGATGGGACTGCAGACCAATATCTGCAATTTCCTGATAGTTTCGGAATTTCTGCGATAAGAAACTACATTGAGACTGTCAAATCAGTTATTTTTTCCCCCTCGATTCATATTAAAGAAATTTGATTCTTAAAAACGTAGTGACACAAGATGAACAGAAAAGTATCAATACTAATAAGTAGTGTGACTACATACACACAACTTTGTCGGGTCCAGTACCCCTTCCCCCCCCCCCCGCTCCCCAACAAGCTTCCGGCCAGCAGCGTCCTGGATTTTCACTTACGAAATAAAGCAACCCTAATCATACCAAAAGTTGATCCATCCCTCCCCCCGTGAACTATATATACGCCCATGTGTACAACAATATCCCATACTGAAATGGTACGATATAATTATTTTGAATTTTGTAATGCGAAAAAAGCCGCCTCATCTCGTTACCCCGAACGCATTAATTGGTTGGTTCACAACTTCACCACTAAGGATCCTATCGAGACGAGACATGGTAGCCTTAGTCTCGTTCTCGTTGAGAGTTGTAAATGTCTGCCTCGTGTTTATTTGTAAATGTCTCATTGACAGTCTCGTCTCAATTTATAAACATCCGTCTCGGTTTGGGAGGGCAATTCTCGTTCTCGTCTCAAGTCTAGAAAACTATAGAATTAACAACGTATGCAAAGGCTTATCATTATAAATACAAAAAAAAAACCTTTTTTAATATATATATATTTTTTTGAGACTCCTCGTTTCGACGGTACAGCCCTCGAAAACTAAATATTATCCTGCTTATATATGCAAACCAAACCGCAGATTCAGAATTACCAGGAATGAACTGTCTTTGTAATTATTATACACAAAATTCATGATTTATCTGAGGAAGTCGCATGTTCCAGGTTTGACTCGACCTGAGCATGACTGTTTCCTTGTGAGTGACATTTCATTGAACTGGAAATTGTTACATGGGAGGATGCTTGCTCGAGACTTTGGGGACAGCTAGGGGGATGCTTCTATTGTTAATGTTAGTGTTGTTCACGAGACGAGGCATGTTCCGTCTCGTCTTATAAAAGGAGATGGGACAAGTGAATGATTTCGAAATGAGATGGCAGAAGAAAAAGTTCGTCTCTTTTCATGGCAGGTTGGGTGATACTTAGATTGTGCAGTTGGTGGTAGTGTGTGTGTGGGGGGGGGGGGGTGTACTCCTGCACCCCGACTTCGAATACTGCTTGTAGTCATTCATCTTCATTGTAGCGATTAGCCAAAAGTGGGAAGAAATGTGATGTTAGAGATGATACATAATAAATTAACCATGCGTTCTCATCGTTGCAGTTAAACAAAGTGAACGGAAAAGCGACGTAAAAGTAGGCTAAATACAAAAATTTGCAATATATATTAACTGAAGAAAACTGTCATTTAATGCAGGAAATTTAAAAACTCAGTGTACCTTTTTATACCGTATTTCTGCTCATGCAGAAATTGGCGTATAAACCAGTGTGTTCTAAAAGTATTACCTTAAAATTTGTGAAGAAAATATTATGACGAAAATAATTGTAATTCCAGAAAAGGCATTCCTATAACTTTAAGTTCTTGCAAGTCAGAACTAACCTATGGATTCTCAATGAACAAGGTTGTTCACGTGTTCAGCCATTGATTGTTACAAGGTTTGCTTTGTCACCCTAATGGGAAAACCCAATACCGAGTGGCTGAATTACAGTAAATACTACTATACTGCTAGGGCATAATTCAACTCCAAGAAATGGAGCACAGATTTTTGCACTGGAAGTTGTAAGATACTTGTTTTACACAGTAACAAGTGAATTTTCTGTCGCTTCCGCGGCTCATGCTAAGTTGACGGGACGAGCAGAAGCCCCGCCTGCACGCATTTCAAAGTGATGACGTCAGAGGACCTCCTGTCTGTGGAGAGGACGTTTTCAAATCCGTGACGTAGTAGGTGAATTTCAGCGGTGTTTGAAGGTGTGTTTCTCGAGTACCGAAACAAATATCGCCGAGATATTTTGCACATCTCATGTTTGTGTCATTATCTGTAAAATGAATGGATTTAAAACGTTTTTCATGTCAAAGTGGAAATGTCCGTTATACACTTATCCCAGCGTTTAACTAACGACTGGAATGCTTCGGCATAGAAAGATTTATCATTACGGCGGAACCATTGTAGGACAGCATTCTTCACTTCATCATCAGTGTTGAAATGTTTTCCTCTAAGGAATTCCTTCAGGGGTCCAAACAGGTGAAAATCACTTGGCGCTAAGTCAGGACTATAGGGGTGTGTGGTAATATCTCCCAGCCGATTTCCTGGAATGTTTGGAATGTGCGTTGAGCGGTATGCTGTCGTGCATTGTCTTGCAAAAAGTGAACACCCTTTGTGATGAAACCCGGACGTTTCTTCCATAAACTCTTATGCACATCACGCAGAACACTGCAGTAATACTCACTGTTGATAGTATAGTATTGATACTTGCAATTTCACGACAGGTTATGCGACGATTGTCCAGGATCAGCTGCTCCACGCGCTGAATGTTCCCAGGAATGACTGTGATCCACCACGACCGGGATCGTCAGTAATAAAGATACGGCCATCTTTGAAGCGCTTACACCATTCAAATGTCTTACTGCGACAGAGTGTCTCATCACCGTATTGAGCCTGAAGTCTTCTGTAAATTTCAGCAGGTTTTCAGTCCTCGTTCACTAAAAAACTTCATCACAACACGCTGTTCCATGTAGACATCCACACTGTTGTCCGCCATCTTGAATAACGGTCTATGCAGAAGCGCGGGAAATAAGCGCCGCCTACCAGTAACAGCACACAGTTACCAGTTCCTACTGCATACAAAACCTCCAGCCTAGGCGTCTATTTAAACCTGGAAAAAATATAAGTCCCCGATTGACTTGAACGCCCCTCGTACTTACTGTATGTATATATATTATTTCAAATATTCAATTTAAAGGGTGGAGTTTAAATTTGCCATTTCACATACTCAGACTGGAAATACATCTACAAACACAAGTCACAAATGTTACGGAATATACTAATCTAAGAAAAATTGTTAATTGATAAGGATTTCAAACTCAAATCTACCTAATCAACTTCAGGATATCTTATCTTGCAATAATCTTCCGTCTGTCAGATAGATTGTTCTGCAAAGGACACTAGCAAAGCAAAAGAAATGAGAGAATTCTGTTTTATTTTCCACGCAGCTTCCTTTTTATCTTCCTTGATAAACATAGGAGCTACACTGTGAAAAACTCGGGGCATTTGTAAAGGTATGAATTCATTTGGATTAATAAAAGTTGCAATTTTTCACGTCTACGGAGAAAAATTCACGCAGAATTTCCGGAATTCCCGGGGAGTAGCCACCCTGTTTCATACAAAACGTACCATCAACAAAATGTACCAGCAATAAAACGTACCTACCATCTGGACGGCTACCTGCGAAGGGTCTTCTAATAAGTCTTAAAATATCTGCGATGCGCCAAAACGTACCACTTGATGGGACGGCATCAAAAATCGTGTCGTTATTACAGTTCCACACTGTTATTCGAATTTCCGGGTTTTGCAACCAACTATTCACAAAGTAATCAAAGAAAAGGGTTAGCTTCGCTGATTCTGGGGTTTGAGAGTGTATTTCCAGCCATCCATCATAAACTTCCTCCGTTTTTAAGAAACTCAGAACGGCACACATGCGTATATGCAAACGGATTTCCTCATTCTCTCGATACTCGACCGAAAGTCCTATATCTTGAACTTTACGCCAAATGAATTTCTTAAAATGGAAGAAGCATCCACTGATTTCTATCGAAGGAAACACTTCGCGAATCGCAGATATGGCTGCCAATTTGGGAGCATGAACCTATAAATTAACCTAACTCAAGGTCAAGTTAGCTGGGTGCTGATTCGGGTAGGCAGATAGCGCAAAGTATTGGAATGTCTGACATGTCAAGGGCGAGTTCAAGCAAATGTTTTGAAGTTATTGGTGGATCCTTCACAGGTAGCTCGTTTATCTGAGTGGTACGTTTTGTCGGGACACTGTTTAATATATCTAACATCTGAATCTCCTATGACTGTATATTTATATATACTATTCTTATTTTTTCATTACATTCACTAATATAATAACAAATTGTTCTGTATACCCGAACAAAATATGAAAAATATACACAACTGTCAACTTAGACTAATTACGAACAACTACGAACCTAATGATGTAGTCCCATAAAATGTACACAATGTTTGAAAAAGACCAATATGTAATTGTAATGAATTACGATTAGACTAATAACACGCAAATAAAGTGTTTAGCACATAAAAAGGGAGAACTGTAATTATGAACGCGACCGGCGAAGTTTCCTGCCCCCTATCCAGCGCCCTTACAACGCTACAGCAACGCTACTCGCTCCGTAGTGCCTACAAGACCGCTCTTGCACAAATACGGCAAATAGATATTCTGCTATTTGATGGTTCAAAATGTCACCTGTCACCATAGCACGTAGAAGTATGAAGAGCGCATCAAAGTGCATTTGCAGAGAACAAAGCAGTAACGTTCTCTCTATATGACGGTTGATGGCTAATTTCGCATCCGTGTAGAGAAAGGTTGCCCGCCCGCCAGGCGCGATGCAGTATTTGGGGAAATACCACGCGGAGGCCTTGACACATTCAGAGCAAGACCGCAAAGCGAGACGCGAAAACGCGCCAAGTAAGCCAGTGCAAAAAAATACGCTAAAAATACCGCAACACAAAAGCCAAGCCCGTGCACCGGGTCAGTTTCGGGGAGATTCCAACGTGCCGTGCTGCTGACGTAATGGAAAACAACAGTTTTTTTTTCTTTTTGTGCAGTGCAAAAAGGGGATGCTGGAATTTAGATTACAATGCAAAAATTCTAATGTTGTGTTCTTTAAATAATAATTTGCATATTGTTGGAACTTTAAAAGGGCAGTACGATTGATTGATTGAGTTGGTGTTTTAAGTCCACTTTATGCACAGTAAGGCTAATCGGGACTGGCCCTAAAGTTTAAAGTGGGATCCGAACCACTATGCGCCTTCACCGGGTATCGAACCCGGGACCCCTTGATTAAAAGGGCAGTACGAATGATATATCTTGAGCCTCTTGTATGACTAGATTCAACATGCTTGCGTTGAAATTAAAACAAATACAATTGAATTGGAAACGAATAATATTTGATTTGCGTCATTAACTTTCACCTACTGTTTGGTTCATTTTACTTCCCTTTTCTGTCACTATTGGCGAATGGAGAAGATGAGGATGAATAGTGACAAGATTAAATCGATGAAGGGACAAACCCGCATGGACAGCACAGAAATCCCGCAGAGGATTATAGTGGCTGAGAGTCTAGACGCCAGAGGCTTCGCTCTGATTGGCTGTTACACAGATTTCAGCATCTAAAAAATTTGCAACTGAGTTGCCATCAAAAGTGGAGTAACATCATAATTGATGTTGCACAATACCTAATCCAGTGTTACAGGCCTTCATACTTGGTGTGGTGTGACGGCAAATAGTGTAACAGGACAACAAAGTTGGTTTTAAACAACGCCAATTCCGCATTAACAGAAAAAAGGGGTGTCCCGTGGCAACTCAGTTGCAATTAGAACACGGTCTAATCGTCAAAACCAGTCTAGCAGCCAGCCAGGCAGCCATCATTTCCAGCTATGTAGCTAGTCCAGCGCGAACTAGAGCATTCCTACCGGAAATCAGGTTCGGTGTGATTCGGCGTCGAGGGTCTCGGTGTTGTTGAGAGAGTAAACTCAGACATTTGCCGCTGAGAGAGTTAGAAGTGCGTGTAGGTAAGTCCTTAACTCCAGGCATCTTCTGTGACGTCACACTTGACAATTTATGACGTGGGTGTTCACACAAAACTGGATCAAAGCGAAGTTATACATTTTTTTAAAATCTGGTTGAGTTGAGTTGGTGTTTTAAGTCCACTTTATGCACAGTAAGGCTAATCGGGACTGGACCTACAGTTTAAAGTGGGTTCCGAACCACTTGTGCCTCCAACGGGTATCGAACGCGGGACCCCTTGATTACAAGGCAATGACGCTACCACTGCGCCATGGGGGAGGCCCTTTAAAATCTGGATCTGATAAACAGAAAAGTTCAAACGTTATTTCTCCCTATCTTTCTCTCGCTTTATGCAGAATATGAGCGATAGAGAGAAGAAAAAGAGAGGGAGAGATCGAACAAGCGAGAGAAAATAAGGAAAGAAGATAGGAATCCTTTCCTTTCTATCTCTTCCTTTCCCGGGAAGAGGAGCAAGGAGGGACACCTTTTTTCACTTCTTCTTTCTCATTTTTGGTCTTCTCTTCCTCTCCCATAAACACTTCTTTCATTCTTCGAATTAAATGTTTGGAAATAATGGTAGTAACTTTCTAAAATCCTTACAATACCAAAATGTGCAAGGATAGTTTAATTGTTTTGTGAGAAAGCCTTACATGTTTACAAAACGGACATTTCTCAGCTATGCGGGGTCACTGTTCTTACCTGAGATCGAGATGGACGAGGGCCTGGAGTAAGATGACTGTATCTGGTATTGTTCTGATGACGTTGTAGTAGAGATCCAGCCGCTCCAGCGAGTAGTAGTCCGTAACTTCTGCTGGAAGCTCCCCGAACCTGTTCTTGGACAAGTCTGGAACAGAAAAAGAGAGAAATCAAATTAGAGACTGCCGTTAAGACGTTTATCAGATGCAGCAGGAGAAAGAAATACTGTTTAGGAGGAGGCGGGCATTGATTCTTGATACGGGTTGTGTACGAGGAAGCCAGCGGGATCTCCTTGTTATAAGGAGGCATGCGCGAAGATTCTCTGCTTACATGCAACGTCATCATTGGTAGGCCATGCACCGCAACACGGTTATTGTCAGTGCCACAGTAGCAAATGTGTGTTGATCGTAGTTTTCCTAGCGGGTGCGGAGTGAATCAAATGTAATAATTGCAATATGCGATGATATTGCCAACAAAGAGAAGGTGCACAACCATTGTTATACGAAGGCGACTGCTTAACACGATATTCAGGCAGAATAAAGTTCGCCAGAGCCTCGTTTGCGTGCTACCAGGATGTACTTCCTGGAAGAGAGTGCTTTCTGAAAAGGTAATCATCGCTTATACCCTAACTCCTCGTGAAAGCTGGAGAAATTGACACATGGCCATTCCCAGAAAATTCCTTTTGATTGATTTTGTTATTTATCGTCGCTCTTTTCCCATATTTGGCTAATTGCGACGATGAGGATGAGTGATGATATGATAAAATTGATAGAGGGACACTCACAAAGAACATCCATGCCCAGGCCAGGATTCAAGGACCCCTTGCGCCGTAGAGAGTTGTACTAACCACTCCGCCACGAAGGTTTGTTTACAAAATTCCTAGGCATACTATAGAGCGCCAGTGTTGCCAGAACTTCAGACAACTTTCTTTCCAGGTGCAAAAAATCTTCCCACGCCCCTTAGAAAATTTTTAATTGCAACCAAAAACTTGAACTTATTATAATTATTATAAACCTCCTCTTCACAGAAATACTAAAATTGATTGAAGTAATAAAAATAAGAGTTAATAATATCAAATTGTGTATCAAATTAAACATTGTTAGACTTGCAGAGCCAACGATATTAGTAGTATGGTGTAATTTATACATCACAACCTTGATGCACTCATTTTAACGTTTTCCAAAATAGATTAGCGAAGTTTTCACTTTCATTAAGAGGTCAGACACGAAGGAATACAAAAATTATTCTTAAAAACAATTAATAATGTCGATCGAACTGCACCTTGGACAATAGTGTTGTATAAAGAAGCGAACCGCGGTGCTGATCACATCACCTCCAAAATGCCAGAGATCGAAATGCCACATCCCCCAAATGTGCCTTCATGGGACGGTGCTATATACACGGAAAACTTTACCATATGTAACGAAGGATGGACTTTTGTATGGTGTATTAAATAAATAAGATGGAAGGGCAATGTTGCAACAGAAAGTGAGTTTCGACACCAAACTGATTTGTCGGAACGGAGACCTGCATTCTCTCCTCATCTTCGCAAATAGCCAAAAGTGGCAGAAAAGTAAAATAAAACAAATCAAGCAATGAAATTTGGGGGAAAAGCCATGAGAAGAGCCGCTCTGTACTTTCTCATGGTTCCTCAGGTGTCATTGTGCAAATTCTTACAATGAATGCAGCATCACGATGGTTGGATTCTTTGCGACTGCCGAGTTGAAAAGAGAAGAGTGACCAGCGAGAAACGGACAAGTTAGGCTGCAACAATTGTATCCGACAGATTACCCTGAAAAAGAGCCAAGCCCAAAAGCATCACATTGGGATTCAGCTCCTTCGACAGGATTCTCGATAATGGAAGCCATTTCGGCCCACGACGGGGAGAAGGATACTGAGGGTAAACACGCGAAAGTTTATCATCAATCGCCTGTCATCCGCTCAAAGGAAGACATTTATTTGCGGTGGCGGACGGGAGCACAATTGGAAATCCGTTCCAGGCACGCAAGGTATCCAGACTCCTGCCAAGGGAGGTGGGGGGGGAGGGGGGGGTTTAAGGGGCTTTTGCCATGGTATTAGCTTACATGTTCAAATAGACCCATTTTATTTTTCAAACTATTTCAACCAAAACATATTTACATTTTACAACTTGCGTAAAGTTGTACGACGTACGGTAACAATATTCGGTATTCCGTGGATTACACCAAATGACAAGGTGGCCGCGGTGGCTCAGTCGGTAGCGTGTCTAACTACCATGCTAATGCTACCATTCAAATCCGGGAACTTTTCTAACGTTGGAAGCGGCTCCGGCGCCCACCCAGCGTCGAATGACATGGGTACCTGGGGGAAACCCTGGGGGGGTAAAGGCGGTCAGAGGCGTGATGCTAATCTCATCACCCCTACTCACGACCGGTTTTTTACCCCCACAACCCCTATACGACTTCATGGCGTGGTGCTAAGCACAGGGGAGCACTTTATCTTTTTTTTTTACACCAAATGACAAGTGTAGAATATTTTTAAAGAACTGTTTGCAATAAGTGGTATGAATGTAAAAGATATCTCTATTTTCCAGCAAAACAAAAAAATTATGAATTTATGGTGGGCTCACAATGCCTGTGTACTGTCTGCTTACATGTGACGTCAGCATTGGAAGGTCAAAGATAGCAACACGATATCAGCATTAGCCACACGATACCACAATTATTACACTTTATCCACGCTCTGCACAAAGTCAATGTAAACAAATACACGTGTCTTTTGAGAAATTCTATTGGTTGTTCCAATGGCAGCTGTGCAGGAATCTTGCCCCTAGGAATATAGTGCATGTGAAGCTACACTACTCAACAAAGCTGCAGTATTGAAGTTGTGGGCTGTACAACTACGACCAATATATTCATGGGCAAAATGGCACCAGAACAAACGAATACGAAAGGAACCATACCTCAGAAGTAACGTGGGTTTGTTTACGTCAGCTTCGTTCTTGCAGTGGATGACGAATAGAAGACCACGGGGAGTGTAAGGTGTGACAATTTCCACAGACACCCAAATGTCAACCTCTCCTCCTCATAATACACTCTGAACTTTATTCTGAAAACAAACGAGAGACTGTCATCTGGACTCCCAGCCAGTTTTAATTCTTTATGGGGCCGATGTTGCATTCTGGGTGTTTGTGATTGTCCGTTCATCCATTTCATCTTATCACTATTCATCCTCATCTTCGCGATTACTCAAAAGTGGCAGAAAAGCGAAGTAAAATAAAACAATGGAAGAAGCACTACGAAATCGGCCCATCCTTGGTGATGTCACTGCCCTGGAGGTAGGAAATGGGCCTGTTCAAACAATTTGGCACTGGTGTGTAATACAGCAGTTTAAACGTTTTGTTGTACGTATTTCCACGAAGGAGGGGAAGGGGTGTTCCAATTGACTACCAAAGCCAAGGTCTGTTCGACTACATTCTCCGCTTTTCTCCACAAGCGAGGGGAAAAAAAGAACTCCCGTGGCTTTGCTTGGTTGGGAGATCCCCTTCCAAACAGAGTGGACCTTATCTTGGACGCTTCAGCCTTATCGCAAGTGCCACTTCCCACGAGCAGTGTTGCCAAGTGGAACAAGGGTTGTTGCCAACGACCAGCAGGAAGTGTTTACGCAGAACGACTGCATTTAACTGCAACCGGGAACCAGCTGCCAAAACAAAGCAAAATTCGTCCTTCTGCCCCTGATTTTTTAAACACAGGAACATCACCATGGGCGTAGCAAGCCCGAGCGTTGGGGGCCCGAAGGTTTTCTCTGCATTAATGAATTCTTGGATACTGTTAGGGATTGAACAGACAGTGGGTGTCCAATATAAGCAAAATTTGATTTAAAATACTTTTGTGCTGCATTAAATTAAGACTTCAAAAACATTTTTTGGCGCATATAACAAATTTCCATCACATGCAATACCAGATCAGTTATTCGAAGCATCTAACTGCTAATTCACTTTTAAACTAAGTTTATTGCAGCTAACGTGCTGTGAATGTTGGTCTAGTCCCCAACACTGAAATGGTAAATTGTTTTAGGAACAAAATATGCCATATACAGTGACACTCATAAATATTCGGACAGAGTAAGTTTTCATTTTAAGGTTTGTTACACTCATTTTAAATGAAGATATTACAAATACAAAAAATAAATAACTGCCTAAGACAATCATTTTTCACTACCAATCAACTACAGTAACAAATGACCATGACCGTCTTTAGGTATTAACGGCCATTACATAGTACCTTTAATTTAATAACAATCATTCAGTTTTTTAAAACACGAGAAAAATACTACATATGTAGTGCACGCAATGGCATTTTATAACTGCATTATCTATCTTTATGCATAACGAAATATTCAAATTTAAATTTTAAAAACGGGTGGGTCCCTTTATGTCAATTAACAGATCGTTGAATTTTAAAGGTATGCACTGGCTACAGCCCCTCCAAAAAATTTCAAGAAAGTCAATTTCCAAGAAAGAACTCGGAAAATCCAGTGGTAACTGAAAACTTCCCTTAAAAAACATCGATTAAAGCTTTTGTCTTCGAACAACTTTTAGCCGGTGGTTTGATTGATTGATTTGGTGTTTTAAGTGCACTTTATGCACAGTAAGGCTAATCGGGACTGGACCTACAGTTTCAAGTGGGATCCGAACCACCATGTGCCTCCTACGGGTACCGAACCCGGGACCCCTTGATTACAAGGCTACGACGCTACCACTGCGCCATCGGGGAGGCAATTTTAGGCGCTGGTATCGGTATCGGCAAGTAGCAGTTGGATTTCATATACCGATACAGGCTGACACTTCTCCGGCATTTTTATCTCTTGCGGGATACGCAAAAATGCAGCGCGACACTTTCGCAATGTAATTATCCTGGAAATTATGCACAATTACAAGTTTCCGTTAATTTTGCACCACTATAGTGTGGAAAAAACTTTATTTTGTGATTACCAGACATCGGATTTTAGGTTTTTAACCTATTTTTTCCTTTACAGGTATGTAAGAAATAATAATTGATGTCAGCGTTTCGTTAAAAAACGCAACGACTGACGAAGTTTTATAGTGCCTATAAAAAAAACAATTTTGCTTGTTAAAAGCTATTTTAGGTTTATGCTCCAAAATCAAGCCTTTTTTTAGGTTTTTATATATTTTTTAAGGTTTTACAGGATTTGTATGTCACACAGAGGCATTTACTTTGTTTGGTCACGAAAAAAAGTCAATGACAAACGTGTTTGAAACGTCGATTTCCCTTCCTCCAAGTCCATGGTGATCTTTCAAAGCTCTAAACAGAGCAAAAAGTCTGGTGCCACTGTTACCTGTACAGTCCAAAGTGCAAACTTCTGATCTGTGTGGTCTTGCTCACTTTCGCGTCACTTCGGTGCTTAGTGACATTCACGCCTTCCAAACTAACATTTCAGCATTGAAGTTTGCACCACTGACTATGTTTTTGTTGAAAGATTATTTTCATAACTTAAGATGATCCTCACAGACAAAATTGCCGAGTTTGACTGTGGATAACATGAAAAAAAATATTGCCTAACTAAACGGCGAAGAGTGGATTTTAATAGCAAATTTGCATTGCTAAGTTCTTCCATCGCCGTAAAGTTAGGCAACACACATAACGTTATGCAAGATAGTGCGTATTTCAGGATATACGTGTCCCATTTTCATTGCCGCATTTTTCAGGAATTTTGAACCATTTTAAGTTTTCTTGAACCTACTTCAGGATTTTTCGAGCCTAACTTAAGATTATTAGGACCTATTTTAGGATTTTTATAGCCTATTTTAGGAACCTAAAAGCACGCAATTTAGAACCTAAAAATTCGAGGTCTAGTGATTACGTAAGAGGTATTTTAATATTCGGATGTATAGACACCGGCAAAAATTGTGACACCTAGATCCTGAAATGCTCGCTATCCCGCATGGCGTTATGTGTGTTGCCTAACTCTACGGCGTTGTGAGAAGGTCGTTACGAAGCATTCCTTTTACATTCAAGTGAGAAACCTAATATGCAGTGTTTCAAACGTCACGCAATAGTCGTAAAATATACTTGCACCAGGATTTTTACGTTTCTACGTATTTCTAATACTTTTATTTGCAGATTTGTGCCGTGACCCCCCCGAAATTTATTAATGAAGGATAAATATTTGTCCAAAATGTCAATTTCGGGAGAGAAAAAGAATTTACCATAGGATCGAAATTGGAAGTTTGAGAGTGACGTGGAGAACTTATGGGTTTTGGGAATATCCATTTCATGACAGAAGTAGCTATATTCGGCTATCTTGTAATCAGGGTTGTTCAAGGTCCAGTAATTTTAAATAAATTCGATTCCGGTCCAGGAGAGAAAATCAGCAGGCGCAAATGTGTTCTGGACCGTAAATGAACTTTTTATCTGTAAAGTATTTCAATTCGTCCCAGGAAGCTATTTTCCGGATCATTTTAAATTCGGTCCAGGAACCTTTTCTCCGGTTGAGTTTAAATACGGTGGAGGAACATTTTTTTCCGGATCAATTTAAATACGGTCCAAAAACCTTTTCCCGGATCAATTTAAATTGGGTACGGAAGGCCTTTTTTTTACGGCTGATTTTAAATTCATTATTTCCGGATCAACTTAAATACGGTTCAGGAACCTTCTTTTTGCAGGATGAATTTCAATGCGGTCTAGGAATCCATATTTTTGGAGGGTGGCTACTCTTCCTCAATAGTTTGGACAGAAAAATCTGAAATTTCAAAAATGCTAATCAGCTTACCTGAAGAGGAATTTATCACAGAGCTCAAAAAAATATTTGGTTCTTATTTGGGAGAAATTGAATTAGAGGGTGAAAGAAGATCTTATTCTTTGGTTTTACTTTTGCGAAAAAGCTATATAAAAGCAGAATTTTGCTTATTGGCGATGCAGCACATTCAATCCACCCAGTTGCAGGTCAAGGACTTAATCTTGGAATTAGAGATGTAGAGAGTGTTATAAGGCAAATAACTGCAGCAAAAGCGTCTGGCATTGACGTTGGCATTAGTTATCTGCTGAAGAAAATTTCACGTGATAGATGCTTTGACAACCTCACAATGGCACTTACAACTGATGGACTAAATAGGATATTTTCTAATAGAATATTTTGCGCTAGAGCATTTGGCTTAATGGTACTTGAAAATTCAGATTTTCTTATAAAAGCCAAGCCCATGAGCTTGCTAGGAAAAATGAGGTACAAGTGTTTGCTAGGGGATCAGTTTCAATAAGATCAAAGTTCCGTATTGAAATGAAACAATACGTAACTTAAAGACAGAATTTCAATTGTGCGAGAAAAAAAGTTCCGGTGCTGTTACGGAACCCAATAGAATTTTGATTTGATTTGATTTAGTTTATTTTACTTCGCGTTTTGTGCCTCTTGACTAATTTGCGAAGATTGGGATGAGTGATGAAATGATGAAATTGATGAATGGACATTCACAAACAACCAAGCCCGACCGGGATTCGAACCCAATAGAATGTATGGGTTCCGATAAACAATTTTGTTTGTCGACTATTTTAACAAATATTTGGTTCCGATAAACAATAATTTGTTTGTAGATTATTTAAACAAATATTTGATTCTGATAAACAATTATTTGTTTGTCGACTAAACAAATATTTGGTTCCGGTAAACAATAATTTCTTTGTCGACTATTTCAACAAATATTTTCTTAACAGAAACTGTGGTTTTGGTCATTAAGGGGGAGAGGGACAATTTCCCCTAGGTCTTTCTCGCTTCGGCAGCTGGCGATCACTGTTGCCAACTTCGTTCTTTTGGAGCTAGATCTGGCCATTACGTGCACTAGTTTGGCTGTGAACTGTGGTACCCGCCCCTTGCCCCACTATGATGCCACCAATCTAGGCGGTGAAAAATACGAATAAATTGCCATCACTTTAAAGCTAATGGTAATACCAACGCCCCACCCCTCTGACACCTAAAATTACCCTAGGAGGCACTTTATGCAGCCTTCGTTAATCTAGTTCATTGAAAGTCATCTTTAGCTCTATTGATGGTGAAATTTAGCTCTTTTATGCACATCAGGTTTGGCAACACTGGCAGGATGGCCGTAGAAGGCAGGGAGAAATGCATTAGACTTATGGGACCATTATTTTATTCGTTTTCTCGGGAATATCAAACATCCAATGACGTAGAAAGGTACATGGACGGAAAAAAGACACGTTGAACTATGTCATAGTAGTAGGAAAAGTCGAAACTCCAATTTGATTAGCCGTAACTTGGAGTTGAAGTTGATTTCCCATAAGGAATACATGGGATTCTGTAAATACTTATTGATCATATTTTTCAAACATCGTGTCTAGCTTCCTAATCAACTTGAAAAACAGTTTCCACTTGCAACATGGAGAGAAATTTATACTCTTTTGCATACTAATCCCTTTTTAAAATAGCAGTGTCCAATCCGACGATATTGAAATAAATGCACAACTGGTGCGTAATTGTCCCTCTTCGCCTTAAAAACAAATTTCTCTTTCTCTGTGTAAGATTCTCTTAAATGATGCAAGATAAATTGTAAAGATATATAATTTTTGAGAACTTAGAATGTCAGCGTGGCTCTTAATAGGCCGCATGTTCGAAATCGCTACCGAGCTGTCAGAATACAAAACATGAAGAGACTGTTGTCCTGCAAGGGAATAATATGATAAAGGGAAACACAACAGATGCCATCTCAATATTAGACTTCGAGAGAAGTGTTACTCTGCGGGGAGGATGTTGACTGAAAGAAAGCGTTCTCAGCAATGCTCCTGACAGATATAACTTACGTCTTCTGTCAAAGAGGAAAACTCCAAAACAAGAAACAGGACACAAGAAAGGGAAGAGGGAAGTTCGTTTGAGGAAAATAACCGAAAGACGGGACAGCGGAAATTTGGAAACTTGGGGAAGTTCGGCGGTGGTCTGACAGGAAGTAGCTTGTCTCTACTTCCAGAAATAACGGGGAGAAATGAACCAAGACAGGTATGGGCGAGAGTTCAGGGCGGTGATGTAAAAATGTGTACTAGAAACAATATTAAATAATAGCGATTATTATAAACTGGCTTTTCTTATCAAGTTATTGATTGAATTGTTTTGTTATACTACGCGTTTCTGTCACTTTTGCGAAATAAATTAAATAAAGTATTTGCTACGTCACTCAATTCAGAGAATGGTTTCTTACGATCTGATCTTCATCAAAATTATGTAAATTGTCACGTCATTTTTAGGCGTGTATTCATCCTCAATAGTAGGCTACATTTTCATATATGCATATACACTAATAGGAGTAAGCAGGAAATACAAGAATGGGGGATACACTTTTGGAGTTGAAAGAAAAGCTTAAAACGCTGATGACCCTGGCTAATTACGAAGATGAATGGTAATAGAATTAAATAGATGAAGGGACAATCACAAACGGGCACGACACAATACACGTCACATTGAGGTTTATACTGGCCGTGAATCGAGTCGCCAGAGCCTCGCTACTCTGCAAAATGCAGTCCAGCGTGTTCTACATGGAAGTGAGGTTGACATTGGGTGTCCTGAGAAAGGATCATCTCTTTATCACGTTGTTAATACATCTTTAGCAGAGACTTCTATTTTGGATCTGTACTACTATTTAGCGTCGCTTTTCTGCCACTTTTGGCTAATCGCGACGATGAGGATGATACGATGAAGACAAACTCACAAAAAAAACACCCATGTATAGGTCGGGACTCGAACCTGACAACTTCCATGGCGGGATCGAAAGTCAGCCCTCGGCCAGCGTGAGACATCAAATGGGTCACTGTTGTTCTTTAGTTTTCACACATCGTAGTATCTCCCTCCATAACCAATCCTATAACCCACTCTAATAATCTGTAAACCAATCATTGACCTGGTCAACCGAGTGAATAATTGGTCAACATATAATATCTTACTACATCCTATTCCTACTAACATTACTCACCCTCTATCTCCAATTTTTTCATGTGCAAACCTCGATACTAATCCTTTAACATAACTTACTCATTTATCTCTAACAGAAATATGTAAACCTTGATTGTTTTGGAAACCAGAACAACCAAGATACCTAAAGCTATAAATCAAAATTTGTGTAATCTTAAATACCGGTGTAAACTTTTTTAAAATGTAAATTGTAAATTTTAAATGCAATAAATTAGTACATAATAATAAACGGGGGAACCGAAATTCTGAGGAAATGACGTCCTGGTTTATTGTTTAAAGGCAAGGGAGAAGAGACTACTAGTGAGAAAATGGAAGGAAGGCAATAGAGAAGAAAGGTGAAGACACAATGAACTGGAATGGGGGGACTGAAGTTAAACAAAGAATGGAAGAGGGTGTTAGAAAGAGTGGAAAGGACAAGAGAGAAAGAGGAGAGAAGAAGGAAGAAGAATGAAGGAAAAAGAGCGTGAGATAAACAGTCCAACCACATTCTATATGGAAGTAAATGTGTTTAGCCTTTTAGGTGGAAGTACAGTTGACAAGGGAAAGCCACCTGCTAGAATGTTCCAGAACTACTTTCTAATGATCTGGAGGGGAGTAATGTTTGTGTATATACATCGTCCTGTTTTTGTATCTTGTTACATGTGTACTTGGTGCAGAGTCTGAAAAAGACCTTGCTAGAAGGTTGAAACGTTACATTTAGTTTATGTTTTATAATAAAATAAATTACTGCCTTGGTCAGAATATTGAGTCTTTCATATCATGGAAACAAGGCTTAATGGTGTTATAATTTGTTATTAACTTTTACAAACCTTGTTTGATGCGTCCTCAAACACAAACATAAAAGAATCATATTTTGTAATCCTTTTGTAATTTGTAAAAGCGGAAACGGACCTGCTTCCTGTACTTTACACTCAACTTTTTCGAGATATGCAATTTCCCCCTTCGATTACGAGCCAGGTCGTCGATCGAGTGGGTTAAGCGATCGACTTTCGACCTCTACACCGAAGTCCGCGGCCGGGGCATGGGTGCCCTTTATGCATGCCCCTTCATAAATTTCATCCAATCATCGTTCAGCAGACCTCCGCGGCGGAGTGGTTAGCACAGCGCATAACGACGCCAAGGGCCACGAGTGTTTTCCTCAGTGAGTGTCATCAGTCATCCTCATCGTCGCTATTAGCCAAAGGTGGCAGAAATGCGACGCTAAATAACAAAAATCAAAAATCATCACGCATCCATGCAGATGCGCTTAGCCAAAAGCGGCAGAATTACGACCTAAAATAGCAAAGAGAATAAACAAAAATTCCTTTGACTCTTCTGCTAGAATATTAATAAAGTGACATTTACTTCTGTTGTCAAGGAGCAAAATAACAGGTTTTCCTGCTTCTTTCTAATCTAAATGATTTATTTGATTGATTCAGCTACTTTAATTCGCTTTTCTGCCACTTTTGGATAATCGCGAAGATGAGGATGAATGGGACAATCACAAACATTCAGGGACAACACAACACGAGCCCCACGGAGGATTATACTGGCTCTTGAGTCCAGACGCCACAGCCTCGCTAGTCTGCAAAATGCAGACGAGTCCGGGCAAGCTAAGTCTCAGCGCGGGGACCGTCTTTATGGCAGTGACCCTCTGTTGCCGCGTTCACCTACGAAGATACTTGTGGTCAAACAGCCAATTAGGCCTACCGCTGACCCCGGTTTGGGCAACAAGCGGCAACATTAGAATCCCTCCTTCCCGAAGCAGCAGGAAAACACGGTTTTGTTAAAATAGCAGTTCTGCGCTGTGAATTGGGGCCGGGAGATAGCATGGCCCGGATATAGGGTGTACTACGTTGAAGGGAGGTTGACATTGCGTGTCTTCGGAAAATACGTATTTAGGGAGGTCCGGGGACCCGGACCCTCCCCCGAAAGACTTACCAAGTACTAAAATTAAATATTGAAAATATACTTTTTACCATTTCTTTTTGTATAATTGAGGTTTTCTTCTCCGAACTTAGTGGAAGGCAAGGATTAGATTGGAATCAAACCGCTTTGAATGACAGTATCAAAGAAAATATATGCACCTTACTACTTATAATAAATAATATGCATAAAATATTAATCACGAACTTTACTTGTCAACTGGGTACATCATCATCTTTTGTTTTTGAATAAATATTCAATTCCTTATCTATTTGACATTAATTTCATTGCCAGAACAGTTTTTTTTATAAAATTTTGGCAATTTTGACTACACGTAAGCTAGATTGCAATAATTGATGTAATAATATTAAGATCTTAATTATCTTACTATTAATATTATTTTAATTAATATAGTAATTATTTTAATTTAAACATTTATTATTATTATTATTATTATTATTAGACACTTGATTCGGACGCCCCCGAAATGTATTTGTAAATACGTGCCTGCTTACAGCCCTTTTCTACTTTGAAGTGAAGTGTGGCAATTTCCAGGGACAAGAGGCCGATGAAGAAGCGGTCTACAGAAAAGACCAAGAGATATGAAATTTCGTTCTTTTCGCATTCGCCTCGAGGCGCAACGACAGATGGTTGCGGACAGCAAAAGAAATGGGGAAGATGGCTACTTGAAAGGCAACAGAGCGAAATGCTCGCCAGATGGCCAATGCCATTCCCTTTCCTTCAATTATGCATACCGCGCAGATGTTCACGATTGCTACCTGTGTAATAAAATGTGCATGGCCTGCTCAACCCTCAAAGCGCACCGCTAGGCTATAAAGCAGAAAGAAACACCACGACTTCAACATCAGAGCGACGAAGACTGTCTCGCAGTGGGTGGAGGGACAGTAATGAAAGTGCAATGTTACTGATGCCACGTGCCAATATCTCAGAAGATAACACAATTTTTTGCTCGTAACTGTGTCTTGACACATAACCAATAGAGCGTAAACAAATGGATTTGATTTTTAGTTGATTCGGATAATTTGGTTAGGGCATGGTCGCATTGGATTCGGTTTAAGATTTACACTAAATAAGCGTGGGCAGTCGCACTGGCGCAAAGCTACTTCTCAAACACTGATCATACCACCGAATGAAACCAAACAATTATTGTTTATTATCGGCCGAATTCGCTCAGAAGTGTGGTGACTTCACACCCTTGACTATATTCTAGCAGGGTCTGGCGTCAGCATTGATCGATTTATTTTACTTCCCGTTCCTGCCACTTTTGGCTAATCGCGAAGATTACGTTGAAAGGTAATAAGATGAATTTGATGGAGGGACAATCACAAAAACAGCCCACATCGCGAGTCCCACATAGGATTATACTGGCACACTCAAAACGCCAGAGCTTCGTTAGTCTGCAAAATGCAGTCCAGGGTGAACAAAGTGCAATAAATGTTGACATTTGTGTGCCTTCTGACAGGGTCACCACTACAGACCTGCACAAGACCTGGAAAAAAATACCGTCTGCGAGGAGGCGCGCCTACAATAATATGCAACACGCACATGGTGTTCGACATCGCGCAAGCGGGCTTCACGTCACAGCTGTGCACAGGTCCCGATGCCTGCCAGGCTTTTTCTTTGCCCGGGTCCTAAGAAGACCAGTGAGACTCGATGTAGTTCTTGCAGGTACACGCGAGGACTACTGTCAGTGTTACCATTATATTTAACTACGCATGGAAATATTTGAATTTTTGCTACGCGCAGGTGCCTTGAGGTTGTATAACCATTGGCGTAGCAAGGGGTGGGCGAAGTGGGCGACCACCCTGGGCCTCGCGCATGTAGGGGCCTCGCGTCCCATGAGGTTGATACGAAAAACTAGATAAATGGAATTTAGAAAAATTGAAAAGGTTAATTTTTGTGGGCAATAAAATTAAAACCTTTTGTTTTTATCTGGTTTTATATTCTAGTTTAACGTTATAATTTGAATGAATACGTCAAATCAGAGGCGGGCGGGAGCTCTAAGCCTAAGGGGCACCGAAAAGTCAAAATAATTCTCATTTCTCATGTGAAACATTAATGCAACAATTGATTGGACATTTTTATCCATTTATTCTATTCTTGAATAAAAAGCGCTTTGTCTTGGCTTTTCTTCTGTCTCGTGACCTTGCATAGCCTACACGATTTGAATATGTTAATGATAAAGCACCTCTAACTGGTATGGAGCAAAGTATGGGGCATTTAAATGCTTCCGTTGTTTTGAACTGAAGAAGGGCATGGATAATATTAGCAGTTCTCCCTTCCTTCCTACAACTTCAGATGCAGCTATTGCCTCTGTAACGGGCACGAATTGATTTATCTTCCGAATTTCCTGCTCAAGTTCTACGTTTCAGGAATGTGCTTAAATCTGAAATCAAGTGATTTGGCAAAGTTTCTTCTCCTTGATAGCTCTACACTAGCTTCGAGTGTTATCTGTATCCTGTACTGCCTTCTGTTTGTTTCCTACTCTTCAAGTAACAACCATGAAAAAATAACTATCTTTCTCAAAATTGAAAATTAGGGAAAACTTCTGGAAGGTAGTGTAAAATGGTATGCAAGATCTAATGTAAAAGTGTCATTCGCTGCCCAGAAGCCAGTAAGAAAAATTCTGTTAAGCATGATGGTTCAATTTCAATCAAGATTTAAATTGGTGAATTCTATTTCAGAAAATCACTTATTGAAATGAAGACTAAAATTGATAAACGCTGTAAGTGCCACAATAATTCAAACACCGTTTTCCACGTTAATCTGTGAAATGTGCCATGCTTTATAATGTGGTAAGAGTGAAATGTGCCTGGTAGCCCTCTAAGTAGTTTACAGGGAGTGTAAAGATGTCACTAGTGTGCACGTCCTTACGGGCTGATGTGCGAAACGATGCGATTTCCCAAAATTTTCGCTTTTGGCACTTACAACGTTTACCACTTTTAGTCCTCAAATCACTTTAAATAAAATTACAGAATAATGTACACAAGACATTTATAGGTATCAGAATCACTTTTTGCTGTTATTGTTATTGAATTGGTGTTTTAAGTCCGCTTTATGCACAGTAAGGCTAATCGGGACTGGACCTACAGTTTAAAGTGGGATCCGAACCAGCATATGCCTCGACCGGGTATCGAACCCGGGACCCCTTGATTACAAGGCGATGACACAAACAATGCGCCATAAGGGAGCGCCCCCAAAAAATGTTTAATGTAGAACAACCACCAGTCACACAAAGTTCCAAAATATTTACAAAGGCACTTTTTGCGAAACTTGGTTCGTACTCCTTTACAGGTGTCACCAGTAGCGGCGAATAGGGGCGGGGGGTAGTTGCTCCTACTTTTGCCACTTTTGCCCCCAGGCTAACCTTACGTACCAAGGGAAATTAAATTGTCCTTGGCCCCCCCCCACCCCCATTATAGAACCTTAGTCCCCTAGTTTAGGAACCCAATCGCCGCCACTGGGTGTGAGTGATACAAATGTTTTCTACCAAGGAATAAATGTCTGCAATTTTAAATTGATAAAAACGTGATGAACATTTTAAGTGCTGCTTGACCAGTTTAGAATCTAAAAGTTGGCAACGGTGACTGCGTGACTCACGTATCTGGAGACTGTGCAAAACCGGAATGAGCGTTCGCTGAAGACAAGCGAGCATCGACTTGCAAGACCTTCCAGCTACCGGTCAGACGGGTCAAAACTCAGGTCTACAGTTATACTCGCCCGCTCAAGAGCCAGGCGGGCCTAGTAAGCGAATCTGCCCGATCTGCATCTCTCTGGTCACCACTTAAATCCCTCTGGCGTCTGGATATATATATATATATATATATATATATATATATATATATATATATATATATATATATATATATATGCGGACTATGAAAGTCATGAAATGTGACCTTCAAACATTTAATTCACTTATTAATTAATAAAGAAGGCTCTACTGGTAACAGCATGAATAACTGTGCAATACATTATAATACATCGCCGACTCTACCATATCGTTGCAGATTTTAAAATTCAGGTAGCAACAGTGCAAAAATTTATAATGACCTGTTTGTTATTCTGATTTAATGATACAGAAAACACACAAACCTTTTAAAAACATAAAAAAACACTTTAATTTTAATTAAAAATAAGTAATAGAAATTTCCACAAGCGAACTTGAAATTTAAATAAATATTATATAATAATTTCCAACTGAATTTAAAATTTCAGGTGCCACGTGAAAATTTTCAGGTCTAATGACGATTGGACGGTCTCGTCTTTTTCTACCCCTGTTCACCACCATTCATCCTCATCTTCGCGGTTAACCAAAAGTGGCAAAGAAGAGAAGTGCGTCGGCAGGCAGACGAAACAAGTTAAAACTCACGGACTATAGTTACGTATTCTCTCAGATGCCCAACCTTCACACGGTTAACGCCCCAGCACACTTTTTGTATCCTTCGTATTTCGGTCCGACAACAGGCGCACGCCGAGCTGCATAAAGGGATGCGCAACATTCTTCTGGTAATTAAAGCGCGTTACGAAGGGGGGGAGGAAGGGGCTCAAACCCAGCTCGCCTTTCCACGCCGTAATTTATCTTGGCTTCTAAACTTAACATCCAGACCTCCACGTCTGAAGCAAGATGAAGACTTCCTCCTTCCCTGTTCCATTTGGATTTGCTGAAAAAGCGTTCAGTTTGTGTTCCTAAGGCATCGCCTTGACATGCAACCGGCAGGGCTCTTGCTTGATTTGGCTCGAGTCCCAGCTTCCACGCACATGATGTACCAATTCGTCTTGACGTCACTGACGAGGAATACCGGATTTTCTTTTACGGGATTCTCTAAAGACAGCGTTTTATTTAAGAGCTACGGAGAATCCCGCGTATGCGCCATCTCCCCCATTTCCAATCGTAGCATCAATGCGTCCCGGTTAGTCGCGGCAAAAGAAGCAAGGAATGTCGATTAATGGAAATTGTTAGGGAGGTGGACTCTTGAGGAATTTCATTAATTATATTTTTTCAAGGTTCTGTGACAAAGACTTGAAACGTCTCTACAATAAGTGAAAGTGTTCAAAGTTTGGCGTTTCTACCCAAGGATTTATACAGAATTTTCCATTTGAGGATGATGTCGGTTTTAGGGGGTGTAAAGGTAACTAATAGGGAGTGTTAGGGTGAGTATTCTTATTTCGGAAATTTACCTCTGAACGAATCGCTACGATGAGAATGAGCACAATGATACATCCCTGACTTACCCTGGGTTCGAACCTGGCTTCGCAGCGGCACGGTGAGGTCAGCAATTTTGCCTGCTTATTCTCAAAATCCATTTAATAACAGCAACAATTCAATAGACGTTCAATTGATTGATTTAGATTATTTTACTTCGCGTTTTGTGCCTCTTGGCTAATTTGCGAAGATGGGGATGAGTGATGAAATGATGAATGGACATAAACAAACAACCAAGCCCGAGCGGGATTCGAACCCGAGACCCTTGGCGTCGCAGCGCGATATGCTAACCACTCGGCCACAGGGTCCGGCAATAGACGATCAAAATTAAGAAAGATGCCGAACGAGGTGTCACTCGACCTTCCTTTACCATTAGGCCTGGCGACCGAGGTGGCTATTCACCCATGTAACCTAACCCTTGCCTCACCCAGTAGAAGTTATAATAAGGTGTGGACATCCAGCCCGAAAACTTGGCAGTGCAAAAATTAAATAATGAAAATATACTTCCTTTAGAATTTGTAGCATAATCGATGGCTATTCATTTCGAACGAACTTATTGGAAGGCAAGGAATATATTAGGATCGTGCAGCAAAGAAGATTTATGACACTTTTGATAATATGCATAAAATATTATTCAGGAACCTTACTTTTCGTGAACTGGATCTAACATGCTCTTATTCAATAAAATTTTTCGATTCTTTTTCTATTTGACGTTAATTTCCTTGCCTGGGTAGCTGTTTTTATACAAATTTTGGCGATCTTAACTACATGTAGGGTAGATAATGAATAAGTGCTGATGTACTCCCTCTTTTCTCATACCATCTCTTTACCTATTCGTGCAATGCTAACAATACAGTATTAATTAATTTACATATTTAATTAACATTAATTACAATATATTTTAATTTAAACATTATTATTATATATTATTATTTCTGAGACACTTGCTTCAGACCTCCATCACGTAATACATTTCTAGTTACGTGCCTGGGTGTGGAGTATCAGACACCTTGTATATCGAAGTTTCCAGAGAAAGGGGATACCAAAAAAGATACATTGCCCGGACAAAACTTCTCCCTCTCGGCGCCCCTGCCCATAACAAAAGTCAAGAAGCTCTCTCAAAGGTCCTTCCCATGTTTTTCACGGACCTCTTTCACGGCATCTCTTTGTTAGCCAAAACGAATCGATACAGTGGAGCACGCCGCAAGACTGCGGTCTTCCCCCGAACCGACTGGTCTCAAACGTTCCAAGAAAGCATCACGGCGGAGGAAGAGCGAAAGAAAGCATTTCCTTACGAAACGCTGCCGCGATAAACACGGCTTCGCAGAGAAAAAGGGGGGAGAGAGTAAGAGAGAAAGGGAAAGACAGGAAGAGGGAGAGATAGAGAGGAAGAGGGAGAGAGAGAGAGAAATAAATAAAGAGAGAAAGAAAGAAATAGAGAGATAGAAACTGTAATAGAGGAAGAAAAAGAGATAGAAACTGTAATACAGAAAGAAAAAGAGAGGGAGAGAAAGAGAGAGGGAGAGAAAGAGAGAGAAAGAAATTGCGATAGAAAAAATGAGAGAAAGAGATAAAACAGAGCGAGATAGAAAGTCAAGAGATAGAAAGGGGGAGAGAAAGATACAAAACAGCGAGATAAAAGTCAGAGATAAAGCGAGAGAAAAAGAGAGGGAGAGAGATAAAACAGAGCGAGATAGAAAGTCAGAGATAAAGCGAGCGAAAAAGAGGGGGAGAGAAAGAGATAAAACAGAGCGAGATAGAAAGTCAGAGATAAAGAGGGAGAGAGAAAGATAAAAAACAGAGCGAGATAGAAAGTCAGAGATAAAGCGAGAGAAAAAGAGGGGGAGAGAAAGAGATAAAACAGAGCGAGATAGAAAGTCGGAGATAAAGCGAGAGAGAAAGAGGGGGAGAGAAAGAGATAAAACAGTGCGAGATAGAAAGTCAGAGAAAAAGAGGGGGAGAGAAAGAGATAAAACAGAGCGAGATAGAAAGTCAGAGATAAAGCGAGAGAAAGAGATAAAACAGAGCGAGATAGAAAGTCAGAGATAAAGCGAGAGAAAAAGAGGGGGAGAGAAAGAGATAAAACAGAGCGAGATAGAAAGTCAGAGATAAAGCGAGAGAAAAAGAGGGGGAGAGAAAGAGATAAAACAGAGCGAGATAGAAAGTCAGAGATAAAGCGAGAGAGAAAGATATAAAACAGAGCGAGATAGAAAGTCAGAGATAAAGCGAGAGAAAAAGAGGGGGAGGGAAAGAGATAAAACAGAGAGCGAGAGAAAAAGATGGAGACTGAGGAAAAGAAAGAGTCGATGTTTTAAGTCCACTTTATGCACAGTAAGGCTAATCGGGACTGGACCTAAGTAGTGGGTTTTGTGGTACGGACAGGACCGGAAAGTACGAGCCCCCCTCAAGCAGCTTTGCTACACTTAAAACAGGCTTAACATGTCCATATGAGCTTTTTGAGCAAGTGTGGAGCTCTTATAATCCAAGATTTTTGTAAAAATGCCCCTTCAGAAAGTACGAGCTCTTCAGATTGATTTGCACATACTTATAAAAGTTGCATCAGCCAGATTTTTGTCTATAAACTTGTCAATTTTTGACCATACCAGAAATTAAGCTTATAGTGTCAAAATCCCAGGAATCTTGAATTGATATCTATTGGGTTCTGAGACCGAGTGGAGTGTAGTGTATTGCCTTGTAATCAAAAAGGTTCGGGTTTGAGTCCTCATAAAATCTGATGGCAAAATGTTAATATTGTTGTTTTGTAAACAAAGGGGCTTTGGGTTCGAGATCAAACCCCCCTCAAGCAGATTTACAAAAATTGCATCAGTTTGTTTATAAATTTGTATCCATACCCACCTATACATATTTACTTCAGGTTTAAGTTTAATTGGATACTATTCAATTTGCTTATCTAATATTAAAACAATGTAATATGCAGAGCCTACCTCTAGAATTGCTTCGTGTTTGCATGTTTCTCCTCTGTGTCAGTGTGTGGAATTCCCGAGACGGTAGTATTGATTTTTTTCCTCAGTATTTACAGAAATTCCCGATTATTGCATCAGCTAGTTATGTGAGAGTGACTGAGGGGAACAGACGTGTTGATACAGTGCTTCTCATACTTACTGGTTTAAATTCATATTGAACATTATAAAATCTGATATTTGTTGTAATCCACTCATATTTAGAGTCAAGCTTATATTTGTCCCAGCCTGTTATACATAACAAGGTTATTGCTATTCAAGATATGCATGTTCGTGCAGGTATTTGCGCTGGGTCAGTGTGAATGATTTTCCACTTGTGGGCTATTGGCTTTACAACCTGTCATAAGATTAATATTAATAATATTAATCCATAGAGATTAGATTTGAATCCCAGGAAATTTTATATAAATACCAAAACCAAAAATATTAAGTGTATACACACCTACACACATACACACACATACAAATCACAGTGCTGAACCCAACTGATATTTTTTATTCAGTATAAAGTTTTGAATTGAAACCCAGGAAATTGTATATAATAAACAACAGCAAAAATGCCGAATCAAAAATATTGTGACCAATGCAATAAAAATATATTTAGCTCTAATTGGGCCAGACACCAAAAAATTTGTAACCCAGACAAATACAGAACTCCCACAAAAATTTGCCCCAAATGCAATAGAAAATACAGCATGCAATACTTCACATATAAACATAAAGATACTTGCTCTGTACAACCATCTACATCTGGTCTGAAAAGAAGGCACGAAGCACCTGTTAATGCCAGAGCAGCAAAACAGCCACGCTATGAACCCATCCGTAGCAGTTTTAACGGCCAATTAAGAGATCACCGGTTTGTATCAGAGCCAAGATGTGGCATTGAGAATTTCTTGAACAGTATAAATTCTGATCTGCAGGCAATTCTTAATGCACAAAATGGCTCTTATAAGCTATCCCTCAAATTGTTTGTACAATATAAGAAACCAAACGGCACAAAATTTACACAGCCCCACATAACAGAAACTGTACCTGTATATTCAAATTCAAATTCAGACACAATAATAGGCAATTTGATAGATCAATTAAATATCAAACACTCTGAATTTGCGGCAAAAGAGTCAGGATGGAGCCTATGCGGTTCATCACACAAGCTCTATGTTAATATTTCTGAATTCACTCCATTACAAGGATCTACATATGTGCCATTACCTGCCAATATCAAAAACAAAAGAGCCGTGGTCAATATAAAAAACGCCGACCAGAAATGCTTTTTGTGGTGTATATTAGCTGCTCTGTATCCAGTTTCAAGCCATCCTGAGAGAATAACTTATTACAAACAGCATGAACACGATTTTGACGATGCAATGGAGGGTTTGGAATATCCAATGTCTATTCAGAATATTGATAAATTTGAAAAAAGGGCCAGGCACATCAATGGCAAACAATTATCTATTAATGTATTTATTTGTTCCACTGGCAATTGCCCGATAGCACCTCTCAGAATCAGTACACTTGATGATGAATCTGCTATTCCGATTGATCTGCTCTTGATTGAAGGGGATGATACACACCATTATACTCTGATACATAATCTTGAAGCTTTAGTGAGAACACAACTAGACAAAACTCATACAATATTCAAATTGTGTAGAAGATGTTTAACTGTATTTGATGGTCAGAAAATGGTGAAAGGGGTTCGTGAAGAGAGTGCAGAAATTGCTAAAAACAAGTTAATTGAGCATCTGAAATACTGTGGGAACCATAAACCTGTTCATATGGTGATGCCTAATCCAAGTGAAAATTGCAAATTCAAAAAGTTTGAAGCCTTGTTGGAACACCCAGCATTTATTGTCTATGATTTTGAATCGAATCTCAAATCTCTTGCATTCTGTAGCCCAGATCCAGAAGAATCATCAATTACACCATACCAGCTACATGAACCTTCCAGCTTTTGTTTTGTGGTTATACGGGATGGTGTTGTTATTAAAGAATATTCATACATGGGACCAAATGCCATCAAAATATTTGCACATAGAATAGAAAATGTGTGCCGTGACATAGCATCTAACATCTTATTAATATCAAAGCCCATGTTGCCTTTAACAGAGGAACAGATTGAGGATTTCAACAATGCAGAAAAATGCCCGGTATGTGATTCTGAATTTTCAGATACAAATATCAAGGTACATCACCATTCTCATACAGATGGTCGATATAAACAGGCCCTGTGTAATAGCTGTAATATTCAGATCAAGAGACCAAGATTTGTCCCCATATTTTGCCATGGAGCATCCAATTATGATTTCCATCATCTGATCAGGTACGAGGGGTTTGAGAAGCAGAATTTAAATATTTTAGCTGAAAATGATGAGAAATATATATCTATTAGCAAGATAATTAAAGTTGATGGTGTTTCTATTCAATTAAGATTTCTTGATTCTTACAGATTTTTACCTGCTGGCCTGGCTACACTGGCCTCTCAATTATCTGATGATGACTTGAAAATCACACGTGCCTTGTTTCCAGATCAGGACCTGAAATTAATTAGGCGGAAGGGTGTATATCCATATGACTATGTTACAGATTTTTCTAAATTTGATGAGTGTTCCCTGCCACCACAAGAAGCATTTTACAGCAAAATCAGAGGATCTGGAATCACTGATGAAGATTATCACCATGCCAAATTGATGTGGAAAAGTTTAAAATGCGAGACATTTGGTGATTATCACATGGCTTATTTGAAACTTGATGTCACTCTCTCAGCTGATATAATACAGACATTCAGAAAATCTTCAATGCAAAATTATGGACTGGACCCAGTGTATTTTTACAGTGCCCCTGGTCTAGCATGGGCCGCAACGTTTTTGAATACCAAAATGCAATTGGATCTGATCCCAGATCAAAATAAGTATCTGTTTATGGAGGAATGTATAAGAGGAGGGATGGTGCAATGTTCCCAGAGATATGCCAGAGCAAATAACAAGCATATGCCTGATTATGATCCAGCACTGCCATCAAATTATATAGTGTATGCAGATGCAAACAACCTCTATGGTCATGCTATGATGCAAAAACTGCCATATGCAGAGCTTGAGTGGGTTGAAGATTTCAAAATTGAAGATCTTCAGAATTTTGATGACAGTGAATATGGCCTCTTCTTAGAGACTGATCTGACAATTCCAGATCATTTGCACAACAAATTTTCTGATCTGCCCCCAATTCCCGAGGTTAGGTGCCCACCTGGCTCTAAACAGAAGAAGCTCATGATGACTCTGGAACCAAAAGAAGGCTATGTCATATATTACAAAAACCTCCAGTTCCTGATGAAACATGGTGTTCAAGTGACCAAAGTTGGCAAAGTTTTGAGGTTCAGGCACTCAGAATGGTTGAAACCATATATTGACACAAATACAGAGCTTCGAACATCTGCAAAGAGCCAATTTGATAAGAGCTTGTTTAAATTGATGGTGAATTCAGTGTATGGCAAAACAATTGAAAATGTCAGGAAACATACCGATGTTAAAATAATTACTGACCCCAGCCGGAGCAAAAAATTGGTTGCAAAGCCTAATTTCAATTACAGAAAAATTTATGATGAGCACATGGCACTTTTCAACATGAAGAAAACAAAGATCAAGTTTGATAAACCTATTTATGTAGGGGCTGTGATATTGGAATTGGCCAAATTACATATGTTAACATTGTATTATGATGTGTTGAAACCTTTTTATGGTGATCGTGTAAAATTATTGTACATGGACACGGATAGTTTTATTCTTGATATTCAAACAGAAGATGTTTATCAAGATATGTCACAGCCTGAATTGTTTCAATACTTTGATACCAGTGAACATACAAAGATTCAACCCCACAACAAAAAGGTGCCTGGCAAGTTAAAAGATGAGACATGTGGTGATGTTATTGTGAAATTTGCTGGGTTAAGTGCCAAGATGTACACTTTTGAGACATGTAGTGGCACTGTTGCCAAAAAGGCCAAGGGTATTGGCAAAGTAACTGTTGAAAAAGATCTTCAATTTGAAGATTATGAAAATTGCCTCAAATCCCAGAATTCAATCAAAACATCAGAATCCAGAATCCAGAGTGTGGATCACTTATTGACTTCAAATATTGTAAGAAAAGTGGCCCTGGACCCACATGATGATAAGAGATGTATTTTATCATGTGGCATACATACTTTACCATGGGGTCATTGTGATTTGAGAAGTGGCAAACAATGCCCAATGACAGAGCATGATTTGAAATAAATAAACATGCCCATGAACTTATTTGGGTTCAAAAAACAGGTTATTATGGACCTGCCAACACCACAACCCTCTTCTGATATGCTGTCTAAACTGAGTGGCTTGTTAATTATTCATCTGAACAGCATACTTACAGATGTTGATGAAGAAACAGGTAAAACATTGTACATATTTAACAATAATTTAAATCATTACCAATTACCTGTAGGTGGGCAATTACAATTTATTACAACCCCCGAGGGTGATGTCAAGATTTCAGTAGGGAGAAATATTTATAGAATTAAGCACTCAAACATGATTTCTGGCACTGTATATACTGTTTCTGCTGGTGACTGCTTATATATTGAGGTCCCTGGATCTTATGACAAGCTTATACCCTTTTTTATAGAATTAAGAATCAGATACTCTATAATAAATAACCACTAAAAGAAAATGCCTAATGATATATTTGGCCATACAAGACATGAAGATCACAGTGATGAGATTCTTATGCTTGATGTCAGAGTCAAGAAATTAAGAAGTGATTTACAAGCTTTACAAACCACACTCAATGCCAGTCTTCAATTAGAAATTACAAATTTGCAATCACAATGCATGGACCCTCTTCTCAAAATTGATTCCGAACTCAAGTTATTGCTTCAGAAATATACTGATTTGGCAACATTAGATAATTTTCAAAGTTTAGAAGAAGCTGTAGCAGCTCTTCAAGCCAAATTTAAGACCCAGGCCACCAACTCTGAGCAATTGAAACAACAATTGGAAGAGCAAATAAATAATGTCCAGGCACAGCTCCAAACAATTGTCAAAAGCATAAAATCACAAGAAGATTTTGATCTAGTCATTTCCACTCTAAAAGAACAGATTCAGTCACTCCAGATACCTAATCTGGATCCTCTGCACAATGCCATAGCCGAGGTTAAAGAAAAAATTGAGACGCTTGAAAATTTTATGAACAACTTGCCATCTTCTGATGCTTTGAATGCAATAACTCGGAGTGTAGCCAACATCAAGCTGCAACTTGAAACATATGAAGATTTTGGAAAAATTCAAAGTACCATAACCCATCTTGAAGGTACAATAGCAGCAGTGCAAAGTGATTTGGCAAATGTACAAGAATCTCGCCTGCCCGGTATTGTAGATACTCTTGTCAGTGTCCAGCAACAGATCACAAAGCTTGAAAACCTCAACACTGAATCTGAACTATCTCATTTTCATCACTTGATCGATGATATCCAAACAAAACTTGAAATTTTACAACAATCCACACCCACTCAGGCAGATATAGCCCTGCTCCAAAATGCTATGCAAAATGTGGCTGATGCTTCTGAATTAAATAATGTGAAATTGGCACTTGAATTTTTGCAAAATACAGTATCAAATCTTCCTACATCACAGGAACTTAAAAATATTAAGAGGGCAGTGAATAGGATATTGAAATCAGAAGATATCAAGAATATCCAAGCAGAGATCAAACAACTCACTCAGACAGTGGCCACTCTTCCAACCAATCAACATATTAATGAACTGCATGCCCTGTTTGAGGATATCAGAAGACAGGTCCATGATCTTACTGCTCAAAATTCAAAATTGGCAGTTGTTGAAAATTTGCAGCAAATTGTAGCTAATATCAAGCAACAGCTAGGAACCATGGAATCCAATCAAGCAAATGCTCTGTCTGTTTTTGCCACCCAGCTTCAAGAGATTGTGCAACAATACAAGAAACTTGTTGTGGACATAAAGATCAAGCCAGGCCATGATGATGTTGTTAGAACCATCAATGAGCACCTTGAATCTGTAACAAGCAGATTGCTTACAGCAGAAAAGGAAATAACAGGCATAATCGAGAATCCAAAACATACAGTAATTCTTGAATTGTACAGCATCCCCAACAAAGAATATGATTCACCATTTACACCAGGTGGCAAAATATATATGCTGTCCCCTGCACAATTTTATTACCAGTTTTTTGTTGGGGGCACATTGAGACCAATCAAGATCAAATATTGGCATCAGCCACAGGCACACCACTACCCCACCTTATCAATAACAAATGCTGAGAACAAAGTGAAAATCACCAGTGTAGAGTTAGAGGATTTTACAGACCCCAATACATTAGAAACAGCCTATACTGAAGATGATGGCACTTTGGAATTTAAAATACAAATAGGGGACAAATTATATTTAGAAAATCCTGCAGTATCAGCTGCTGAACACCCCATAGTTGCAATATTCCTGTTTACATATTATGTCTAGACAAATTATAGTTGATGAATTACACAGACAAGCCCGACATAATTATAAGAGACTCCCAGTAGTCACAAAAGGCATATATGATTTATGGCAGAGCGACTTGATTGAAATGGCAACTGGACAGTTGAAAAACTTAGACAAAATCAACAAGGGCTACAAGTATCTACTCACTGTAATAGATACATTTTCAAAATTTCCCTGGGCTCTGCCACTCAAATCCAAGACTGGAAAATGTGTTACAGAAGCCTTCAGGACAATCATCAATCATTCAGGAAGATCACCGCGCTATTTGCAAACAGATAATGGCAAAGAATTTTATAATTCAGTGTTTCAACAATTTATTAAAAGCCAGGCAATAAAACATTATTCGAGTTACAGTGACCTCAAAGCCTCAATTGTAGAGAGATTCAACAGAACCTTAAAAAATCTTATGTATAAACAATTTACACTGCAGGGTAATTATAAATGGCTTACAATTCTTCCAGAACTTCTACATAAATATAACAACTCGGTCCATTCCACAATCAACATGAAACCCTCTGAAGTAACTTCATCTGATGAGCAAAAATTGATCAGGACTGTTTATTATCCTAGATACCAGCCAACAACAAGAAAGGCCAAATACAGGGTGGGTGATCAAGTAAGAATCAGCAAATATAAGCACGTATTCAAAAGAGGCTTTACCAGAAACTGGAGCACCGAATTATTTACAGTAGTTCAAGTTAAACCTGGGACCCTTAACACATATATAATAAAAGATCACCGAGGAGAAATTCTCAAAGGCAGGTTCTATGAACAAGAGCTCAGCAAAACTAAACAGCCTGACACATATCTCATAGAAAAAATTATCCGCAGAAAAGGCAACAAGTTATTTGTCAAATGGCTGGGTCATCCGGAAAACAGCTGGATCGATGCAGACAAAGTGATAATATGAGCACCTGGGATGTTATAAAAAGGCTGCCAGAACCTGAACAGCATAATAAGAGAAATGGCAAGTTGCTGCCTGATAATATTAGATGTCTTATTGTTGGGCCATCAGCTTGTGGCAAAACTACACTAGTAGTTGATAATTTTTTATTGGCACCCAACTGGTTAGACTGGAAAAACAGGCACTTGTATGTTTTCTCTAAGAGCTTGGAACAATTAAAATATCAGCAGCTGATGAAGCTATATGATGGATTGGATATTGCTACTTTTGAACCAGATGTTAAGCCACTCCATGAATGTCTCGATAATTCTGTTGTTGTGTTTGATGACATTATATTGGATAATCAAAACAAGGTTAGAAATTTCTTTACACAGGGGCGGCACAAAAACATTGATTGCTTCTACCTGGCACAGACTTTTTCTAAAATTCCAAAGCAGCTGATCCGAGACAACAGCAATTTTATATGTGTGTTTCATCAAGATCATACCAACCTCAAACACATACATGATGAATATGTAGGTGGGGACTTGAGCTACAATGATTTTTCTAAATTTTGCAGCAAGTGCTGGAACCAGGACAGTTATGGGTTTGTCACAATTGATATGACAAGAACACCTAATAGCGGCAAATACAGAAATAAAATCAACGATTTTCTAGACGTTGAGACGTATATAAATAACCATGAAAAGGCCAATCATTGATGATCTTAAGTTAAGAGATTATCTTGTAAAAAGATTTAAGGGATGGAAATCAGAGAACCGAGGAATCTATGAAAAACACAAACAAGCAGAACAGCCTGTAATTGATGCTATTAATAATTTAGGTAAGAATATCAAAACTGTTACAGAGCAAAATCAAGATTTGATCACAGAGCTTGTGCCTGTAGCTGCAAGGAACATATTAGATTATCCATTCACCCCACTTTCCAGTATTCATACACCTAGTCCTGTTGCTCCTAGAAGAATTGAAGCTACTCAGGATCCTATTGAATTGGGTCTTCTTGCTCAAAAATATTTAACCACACCTAAAGACAACAAAGATGAGGTCTTTGGCTTATATGCCGACACAGAGCTTGATGGCAGCATCATTCATAGAATTGGCAATTTCAGAGTAACATTTATGGGAGATGATATAATTGTATATTCAGAATCTCGACTTGGAGAAAAAGGTGCTTTTGTTAAGTACACCGGAACACCTGGGTTGTGGGAACTGATGACTAGGAAAAGGCCTGGCAGCTATACAGAGCAAGATTATGAGTATTACAAAGAAATATTAATAAAATCAGATGCTCTATACCAGAACAATGATCCCACACAAAAAAGAGTGAAGTCTAGCAGTGGGGCAAAATACAATAATTTAATCAAGCCCATATGGTCACAGATCAAGACTGGCAGTGGAATCAAACAATACAACACCCTGCCTAAAGAATTTGTCTGGGTTGATGATGTCAGGAAACTTGTAGATAGGTTATTGGTGATAGCTGGGGAGGAAAATGCTGGCAACAACAATTTTTACAATGAAAAGGTTGGAATTATGAACATGATAAGCACAAAATTGTCTAATTTTATAGTGAATGACCCTAAGGGGATTGGATATCTCATAAAAATTATTAATACTCTACCCCCTAAATTTTGGAATATTTCTGAGGGTCGGGGCTTGGTTAATGACATTATAAACAAGCTGCCATTTGAACTACACATTCCAGGCTATCAGTATTGTGGTCCAGGCACAAAATTGGATCATAGATTAAACAGAGGTGATCCTGGTGTAAATCCTTTAGATGCTGCTTGTAGAGACCATGACATAGCATACAACACACATTCTGATCTTGACAAGAGACATGTTGCAGACAAGAAATTAGAAGAGGCTGCATTTGGTAGATTTGTAAGCAAAGATGCTTCTTTAAGTGAGAGAATATCAGCATTGGGAACCACCATAGCTATGAGCACCAAACAAAAACTGGGGTGGGGGTTGTGAATATGTATATAATAAACCTACAATGAAGGCCAAGGGTGTTATGTATCAAATACCTTATGCAGGTCTCAAATCTCTTAAAACTATTGACAGTCTTTTAACCAAAAAGCAGCGGAAGAAAAAAAGCTCTTGTATTGCCAAGGGCCATGGTATGAAATTGTTGCTTAGCACCCCCCAATTAAAAAAATTACAGCAATCAAGAAAAAAATCACATGTGGGGGGGTTTATATTTACCATCCCTGCCATCTTAGCAGCACTCGGGGCTGTTGGGAGCTTGGCTGGGGGATCAGCTGCCATAGCAAAAACAGTAATAGATGCCAAGAAAAATAAGGCAGAATTAGATGAGCAGAAGCGCCATAACCTGGCAATGGAGAAAAAAGGCAAAGGTGTTAAGAGATCCATGAGTAAGTTTAAAAAAAACAAGAGCCGCTTACAAACCAAGATATTGAAGCTTTAATCAAGCCACTGGCCATCAAAAATTTTAGAGGTGTGTACATGTCTGATTCTTTACCGGAACAACCACTCAACAAAGAGTGTGGCATTGTTAATTTGGATGAGTACAAAAATCAGGGCACTCACTGGATCTGTTATCTTAAATATTTAAAAAATGAGGCATTTGTGTTTGATTCCTTTGGAGGTGTTCCACCTGAAAATTTAATAAAATATCTAAAATCAGCTAATCTTTATTACAATAATGCCCGTGTTCAAACCTTCAAAGATGTTAATTGCGGACATTTGTGTTTATCTGTTCTCAGATATATGTCTCAAATAAATAAACCATCAATTGAAAATTTTCAAAAGGCCTTGTGGTATCTGAAACATCATGGGGGTATTCCATCTCACCAGCCAAAATTCAATATTGAAACTCAAATTGCATGATGACATTGTGTATCCCAAAACAATAGCTCTCAGAGCATTTTACGGCATGTACTTGATCCCTAATATTACACACCACAACAACAAAATTGCAATAGGGGATCAAAAAATTGTCATCACTCCAGGGCAATATAATCTGTCCACTCTAAATGCTCAATTACCCAGAGGTGTAGTGTTAAGTCAAAATTCTGTCACTCACAGAGTAGAGATTGTATCTGCTACAGAAACAGTGGATCTGGGTACTATAGGAGAGCTGTTAGGATTTGAGAACAACACAAAACTTGAACCGGCCATCAAACACACTGCTATGAATATACCCAAATTCTTAGCCATAGAGACTCTGAATATTCACTGTAATGTGGCCGAGGGTATGATCACCAAATCAAATGGCATAGGCACTCACAAACAAACTGGCATCATTGCAACATTCAAACCTAATTCTGAATTCATGGAGCCCATCATCTACAATCCATCCCCAACATTATATTTTCCTGTGTGCCATAACAGAATAGATAATATTGAATTGATGGTCACTAATGAAAAAGAAGAATTAGTTGATTTTGCTGGAGCCACAACAACTGCTATCATAGAGATTAACATTTAAATAAAAATACAAACAATGGAAAATATTGAGAGTTATGAGCTACAATCATTCCCCCCAAACAGGAGGACATTTGCAAATTTAAATCAACCCAACACAGAAATTGAGGTTGATCTTGATGTAGGGGATGGATTTATACACCCTCACAGAGCAGATCTATACATCAAATTTGATGTTGTAAAGCTCGATGGAACAGATTATCCGGCAAATTCAAACATAAGATTGGTAGACAATTTTGTGCCGCATCTATTCTCTGAAATTGAGATCAGAAAGCATGGCGTTGTTATAAACAGAGTGGATTATCCCGGCATTACCTCCACAGCTTTGGCCACTCTAAAATTATCCAAGACCGAGGCTTCTTACTACAGAATCGGTGGATTTGAGGCTGGTGATAAAATATTAACCAAGAGCCACACTGTGCTGTTCCCCATGCGCCTGTTGCCAGGATTCTTCTCGGATTACAAAGAAATTATGTGGAAAGGCGGGTTAAGAATTACATTTAGAAGAGCTGCCAATGATAATAATGCTTTGATGAGATACAGCACATTAAACTCTACAGGGGAAGCTCTGCCTAATACCTTACCTGATGCAGGCAAGTGCCTTATTCAGACTATGGAGCTAAGAATCCCTGTTGTTGAATATGAGGCCAGTTACGCTCTTAAACACAAAGCAGATATAGTAAAAAATCCACAGATTCCTCTGCAATTTTACACATATCAATCTGTACAGAAGCCCGCATCTGGCACATATTATGAGTTTGATGCTACAAACTCATTCTCCAGCATTCAATTTGACATGCCTGATTTTGTGGTGGTATTGTTTCAGACTGGAAGACACAATAATCAGGAAAAAAATTCAAGTAAATTTGATAGCTGCAACATCAAGAATATATATCTTAAAAATGGCAGAAATGAGGTATTCCCTAGAGAAAATTATAATTTAGACATGTCCAAGGATGATTTCCTTAAATTATATGAGGCTTTTTCGGCTTTCAAGCGTGTCACTACTGGCAGTACTGATATGTATTACTCACCAGATGAATTCAAAACACAGAGACCCATGTTTGTAATCAACACTTCAAAAAGGAAACAAGTTGTGGTGAATGACAGGACAAACATTAAAATTATCTGTGAATTCCACGAGGCTTTACCAGATGACACCATATGTAGCGTCATTCTCATAGGGGAAAAATCATATGTTTATGATGTAAGAAATGAGAGAGTCACGGAGCAATTCTAGAGGTCCGATTCAAACACAGAAGCCCCTTGATTACAAAGCAATAATACCAACACTTTGCTGTCAGAGAGGCCCCAGACACTCTACCAGCTTTGAAACCTCAACTGTATTATCAGCTAGCAGTGAATATCTTATGTGTGGGCAGTTGCATATATTTCAATCTTTTATCAGGACTCGAACCCAAAGCCCCTGATTACAATGCAACAATATTAACACTTCTCAATATGGAATATGCCCACATTTTACTGGGTTCTGAGACCCTTATACAGACAAAATTGGATTTTGAACTGCCATAATATTTTCTAAGTCTTTGCCTAGGCTCATATTATCAGAATAGAATTGCTTTCAGCATGAAGGGGGTGCAGTTCATTGCCACTGTGTGAAAATATGTATTTTTATCTCAATAATCTTTGTTACACTTTTACATGTTGCAGACATGTTACACTTTTTCCCCTGTCGCACAGAAAGATTAATGCCCCCTTCAGTGAATCGTACAGAAAAATCATTAATGCTCCCTTCTAGCGTGTAGATTTTATCTCTTGCGTGCCGGCAGGACATGGAGGCAATTAATTATGTTTGCCCGCTCTTCTCATATTGTATTGAGCAAGTGGTTATAAAACATGAGAAAATAAGGAAACTGAGAAATTCAGTTTTTATACAATATATTGTTGTAAAACACTAATTACCAGGTTTTCAGATCTGGGAGTTGTATATCAACTAGGAATAATTATTCTCAAAATCTCACGTGTGGAGATATTATTTTGCAACATGTATTTCAATCTATCAGGACTCGAACCCAGAGCCCCTTGTTTATCAATTAAACTTAAACTGGAAGTAAATATGTGTGTATATGGGTGGTAGTGTGTATGTATGTGTGTATGTATGGGTTTTTGGCTTAATTTCTGGTGTGGCCAAAAATATATCAATTTTTGACAAGTTTATGGACAAAAATCTGGCTGATGCAACTTTTGTAAGTATGCACAAATCAATCTGAGGGAGCTCTTCCTTTCTGAAGAGCATTTTTACAAAAATCTTAGGTTAAGCAGGTGCTACACTAGAGCAAAAAGCTCATATGAACATGTTGAGCAAGTTTTAAGTATAGCAAATCTGCATAAGAGCAGCTCTTCCTTTCCGGCACTGTCCCTATCATAAATACCACTGACCTACAGTTTAAAGTGGGATCCGAACCACTTGTGCCTCCACCGGGTATCGAACCCGGGACACCTCGATTACAAGGCAATGAGGAAAAGAAAGAAAGAGATGGAGAAAGAAAGAAAGAAAGAAGAGGGGGAGAAAGCCAAAGGCAGAGAGAGAACATGCCGAACAGAACAGAGAAGGAAGCTGGGCGCGGGAGAAAATAATAAACCCGGCTGTTTACGAGAGATTTTTACGGGCGAAGCTTGCAATTTCAATCGCAGCGAGGCGCTAATGTAAACACCCCATGTCCTCTGAGCGATTAACGCAAAATGTCTCGATTCGACGTACTACGCCGGGTCGTAACTCCTCCCGTGACCTTCATGTTTTATGCGGACAGATCGATATCCTTGTCTGGACAAACAAGTCTCCCGAAAGACATGAAAGGGGTGGAGGCATCGTGTGTGCGGAATGCAACGCCTCAATCGACGAGTCGAATCACCCTTTTACTAGGAAGATCTTTGCAAAAAGTGGTGTCTGTTTGCCCCTGCCCGATGGCGTAGTGGTAACGTCGTCGCAGTGGCGTACGTATACTCTTTTTTTTTCTTTCGGGTTCGATACCCGGTGGAGGCACATAGTGGCTCGGATCTCACTTTAAACTGTAGGTCCAGTGCCACTTTCGGATATTCGCGAAGATGAGGATGAGTGAAGACATGACAAAGGGACACTCACAAAGATCACCCATAGCCAGGCCGCAATTCGAACCTGGGACCCATGGCGTCGCAGCGCTAACCACTCCGCCACGGAAGTTGGCGAAAGTAAACTCACGACAACTCTAATTTTTGTTTTTCGTGAGAAAAGGTAGCTTGAAAAAGAATTTAAGGATAGGGAGGTGATAGAGCAGTGTGCAAAGAGAGTAAGAAGACCAGCCGGAAAAAAGCTTGATTGATTTGGTGTTTCAAGTACAATTTATGTACAGTAAGGCTAATCGGGACTGAACCTACAGTTTAAAGTGGGATTCGAACCAATATGTGCCTCCACCGGGTATCGAACCCGAGAAAAAGGAGACATGAAAGTGAGAAGGGGACGACAAGAAAGGAAAATATAGAAGAGAGATAGAGGAAAGAGAACGAAAGGGAGCGAGAGAGAAACAAAAGGAGGGAGAGAAGAAGACAATTAATATTATTTTCCTTCCTCCTTCTATGTCTGCTACTCAGGGTGGATAACATTCACGATTTTTATTTTAAAAAATATTTTTTGATGATTTTTATTTAAATTGATTTTTTTTAAATTAAAAAATCACACTTAAAATGTATTTCACTTATATAAATTATATATTTTTTTATAGAAAGGCTCTTTCTGGTAAAAGGCCCTGTAAAATGTTTGAACAGTTTGATTAAAGTAAATAAGAAATTATAGGTATACATTTTTCTGTTTCTGATATTGTATATCTCAACCTATATTGGAAAAGTTTGTTGAGTGTGTTAATGAAACTATAGTACTTTCAGTAACGTTTCCTCCACTGAAAATAAAGCATTGGATGCACTGTATATTTTCTAGTCTCTGTAGCTGAATTTTGACGATTTTTTAATGACAGTTTGCAAAATATCAGCTGCCATGTTTATTTACAGCTTAATGAGAATGCCACTACAGTATTTACGATTTAACATTAGTATTTTGTGTATTATTGTACACAAAACTTTTCCTATTTTTGCCCCAAAAAATTATTGAATTTTAAATCAAAATAAATTTACGTGTGTTTACAGCTTACGTATCACATTTCTTTTCGTGTGAGATTCGCCCCATCAGAACATATATTTTGTTTCCTTCTTTTTCTTTCTTAGAGCCTAATAAACACCATTAAATGATTACAAGATTAATGTATTTTCATCAAAAGTAATTCTGATATCTACAAATTCCTTAAGTACATTATTCTATACATTATTTATTTAAGGTGATTTACATAAATGATCTAAAAAATCACCCGATTTAAATCAAACCACTTTGCGTCTTTCCGTTCTTAATTTAGAACATCGAATTAGTTCTTTGTCCTCTTTCATGAAGACCAAAAATCACACATTTAGAAAGGCTATCCCCTACTACTAAGCCTTCGCAGGATATTCTGTCTACTGGCGTAACAGAGATTACACAGTAAAACACCAAACAAAAAAAATAGAGACACCATAGGCGTGCGCACGGGGGGACAAATAGCCCCCTAATCTTGGATGTCCGCAGATTTTATTCACGGAGGGACAAGCAAGGTATTTTTCCATGGGGTTACCCCGATAATAGTGTGCCCCCTCAAAAAACACCACTTCAATTTGAAATTATTGCATTAATATAAATTACTATGACTGAAATCAAATTATACGTGTGAAATATATACTTTTAGGTTGACCTTCGATTTCTAAGGCGGAGGTGTGGCCATCCTTGCTCCCCTTCCAGTAGAGGTCTGCACGGGCCTAAATTGTAAGGCCCGAGTCCGGCCCGGCCCGAGGAAATGAAACCCGAACCCGACCCGAGTCCGATAATAAGTAAAAATGAGCCCGGCCCGAGCACGAAAACATAATTAAAATTACTTTCCAATTCAGCATTTGAAAAAAAAAAATGGGCACTGTTGTATTTCGTTAACTAGCTGTTATAAAAAAAATGTATTCTCATTCTCGAAGTAAACCATATCATGGCTAATCGTGAAGATGATGATATGATAATTGATTAAGGGACACTCACCAAGAACAACCATGCCCAGGCCGTGATTCGAACCCGGGGCCCCTTCTCCGCCCTGGAAAATGAATGTCCACCTAAAAAGTATACAGGGTAGGCTATTTGTATTTATTGCCACATACGCTCAAGTTTGTGTGTTGTTTTTCTTTAGTTCGCGCGCGTCATGCTTGGCAGCACTGTCGTCGGTTTTGTGAAAATGGCGTCTTTTCAAGAGAAAGCACACGCTGTGGTATGGTTTGCGGAGTCAAAATCAATTGTTACGGTGCAGCGTAAGTTTCGGCGTGTCTTTAACAAAACGCCGCCAGCGGACAAGAGCATCAGGGCATGGTACAGAAGTTTTCTGGAAACGGGGAGTGTGTTGAAGAAGGCAGGGAGAGGAACGCCACTTTTCCAGATCGTTGGATCGGGCGAGGGGGCTCTGTCCCCTGGCCACCACGTGAATGCTTTCCGTGACCGAATTGTTGCTGCCATTATGGTATCACCATCCCTGACGACGTGCTGCTGCGCGAAGTGGAATATCGGCTGGACATTCTTCGTGTCACTAAAGGTGCTAGCATAGAAGTGTGGTAATTTCTTGTCAGAAACTTTGAGTTACTCTTTGCAATAAAATTACCAAAAAATGTGCAGGTGTATTCGTTTTAATTTCCCATCACTTCAAAACCCCGGAGGTTCATCGTGTACACCCTGTATATTTCACACACAATTTCACTTCGGCCACAGCAATTCATGTTAATTATTATAAGGGCGTTGAAGGAATATGATAATTTCAGACTGAAGCAGTGTTTTTTGAGGGGCTATCGATATTATGGGGGTAAATGTGCCTCCTTTGCCCCGACTGGAAAAAAATTACCTTGCTAGCTCTTCCCTGGAAAAAAATCCTGGGGACACTATGATATATCCCATATTCATGCTATTACATTTTTCCTTCTTGTGTTAAATACAAATGGTTTTCCATTCGTTTTCTACCGTGCGTTCATTTCGATCTTCGGCCGAGAGATCGGGAGAAGCGTGGCGGGCGGCGCTGACGGAGATGCCGACATTTGCGGCCTGTAATGCCCGCTTATTTTTATGGACATACGCAGACATTTATATAAATATTGCAAAACGAGCACTAACCTTTGTTATAAGAGTACGGTTTTAGTTTTTGTACCTGTATGTGCTGATGATTTTGACACGCCCATCTCCTATGAAACACGGCGTAGAGGTTTGTTTGGAGAACGTTCTAACGCTGCACCAATTTCATCGAGTTTTGCTTCGGTTAGAATCCGTCGTTTTTGCTTAGGTGTTTTAAAATTTAACGATCCAGTTTATCGTAATTTAAGGAGAAGATGTCTAACCGTATCTCTATGTGAAGGTGAAACGCTTGGGAATTTATGTACAAATTGCCTACACACTTCCCGACACGAGTCTGTTTTCACGTAAGTGTCATACATAAAAATTCTTTGTTCTAAAGTGAAACTTGAGCTGGCATTCCAATCGTCTCACTGACACAACACACATACACACACTGCAATAACACAAGTAACGACAAGTAACCAAGAATAACACTCTTGCGCACAGTACGATATTAACACGCTCTTGGTATACATCTGCTCGCCACTATATTCACAGCTTTGTCTTAATCTAGTCGTGAAGGAACAAAAACTCGCGCTCGGAGATTTCGGATTGCAAGGAAGCTCACGAAAACCATTGACTTTTAACGGTTTCGTCTGCAGCGTAATCTTGATACAGTGTTGCACATTCGAAACCTCCAAACGATCCCCATCGATACAAAACTTTTTCAAGGATATAAACTTAAGCAGGACGTTACTGGTCAAAACTATGATTAAAATGTTTTATTATCTGTGGCTCTTAACATCGTTTCTAAAGCGTATTTATTTGTGTGATGAATTACAGAAGAACTTTTGCGTGTTATAACACAGGTTAGTGCTCGTTTTGCAATATTTATATAAATGTCTGCATTAGTCCATAAAAATAAGCGGGCATTACAGGCCGCAAATGTCGGCATCTCCGTCAGCGCCGCCCGCCACGCTTCACCCGATCTCTCGGCTGCAGATCGAAATGAACGCACGGTACTATGATTATTTTAAATCTTGACAACAAACAGACAATCCATCTGTCATTCTAGCATACTTACGAAGAATAAAGAATGCAAGCTCACACTTTCGCGGTGAAATCCATTTCATATTTCAAATATACTACCATTAGATCCTATTTCATGCGATATTGAACTTAGTTTCTGTCAATAAAAATATATAATTAGAGACAACAGGAGAAGATTCACTTTCCAGCACTTAAAATAAAGTTTGGTAATCTGTTTGGCAACAGAGCATAAAGTATATTCTGTATTTGAACTTTGCATTACAATTAATGTCATGTAATCCTAATGCATTTTATCTAGCTTGTGAACTCCTTGCCATGTTTTACAATCGTAAGTCCATATGTATTTCCAAATTCTGATTAAAAAAATTAACCCTCAACTGCAGTTGTGACGTCCCATGGACTGGAACGTTCCTTTTGCTTATTACCCCGCCATTAGTTTTGACCTTGAGGCTACCTCTCTTTCAGTACCTTCCTCAACTTCAGTGTGCTGTGAAAGCGTGAAGGGAAAGGTTGCATTATCTGCTTCTGTGGTGTTCTATTTATATACTGCGGTCCCGCGGACGTCACGACTGTGTTTGGGGGTTAAAATCATCGACGATTTATTATCAATAGACAAGAGAATTGCAGATTTTTTTTATTTGAAGCATATACTGAATAGAGGGATCCGTGGTTTTGAAGAATGAATGTTAAACAATAACTAAGGACTAAATTCATGTTGATCAGCGGTGTTTAAATAATCAGTGAATTTGTTTTCCTTAAACTCACAATATAAACAAAATACTTTTTTTTCAGAAGTTAAAAAAGAATGTATCATTCTCAAAACTATGTAATTGTGTTCAGTGAATAACAAAGCATACAACATGATTAAATTCACATCATTTAAAATACAAGGTGTACAACTTTGCTTCCGCCGTTTTCCCCCCAAAATATGACGCTGGAATGAAAAACATTGCTTACCCAGGCATTATTCAGAGTATTGTCCATCGCTGGCCACTACTTTCTCTCATCTTTCGGGCAGCGTACGAATGCCGCGTCTAAAAAATTGTTCATCTTTGGAGGCGATCCACGAATCGATCCACTTTTTGACTTCTTCGTAAGATCGGAAGTGTTGGTCAGCCAGTTCATGAGCCATTGATCTAAACAGGTGATAATCAGAGGGAGCGATGTCTGGAGAATAAGGCGGGTGGGGTAGGACGTCCCATCTTAATGTTTCCAAGTACATTTTCACCACTTTGGCAACGTGGGGTCGTGCGTTGTCATGCTGCTGAATCATACCCATGGCTTTCAGACGTTTTGAAATGGCTTGCTGTGTCACTCCCAATGATCGTGCCAATTCTTCTTGAGTTTGACGCGAGTCTTCACTCAGCAATGTCTCCAATTCTGCATCTTCGAAAACTTTCTGTCTTCCACCACTATGCCGGTCTTCGACGTTAAAGTCACCGTTCTTGAAGCGTTGAAACCACTCACGACAGGTTCTCTCACTTATAGCGTCCTCACCATACGTAGTGGAGAGCATTCCATGAGCCTCAGCCGCAGTTTTCTTCATATTGAAACAAAAAAGTAGAACCTCCCGCAAATGGCGAGAATTTGGCTCGTACACTGACATTTTCAATCGCGAACAACTTCACGATGCACACACCACTCGACTAATGTTTGAATGGGGTTATCTTGACAGAGGTCCAAGCTAACTGCGTGACGTCTGCGATCTGCTTCTTTCGACCGCTACTTCCTGTTGTTGCCACCTGTCGGAAAACGGCGGAAGCAAAGTTGTACACCTTGTATGACCTGATATAGTTATATTCCTTTTTTTCTTAGAGGTCCCGTGGACCGCACGACTGTGTTAGTGCCCGAAATGTTCACGACAGCGGATAAGGGTTAAATAACAACATATTATAACCAGGGTAGCTACTCTGAGACCATGACAAAATTCAAGAATAATTCCCTGTTTTTAATGTGAACAATCTAAAAATTCAAGGGTACAAGCCAATATTTTGTCTTTCAACATTACGTATTACCGCCTCCCACCCCACCCCCCACACACACATATTAACAATATAAAGTGTCTGTGTAATTCCAATGTATCCAACAACTCTAATTCGATTCAATTAACCGGTATGTATACATTTAAAATATTTAATTTAAGCTGCGAAACTTGAAATACATCTACAAACACAAGTCACAAATTTTACGGGATATGCTAATCTACGAAAAATTGTTAATTGTATAAGAATTTCAAACTCAAATATATCTAATCAACTTCGACTTACAATAATCTTCCGTCTGTCAGATAGATCGTTCTGCAAATGACACTAACAAAGTAAACTGACAGAGAATTCTGTTTTATCTTCCACGGAGCTTTCTTTTTCTTCATCGATAAAAATAATACCTACACTGTGAAAAACTTGACTCGGGGCATTTATAAATATGTATAAATTTAATTGGATTTGGATTAATAAAAGTTGCAATTTTTCACATCTACAGATAAAAATTCACACAGAATTCCCGGAGAGTATCCACTCAATACTTTTTGGTACACTCACGGGCACTGCCGGCTTGTAACGATTTCATTGAAAGTCAATATATTCATTACAAGCCGACAGTGTCCGTGACTGTACATATAAATCCTTTCCCTAGTTATAAGCATAAGGACCACTAACGTCGACCAAAGTAGAATTGCAGAAACAAATAAGAGGAGACACTTGGCAGGCAGACTTCTCGCAAGATAATGACGCTTCTTCTCACATAACGAAGTGTGCGTGTGAATTTGGTAGAAGATACAATGACGGTGTGGAACCTGAATCCGTTCCGTTGGCTGAACGCAGTGAGTTTATTTAACAACGACTTTCCTTTGCCTGCCCCATTCATCGCCAGGTGCCACTTTCGGTTTCGCTCAACCTCACTCAGGCTTCAAAGGAACATGTTTATGAGCAGCAATGTCCACAGAGGATAAGATGTAATAATCGCCGGCCTCCGTGGTGAGTGGTCAGCTAAGCGCGCTACGATCCCAGAGGTCTCGGGTTCGAATCCCGGCCTGGGTGTTTTTTGTGAGTGTCCCCTCATCATATTATCACTCATCTTCGCGATTAGCGAAAAGTGGCAGAAATGCAAAGTGAAAAAAAAACAAATTCAATCAACAAAAATAATCCAATCTACGTGACATAACATTGTGCACATAATACAGGGTGATCCCTTTCAGAAAAGTAAACGATCCTATACGTTCCAGCAGGGTGCGAAATCGTTGAAGACTGGTGGGGGAAGAAAATCTTAATCTACAACTATATATATATATATATATATATATATATATATATATATATATATATATATAGAGAGAGAGAGAGAGAGAGAGACAGACACATACATACATAAATTATTATGATATTCATATTTATAATGTTATTAAATATACAAGCCAATTCATTACTAAATATTTTTGAAAAAATTATTATTAAATACACAAAGTAATTAATTAGCTCCATCAGATATGCGTAAAGTAGCAAATTAATTCCTTTATTAACTGGTTAAAGATGTCAATAAATTACGAAATAGTTGTGTTATGTAGAAGCTTTTGTTTAGTTTTTGTATTAATACAAAACTCTTATAATTTATAATTATGTTTGACTTGCATTCTTCTTTTATTTCACGCATATTGTTATTGGTGTAGACAGAGTAATAATCTCTTGAAAAAGAGAGAAAGCCTTCTGTACTCACTATTTTGTGTGTTTTCCAGATTATCCTTAATAAAGTACATAATAATTGCTTATATTTTGTTGTTCCAAGAAAACTCTTCCCCCCTGGAAAATTTTTGGTGGGGCAAAATCCCCCTGCCCCCCCCCCCCTAGGATTTCGCACCCTGCGTTCCAGGGATGTAGCTAGACTGATGTCTTTGGAGAAGCCCAATCTGCATTACATACAGTGTCCGAGAAGTCCCCGTACCCCTACTTGCACGTATCATGTTGCGACTGTCTTAAATTTCCAACTTTAAACTCGCTTTATACTCACAGAGCAATTGGTGACGAACTAACTCAACCTGTTGATTACAAGCCCTAGGACGTTCTTGACATTAGGTATTTATATTAGAAACATTTAGTATGCAGCCATAATTTGAAATTGTTATGGTAACTTGTTGATTTTGTTCGCTCGCAAGTACGTTCTTATAATGTAAATAGACCAAAACATATTTTATAAATGTCATATCTAGGGGTAATATATACTAGCTAAGTCTAGGAGTACGGGGACTTCTCGGACACATTGCATGTACAGTGAGTCTCACGGTAAACTTGGCAGCGGGGCGTTGGCCAGAGTGCCGGGCGTTGGGAGCGCGTCTGCCGGCATTTAGACCCACAAGTTTTACGCTGACTTTGGCACTGGGCGCGCCAATGCTTCAGTATCCAGATAGCCGGTGTCCAGTTTGCACATGTTTGTGCTTTCTACGTTCATTTTCCAGAGAGTTATTCGATATTTTTACTTTGAAATTTAATTTTCATTAAAAATCTCACCCATTCTGCAATGCTTCTCTCACATTTTGATTACACTATGTATCTTTATATTTTCTTTTCATCAACAATGGGACCTTTTCTGCCATTGTTGAACGCAGACGCGCTCCGCTCCGCGGCCAAGTTTACCGTGGGACTCACTGTATATAAACTAAATATGGCTCATTAATTTTGTTTCTATAGTATCATAACAATATCCATCACAAATTATTAACCTCGCACACATACGACTTCTGTATCATTAAGTTTTCATTAATATATTGTGGTATTTTTAATATATATTAAATAATTATTAATTACATTTATATGTAACTTAGTCTATATACTAACAACGTGATTGTTGTAATCTATATGTAAAGTTTTCTTAAAAAATAATTTTGAGTTAAAAAATAAAGTAAAATTCCTCTAAGCCATGGAAAATTTTGGGGGCGCCACGGGAAATCCGAATAAGGGACGCGAACCCAAATTGGATACAGAGTTTTTAGTATAAAAGCAACAGTTTTAAAGTTTTTAGAATCCTTTGCAACAGAATGCATCAAGGAAAGACACGATAGAAGTGCTTTTTGATTGCAAAGATAAATGTTACCCTACTTGCGTGCATGCTTCATCGTAAGCCCGTTTGAAAGAAGAGAGAGAGAATCCCTCCTCCTCCTTCCCTAAGTCAGGTAGGTTAGAGGTACCTGCTGGTCCGGTTGAGCCTGAAAAGAGGAGACCAACAACATTGGGCACGAGCCAAAAGAAATGTTCCGCGGCGACCTTCGACGTGCGGACCCTTCTTTCAACAGAGCGTAGAGTTCCAAGGTCGTGGGAGCAGGTTCCCGGCATCATTCCTCGATTCCCATGCCCCAGCACGCTTCGCATCCACCCACCCTCTCCCCTCACAGTCTGACTCATTCGCGCTGGCAGGTGCCTGCTTTGTGCACGTCCATGACTTTGCTCGCGTCGTTGATCAGGTGAGCAACGTTTTCTCTTTCTGTGGGAAAGGTGGCTGCTTCAGAGTTCCAGCGAACTTACAAGAATGTACTCGCACAGGTATCCATCCATTCGCAGCAGTCAAAATTTAAGAAGAAAGTTAAACAAATAGTTGATAGCCTTTACAAGTACCGTAGTTCACCGCATAATCGTCGCGTCGGATTACGAAACCAACGATAGGGCAGAAACTTCGAAAGATTAAATTCTGTAAGTGCGTACTTCGCAACACTGTAATAAATTTTCTCAAGTATAATATTTTGACTATAATGCACAAATCAATAACATATGTGTTGAGGAAAGGAACTAAACTGCCAGGATTTGAGTTGATTTGCTGTTTTTAGTCCACTTGATGCACAGATAGGATATTGCTCTTAAAATGATGACAATAGAAAGTGCAAAGTGCAAATGGGACTTAGGTCCTGTGATGGACACACAAAAAAATGAAAGTCAAAGAATCGAGTTAGTGTGGCGTTATCTATTCAAATTCATAATTTTGGGTCAAATCCACACTCAAAAATAAATAACAAATAACTCGAACCAACATACCCCTGGCTGCGAATTTTTTTCCCCAGCCATCTTGTGATTTTGGTTTCATTTCTCGCCCTCTGATTGGCTGCTGGAAAGTTACGGTGCTACCTACGAGATGATTATGAGAATATCTTTTTTTTTACTGCCATTATTGCAGTAACCCTAATCACAAATGCATTTATTGCAATTACAATTGCGCTTAGTTCAAATAATGCATATGTGCTTGGGTTAGGAGAGTCAGGTTTAGGGCTCTTAGCAATAATGACAGTAAAAAAAAAGATATCCTCATAATCATCTCGTAGATAGCACCGTAACTTTCCAGCAAACAATCAGACGGCGAAAAAATGAAACCTCATTCACAAGTTTAATTTAAAAAAGAAAAAAGACCTGGCAGGCAGGACAATTTTGAAAGGCACTGCGTAGTTGGGTCTTTCGCTTCCTCGCTGCATTGCAATGCTTGGAAGAGGAAGAGTGACATTTTCCTTCATGTACAAATTTCTGTGACACTCGTCTGGCTAATCAACCATTTAGTAGGTCACTTCCGGTGAAACTAGCATTGCTGCGTTTGAAAATACGGCGTAGTAGGATTCACGTTCACTTGCTGAAACCACTTTTCGGTTTCTGCTCTATATTTGCATCTCGGAATGGTGGAAAATCAAAAGTATTTCGAACACGATTGCTAAAGAATGTGTCCTTGTCTACTGACGCTACAGCTCAGCCCATTACAACTATTTCATAGTCTTTACGTTCCCCAAACTCTCGCGTTCTAGTGTTGGGCGATATATCGTCACGATATTTGGATATATATATCGTGGAGACGATATATCGCCGATATCACGACACGGAAAAAATATCGTAACGTATCATCTGTGACGATATTTTTCTTGATATATCGTGATATCAAATCTCCGATATCGTCCATCCCTACTGTCTTCCTCTTTACCTTTTCCCTTTGCGGTTTCCACCGTGTTTTCAGTGGGCAAACATTTCACATGTTTCATACAGGTTGTGGTTGACGACCTCATCTATTTCTTCATAATACTTTATTCATCATTTGCCACATTCATTCAGTCTATAAATACCTTCTCATCACCTTTCCCCCTCAAATATAGGCTACTGCTGCTATGCTCTAGCTGCTGAAGCTGCCCATTTATCCGACCAGTATGCGCCAAATTCTGGTCAGAATTTCCAAAACAACTGGTGCTTGTGTACACTAACATATATTTTAGTCTTGCTTTCTCCGATGTTATTAAAAGATTCTCTGCTGGCTACCATTCTCAGTTGCTTAATTTTGATTCTTGCTACATTTCCACTGTTCAATTTTGCACCTAAATGTATTCGGCGGTTTCCAAAGGACAGGTCGTATCCACGAAGGGATAAATAAGGCACGCGGTGTTCTATACAAAGCTCCTTTTTTATCGCCTGTCTGGCAAGTTCTGTGCTGCTAACGGTAAAAACGGAAGAATGACATCACCAGTCATTCAACTGAAACTCCGGGCGGTGATTTGTCGCCGAAGTGTCTGCTTCCATAGAAACAAATTACCTGTAATTGGTAGGTGATGTCATCCCCCCTCTCTACATCTCTAATTGTGTTTGTTGGCATCGGCCACAACAAAACGTAAAGAACATCCCAACATTACAACCAACTACAACACAAAATATGAATATAGTTATGTGTTTGTACAAGTTAATTTGTTCGATTAACGGTAACTAAGTCTAGTTATAGTCCACGCGTTTACTTCGTTAACGTCGAAGAACTAAAGAAACCCGCTGCCACAAACGTGGGTGGGGATAAATAGCGGGCAAGTTGTTTTCGTCCAATGACACTCAACCTTCAGCCAATGGGCGCAGCTGTCATTCTGCTCGTCTATTCCACGTGGAGTCTCAATCACATGACTGCGGATACGCTGTTGCCATACTTTGCAACTTCAATACGGATACCGTGGAAAGGTGCTTGAGCGCGGAGGGACAAGGTGGCGTAGAGTAGATGTGTGGCAACACTGTGCATTAAATTTGATTGTTGCAGCTGGTGGGCGCGCTCCGTCGACTTCAAAGCCAGCCGGTCGTTAACGTAGCTAGCGCGTCGACTATACTTTTTCTATTAACGGTAACTGTAAATCGTTATTTTTTTTGCAATAACGGTAAATGTAACCAGTTTATGCTAAACTGGAAAGCTTCTGGTTATCATAATGCACTTGTTTGTAATCAGTATAAGGCCCTCCGTAACTTTTGTGTTATAACTTATTTTTTATTCTGATGAAAATCAACCGAAATAGACGAACTTGAAAAGGCATATTTTGACACATTTTACTAATTTTCTTTTACAACATGTTTCTTCAATATTCTCGTAATAAGACATATTTCTGTCTATAGTTTCGTAATTTCCCTGCATATAATCGGCTATTTTATAATTTACTCTTCATACTTTTAGCGCAACGGTTAGTTTATATTATCGATGGCAGGATACGGAAATTAAAAGCAGATGTCGCTTTTTATTACCAACTAATATACAGAACAATAATACCCCATTTTTTATTTTTTTTTATTTATCCCACCGACAACTGATAACAGTGTGAACATTATTGAGGAAAAACGTTCTCCGTCATTGTTGTGTGGGCACGAGAGCTACCCGACAGGAAGTAAACAAGTTTCAATTGTTCTATTTTTTAATCTTATTTCACTTCTCACAACAATCAGTCAAAAGTGAAAGTAACATTCTGTACATTACAGCCCCTACTCTATTGTTAATCAGTTACGGGAGTTTCAAGATCACGCATCACTGTGTAACAGTGCGAGTGAATAGAATGCCACAAACAGGAACTTCTGTGGCAAGTGCAGTGTAAGTCTGACTTCATTTAATACCCCCCTCACTCCACTCCGTAATCCCTGGAAGATACTGACTTCCCATATAATGAGAAATTCGAAAGTACTCTTGTGCATATTTTTGGATTTACTGGGAATATTTCTGCATTTCTCTGACAGAATTACATACATATTTTGCAGTTATATAGGACATAAAGTTCCGGGCCCTAGTAATCAGTAAGGCCCACATTTTTGTGTAGCTAAAACATGCGAAGTATGTATAATCACTGCAATAAATACAGGGTCATCGAGAATGATTGCCGGGATTTTAAACTGTTGACGTTTTAAAATGTTCAGAAAAGTTTAGTTTCGTGTGACCTTCTGTGACCGTGAGGCTTAAAACGGCGCATGCGCGGGAGCACCTTAAAGAGAGGCTCGCTGCAGCAATTGCAACTGTAACTCTGGACACGATTCAGAAGACGTGGAAGGGGATTGAATACCGTCTAGACATCAAATGGCGCCCATATCGAAGTATACTAAGATAAGTGTATAACTTTAAACTTTGCTGAACATTTTAAGACGCCACACGTGTATATCCATTAAATAGTTCTTTTATAATAACAGTTTAAAATCCCGACAATCATTCTCGATGACCCTGTATATATATAAAAAGTAATTTTTCGTGGTCCTCGATAGTTTCCTTCATTCCTGTGGTATTTTAAAATTTCAGGTGCATTTCTCATAAATTCCGTCATGTGGGTCATTTGTTCGAAGTCTTGACTTCTGCTTTTCACGGATTTAAACAATATTCAGTGAAAGTAAGGACAGACAGGGTCTGTCAGATAAAAATTACCAAAGTTTCAGAAATCTCATATTTTGAATCTTTGCCCTACTACACATGAAAACTAGAGAAATGGCGCAAGTACCGATTTTTGTGTAAAATATGTACACTAAACGAAAAAGATGAGCAAAATATGTGACATGAAATTCACGTACATCGTTCCTATAGTGTTTGGCTAATTGATTTGGTTTAAGTTACTTCGCTTTTCTGCCACTTTTGGGTAATCGCGAAGATGAGGATGAAATGGTGGGTGAGAAAATGAAATTGATGAAAACACACTCAGGACGGGGCGTGTAAGTGGCTGACACTTTCTGCAGACACTCAATTGTCAAACTTTCTTCCACACTGTACACCCTGACTGTGTTCGTGCAGACTATCGAGGCTCTGGCGTCTGGACACACAGACAGTCTAATCCTTTGTGGTTTCTTGTGTTCTTCCAGTGCGTGTTTGTCCCTCTAATCATCGCGATTACCCGAAAGTGAAAGACATGCGAAGTAAAATAAAACAAATCGATCAACATTGGCAGAATACAACACAAAACCCACAGAGGATTTTACACTGTTTTGAGTCGAGACGCCAGAGCCTCGCTAGTCTGCACGTGCAAGAGGGTTTCCATTAGAGTGCCTCACGAACAAAGGGTCACCCTTTTCACCCCTCATAACAGTATAATTCGCCTGCACTTGCCATTTTCACTTAGCTACATACAGAAATTATGTCATCAAATCATTCAGAACCTGTGGCATATACGAGGGCTGATCAACAAAGAGTGACACTGATATTTCTTGCACAGCGTTCTCTAACGTTACATGTTTGTAATGTGCATATTGGACAAGAGTGGCGTTTCATACATAATACGCAGAGATGGCAGCACCATCGGATCCTTTGTTTGGCAGCATTGCTCTTTGTTCTAGGCACTGCGTGCATTTCGCATAATTAATACACAATGGAGGTGAGACGCAGTACGCAATCAAGTGGACACATGTCGTGAGGTGCTACGTCTCTTTGGTGATGGAGGTGAGGCTTTTTGGAATCATTTATCACCTCGCCGGTGATGAGTCGTGGGTGCACCACTACGACCTAGAAACAAGCCAGCACAGAATGGAAATCGCCAGGGTATCCCTACCCAACACCGAAAAAGGTGAAAGTTGTTCCATCTGCATTAACTGGTGATCACTATCTTTGACTGTAAGAAATGGTGTACCCGCACGCAGTGTACCGTTACAGTAGAATACCACACGTCAGTGTTGGCGACACTGAGAAGGGACATTGGAAAGAAACGACCACAACTTCATCGGAATGGGTGGTGACTTCATCATGTCAAATCAAGTCATGGCATACGTATTTGGCGAAATTCAACATTGCCTGTGTACCACATCCACCTTATTCCAAGCGTAGGCTCAAGTTAAAGCTACTGGGCAAACGTTTTGCGGACTCTCAAGCAGTGCTGAAGAAATGCGAGGCGATTATCAAGGATCTCACAAAGAATGGCTTACATCATGCGTTTGCGAATTATCAGAAACGTTGTCATAAGTGTATTCAAATCAGGGGGAGGACTACTTGGAAAAATATCCTTCCACCAGAGTAATACACATCTGTACAAAAAAAGTCACTATTTGTTGACCAGCCCTCGTATTAATATTGGATGTTCATAAAAAAAAAAAGGTCGTGAATTGTTGTCAGTGAATTAGCACATGTAGCACTGATTAAAGAGAACCACGATTCCGTATTTTTTTTCTTCAAATACACGCGTGCATTTTCGACTGTACTTAAATAAATGTGAAACCACCTCTACTAAAGTGGATTCGTCTCTCTACCCTCTCCCGTTGGAGTGTGATTTATAGGATTTGGGGGCTCCGGGAGACGAAAGAGGAGAGGGAACGGAAGGAAATGCCCCGCTACAAATATTCCCGTCACGCGCCCAGCTTCCTGCCCCAATGCAGCACGCACCTCGCTCCGCACGAAGACCCAATCTCTCGCAGCATCATTAACACACGGCCCGCGAGGAGGCTGGCTCCGAATTACAAATTCTCAATTTGCCTGCCAAGACGACAGCAAAATGAACCGAAGCATCTTCAATGCAGTGGCGGATCCACAAATGACACTTGGGAGGGGGGGGGGATGTTAGACTCGCCGAACCTGAACCTGCATTTCCATCGTTAGTGATTCAACCGCACGCCCAATCGAGACGTGGCGAGCCATGCTGTCAGACATTTTGTTTAACTAAACCAAATTTACTTTACTCTACTCTGTGACGTCTTCAGACATAACAAGTGACCATCCACCCGATTATTTGCTGACAGATCATACATTTTATTTACAGTAATTGCTAACTCAATCCACTATGAACTTATTTCGTACCGTCGCTATTAACCGGATATGCAGAAAAGAGACGTAAAATAATAATAAAAACTTATAAGTAGAATATAGGCTTACACTCAAAGGAGTAGAAATAGGAATGAACAGCAATAAAATATAATGTCTAATATCTTCAAACATCCGTGATATTGTTATTTTTCATCGATTTTCCCTTTTTCCTTGTAAAAGAGGGGAATATCCCTCCGTGTGGCAACATTGAATCAGGCGATGTAAAAACCCGCATGAGTTAGTTATCGCTATCGACGCAAGGGCGCATCCAGTGGCAAAATAGGGGTGACGGCTGCAAGGGAACGCAGATGAGGAAGTACGTTCTGTGAAAATTCTGTTCCACTCGGAAATGCAGGTCAGTTGTGGAGGTGATTAGATCAGCACCATGCTCCGACCGCCTTTATCCAAAGGTACCTATTTCATCAGAGATTGGGTGAACCGCAGAGACGTTCCGTTCAATATTGCCACACGGAGGGATATTCCCCTCTTTTGCAAGGAAAAAGGGAAATTCGATGAAAAATAACACATTGCTTGGAAAATTCATATCTGCAATCAAACCCGAGTCTCCAGCGTCAGTCGCCTGATCGACGGGACCATCGCGGTTTCGTTCAGTCGAGCTGAGCATTCTAACAGTATAGCGAGATTATTTCCGCAGCATCTCTGACTGTTGTGCATTTGGAGCTTTGGAACAAGTCCTAACTCCCGAATCAACAATTGAGACCCTGACGTCACCTCAACCCTATCGATGACCCTCATTGCTCGTTCACTACCCTCTGGAAATATTTTGAAAATAATTTCACTATACCATGATTCTCAACCTTCATGACTGAGCACTGGGAATTTCTTTTTTAAAAGTCGATGTCTCACCCAATCTCAAGAATTTTACTCGTAAATTCCTTTTAATTTTGTGCCATTCTTCAATTTTCGAGTGTAATTGCCATGTTATACAATTTGCATTGGACTCAGTGAAGCCTTCTGAAATTGGTAAACACAACACGAAAACAATTTATCTGCAGTATAGCTTCTAGTAACCTTTTTTCTTAATGAAGTCAATTAATATGTATACTAAAATGACACTCTCGCGGCCAAGTATGATTGATGTCAGGGTCCGGGGATTGAGCAACACTCACTATACCATCAAGTCTTTTATAGCCCCACCAATAACGGAAATTAATGGTTAGCAGTGACTGAAACAGATTTTTCAGGTAATTAACATCTATGATCTCCACCAAAAACATGATATGAAGGAAAGAAAACTAAGGGCCTTGACTGTTTTAGATTACTTAACGCCGCATTTCTTACACTTTCAGACCACACAAATTTCTTTGGACGACACAACACAGGCTCCACGGATTCTCGTTGGCCTGCAACATTGCAATTACCGAGGTGTCTTGGGTTCCTCCAGTGAAGGAAACCAAAAATAAAAAAACAAACGAAAATGACCCCCAAGCTGACGAAAAAGTGCTTCCAACGTTCTACTAGAATACATTACAATCTGATCACTTCTCTGACACCCTCCTGGCTGTTGTTGTCGGTAGAAACAAAGCAACAAAAGTTGCATATGTTATCGCTAGTCAACAAACTCGCTTGGTATTTCAGGTTATCACAGGAAGGAAGGATTACGATAAGACGCGAAAAGCAATTGCGACATTGGCTTTCATGATATTTCGGTCATTATATTAGCAGATTTGCTTCACTTATCAATACTAATGTGACAGTCAGATTTACCGTCATTATTATTATTATCATTATTATTCATGTATGTAGCGGTAAAAAGACGTGTTGATTCAAAGTGTTGAGTGTTTTAATTTGTAAGATTACATATTTGATTTTTGCCAAGCCGACGGGAGGAACGAGACGTTCGCGTGTGTTAAGGGCGAGCACCTGAAGGGTCACGCTATGCGTCTAAAGCTTAGGAAATTCGACCGTAATGTAAAAAAAAAAAAAAAGGTAAAGGTAAAGTGTTCCCCTGTGCATAGCACCACGCCATGAAGGCGTATAGGGGGTGTGGGGGTAACGCCCCACACTTTCTTGATCCGGTCGTGAGTGGGGGTGATGTGATCAGCATCACGCCCCTGACCGCCTTTACCCCCCAGGGTTTCCCCCAGGTACCCATGTTATTCGACGCTGGGTGGGCGCCGGAGCCGCTTCCATCGTTAGAAAAGTTCCCGGATTTGAACCGGCCGGGGATCGAACCCGGGACCTTTAGCATGGTAGTCAGACGCGTTACCGACTGAGCCACCGCGACCGTAATGACAAACATTTAAATATCTCGGTTTCCAACGGTCAGATTCATGTGAAACTTATACCAGCGCAGCGGCATGTGTGCAAGGACGGATGTGTGGAGTTTCGTCACGATCAAGCGACAATTACGGACGCCAGATCAAATCGGTTCTAATTGATCAGTTTGTGGACAGCGATTGCAATTGAGCTATGGGCGACAGCCAGGCGGAAGCTTAATCCGCACAGGTAAACTTCGGACACGGTCCGTCCTAGTTTGGAGACAATAGAGCGTGGTGGAATAACCTCTCCGGAAGCGTCACTCCAACGTGCGCCTAGCGACCTTTTTCAAAATCCAAATAAAACGAAGGACATGGTTTTTCGTTACACAGTCTTACCGCGATCCTTGTAGCGAGAGCAGCTCCGTGCTACCTCTCCATATACAGTTTTGCCGCGATTCTTGGAACGAGAGCACCTTCGTGCTACCTTTCGTGTACAGTGGACTTTGTTGTATTGTGCGAACACCAGTGTGTGTGATAGGCAGTAAGTCTACACGAGTGCGCCTACCTCAACCGCTGGGGGAAGTTGAAGCGAAACCGTGTTTCCGTGATTACCTTACGCCATTTATAATTTTTGAGAAACGAGGAACACCGGAAACTATGGCGGGCTAGATGAAGAAGAGAGATGAGGGCGTTACGTCGATTCGCCCGATGTCAGAAGAAACTACGCCGATGATGCATATCCGCCGCCATGGAGAGAGAGAGAACGTCGAACGCCGCCCTATTGATACGCCGACGATGCCTACCATCCGCCACGTTGACGCCCCGACGACGCCTACCAGCCGCGACAGAGAGACGTAGAGAGAGATGTTGACGCCCCGACGACGCCTACCATCCGCCACGTTGACGCCCCGACGACGCCTACCAGCCGCGACAGAGAGACGTAGAGAGAGATGTTGACGCCCCGACGACGCCTACCAGCCGCGACAGAGACGTAGAGAGATATGTTGACGCCCCGACGACGCCTGCCATCCGCCACGTTGACGCCCCGACGACGCCTACCAGCCGCGACAGAGACACGTAGAGAGAGATGTTGACGCCCCGACGACGCCTACCAGCCGCGACAGAGAGACGTAGAGAGAGATGTTGACGCCCCGACGACGCCGACGACGCCTACAACGACCGCTCGGATGCGACGTCCGAACCGCGCCATACCACGGAGATCCACCGATCCCGAGAGGAAGAGGAGCCGGGGAACTAGGTGTTTGAACCCTTTTTGCATCTTCATCGTCACGACCAAGGAAACCTTTCGCGTGGATACTATGTGTTTTTAATCGCCCATAAAGACGCCAGGATGCACCCCGGAAGCTGAGAGATGGTAAAGTATTCATCTGTGTGAACCTTAACACGTGACGGCCCGATTGATTTAGAGAACGCCCCTGAAATTCGTCGACATTTTGAAAACGCCCACTCAACTCGAACTTCATACCAAACTCCCGTCGCGCTTGTCATTTGTAATCTATTCGTCTCAGGTCAATTTTTCTTATTCCTTGTGATATTTTTTTATGATCTTAAATTCATTGTTGTTTGTGCTCCTTTGTATTTGTTTAAAGTGCGTACTATTAGAGTAAAGCGCCGCCCGCTTAATTGCATATTCTACTTGAGGTTTGTTCATTTTTATGTGTCAGCGCTGTGTCGCTGCTAGCTATGTCCGGTCGCATATGTGATTATTTGTTAAAGTATTTGCCTGGTAATGTGAATTGCTCGTCGCGGCGAAGTGTTTAAGTCCCGCCTGCTAGAGAGTATATGTTTGCGCCACTCAACGGAGGTTATTTGTTATGTTTGGAACCACGTGAGGTCTTGTAAAAGGAAAACGTCCGCCCACGTGAATGTAATTGCCGTTGAGACGCCTTTGTTTATACTGGTCAAGTAACGTATGGTCACCGCGCCGACTAGTTTCTTTTTTAAAAACAAAAGGTGAACTTAAGTAAGGGCTGGCTAGGATTTAAGTAGCACTGGAGCAAAATCACAAATGACCTGATTAGACAAAAAGTAAGATAAAATTAATTGAGAATGCAATAATTAGGGCTTGTCGTCATAAAACCTGTACATGTCATGTATAATTTCTTGTGTCGATGACCCCATGAGGATTGAATCTGAGAGAGAATGTGAGAGTGCAAGTGTGGGGACCTGTAATAATTCCATTTTTGTTGGTTATGAATAGAATATACTTTTTATTTTCATGTTAATTTTGGGCTATATCATTTTCGTATACATGTCGCTACCCGTGATTTTCAGGTATGCAGCTAGCCGCTTCCCGGCTACAGGTAAAGAGGTGGTAATTTGAAAGTACATATGTCTTTGTTTTTATTCGATATGGCTTATTACTATGCACTGTTGGTCACCGGTTCCTACACACGAACTTAACCTGGACCGTAACGCTATTTCGCTTGCCCGAGGGAGATTTTGCCGCCTCTATCTAGGTAGTGGTAGCATTTGTTTTCCCGGGCAAGGGAGGGCGTAACATACACTAACAGCAAGAAAGATTTATATAATAGCATTAAGAAAAAAACGACCCACACGGCGGAAAATATGAGTTTTCGTTTTTAAGTGTACTTTATGATAGGCTAATGGGGACTGGGCCTACAGTTCATAATGGTATTCAAACCACTATGTGCCTCCACCGGCCCTTCATTACAAGGCGGCGACGCTATCGGGAGTCCCTTGGCGGAAACGGATAGCCGTAAAAACTACTTTCTTATTTGCATTAACTAAGGGACATCCACACCGACAAAAGATGATTAGAAAAACTTGATGAGATGACCATCACAAATACACAATGCTGAGGATTATATTGGATGTGGATCCAGGCGCCTGGATATCTGCGCTCTCGGAAAATAGCGAACTACAGATTATCCCTTCCGTCCCTTTCAGCCCAACCCCGTGACACTTCCAGACGAAAGCTTCAGATACGGTGATGGATCATCCTAGGTTGAAGAGAGATTGACATTTGAGTGCCCTTCGAGAATATTACACGTTACGCCTCGACTAAAGTCACATGTGTCAGAACAGGGGAAAGATTCAGTTACTAGTGCACTTTTGTGTTAATTTTAATAGTTCGTTTTATGGCGGTAGCTAAATTAACACAATCTACAGAGATTTCCTTATTCCACCTTCAAGAATACAACAAGGTTAACACTGATTTTGCACAATCAAATTCCATGGCTATTCCAGGTACTTTTAAATAACTTTCCACACTAGTCTAAAATGATATAACATACCGTGTCTTAAGATTTGCATAATAGTCAAATGAAGCAGGTTCATTCGACATTTTTAAAACAGGGCACACAGCAGAAATTGTTAGGAGATATTCCTATGGTTTAACATGGAGACAATGTCTAAATTCACCTGGCGGGGTGGGATGGGGTCACCCGCATATCCATCCTCCCTTCCAGCACTTCGAAAATAATGAAAACATTTTTACATAAACATTACCCAAAAAGTAATGTATTTGAGAGCAAAAATGATCAGTTTCCAATCCTTGAAAGAAATAACTCATTTCACTTTTCCAGGATTTTGATCGTTTTTACAATAATTCCTTGACCCTTTCATGACGTTTTCACTCCAAGTTGATTTCCTGACTCTTCCAGGTCCGTGGTGACTCTCACTAAACAGTAGCGGCGTCACTCCCTCTCACCAGAAAAATACAAAATTGGCAATTAAACAAATTTACACGAAAATATGTTCATTCATGTGTAATCAACCCTGTCCCCCAGAAAATTTTGATTTGATTTATTTTATTTCACTTCGCGTTTTGTGCCTCTTGGCTAATTTGCGAAGATGGTGATGAGTGATGAAATTGATGATTGGACATTCACAAACAACTAAGCCCGAGCGGGATTCGAACCCGGGACCCTTGGCGTTCGCAGCGCGATGTGCTAACTACTCGGCCACAGGGTCCGGCTGTCCCCCAGAAAAGATTTCATCTTCTCCAATTACTTTTCCCTGGTGATATTGTGTGTTAGGACAAGTAACTTCAAAATTTTCGGAAAATACAAGAATCTCTCCTTAAACAATCGGACGAGCAAATTGGAGGAATCATCTTTCACCGTCGAAAGTAGGGTTGAAATAGAGACATTTAGCAATCTCTCGTCTCATCTCCTGTGTGACGACAGAAGTTTATTTTGCCGATGGTTGGGATCGAACCTACGACAGACCTGTGATTTTACAACATATCTGGTGCGCTAACCACCTACTCCACGGCTGCTCTCAGATTTCTGTACTAATTCTTTGCTCCATTATTTCCAGGAAGGGGTTATAAAATTTGGGCCCTGCAGACGTTATTAACAAAACATTATTTTTGTTGTTACCTCACATCCACTAATTGCATGCCCTGTATTAACATTTATAAACATTAAAATATACACACATTTCATTACAGATTATTTATTAAACTTCGTTTTGGTTTATAAGCGCCATTTGCACTATGCATTTCGTTACACAACAATATAATAACGCGCGCACACACCTAAAGGTAAAAACCTGCACTACATTATGGTCGCCACACTGGCCACGAACTGAGAAAGAAGGATGTTGATTTCAACCGTAAATATCCTTCCAGTTGACTCAATTACTGGCATTCGAAGTGTTTACATTAGCTTCTGCGAGGAGCAATTGTTTATATTCGAACACTAGAAGCTCCTTCCTTCATGAAATAAGCAAGTAAGAGGACTTGACATGTTGTTTTATTTTACTATTATCAAATATATTAATGAATTTTAATAGTTTTTGTAACTTATGCCCCTTCAGCGTTTCCTCTTGTGCGGCCCCCCATGGACCTGCGGCCTCTACCCACCTGACAATTTCTCACTTTTGACAGAGGGCAAATATGTTTGCTTGAATTCTATGACAGTCCTGCGGATTTGCGATGGCTAGTACTAATTTGATTACAGATGAATAGTTAAACCTGTAAATTAAACAAAACGAAAAAACATCAATAATAAAATATGTTTTGTTCGAACCTAATGACAAAGAGATAAGGTGTTCATTCAAAAAGAAGAAACGCATATGCCTCTCGTAACCAATAGATAACTCGTGATGATATAAAACTGCTGAATCAAATGGTGGATCTAATGGTTAGAGAAGGCTCCGGACGTTTTCCAGTTCAGGGCCAGGCGCTTGTTCCTGACCTCCCTCACTACTCTGGAACCCCCCGTCGTATCGATCTTCCTCCCTGCAACCCCTGATCCAGAGGGGAGGAAAGGGACATTAAGACCTTGCACGGAGGAATATATTTGCCCACATCACCAGCTAAAGATCGGAGAACGGTGGGAACTCAGACCGATGGTAGCCGCAGAATGGCTTGCGACAAGTGGTACTATCGTACACAGAGAAAGAGAGAGAGAAGGAGGGGAAAAAAAGAAGACAGAAGCGAGGAAAACAACAAACGCGGGAGAAAGAATAAGACCAAGTTAAAATTGTGTAATTTCAATGTCATCACTATATAGTAAGCGGATTTGTAGGTAAAAACAATTTTTCTGTTGTTTCGGAAGTCGACCATAGTCACTACCCTATTCGGGATATGAAGCTGTTGCCTGTATTCTGAATGAGTCTGACAAAACTAACGCGTTTTCTATTGCGGTACTTCAAGATCTAAGGAAAGATAAACGTTTACAAAACGATTTTGGGTTCCTGCCTGCAAATCTAAGCTTTTCGTGAGGAGTGAGAGAAAAACTGAAAACTTCTACAACCGCTTTGCGAAACAGTGAAGAGCGTTAGTGCAGTTAAAAGTAAATTGATCTCTTTCAGACACAGGCATGCAAGTGCTTAGAGACAAATACCGAAATCTGTTTTATATATAAATAAAATACATATATACAGGGTGTCTCAAAAGTAAGAGCGCAAACTGGCACAGGTGAAAGTACACCATAATACAAGCAAAAAAGTCTCAGTAAACATGGGTCTGCAAACGAGCCGTTTTCGAGATAATTGCGAATGTGTGGTTACAAGCCGCCACTGACTTAATTGTTTGTAAACATCGTCATATATATATATATATATATATAAAGTGTGGAGTACCAAAGACTGTGTAAAGTTGGCAGTTTCTGGTGAAGATACTAGTGACTACTACTACACTTGTGATTGTATGACAAGAGTTACGAATATATTTCTTACTTTTAGTCACATATTTCCGCATCATCACACACACACATTTTTAAAACTAAACTAAATCAAAACATGAATATAAGCACATACTTTCATTTTTGTTATTTATCGTCGCTTTTCTTCCACTTTTGGCTAATCGCGACGATGTAGGTGACCATATGGTGAAGAGACACTCACAAAGAACCCATGCCTACTCAGAGATTCTTGGCGTCACGGAGGCCGGCTGTAAGCACACACTAAACAGGTTTTCTGATTAGTTTTTTGTGAACGAGGATTTTCTTATTTTAATCGCTAACGTGAGTTAGATCAGGCGGGTCAGGTTTGGTGCTGTTAGCATTATAATTACCTTGTTATATGCTTACGGTGCAACCACTTAGACCAGGGATGATGGCCAGCTACAAGGCCTAAGACGTAAGGTCTTCTCGCGCGGCCCTCGAATGACTTTCTTTAACTTCATAATTCACTCTGGCAAAGAGATCATTCACGTCCATGTTCGGAAGTACTATAATCTGCGAGTGCACGTTTCCCCCCCCCCTGAAAGCGATAAGACTTCTTAATAAAGCCTGGACAAGAAAAACTAACCTACCTTTTTGTACGACAAATTTCAACTCTTTTCTCGCATCTATGGGCATTGATTGAATAACATAACCAGATACTGCCTCTAACACTACCAATGCTGCCATACCAATCGCACTTTCGAAAAATATACTTTATGAGTCATAAATAATCCCAAAAATAGTTTGTAATCCATCGACTGATTTGCTTTATTTTACTTCGCCATTTGTGCCACTTTTGGCTAATTTGCGAAGCTGGGGATGAGTGATGATGTGATGAAATTGATGAATGGACACTCTCAAACATCCATGCCCAGGCCAGGATTCGAACCCGGGACCTCTGGCGTCGTACCGCGATGTGCATAATCCATAGGTGTAAAAATTTATTGTTCTTTTATAAATTCGATAATTTCTCACGGTGACCATCGATTCACATCGAACATTTTTGCAAGTGACTACATAGCTGTCTTTTATCCATGTTCCATTTTACTTTGTTCATGCAAAGCATGAGTTTCATGCTTAAGTTTAAAAAATATCCACATGGACAAAGTTAATACCCCATGTGTCGTGTCTCCATTGCCTTTTGTACACAAGTTACGAACGTTCAAAGTCTCGGTTGCGTGACTTCTTGGTCATCCTGTTTATGCACAATCTGTATGAAACAGAGAGAGAGAGAGAGAGAGAGAGAGAGAGAGAGAGAGAGGGGGGGGGGGAGGGGGAGATTTGTATTAAGTGAATATCAACGAAACCCGGAGATACGATATGGGTGAGAGGGAAGGAGCTAGAGAAATGTAGTAAAGAATATGGATAGCCAAATCTGGATATCGGATAATTATTTATCCGGATATCGGATATTCTGATATCCGAATGTGTGCATTATTCGGACAGTTTTATCGTTTTTGTGGGATAGACTTCTATAGGTTTCTCTCTCTCTCTCCTCCCCTCTTTCAGTTTCCCGAGAAGCGGAGAGTGAGTGTGTGTGCGCGAGAGAGTGTGTGATTGAGTGAGTGAGTGATGGTGTGTATGTGTGTGTATGAGAGAGTGTGTTAGACAGACAGAGAGAGAGAGAGAGAGAGAGACCCAAATTATCCTCTCGCTCCACTTGCCCTGGTTTCTACAAATCACCTGCCTAACCTGACAGAAACGTCGCAGTTCATTATTCACTCCCACGAAATGCACCCCCCTGCATTGTGTGAGGACAACCCCTTCCTTCCCCCAAAGAAATATCGAGCAGGGTGCAACTCGATAGCCACGCCTGACTGCCAAACGTGACGCTCTGCTACCTCCCTCCTAACCTTTGGCTCCGAGCGAACGCTCGATATCATGTTCCGTCGCTCGCATCTGTCGGTTTCCACCGCGTGGCTTCGTCTGCAGACAGGAGGGGGAGAAAACAAGAAACTGCTCCAGCGGATATGAGTCACTTCCACCTCCAAGTTCCTCGAATGCACAGGTAATGCAATCATCCGTCTCGGCAACACAGGAACAAGTATCATAGATTTGTTTGGAGCACGAGGCATTTTCAGTGTTCGGATTGAATTGAATTGTTGTTTTCCAAGTGCACTTTATGCACAGATAGGCTAATCGGGACTGGACCTACAGTTTATAGTGGGATCCAAACTACTGTGCACTGTGCCTCTACCGGGTATCGAACCCGGGACTTCTTGATTACAGGGCGACCAGGTTACTTTGGGTACGTTGGCACTATGGCCATTTTACACACATCAAAGCGCACGAGATTTTTTTTTTATCTAAAACTCTTGCCTTAAAGTTAAAAAGGAAGATGCAAAGAGACCCCGTTAGAAAGGTTACAAGTGACCTGCACAGGACAAACACAATACATTAAAAAGGTAAGGAGAGAATAAAAACTTTCTCAGAAACAGTGTAAGAAATTAGCTCTTCTCAAAAAGCTAAAAACATTCGTTAAGGGCACGAGGAACAGTTTCCAGGTCCAGCCAGACGCGAGGACCCGAAACTGCTCCTATCCCAGTGAGCTTTCCCCGCGGAGAGCTGGAGAAATTGCGGTCCGTGCGCTGGATGGTCGTAGGAGGAAACTTAGCATTATGCTTATAGGAGTATTATTTTACTCGATCTCTTTGGAATAGTAATTCCGATTTCGTAGAAAAACGCATGAACGGAAAGAGGACAGGTTGAAGATTTTGTTTGTGTTGGGAAAAGTCGGAACTTCCATTTGAATAGCCGTAACTTTTAGTTTAAGTTGTTTGTCCATAAGGAATACACGGGATACTTAATCATCATTATTTTACAGTTTATAATCAACTTTTTTTTTTTACTTGCAACATGTGGAGAAATTCATATTGCCTTGTGCTTTGTTTTATTTTTTCAGTAGCAGTGCCCATTCGGACGATATTGAAATAAATCATCTCCCAGCACGAACAATAAACAGTTGGGAAGATTAAAAGTTATTTGTAGCGGAATTGTCCCGTTGTTCTGCTGTTTGCATTTATCTCTAGCTTTGCCAGTTCCCGGTATCGCAGGAAGGAGGGGGGATACTGTACACCTTTAAATTACATGATCCGAATTAGAGCCCCACCTCAAATAATTTACAGACCTAGATGCTGCTATTCAAGGAAACTTCCGGTAAATGCGGTTTTTTCCTTTGCTGCTTGTGAAAACATGGACATAATTTGCACCAAAAATCTCCCAAGTATTTAGGGGGAATTCTACAAACAGATTTGTTCCCGAAAGGTGGGGGAGAAATGGTTACAGGAACATTTAGGATTATCGATAGCATTCGACATGGAACCTTCCGGAAGGCTGTAAGAGTAAAAGCCTTGCCCTCGTAGCAGCTGACGCCCGAGACAATTTAAAGAAGCTTCCACCCTCCTCGCAGGGATAAAATTAACCCCAGCTATGGCAGGTATTTCGTCGCCACCCGTTCGCTGTAAGGCCATGATTATTATTCGCTTCGCTATTAGGTGGAAAATCAAGAGCTATTTTAGTATTTGGCGTCTAGCCTTGTGACCCCGAAAACAATGCAGCGGCTCTCGACGAAGTTAAAAGATACGCCGGAAGACAATGCATTTTATCATGTACATATTCCATTATGAGGCTAGCGTCCTTGAAATACATTATGTAATAACTGAGGAGCGGAAGGAAACAACAGATCAAATGACTGTTTGATATGCACTGCATTGTATAGTGGAGATTTGGAGGACGACACAAACTGTGTGTCCTCTTAAGGAAACTGGCAAAATATATATTAATATGAACATATTAATAATCAAATAACTTTATGTATTTGCACTTTAGTATACAAAATCATACCTAGACATTCAGAAATTCCATCTCAACTATCCTTCTCTGCTGCTGAATTTTATTTAAAGATTCAGTCCTCGGATTCGATTCTGATCCAAAACGGGGGAATACGGTTAGCTGGTCCACGACTGGGAATACAGATATACTTCCTCCACGACTGGGGATACCGATAAACCTGGTCCACGACTGCGGATACCGGTACCTGGTTCACGAGTGAGGATACGAGTAATTGTTCCAATAGTGGGGATACCGATACCCGATCCAAGACTGTGAATATGAAAATTCATCCAGAGTGCATGGTAATATGCAATATTAAACGCTTGGATATATGAAAAACAGCTACTGTTATAGAGGAACGCGCATGTAATACCATAATGATATAAGTGACAAACCGAAAATGATATATGTTACTTATGATGACAGAGACTAGGAAACGAGGATTTCTGTATCAGTTCTCATAGATAAGTTCGCCTCACGTCCAGATTATATAATCAGAACACTATGTGAAATTAGCCCAACCTCTACAGTCATAATAAATGTCATCTTAATATGGCTCGTGGTTAGATACAGTATATTACGTCTCGAGCATAGATATCCTCACACATGCAACTTCAAATCCCTCGACCGACAACTTCGTTTTCCAGAACTTCTCAGACCCATGTGAGCTCACTCCTTTGAATGTGTGGGAAAGTAGTTATCACTTTCTGTGTTCATGTCCTTGAGCACGAGAAGCAATGCCCTCCGCTGCTACCACAATGAAGATGCGAGGTGAGAAACACAGACCAGAAGCCCATTGTAACAATGAGCGGTCCCCACAAATAACGACCCTGTTCTCTCACGAATATATTGTTGCATCTTGGCGACATGTCTCCACATCCAGAATTAAATTAAGCGCGTGATGGGCTCAAATCTAGGTTTTCCTGCAGTCATTGCAAGTGAATAGATATAGTAAAAGTCTCCCCGGTGCACCGTACCATGAAAACCCATAGTGGGTGAAATGTTAGGGCCTCGTACATTTAAGATCTCGGCCAAGTTGGAAGCATGGTGATGATTACGGCATCAAGATCATCAAGCATCCATTGATTAGAGGTTGGCTGAGTCCCTGAGCCGTTCTATGCAGGGACACAAATCCGCACTAGTAGCATACACATGCCTTGGTGTGTTTCGTTTCCTTGACACTACATATATACAAAGCAGAATGATTGTTTTCCTGGCTCTTATTGGGGTTATCCTGTAGGAAAACATCAACGTCAAATAGCACAATATCAACTATGATATTGTCCTTAAAGATACCTCCTAAATATATTTTGTTTAGCACGCTTAACTTTTACAATACCAAATTTTATTCTGGAACCTTCTGCGTGTGAAAGAAAGCTAAATAAATAGTGTTTCAATAGGCTGTACTCTAAAGAACCAGTCACCTTTTTTGTCAACACACTCTATTTAGAAACAGGAATCCTGCTTTAGAATGTAGAATGTGAGTGAGAAATTTGGAATTTGGCAAAATTTACAATAAATGCTGGAAATGTCCATCCATACACATTCCAACGCGAAACTCCATATTATCTGTCTCTACTGCATGGATAAATTCACAGTTCCTTTCTAGGTCTTCCGTTAAAGGCTGAATATTAAGTCACCTTTATGCACAGATAGCGTATTGGGACTGGACTTTCAGTTTAAATTAGGATCCGAACCACTATGTGCCTCAACTATCCTCATAAGAAACAATTAGGAGTCAAATCTGGTAAAGGAGGTGGCCATACTCCTTTGGAGACCATTCGGCCACCGGGGCAAAAAAGAGATTTCACTTAATCTTGTACGGGACATGTGTCATGTCGTTCCATTGACATGGGCGTCCGGAGGGAAGGGACGTTGGCCCTACCTGGAAAATTGGCAGTCTAGAATAATAAATTTCATACATATTTCATTTCAGTCACAGTAATTTACGTTAATTATTACAAACGACTGATAATTACAAGTAAAACGGGAACACGATAACTTCCAACTGAAGCGACACCTGGCAAAAAATCCTGCGGATGCACTTGTCCATCGCTGCATGTTAATTGTTTCACAAAGTGCCTGAAAATGTGCACATATCCCTCTGAGTTTATTAGGCTACGCACTTGAAGAGAAATCATTGGAGAGGGCTCCTAGTATACCACCCTGCAGTTAGTAGATGTGTACAGAATTAGTGCATTTCGCTAAGAACTCATTAGCTCGGAAATGATGTCCAGAAAACTGAAGACAGATGTCACGTAGGGGGTGTATAGGCCCTAACAGGGAACCAGCTGAAGATATGTTGCTGGAACGTGCCAGTAACATAAGAAGATCTGTCTGCGTGTGGGCGCGTGGCCATCCGCGAGAAAAGGAGCAGAAATTGGCATATGTTGGGTAAATTTGGAATCTGGGTATGGTCAGTCGCTAGACACTTCCTGGTCGCCATCGCCAGCCGCTTTCCTTTACACATGGTACCGCTGCTAAGATTCGCCAATAGGGCTGCCTCGGGATACGCTGTGCTGGGTCCGTGTTCTCTTGGCACGTGGCGAAGAAACATTTGCTAGCATCTGTTCAACACTGCTCCTTTGAACCATGCGTTTATCTTCGGCGATTAAATTGAAAGACGGCAGCAGCGAACGGAGAAATTACTGAAACAAGTAAAGCGTTACAAGCAATCTACTTTCTTGCTAAAAGTAGTTCAACGTAACTTTTGATGATTACGTGGGGTTAGCGAACCTGCATATGTAATCTAACATACCGTATAACCCAACTAAGAAATATGTCGACGCTTCAAGGACAACCAAGACCGGTGTGTCTACATGTTCCCTACTCCACGCACCAACTGATATTTGAGAAAAAATATTATTTCTAAAAAATCAGCTTTTGTACTAGTGAATAACATTATTGATTGCTTGATTGTTTTGGTTTAATTTACTTCCCATTTCTGCCACTCTTGGCTAATCGTGAAGATGAGAATGAGTGATGACAAGATGAAAGGACATACAAAGAACACCCATGCCGGGATTGAATCTAGGACAATTGCGGTGGCGGACAATTGCGATGTAACCAAAATCACGGACAATTGCGACGATCAGGATAACTAACCCACGCACCTAATCTAAACTAAAAGTGGTTGTAATGGAAGTACGTTTACAAGGTACCTTGCCAGTCTCAAGCCTGGAGAAAGTGTGAGAGGATTCAGTGTTCTATTCGAAAATATCAATATTTCACATAATTCTCTTGTAAGAGGTATTGATTGATTTGCTTTATTTTACTTCGCTTTTTTGTGCCACTTTTGGCTAATTTGCGAAGATGGGGATGATTGATAACATGATGAAATTGACGGGTGGACACTCTCAAACATCCATACCCAAGCCGGGATTCGAACCCGGGACTACTGACGTCGTATGCGATGTGCTAACCACTCCGCATAAGATGTATTGCACGGTGTGTTAAGTCAACCTTCAATTTGATAGAAGATTTAAAATGTCATCGGAATTGTCCACCCGCCCTTTCACTTCTGTGTTCATCGCAATTGTCCTCCTACCGCCGGGATTAGAACCTGGGACCTCTCTGCCATGGCCGGCGAATAAAATGATAGCAAGGTAAATGTATGGCATAACACATCACCATCACAACTACATATAAAATTTCAGTAAAGATACACTAACGATTTTTTTTAAAAAAAAGTTACGTCGCTCTCCAACTCAGGATTGCTAACAGTGAAGATGCACTCAATTGAAATACAGTTTCTACGACAGCCTACAACGCACCATGGATATGGTTTGATCAATCAATCAATCAATCTTTTATTTTGGACCTAACAGCTTTTAAGACGTCTTGTCCATGAGTTCTTTTCTAGACTATATAGAACAAAAATAAAATCATCTCCCTATACAATTGCATGTTACATTTTCTTAAGAATGTTAACTAATTATATCCCACTGGAACATCTGAATTGGCCACCAAACTTGTTAAGTTTATTAGAAATACATAAAGTTTTGTATAATATATTATTTCCCTATTATATTTTGGACATTCTAGTGTATGATACACATCTACACTTTAAGCCACATTCACATATCTTATTATTGGTTACTCCAATTTAGAATAAATGTTCTTTAGTACAAAAATGTACCGATCTCAGTGTGGTTTATTAACACAATTACATTTCTTGTACCACCGACACGATGAAACAGGTGTGCCGACAAAACGTACCACTTGGGTTTTTCGCGACGAAACGTACCACTCGGGTTTTTCGCGACGAAACGTACCACTCAGATAAACCTGTGAAGGATCCACCAATAACTTCAAAATATTTACTTGCCCTTGACATGTCAGACATTCCAATACGGTGCGCTATCCAGCAACCAGCTAGATTAGGTTAGGTTAGGTTACTTCTTTCCTGTTAGCTGACGATGGAGAAGATCATTTTCTGCGGTGAGAAGAAACTATTGAAACTATTACCAACCCCGTAGTTTTTGCTCTATTGCCCAATAAGGATAAACAGACCTATATTCACTTGTTTCGACTCATCATTCAGGCTGTTCCGGAGTGGAAACCAGAAAGACTGAACGTGGATTTTGAATTGACAGCCATATCTGCGATTCGCCAAGTGTTTCCTTCCACAGAAATGAGTGGGTGCGTCTTCCATTTTAAGAAATGCCTTTGGCGTAAAGTTCAAGATATAGGACTTTTGGTCGAGCATCGAGAGAATGAGGAAATCCGTTTGCATATACGCATGTGCCGCTCTGGCCTTCTTAAAAACGGAGGAAGTTTATGATGGATGGCTGGAAATACACTCTCAAGCCCCAGAATCAGTGAAGCTAACTCTTTTCTTTGATTACGGAACCCTAAGATCTTGTTTGAAGGCAATAGCTTACACGCAGAAATTGGAATGAAACAGAACGATCCTCCGACATGACGAGACAATATTCTTGCTGCTGACATAACTAAAATGAAAATAAAAAACAAGACGAAAAGATAAAACAAAAGAAAAAATGTGGGCGACAGCATAGGTATAGGTGTAGTATGTCTCCACATTGGAAGAAGAAGAAAGACAATAAGTGTAGTATTTCTCCACATTTGAATAGATAGGAAATTTTTCATTTTTGTGTTTTCCTTATTTTACTTTCACGTAGGTTAGGTTAGGTTAGGAATGTTCAGTGAACACTGCAAATCAGAAAACTGACTCAATCAGAACTTTTAGAAGAATGGTGAAAATGTTTGCAAAGAACATGACTCAGAGGAGACTTCCAAAACACCACTCCTAACCTAACCTACCGATTTTCGTATGTCGAGAATGTGGATACATACTGCCGTGATTAAATGTGGAGACATACTACACCTATACCGACAGCATAACCACAGCTGATTTTAAACACGCCAAAATAGCTATATACAGGGTGACTGGTAATTAGATGTATTCCCTGAAAGGGGTTAAAGTAGAGACAATTTGCAATAAATTTGACCATATGATACCCCGTCCGAAAATTAACAGTTTTCGAGATAAGCCCACTTTGATCAAGACGTGTAATGTTCATTAATTGGTTTGTTCACTGATTCCATTCACATGAAGATGAATGAAGTATTATTTCTTGTACACAAATGTGAATGTCAGCAACATTTGTACCTTGTTGGATAGCAGATGTCACAAGGAAGTAATTTAAGTAATTTGTACGCTTCTTGTCATACCATTTTTGTTATTAATACGTTGCCAAGTAAACTAAGAGTGCATTTTTTTTATCATCACTTGTAGTTTAGACCCACCCATTACTTACATGTGATTGTTATTTGGGAAAAACTTCTTTTTAAACGAATCACTTATTTCTTAGCTATCAGAAAACGCTGAAATAAGTTCCATACAATAAGCAGTTTTTTCTCAATTCATCTTTTTATGTGGAAAATTGTAATTTTTTAAAAAAACAATTGAAATTCGATTATCTCGAAAACTACTAATTTTCGGACGGGGTATCATATGGTCACATTTATTGCAAATTGTCTCTACTTTAACCCCTTTCAGGGAATACATCTAATTACCAGTCACCCTGTATATACATTATATAGTAATTTTTCCAGTCCAAAGCCTGGATAAAGTGTGATGGAAATGAGCAACACTAGAGAAAATCGTAACTTTAGTAAATGATTTTCGATGCCGTCCCATCAAGTGGTACGTTTTTGTCGCATCGCAAATATTTTTAGACTCATTAGAAGACCCTTCGCAGGTAGCCGGCCAGGCGGTAGGTACGTTTGTCGCGTATTCGATGAAACCATGGTTCATTTGGCTTGAATTGCGCCATTGATCTTTATGATTCACCAACTGTTACAAGTCCATGTCGACACCAATCACACGTCATTCAAATTTTGGATATTATTTGAATAGCAGTTGTTTACATCAAGGTTATTACTTATTAGTAGGGCCCGGGACTTTATATTATAACATATTTTTTAATTGGCATCAGATCCAATACTGGGGTGAGATCTTTACGTATCTGATGGAAAATCAACAGAAATAGACGAACTTGACCAATATATATACAGGGTGATTCTAAAGGTATAGTACAAACGAAAACCACAGATACCTCCCATGAAATAGAGACGAAAGTTCCCCTTCCACTTTGCCGAGAGATGCCTCCGTGAGGAGCTAGACAACGCCGAAAATGTGTGAAAATGAACTTCACACCTCTGTACAGCCAGTACCAGTGAAGATAGAAAGGCGGAACAAACGAAGTCAAAAGGAACACCAAAGTCGCCCATCCGAAAAACACTAGGCGGCAGCTGCGCAACGCATGCGCATGGGGTTCCACAAAGGAAATAGGAGTGTCCCGCAAGACAAGTGAAGGGAAAGGGTAGCGATCGACAACGGTAGTGAGAAAAGAAGCTATGAAGCATGAAGTAACAATTGCACAGCGGGAAACAAACACCATGACTGAAGCAGTGCAGTCGAGAAAAGTAGTGCGGGGTTGCAGAACCACGGGAGGACGATGTAGGATGTAAAAACACACCGAGAATGCAAGCAAAGTGGTCCATGACACTCGACAGGCAACAGACGCGTACATGGTTCGGGGCAGAAATGGCGGCGCTGGCGGTGCAGCGCAAGGGGAGTCCCCAAAACACAGTGGGGAGACACCGCAGCAAGAACAAAGCACGGTGCAACAAAAGAGAAAGAGGACCGGACGGGGAATGGTACCTGCCAAGGAGACAACAAATGCGGGACGAGGATTCCCCGTAGCAGCACCGAGGGGATGTCACACAGAGGTCGTGCGCCAGCAGGACAAACACAGCAACTACGGCCACAGGAGGTTATTGCTAATGAAAGGTGCACGTACAGACAGGACCACGTACCCCGTACTGACGTTGTAACAAACGTCGTGATGGGGCCCAATCAGCCTCTTAGAAATGAAGCCGGAGGCACATCGCTGGGTGGGAGCGGGCGAAAGGCTGCTGGAGTGTCGTACGGACCCCACCACTCCGTACGGTGGACGACACTAATGGACGAGGTCGGAATGTTTCCATCCCGATCACCAGGTCCACCGTTCCCAGACCTGACGCGGCTGCTTGCTTCCGAGCGCAACCCCAGCCGAACAACTCGAGTCCCTCCTCGGCCGCAGCCTTCCGCTCCGAAACCAAGGGTGGCCTCACACCACCGAAGCCGCACACTGCCGCGTGGGTGTGAGACCGGGCCGAGCAAGGCTGGACAGATAAACTGCGTGGGACAATCGTGTAATGAAGCTACGTGGGGGGTATGCACGTCTGTTCAACTGCTGGGTTACCCCACATTGGTGTACACAAACACCACACGATCATACGTAGTGCTCCCCGTCGTCTCGAGCAAGACGGACGAAGTACGTGTTGTGGGTGAATGGGGCAAGAATGAAGGACGCTACATGTGTTCCACGATGACAAGGCCCCAGACTACATGGCCCCACCTGACGGCAGTGGTCAGGTAGTGAAGAGCACAGGCACGGGTGGCTCAGGAACGTCAGCTGATTGTACCACAGCGCCGTGCGGACGTGTGGGCTGATTGGAAGTGCAGCGTCAGGGAGCGTGTCAGTGAAAGAGCCGGTGCGGTGGTGGTGTGCTTGACGTACGACAATTGAGTACGTTGTTTCGAAGCCGTTGTGACCAGTGTGTGTGTGTGTGTGTGTGTGTGCCACCTGTGCACTGCAGTACAGTATTCCATAATTGGCACCATCCTCACCGTACCATGGAACGCTACACATTTGTAGAACTGAGGGACATGCATTTTGTCTACGGCCTTGCAGATGGCAATGGCCGAGCAGCTGCACGCCTTTATCGCGGACGGTATCCGGAGAGGCGACAACCCGACAGCAGGTTGTTTTCGAACGTGCACCGTACCCTTGGTGAATCGGGTGTGTTACGTGCAGGCCATCATGTCGGTCACCCAAGACATGTGCGCACCGCGGCGGTCGAGGAGGACGTACTTGCTCGCGTGGACGACACACCGTCCACTAGCACCCGTAGCATTGCACGTGCAGTGGGAGTATCACAGTCGACAGTGTGGCGTGTCCTTCATGATGATCTGCTGTATCCATATCATCCACAGCGAGTCCACGCGTTGCAGGCTGGGGATTACCCACGACGTGTGGAATTCTGTCAACGACTGTTGCAGTTTTGTACCGACGATCCCCGTTTTTTGCGCCATGTGCTTTTCACGGACGAGGCAACATTCACCCGTGAGGGCATCTTCAATTGCCGAAACAGCCATGTGTGGGATTATGAAAATCCACATGCAGCAGTCGAGGTGCACCATCAGACCCAGTTTGCAGTGAATATCTGGGCAGGTATCATCGATGAACAGATTATCGGTCCATACCTGCTGCCACCACGTTTAAATGGCCGCCTCTATCGCACCTTTCTTGCATCAGTCCTTCCAGAGCTGCTAGAAGATGTACCCCTCAACGTGCGACATCGTATGTGGTTTCAAGTGGATGGAGCGCCTGCACATTTTGATGGCACAGTGCGAACCCTTTTGCACCGTACCTACCCACAGCGCTGGATCGGCAGAGAGGGCCCCGTCCCCTGGCCCGCCCGTTCGCCTGACCTCACACCAATGGATTCCTTCTTGTGGGCTCATGTGAAAACACTCGTCTACGAGACCCCGGTGCCTGACAAGGAAACATTGGTAGCGCGGATACTTGCAGCATCGGCCGAGGTGTGTACCATGCCAGGGATTTTTGATAGGGTTCGCCAGAATTTCCTGCGACGCTGCAATGCCTGCATTGAATGTGGTGGTCGTCAATTTGAGCAACTTTTGTAACAACGTCAGTCCGGGGTACGACTACGTACTACGTACTATTCCCATCTGTAAGTGCACCTTTGCGTGGCAATAATCCTCCTGTGCCCGTAGTTGCTGTGTTTGTCCTGCTGGCGCACGACCTCTGTGTGGCATTCCCTCGGTGCTGCTACGGGGAATCCCTCGTCCCGCATTTGTTGTCTCCTTGACAGGTACCATTCCCCGTCCGGTCCTCTTTCTCTTTTGTTGAACCGTGCTTTGTTCTTGCTGCGGTGTCTCCCCACTGTGTTTGGGGACTCCCCACGCGCTGCATGTGTTTGTTTCCCGCTGTGCAATTGTTACTTAATGCTTCATTGCTTCTTTTGTCAATACCGTTGTCGATCGCTACCCTTTCCCTTCACTTGTCTTGCGGGACACTCCTATTTCCTTTGTGGAACCCCATGCGCATGCGTTGCGCAGCTGCCGCCTAGTGTTTTTCGGATGGGCGACTTTGGTGTTCCTTTTGACTTCGTTTGTTCCGCCTTTCTATCTTCACTGGTACTGGCTGTACAGAGGTGTGAAGTTCATTTTCACACGTTTTCGGCGTTGTCTAGCTCCTCACGGAGGCATCTCTCGGCAAAGTGGAAGGGGAACTTTCGTCTCTATTTCATGGGAGGTATCTGTGGTTTTCGTTTGTACTATACCTTTAGAAACACCCTGTATATATTGACCAAGGTATGTTTTGACCAATTTCGCGTTTTTACAACATATTTCTCCAATTTTTTCGTAATAATTTCGTAATTGTCTTGCATATAATCGGTTCTTTTATAATTTATTCTTCGTACTTCAGTGCAACAGTTTTTATCGATGGTAAGGAAATTAGAACAAAGAAATTAAAAGCAGATGCCGTTTTTTCGTAACAACTAGTACATAACAATAATACCCTCCCCCTTTCTTTATCCCGCCGACAATAATAGCAGTGCGAACATTATTGAGGAAAAATGTTCTCCGCCATTGTTGTGAAGGCAAGAGAATCACGGTAAACAAGTTTCAATTGTTCGATTCTTTATCATTTTTGTAGGCGGTTTTTCAGATTCTATGTATGTAGTTAAAATCTGCCTAAAAAGGTTGTGTGTTTGTATTGATTGCACAGATTTATCAGAGTTGCAGCGAGCTGCCAATTATGATTCAGTTTCCACAAAGGTGTAAACCTGATTTTACCTAGTCTGGCCATAAATACTGTTACACACTATTTTGTGAATACATTGAATATGGTTTCAGATTTTTAAATGTTATTTTAGTATGTTACACTTACATATATTACACACAAATAGCACCAATCAGTTACACAAATAGCACCAATCAGTTTTAAAAATGAACACTTTTCGCTCTCACAGACGCTCGAAGTCTCCCTGGCCAGGCATCTATTGCAGCACGGATGGTCTTGATGGGAAAGTCCACCCTTGCTGCTATCAAGGAGAGCTTTTAACTTTCATTTATAGGGCGCCTCTTCTTGCAGACAGCCCCCTATAGCTCTGGGCACAGTTTGTAGTCCAAGGTACTGAGATCATGGCTATCAGATGGCCAATCAAAAGTGGAGATGAAATCGAGTACACTGGTCTCCAGTCACCGTTGCGTCATCTTTGCCTTATGAGTTGGGGCAGAATATTTCTTGAACATCCAGGATCCATTGTGAAACATGGTTTGGTTGAACAGTATCACGAGAGGGTCCAGGACACTTTCCACATACACTTTCGCACGGCTTTTAAGCCATTTTCTCAAAAATGAGGCCTGGTGGAACTCTCATAGCTCACCCCCCACCAAACCATGACTGAGGAGGGCTGGTGGCATCTCTAATTTTTGGGAACTCTCTCACAAACTTCTCGAGAGTTTGAAGCATACACCCTTTCATTATGGCGGTTAAAACTTTATTCAGTGGTGAACAATTTCTTATCAGTGAAGAGAATCCTGCAATGCCCATTGGCAACGTACCGCTGCAGGAGCCGTCTCGCTTTCAGTTCCCTCTGCTTCTTCACGTGTGTCGTCAGGAAATTTCCAGTACTCCACCGGTAAGCTCCAATTCCAAGGGCTTCATTAAGTACCGTGAACATTGATTGTTGTGAAATGGTCATCTCCTGTGCCATTATCACTTGCTTCCGGATGGGATTTCGGCGGATGCGAGCCATCACTGCTTTAACAGCCGCAGCTGTTCATACGGTGTGAAGTCGACAAACTCTTGGGCGATCTTTCATGCTACTAGTATCAGTGAATCTCTGGATTGTCTGATACACAAACCTTTTGCTGATCTTTGGATTTTTAGGAGCTGGAAAATCTCAGTGAGTGACTTCCCAACCATACGCAGAGCAATTACGGCTACTCTGTTTTCATATTCGCCCCACTCCATGCTAAGCACAAGAAGATACACGCTTGCTCTTTCACAGCTGAACACAATGGTTAGGAGTGATTTGAGCACTAGCATGGTACCGGATGTACAGTCCAAGCCGAAAGTTTGTAACAGTATTTATGGCCAGACTAGGTAGTAAATGAAACGTTTGCAGTGAACCTCATGATATTTTCAGTATTTTATAATTACATTCTTCGGTTAAAAGGATTCTGATTTAATTTAATACCCCACCCCCACCCTACTTGATATTCCCTAAAAGATATTGACTTTTAGTATAATGAGAAATTCGAAAGTACTGTTGTGCATATTTTTGGCTTTACTGGGAATATTTCTGCATTTTTCTGGCATCTTTTTAATTTTTATGACTTTTTCAATTTTATGACATAAAAATAACATATGACGTCTACATATTTGAAAGTTTTATGGGACGTAAAGTCCCTACTTATTAGGTTTACATTCCAGAGGCGTAAGTACAGGCAAGTCTATGACGGGAAGTGCACGCGTATAGGTTGAGAGAAATACGTAATCATGACAGGCGAGACTGAAGTTTACATATCGAGACAAGGCAAGATTAGATTATGGAAAGCCTATCTCGTCTCGGTACCATTCCTGACGACGTCTAATTCCGTTCAGCCGTGATGGAAACGCGACGGAGAAGCTTCAAAAGTGGTGAGGCAATAAAAAGTCACGAACCAATTTGTGGAAGGAACCCTGCTGATTCAACCACTTGTGCGTACTCAATCAACCGTCATGCAATCCCAAAGACGGCCGTGTTTGAATTCGCGTTGTGGAGGAGAAACTGGCTTTAAGTTCCCTTTCAAACAAACCTTAAAAGCACCAACAGGAAAAAAAAGGAAGGTGCTAATTCGAAAGCTATCGGACACACAAAGTGGCATTCACTAGTGTAAGTGTGCATTAGACTCAAGAAAAAAGTGTGAATTTGCAGAACGCTAACTTTCACAGAAAGGCCGCAATGGTCCAGTAAAGCACTTGAGTGCCTCGCGGGAAGATCAGAGTTCGATTCCAGGCGTGGGAATTTTTAAAAGCATGGTGTTACCCAGCCACTAATGAATGGATGCCTGGGAGTCAGGGAAGGGGTGAAAGCGTCTATCCAATGATGCTGATCACACCACTCCACAAATGGCCCAGATTGTGAATGTGTGGAGATTTACCGATACCGGCTGATACTTTTCGCGGCATTTTAGTCTTTTACGGGGTCCTCAAAAAAAGCCGCGCGATACTTTCGCGGAGTCATATTACCCTGCAACTCAAAGTTGCTTCATATTTTGCACGTTTTTTTTTTGTTTTTGTGAAAACACTGAACCTTGTAATAACAGAACATGTAATTTAATATTCTGATTAATTCATGAATATTTTACGGCAAAATGTTCGTAAATTCATGCATATAACAGGAGTGGAATCTCGGCATGGGTGTTGTGTGTGTTTGTGATGTCCCTTTACGAATTTTATTATATCACTGCCAGCAGGAGCGTATATTCTAGGCTATCTGCGAATCCTGAAGTATAGAGAATAAAATACCAAAGAAAAATCGATCAGAAATTGTAACTATATTAGGGATGTGACGAAGCTGAAAATTTACCGATGCCGATGTACTCACCGATAATTTTTGGAACCGATACCGATGCCGATATTTAACCGATTCCGATACATAAGATTATTAAACAGAAATGGGATGTTATTTTCAACATGACAAAAATAAATTTGCTATGTACATTTCTATTGCATATCATATGTATATACATATATATTCTCAAGAGATGCGAATGTACATTTGCATCTACAAAATGTTATGTGAACCTTTAAGAAGAACATGGATTCTCAAGAGATTAAACATTAGTGCACAAGCAGTTCTTTGAAATGCAAAATGAATTCCTGTTCTGCCAGATTCAACTTCAGAAACACGAGATTTGGAAGCACTTCAGGAAGTAACCTACTTCTTCTCTTATCTCAAATCTGTTCAGCAACACTGAACACTCAATCACTGAGTACTGATGCAGCAGGCATGCCCAAGTATTTTCTCAGGACTTGCTTCAGGTTTGAATATTCATTTTTGAATTTCCAATATAACAGCAGATCCTGGTTCAGCAATGTACTGTTTTATTTCCGATTTATAGTTAGGTTGATCCTCTGAATGAGAGTTTGCAATAATTTTATTATAAAAACTGTACAATAATGACGAATCATAACCAAATTTTCAATAAATGTTACAAAACTAGAATATAACTCTAGTATAATCTGTACCGGTTTAAATATCGGATTTTTGCCGATACCGATGCCGATGTGTCAATTTCGGCCGATTTTCATACATCTGTAATCGGCTTCGGCACATCCCTAAACTATATCATTCATATCAGTGGGATGATGATGCTAATTATGGAGTTGGCAACCTGATTTGCTATGAGTTGGCAACTGATTTCTTATGGGTTGGCAACCTGATTTCCTATTAGTGTTGCCCACGAGACGAGACGAGACTTTGGTCTGTCCCGTCCCGTCTCGTGAAAATGCTGTCTCGTCTCGAAAATATTCGTTTGTCCCGTCTCGAAGGGTTCTGTCTCGTCTCGTCTCGTTTTGTCCCGTCTCGTCTCGTAAAAGTGATCCGGGATATCATGCCAACCAAAGTCAAAAGTAGGAGAAACACGAAATATTTTTCCGGAAAGTGGGATAAAGCTCCAAATATTTTACCCATTCCGTGGTGAGAATAAATAAGGTTCGTTAATCATGAGGACATTAATATTAAAAATGCAGTTTGTTGGTCACTGATTGCTAGGTATCTTATGAAATCTACTTTGTGGTTTTTCTCGCTTTATACAACTATACAACTGTCTATCCATCGTACATTTATACCAAGTTTGTTAGAACCTGTCCCGTTTCCCGCGCTAGCGATCGCTCGACAGTTTTGGTGCCAATGAGAAACGAGAAAAAGTCGTCTGCTGGACAGCGAGGAGCGAATGGAAGCCAGAAGAGAGGAGTTTACGCAGACGTTGTTGCCACGCTGCGTATTTTAATTTGCTGCCTGGCTTTGGCTTTCCCCAGCACGGAGTTCAGGCGGTCTTCAGCATCAATACCGCTTGGTTTATGCTAGAAAAGCCAGCGATCAGCTACCGCGGGAAGCCGGACAGGTTGTAACAAACACGGTATAAGTGAGTGCTCTTTTTCATTACTGCTATACCTTTTGGAAATCTTGAAATGTTTTCCAATAGACCTTCTTTCTTTCTGAATGTCGAACTTCCGTGCACTATGAAAATGTACATTTTTTCTTTAAATTCTAAGCTTGGCGCTGGGGAGCAACAAAAAAGTTTTTAAATGTGTAGTACGAACACAAAAGACTATTTAAAATTTAAATATTTAGTATATTACAAATAGAAAGCATTTATTGTTCTTAATATTGTTAAACATCTTCTATGACATAAGTTTCAAAAAGTGTTTCTTTGTGATATTGTGCTGTTTCTTATGCCCAGCTTATGACGCACATACTTCTTTGTTTTCCCTTTATCCTCTAAGTCCGGTACCACCACCGCTTGATCTAATTTATCCTTCGTCAGGCACGCATCTAGAAATATATGTCGGGGGAGGGTGTCTGAGCCAAGTGTTTCAGAAAAAAATGATAATAATAACATTAACGACAACAATTAAGCAAATGTTTAAATTAATGCATTAATATATTTCATAGGTCTATTCATTTGAATATGTAAATTAATCAATTCTATTATTGTTATTGCATGACATGTTACAAAGATGGTAGAAGAATAGTAATATAACACTACGAATATTAGCTAATATCTAGCTTACGTGTAGTTAAGATCGCAAAAATCTGCATAAAAACAGCTGTCCTGGCAAGAAAATTAATGTCAAAAAAGGTGATGAATTGAATATTTGCTGAATAACAAAAAAAGATGTTACGTCCAGTTGACGAAAAATAAAGTTCCTGATTAATATTTTATGCTCGTTATTATAAGTAGTAGCGTACATAAAACTTCATTGATACTGTCATTCAAAGCAGTATGATCCCAACAGAATCCTTGTTTTCTAGTAAGTTCGGCAGGAATATGTAACCCTCGATTATGCTAAACAAATATATTTTTTGTTTAGCTAGAGCAAGGCCCCAGGAGGAAGCAAGAAGCCTTTCCTGCACAAGTGTATGTTTTACGAAGCGAAGAAACGTGACAAAACCACCACGTATGGAAGGCAAACCTGCATTAAGTTTATATCGCACATTTACAGAGCCGTGCCTCCTGAAGTTATAAAAATCCCAACTTCAATGATTCTTTTAGACATGCTATAGTTGAAAAAAAATATGTTTAGATGCACCCAAAGTGCATCATTATCAGATTATGCATATAACGTGTTATTGGAATCAACATATTTGTGTAAATTGGGTGCCTCCCCGATGGCGTAGTAATAACGTCGATGTCTTGTAATGAAGGGTCCTCGCGTCGATACTCAATGGAGGCACAAGGTGGATCAGATCGCACTTTAAACTGTAGGTCGGCTCGCGATTTAGCCTAAATGCGAAACAAGTGGACTTAAAAAAAAAAAAACAAAAAAAAATATCAACCTTAAGAATATTAGAATAAACTAATTCACCCGCAGGTAAGTCAAATTTCACATATCCTTCTTCATCCTCGTTCATAGACTTCCTGCAATACTCTTGTGTTGCATCCCACCAGGTGCGAAAAATGTGAAGTTATTATTTCCCCGTACTGCGTTATTTCTTTTCATAACAGTAAGGCTAAATTCTCGTTTTATCTGAACTTTTTAAAAATGTGCAAAATACATCTCTATCTTTAAACAACCACCCTTTCTCATGTATGTGTAAAATAATCCCACTCTGTCTCAGAAAACCTCTTCCTAAGATCAAATGAAGGAAACAACTCTCAAGTTTCAACAATTATAATTTTTTTGCTTAAATTTCCTATAATTTACAAACAGTAGCACATATCACGTCCTTTGGTGCAACATTGTGAACAGCTAATGTTTCTTTCCTCGTCCTAATAAATTTACTTCCAACCAGTGACGGCGGTAGGGAAATGTGACGGGGGGCGGCGGAAGGGGGAAACAAAATATTGTAAGGGGGCAGTCACATTAAAACGCCCGAAAACACTACACATATATATACTTATATAATAATAATTATTATTATTATTATTATAATTATTATTATATTCATGTATGGTGTTTTGTGTGTGTCTTTTCTTTAGAGTGGACGTTTACTGCCTAAATTTACTTCTTGATTACGAGTTTATCTCCACATGATTCTTTTTAATAAAGACATTAATTCCTTTTTATTGGTAAGTTGCGTTGTCTCTAGTGGCCTATTTCAGTATTGGAAGACATTCATAATTTTATAATTCATCGTCTTTCTTGAGATGAAACTACTGATATAAATATTTAAGCTATAAGATAATAATATAAATGACGAAAATAATGCTTCTAAGAGTTTAATTTTCTTGCAAAATAAACGTGACGTTGGAAGAAATGAATCTCCTTAAGTACTAGAAACAATGTGAGGCACTTAGTGAAGTGCAATTCTCCCGTAGGAGAATTCTGCTCTATGTGCTTTGGAGAACACATTGCCCACCCTTGGTACGAAGTGTCCGACATGGGGCGTCCCCCTGCCTCCTCTGTCGTCGTCACTGCTTCCAACCCTCTAATAACTTCGCTGCTGATAGCCTCACCTTCGAAATGGAAGCTTGTGTGTCGGCGATTAATACAAATAACTTGTGTTCACTGTCCCTCTTTCAATCAAAGTCTGCCGTTTTCCTTTTCAGCTTTTCCAGCAAAACTTCCTGTCAGCAAGCAAACCAAATTACAGAATTTTTATTGCACCTCCCTTGCATCAACTTTCATTCCTACTTTAGGCCTGGATTTATGGCACGTACCCGCTACTGCAGGTCAACCTCGCCCTATGTTTGGTGTTTGCCCCCTGAAGCAATGGTGTCCATTGTTCAAAGCGAAACCTTTGTCAGTGGGGAACTGCGAAAAATAGTCTCGGAATACACCCTGGTCGTAAATAAGCTCCCGCTGACATTGCTGTCAGCTTCCCTGTGAAGTTCGATAAAACTACTTTGTGAAATGTGTTTAATAACGAGTGAAAATGTAGACAGTAGATACTACATGTATTTTGCTCATAAACTTGAAGGCTAAATTTACAGAATAAAAAGAACAGCTACAACATTCCTTCATCTGATTTACAGAAACGCTAATCGGGACTGGACCCACAGTTTAAAGTGGGTTCAAATCACAATGTGCCTTCACCGGGTATCGAACCCGGGACCCCTTGATTACAAGGCGACGATGCTACCACTGTACCATCGGCGAGTCCCCTCATAGAACAAAGTTTCCTTCTACGACGATTATACAGAACTTAGTGCACTTCCTTCATTTGAAATCTATTCTATATCAGCCTCAGTATTTCGTTATTACAATCCAAGGAATAGTATTCTCCTTAAATAAGAAATAAAGAAATAAAAAAAACACATTGGAAATAATCTTCAAACGGGCGTAAAAAAATCGAATCCAACCACCTGCAGAATGCCTGAGGGAAACAACAAGAATTTTCTCAACAAAGACATATCCGAAATTTCCATAACATTCTAATAATTTCGCAACCCGTGCAAATAATCATGTGGTAAAATCTTGTCGTGGTTCCCTGTAAACACTAAATCACCAAATTAGTTCTTTCCAAATTTCCCGTATTTTCTCCTCCTCTTTAGCTCTCGGAGTGGAATAATGCAAGATTATTTGTCCCTAATTATCTCCTTCTCTTAGTCTTGCTAATATCTTGGACTCCTTAATAACTTTCCCAACAACTCCTTATCAATTTGTACTGCCATGTTTCCCACAATGCTTTTCCTACTTCCTAATAACAATCACTTCTGTACACCCTTTGATGTAAAAATTAAATAATAAAAATAAACCATATCCTTCGGTCCGTTTATCTTTCCAACCTATAGAGCTGAGACTATTTTTACAAGATAAACCTCGGACGCAGACATTCCACGATCTTTTGGCCCCTCCTTCCACCTTCTCTACCTGACCTTTTACTTCATGTTTTTCAGAATTGTATTAGTATCTGGAGTACTATCGTAACATAAAGTTATTAACCTTGAATAATTTTTTTTTAAAAAAATGGGGAGTAACGTTGTGTTTCGAAAGAGTATAGGAAATAAGTTTAGGTATTCATTCATTTTGGCTTAATACACGCTTATCAACGTTTCTAATTGAAATACTTTATTCCAAGCAAACAAGTATTTGAAACTAATTAAACATTTTGCTTTTATTTTTTCGAGACATTCGAGACGAGACGAGACTTTTCAAAAGTCGTCCCGTCCCGTCTCGTGTCTCGTCTCGAAAACGAGACGAGAAAGGCATTCCGTCTCGTCCCGTCTCGAATTTCAAAAGGCTTGTCCCGTCCCGTGAACAACACTATTTCCTATGGGTTAGCAACCTGATTTCTTAGGAGTCAGTAAATTTTCTATTCATAGGCTAAGACCACGGGACATAGTGAGATAGCCCACATCGTGGACTCAATATACGCCACTGATTGCCAGGGTGTCTACCAAAAAAACAAATACAAAATTCTTGACTTTTTCTTGATCTTTTTTTTCATTTTTCTTAAGCTTTATTTATTCGGCACCCACTTTAGGTAAAATTGGAAATTAGCAATTAAGAAAATAAATATTTATTTAATGAAAAAATCCCTACGAAAAGGCCAGTTAAGATGAAAACTAAAGCTGCATTTAACAAGAAAATTAATTAGACTTGCTTTATCTATTAATGCATCCTGGACTGCATTTGGCAGACTAGCGAAGCTCTGGCGTCTGGGTTCACTTCCAGTATAATCTTATGTGGGGCTCGTGTTGTCATCCCTATATATTTGTGATTATCCCTTCGTTCATTCTTTTGGCGATTAGCCAAAAGTAGCACAAAAGTGAAGTACAAAAAAATGGTCACCACATGTGAAACGGTTAATGTATGAATAGAGGCGATAATGAGAACGCGGTTCCACAGTTTGCAAACCAGTGAGCTCGAGGAGGCAGGAAAGGACCACATCCTGCATGGAAATAAATGCATGAGTCACACGCGCTCACACACGGCGATCAACACGCAGTTTGACTCACGCGACGTGCAAAAAAAACTGCAACAGGAGCGAGGGAGCTGCAACAACCATGAAAAGATTCTTGGGGGTTCGGTTCACAGTTCGATCCGAGGGCGAGGAAAAACGTATTCCATGAAGAAATATGCAAACTGCATATTAAAAATTTTCCACCTCCATAACATCAACAGTAGTGGTGACTTGAATAGCCACCGCACCTACAAATCTATACAAATAGAAGACTATATAAAACTGAAGGAAATAATAATTTCTGAATCAGTGTTTGGAAGTAACAGTAACTTTTTTTTGAGGAAAGTTAACTGTTATCAGCTACTTTTAAAAGTATGCAGCTAGAATTGTAACAGAGTAACTTTGTAAAGTGGAGGAACAGCTAAATTTGGCTACTCTGTTTCCAACTATGTGACTTTTCTGGATGCTAAGGTGAAAAAAAAATTAGAACATCCACGTTATGTCTAATTGCACTGAAGACGTCAGCGTATTGTTGCATCTCATTTTTGATTCTTGTTATAAATATATGATGATTTATGCACCTGAAACATAAATAAAACATGCTAAACACTTCATATATTTAATTAATTACAACTGATGATTACTCATGTGTGCAATTAGTTTGCAAGGAAATTTACAGCGGAAAGTAACTGTAAAAGTGACATAAAAAATTAGAACACATCATGTCATGAACTACAGTATATAACTTTATTTCATTGCGAAAAATTGTAGGTGGGCAACCAGGTCTACGCAACCACTGGCGATACGTTGAGAAAGGGGAGAGAAAGGAGGAGGGTGAAAGTAAGAGCGAGAAAGAGGGAGGGAGAATGGGTAAAATTAATTCATTTTCTTTGCGTGAGGGAAGATTACTTCATTTTGAAAATAAATTTATGGGGAGAAAATGAGAAAAGAAATTCAAACTGGATAACCTAACATAATTTCATATATGTTAGCGAATGCTGGACTCTTCGTCAACATGATACAACTAGAATAAATTTTCAAAAAAGAGATTTTTGCTGTCTGGAGTAACCTTGAGAGACAAAATCTGAAGCGAAAAAATCCGAAATAAATGGAAGATGGAAGTAATGGTGGAAGAAGTTTAAAAATATCAGTTAAAGTGGAATCAATATGTTCTGAGGATGCCAGATAGCCGTATGCCTCGAAAATTATTAAATGACAGGCCAAAAGGAAAAATAAATTTCGGAAGACAATATCGCCCATGGAATGATCAATTTTTGTAGTCGCAGAATGGACTTTTATTAAAGTTGAAGTCCTGATACGAACGTCACTTTACCTCAACGAAAGTTCCGAAAGACCAGTTCCCTCTGACCATATGTCAAGTCCACGTGGAGCCCAGGTATATCCTCCCCTCAAACCTTTCCCACCAATAGCATCCGTTTAAGGAACTGACAGTACTTGTCAAGTCCACGTGGAGTAAAGGAGATGTTGCCAATTCAGTTTCTTTAGAGATTTCATAACGTGAGGTCGCGGTTATCTTTGCTAGGTGGTGTTATACATATTATACATACACAATGTGGAGATCTTGGGAGTATAACGTCGCAGTGAATGAATGGTCTGCCAACAGCGCTTTTCAGAAAAACAGGCGCTGGCTCGAAACCAGATACGCGTGCGGTCGGTTTCCTCTCAAGCTATGTCAAAGATACCGAACTGGCGTTCGAATCAGAACTTGAACTATACCCAGACTTGCAAGAGGAGGAAAAAGTAGTCAAGATTGATTTATTGATTGATTTGCTTTATTTTTTTCGTAGCTTCTTGCGCCACTTAATTTGCGAAGATGGGGATGAGAGATGATATTGATGAATGGACACACACAAACATCCATCCCCAGGCCAGGATTGGAAACCGGGACCCCTGGCGTCGTAGCGCGATGTGCTAACCACTCCGCCACGAGGGCCGGCAAGAAGTTAAGAGTACTTCACCATGCGGGAGGACGGAAATGCAGCAATATGGCTTCACATGTTTGAGAGAATTCCGTACTGTAACATTATTTCACAATACACAATGAGAAAGAGTCAAATAGGTCCATCACCTTCTGCTGAAGCCACCCTCCCTCGGCTTTTCTGTTCCCAGCAATGTAAACGGGTATGCTCCTCCGAAGCATGCGGCACAAGGCCATTCGTTTACATACTCTCTCCTCTTTGGAGCTGGGCTTTGGTAAATATACACAGACCCAGAACAACAGGCCCCTATGTTGATACGGAAAGTCTGGATCCTCGCTTGCCCGCACTTTCACAGTCGAAGCGTTATCTCCGAGAACACCCCAAATTCCCTCCCTCCACTCGCTCCGAAAAACACAGGAAATGAATTCGCCATTCTTACCTAAAAGGCTAAAAACTTCTGTTTGGAATTAAGCTCTTGTGATGTACTTATGTAGCTAGGGTATTCGTGTTCAGTGCCCCAGGTTGTTTTTCTTCACACCCCCTCCCTGAGCTTTTCTTTCACGAGCCCCCTTTTACAACCCATCTCTTCCTTTATATTTTGTTCATGTTTTCTCATTTACATGCGGACGTACATTGGGATCCATGAGTATTACTGTGCAAATTGTTCATGACTATACTCATTAATTTTTCTCTTACATCCTGTGTGTTTTGAAGCCATGGATTTTTATGAATGCTGGTGCAGAAGTTGTGAACAGTTTGTTTTGAGTTTCTTTTAATTCTTGAAGCTCTTATTGGGTCAAATAAACTGCACGAACATGGTGATGGACAATTTGCATGGTAATACTCATGGATCCCACTGAACAAATAACAAGTTATCCAGAGAAGAGATATGTTCTAACAAGATAGATAACAGTGCAATCTCTTGGATAAAAATGACTTGGTTTTTTATCTTTTTTTCTCTTTCTTTCTTCGAATTTTGGATAATTCGAACCTGTTTCGTGTACCCTTGTAGTTAGAATTAAAAAGAGTTCACTGTATTTAGTTACAGGGTGGGAAAATATGATGACTTTAATTATTTTTTTTTTAAAAAAGAAAATCACTTTTCATGCTTTTTTAAAAAATAGGATTTCTTTGATTTAAAGCACAGTTTGTGATTGTAAATAAACAAAACATGCATTAAGTTGCTTGTATATATAAGTTGCTTGTATATTCCATAGTACGTATCAATATACACATTTCTTGTTTGATTGATTTATTTTACTTCGCTTGTCTGTCGCTTTTGGCTAATTGTGAAGATGAGTATACCATGAAACTGATCTAGACACACTCGCAAAGAACGCAAATGCTCAGGCCGGGATTCGATGTTAAGGTGTTTTCTGATCATGCTCTTCCTTTCTATAGTCTATAGCGTGGGCCAGCATTTCTCCCATCTGGACTTCCCGCCCTGAAAACACCCGGATTCGGAAAGAATGGGGAACCGGATCTGGCCATCTCAAGACTCAACCTACAGTTTTAAGTGGAATAAGAACAACTATGTGCCTCCACCGGGTATCGAACCCGGATCCCTTGATTACATGACGACGTTACCACTGGGGAGGAAGAACGAATAGGCAAATTAATGGAGAACAATTCTGTGTAGTTGTTAATAGAAATACCTACTACTGGAGTCCACGTAACGACAGAGTGAATATTTTCCCCCTCGCCCACACCTCCACATAAGCTTTTCCTCCAAGGGCTTGGCAACCACAACCCCAGTAGATAGATGTTATCATTATGTGAAGCAGCACTTAACTTATGACACACACGGCTCTTCCTTCCAAATGACATCACATACCACAGTTCGTGCCACACCCTGGCATTTCGTAAGGGTCTCTACACTTAAGATGCAACGCTTACCTTGTCTCGCCTATGCCCGAGAATGAAATCACTAGTAACACTGAAGTTTTGCTCACCTGAAAAGAGAAAAAAATACCAATTAGCATTCAGACGAAAATGTTTCAAATAAGATATTTCTGCCAATAAAATATTCTCAACGAACACTGGGAAAATCTGGATATATCGAATAGTCTGTAAACATGGAACACTCCTACTTCGTGTTAAGAGCATGGGGAGTTTTCAATTCAGCAGTAGCGTCGCCAACAGGGGAGCTAGGGTAGCCATTAGCCTGGTATGAAATAATCTTAAGGCCATCCTACTATCCACGAAAATAGCCTGCAGCTCAGGGTGTACTACATGGTAAAGAGGTTGATAATCGAGTTCCTTCGGAGCAAACCTTACACTGCAAGAGCAAAGACGACACCCAACCCGGGATCCCTGACGTCGTACATAATTTGTATTCATGTCCAGATATTATTAGAATGATGAAATCAAGAAGACTTAGGTGGGCAGGGCAGGCCATGTGGCACGAATGGGAGAGGAAAGAGGAGTTCGCAGGATTCTTGTTGGGAAACCTGATGGTAAGAGACCCGTAGGAAGGCCAAGACGAAGATGGAGGGGCAATGTTGAGATGGACCTAAAGGAAATCGGTAGGGATGGAAAGGAGTATATAGATCTTGTTCAGGATAGGGACAGATGGAAGGCCTGTGCTGCTGCAGCCATGAACCTTCGGGTTTAAGAAGGCTAGAGAGTTAGTCAGACATTGTAAAACAATCGGAAACGAATTACTAGAACAACCGCGGACGATAAAAAAAAGGATCCATTGGGCGGAAACGCACGACAGATGACGCTGCGTCCCTTCAAATGAAGCCTTCCACTTATCGCGACGACTCTCTTCGGAAGGGATGGAAGGACGAAAATCGAAAATTCCATGACTGCGGCATCGCTCTTCCGAGGAAGAGTTAACTCCGACAATCTGCTCGTTCACTGGAAGACGGCGATAACCATACATCAACCGCTGCTGGAGAAAGACGGGGGGAGGACACGAAATCTGCGGGCAGGACCGAGAGAGAGAGAGAAAAAAAACAGATAACAGTCGACGTCGTAGCCGCTTTCTAGTTGTCTCTGCAGCAATAAACGCAATTTCCTCTACCGACTCTCCGAGAGAGAGAAGATTGTGTCGAGGGGGATCACTGTGGATGGAATCGAGAGAATCCGGTGATGCTGCAGATAAATCTCATTACCTTCGAATACCCCCAATGTTCTCTAGCGTGCGAAAAGTGGAATTGACTTCGAGAGCTCTTGTGATTGGATGTTTCAATGCTCCGAATTGCAATGCTGCTGGTGGAAGTAAACAGGACGTAGCGATAATGTTATCAGGCTTAAAGTTCCTCTTTATCACAACGAAATAACATGTATTTGAATTGCTACCTGACAAAACGGACACCTTAAGCACCCGACAGTTTCAATGGGCTGGATTTGCAAATAAAGCACCTTGACATGTTCTCGATCTCGTTTCGAGTTGCAAATGTCGGTGTCGTCTTTTAGGGGTGGTATCGAGACGGGACTTTAACAATCTCTTGTCTCGCATATAAGGTTTCTCTTGTTCTCGGTTTCGTCTCTACACATACAGGGTAATTCAAAATTAATGGTGCAACTTTACACAGTTATTATGAATGACCTTACTATTTGATAGAAAATGAGACAAGGCCTCAATATGAACAAAAACTCTGGACGTTTTCTTCTCACTAAGTGGGCTTATGCTGCTTTGCCGATGTTTCACCAGGATCGCCAGTGTTGCAGAATGGCTAACGACCAGTAGAAGGTGTATTGTGTGTTGGAGCTATCAAGAACTGATTCACTCACAATGATGCAAAGACATTTCCACATACGTTTTCGTACTAATTCACATTTTTCACCCTTCAGAAAGATTTGTCAACTGTGACTTGTTAGTGTCTTCGAAACCATGGACAATGACTTGCTGTCTCGTGCATAGCATGAACTTGATTATCGTTTGAACGTTTACTGCATTACATGTGGTTCCCATGTTGAATCTCTGTAATGCGAGTCATGTGAGTAAAACTTCCACAGTTTTTCTTCATGTTGAGGCCTTGTGTGATTTTTCTATCACAAATAGTAACGCCATAATAACTGTGTAAAGTTGTATCATTCAATTTGAATTACCCTGTATAACTACAGCAGTGTGCGAATTAACGGGGGGGGGGGGTGTCGGGGATTTCCCTGCCCCCACAAAATCAATTACAATTTCTGCAGAAAGTTATTTTTATCCCTGCCAGGGATGTTTTTATCCCCCTCAAGGAAAATGGAATTGAATGCATACAGTATACCTTTTCTTAACTATGTACGAAACATAATTGAAAAACCATTCGTGTCCGTTAATGGCCTAATGATCAAAACATTTCCTGCCGAAAATTATACAGCCTTGTCTATTAACGAGGGACACCTCTTTGCAACTGGCCAACCACACCGAGCCTAGACAACAGCAGGCTGTTTTCCACATAAGTTTCATGGCATGGTGCCGATATTTTTCATGTATAGAAGTATTCACAAAAAACTTGTAGGTAGGTTAGCTGGACGTTAAGTTTAAACTTGACAATAAAAATTTAGTCAAATTTTCGGAGTTATTAGTTCGATAGCTCTTTTTGTGTATGGGTTTGGCTTTTTTGAGAACGCACATACAGTAAGTGTTTCTGAATTACGTGTAAATATTATGGTAAGGTTTAATGATATAGAATAGGATCAATGTTCTTAGGTACTTTGTAGTTGTAGTTGACTGACTGACTATTAAATAACACGTACAAATTTGCATAAAAAACTACCCCCCAAAATGAAGTCTCAAATACGCCACTGAGTGGGCATCCCCCCAAGCAAAAAGCTTAATTCGCAAAGTGAGCTACACTATAAACAACATATACAGTGTGTTACTGCAGAAACTTTTGCTTAATTGATTTTACTTCCCCTTTTTGCCATTTTTGGCTAAACGCGAAGATGACCATGAATAGTGGTAACATGAAAATGATGAAAGGGCAATCTTCAGGACAGCATACAACGTAAGTCTCGCATAGGGTTATTAGTGCAGATATGAAACAAAACTCAAAAGAAAAAAATATCTCGTTGCTACGGATATTTGACAATTGCATTTTATTCTACTCTGCAAACATTGGTAGTTGCCACTACGACAAACGAAATGCTACAAGACTTACCTACAACTAATCTGGTAGATGTTCGCTTAGCGTATCTGAATAAGAATACGTTACGAAGTAAAGTAATTTTCATTTAGGTACAATTTTCAAAAATCGCACATTCTAGTTTATCAGTCTTGACAGGAGCGTCATTTCGTCTCCAGCTTACACAGGTCTCTCGTTCTCGTCTCGAATTTTAAAATGTCGTCTTGGTCTCTGAACGATCACCCCCACATCAAATACATTTACGTCTATCCCCCAAATGCACTCCTGAATGGTTGGAACCAAATTCCTGTCTCCCCCAAATCCCACAGCTAACCCTCCCCAAGATTATGATGCCCCCAGCATAATGATGATGGATAACAAACCTGGCTTAAATGCCACAAGATTTATCGCCATCACAGGCAAGAAGGATGCCCCAAGCATCACGTCTGGAACATCAACACAACTCCTGCCAAAAACATGCACCAGGTGAGTCGGTATATTTGAACAGCGCACCGGAAGTACTATGTCTGCAAAGTGGGTGGGGAGATTTCCAAATCCCATTTGCGTACAATGTGCTCGCGATCCTACCCTCGTCTTCCAGCGTCTCTGGATACTATCACTCCGTGACGCCACGCCCCGAAACGTCCCAGACGGGCAGCACCAGGGGGCCAAACAAATCAATATGTAGTTGTCGGCTTCTCCCCCCGTAGCACTCCTCCGTACTACTTTTCATTCTGGCCCCCTTCGTTCATCTATCCCCCTCTCGGATGAACCGGGCGCTGCGTGAATCAATGCTGCGGAACAGCTGCACACCTCTCGCTCGCAAAAGGCAGGAGCACGGCACTTCCGGATTTCAAATAGCATGATAGGACTGGACTAGTAACCGGTAGGCCCCGGATTTGTGTGCAATTACTAAAATTCGGAAGTTGATGACCTAAAAAAAAATCAACAAATGACCTTAAAATTGTTAAAAAAAAAATTACCTAAAAGTCAATGGGTAATCTTAGGGCAACCCTGGTGGTTAAAGACGGTCTCCAAAATGGCCGAGATCGAGACGTGTGGTTCTACCCCCCCCCCCCCCCCACATTCCATAAATGTGCCTTTATGATACAGTGCTATATGCACGGGTAACTTTACCTTACCTAAAAATAATTTTCGATCTTGAAAGTAATTTTTTCATAAATTACAGGAGAGTAGTTGAAAAATTCAATAAAACCCGTTGTTCGGTGGTTTAAACTACCTCATTCTTTTTTACTTCAAGGTTACATAAAATGCACCACATGGTTTTTCTGTATGTCATTTTCAGAGTGAACCTCGCAGGATACAATAGTCGGTCAGCATCTGAAAATACAGAAGTGTATCGCGTACATATATATACATATATATATATATCTTTGTTTGTTTGTTTGTTTGTGTGTGTGTGTGTGTGTGTGTGTACATGGGCGTCCGGAAGGGGGGGGCGTGCCATCCTAGAAAATGAAAGTCAAATAAAAAAAATGTATCTCACACATATAGTTTCATTTTAGCCACAATAATGTGTTAATTATTGCATGAACACCATAAATTCAAATTTAAGCAAAGTTTTTTTAGGGAACAACACTATTTTTGGGGAAAATTTGCCTTCGTGTCCCCCCCTCGAAAAATATACCTTTCTTGCCCCTCCCTGGCAAAAATCCTGCGGACGCCATGTGTGTGTGTGTGTGTGTGTGTGTATATATATATATATATATATATATATAACTAACTAACTCTCTAGCCTTCTTAAACCCGAAGTTCATGGTTGCAGCAACACAGGCCTTCCATCTGTCCCTATCTTGAGCAAGATCTATATACTCTTTCCCATCCCTACCGATTTCCTTTAGGTCCATCTCAACATTGTCCCTCCATCTTCGTCTTGGCCTTCCTACAGGTCTCTTACCATCTGGTTTCCGAACAAGAATCCTGTAAACTCCTCTTTCCTCTCCCATTCGTGCCACATGGCCGGCCCACCTAAGTCTTCTTGATTTAATTATTCTAATAATATCTGTACATGAATGCAAATTATGTACTTCTAAATTATGTAACCTTCTCCAGTCTCCACTCACCTGTCTCCTCATCCCTTTTAGGTCCAAAGATTTTCCTAAGGATCTTATTTTCAAATACTCTCAATTTATATTCCTCTTTCAATGTAAGGGACCAAGTTTCACACCCATATAATACTACGGGCAAAATTACTGTTTTGTATATTTTAACTTTTACTTTCTTAGATATTAAACGAGAAGACAAAAGTTTATGAAGAGAGAAGTAACATGCATTTCCTGAATTAAGCCTACTTTTTATTTCCTCTTTAACATAATTTTAATTTGTTAATATTACTCCTAAGTATTTGAAATTGGAAACTGGTTCAAACGAGTTATCAATAATTAGATTTTGATTATTACCTAACACTTGGTTATATATATACTTGTATATATATATATAGTGTTGTGACTGATGTTACTTTAAAACCACAGATAATAGCAGCGATAATAATGGCTAGCAAGGAAATCCCAAACCTTACCCTGTGCGGGTGAATTTACGTGTACATACAAAACAAAATACAATGTTACAGAAAACAGTTGTTTTACGGCCAGATGGAAGGCGTTTTTTTTTATCGTGACTGTACAATTATTTAGGATTTAGAAAATTTTATTTCAGCTTCCAGTTTCTTCATGGCAATCACGATAACTCCATCACGACCAATGCGGTTGTGTCTTTGTAACAGTTTAACGCCATCTGAACCAGAAATTCAATTTCCCCCTTGAAATTTATGTCTGCGATGTTGTTTTTTTTTTCACGCACGCCACGGGTTTATAGACAATGAAAAATCACCCCTGGAGGCCGAAGACTGCCCTGTCAACAAATGGTCTCCGCTCACAGTTTGAGGCAGTGTTGCCAATCTCCGAATGCAGGCATCACTGGTTTGAGGAGCCACAAGAATCCGGAGACTTTCTCCCAAATGGAAGAAGGAAAAGAGTCCCTTGGACAGTTGACCTACTTAGAGCGAGTCTAGCCAAAGAGAAAGTTGTGTTGCTTTCAAGGAATGTAATACCAACAATTTACTTGGATATTCTAGAAGGATGCTGGACGCACAAACCACGAAACTGTAATGAAACTACTTCCATGGCTTTTCATGCGAATACTAGGGCAGAGCCGATGTTTTGATATCGGCCAATATCAGTGGTATATACGTATAACGGTTGAATACCGGCAGATACTTTTCCGGAGCTTTGATCGTTCACGGGGTCCGCACAAAAAGGTCCTGGAAGATATCGCGAAGTTTCCTTTGATTTCATACCAATATTAAAAAACAGTACTTTGTGATTACATAACATGTACGTACTTTTATATTCTAATGTAGTTTTTAATAATATAAAGCAAAACTGGTAAATTGATGGTTATAATATTAATATACACTCCTCACAAAAAATTTGGAATATTGTCATATTAGATAAGGATAAGACACAGCCTTGGAATGCAACAACACGTGGTTATCTTGCCTGGTGGGCATTCTCGTCTTTTCGCCGACATATGCCACTGTGCCTATCACATTGCCAGACATAATAATATTCCAAACTTGTTTTGCCTAATATAACAATATTCCAAACTTTTTGTGAGGATTGCATTGCAACTGATATTTTGAACAACTTCTGCTATAATTTTCAAGCATCGGTATTAGTGAGAATCGGTAAAGAGTATCAGCACAGACAAACGTATAATAATAATAATGTAATATGACTATCATTACTTACTATAATACGTTTCTCTGTGGTATCGGTAAGACCCTCCTTAGGGTAAAAACACAGCGAAGCACATCGCCAGAAACTCAAGGGGACAAGTTTCCGGTAATTAAAAACCATGGAGTTAAATGGGGAAAAACATAGTGGAGCCCCGCTCATCGCGAAAGGTTCCCAGGAACAAACACGGTTTGACCTTGGGTCCCTTGTTTCAAGTGGAAGGCTATGTGATTGGTCCACCTAAGGTCACTTCTCCCTTTTCTGGAAGACACCCTCCTGTTTCCCCACTTTTTTTGACAGAGTTGTCGTTTGCAAGCTTGTGCGATGGTGTTCAAGGTGCCTGCCTGCCTGTCCGACAGCCAGTTCATTCATTATACCCTGACATTTTTATGGCTTGACCGGGCTCCGTGCGATGTAGGCACGCCCGCCACTGGTCTGAATTCCCCCTAGGGTACAAGAAATATCAACGAACAAGCAAAAACATCACAATATCAACCTCCGCCCTCCTTCCTTCTAGGACAGCCAGCCGTCAGAGGCAAACGCAGTCACATGTAGGGGCCAAAAACAACACACGAAACAACCTTGACAGAAGCGAGAGAGGTCCAGTGTCTTCAATCACCAAGAACAACGAAGGACTGGCCCTGAGAGGGGGGAGGTGCACTAAATTGGCTCGATGACAACGGCAAGATGACTTCATTCAAAATGACCTTGTGGGACACTCGCAAAAAAAACAAAAAAAACAGCGAGGATGAATCTCAGAGATGGTTTTGCAGAATCTGTGCCAGCTGAACTCTTAAGTTTTTTTTTCGTGTCAGAAATGTACTTTAGTAATCTGGATTTACTAACGCGCAAATGCATAATTTGATTTGTTAATTGAAAGAATACAAAGCGTTCCTTCAATAGTCTATAGTCCTGCAATTATGTAGTGTTTCTGCATCTGTATATACGACGGGTGATCGGAAAAAAATAATACAAACCCTGAAAAATCCAGTAAGTATTTATTAGGTGAGTTCAAACTGACTCACTTGAAAGGATACTTCATACACTTCTTCTCAACATAGTCTCCCTCCTGTTCAGACATACATAGAAATGAGGGTCCTGTTGTCGATGCCAAGCCAATATCTCGAGCTGCACATCCTTTTCCGAAATGTTTCTTGACAGAACCAAAAGCATGGCAATCGCTCGGAGCGATGTATGATATCTAGAAAGGAACGAATTGCAAAGATGAGGTTGTGCAGCTTGAAGTAAGGGCTTGCATTCGACAACAGGACCCCAATTTCTATGAGACAGTCTTCATGAACCTCGTGAAGCATTGGGATACATGCCTGAACCGGAGGGAGAATATATTGAGAAGTATAACCTGTTCCAGATATCTGTGGAGAAGGCGAACAAGAACTAGTCTTTTTACAAGTAGTGACGCGAAACGGCTCCACCAATGAACAGTGAGTGAATGGTATTGCGTAATGGAGGGGGAAAGACGACCGGAGTTACATGGCTTTGCCCACTCGATTTCCCCCATTCTCTGCTGCTATGTGCGGCCGGCCCTGCTCCACTGTTAGCTGGGACAGGGTATAGTGTATGAAGTATTCTTTGGAATTCACGGGCGTTGTATTCTTACTTCCCGATCATCCCTCGTATGCGTGGAGCTGATCACATCACCTCCACAAATGTGAGACTGAGTGGTTGGCGCATCTATGTCTTTATGTTACTGTACGTAGAGTTCCTACCACTTTTCACCAATCGCGACGATGAGGATAATTAGATTAAATTGATGAAGGGACACTCAACAACGAACAATCGTACCCACGCGGGAATTTTTTTACTTGCAGTTATAGTTTACGAATAATGTAAACATTCATTAGAATTTGGGCTGTATGAAAGGATTTAGTGATTCGTTCACATATCTTCAACACCCTCTTAAAAAGCATTTCCCAGACAACCTCAAAGTTTTTCATAAAGGCATATTTTCTTTTAATTTTCGTGTTAAATTTGCTCTTACACACCACCTATAAAACCTACACTAGCTGATGAAAAAAATGTGGATAACCTTTTTATTTGGTCTATTTGCGGAAAGTGAATATGCCACATGACTTCAGTGAATCCCCAGGAAAGCAATGCACAAATGTCAACGTCTCTTCCGAGTAGAACGCCCAGCACTGCAGTGGGGTCTGTGTTGTGTTCTGCCCATGTGTACTGGTGATTTTTCCTCCATCCATCTCGACACCATTCATTCTCATATTCGCGATTGGCCAAAAGTGCCAGAAAAACTCAATAAAATAAATCATCGAATATTTTACATATTTAAGTCGATTTTTATAAAACGTGGACCAGAAGAAAGAGAGAAAATTTTTAAATTCAAATTGACACGAATTAGTACGTATGGAAGGTGGCCACTACAGGACCATGATAAAATTCAAGTATAATTCCCTGTTTTCAAGGCGAACTTACAAAAAATTCAAGGCTACAAGCAGTTCTTTTCTCTATTTCAACCTTACGAATTACTTCCTCTCACTACTATACACGAATATATTAACAATATGACGGGTCTAAATAACAAAGAAAATGCTACCATGTCATCAGTACAATGAAAATAATGAGTCGGAGCTCAACTAGGGCTGGCAGTCAAATACAAACACAACCCGCCAAGATACTGACTTGACTTGACAATGTATCCAAAAAATTGAATTCAACACTATATCATACTTAAACTATTTCATTTACGGTATGGGTGTGTTTACATCTGTCATTTCATATACTCAGTCTCGAAATACATCTACAAACTTAAGTCACAAATGTTACAGGATATACTAATGTACGAAAAGTTGTTAATTGTATAAGAATTTCGAACTAAAATTAACCTGATCAACTTCAAAATATTTTATTTCCAATATCTTCAGTCTGTTATATACGTAGATTGCTCTGGAAAAGACACTAACAAAGTAAACGGACTGAAATAATTGTTTTATTTTCCAGGCAGCTTTATTTTTCTTCCTCGATAAAAATAAAAGCTAAACTGTAAAAAACGTGTATCAGGGCATTTCTAATTGATTGATTTAGTTTATTTTACTTCGCTTTTCTGCCACTTTTCGCTAATTGCGAAGATGGGGATGACTGACGATGTGATGAAATTGATGAATGGACAATCACAAACACCCATGCCCAGACCGGGATTCGAACCCGGGACCCCTGGCGTCGTAGCGCGATGTGCTAACCACTCCGCCACGGGGGACAGCTCTGGGCATTTATAAATATGTATAAATTCAGTGGGATTTGGATTAATAAAAGTTGCAATTCTTCACGTCTACGGAGAAAACTTTCACGCGGAATTCACACAAAATTCCCGGAGTCAATAATTCACGCGGAATTCCAGGTGAGTAGCCACCCTGGCATGACACTTAAGTATTAACAAATGAAACCGGATTTTCAGCTTATAAAGTTGCAACATTTCCAAGAGCACATTCGATATAATCAAGATGCGTAGGAAGTAGCTCTTCAGCAAAAGTAGGTCGCTGGCCAGATTTCCGCGAGTCCTCCCAGATGAACCTCAGGCTCCGCGAGAGCTGACGTACTCCGCAATCTATGGGTAGATATGAAATTTAATCTTATCATCAGAGGACTGCAAGTACAGTGTGTTCCAAAAGTCGTGCAACTCTAACCGTGACAAACATGAAAGGCAGGTTTTCTGCAGAATGAAGCCTCATCTATTGAGATATTTTAAAGTACTTTTGGTTGCCAGGTCATTTCAGCAATTAATGGCTCCAAGTCAGATAATTTATTTCCCCACAATGCTAATTCCAGGAGAAAGGAGATTATTGTTGCAGTTTTGAGATTAGCACCGTGCTAGTCTGGGGTTTACGAGGAATATAGATCACGTGAAGCTTTTTCGGAAATAGCTATTTTATGGGCGAAAAACTGACATTTCAGTGGTATATAATCTCGGTTAGCAACATTAGCTGTCCAGAATTTTATCAGACGCAGCCAACATGCCTCCACGTGCTGCATCTGCAGACAAAATTCTAGAAACCGAGGACGTGTGATTCTCTATTATAGAACAAATCCAGCATCGATGAGGCAACCTGGAAGTTGGTCAATTCGGTGTTGCTGGAAATTTCCCTCGGCGTATAGAAAATTCAGGTACAGTTTTCGGTGAAAATGGAAATTTTATAAAAGTGGGAAATTTGAAGTGAAGCTCTCTGAAGGGGAATTTACATTTTCCCTCAAAACAAGCCGCAATTAAAAATTTAATGTAGTTGGGAAAAATAAATACCTTTTCCATTAACTGAGTTTTAAAACACAGCTACTACTATAAACCTAACATTGGAACGAAATTTTTCCTAATTTTTATTTTTCGCAATACAACCAATAACCTGAATATTTTTGCTATTCCTTCCTTTATTTTAATGATTTCAATCTAAAAATTTCCGTATATTGATGTTTTCTATAGGCCCAAATAACAATGATAGTTGTTGTTGAAGTTTTGTATAGCAGGATGAAATTTTTCTAAGATGAAGTAGAAATTGGAAAAAAAAAAAAATGGAATTTCGCACATGTAAAATCGAAATTATGTCCTCAAGTTGTGGCAACATTGGGTCGATCAGTCGTCCATGTCCGAGGCCAGCAAAACAAAAGACGAATTTTTTATATTCCAGGGGTCACTCACTGATGCGAACATTGGTTGATGCATCGTAGGAAGCACGAGCAAACGCACACACAGGAATGAGCCTCACAATGACAATAAGGGCGTCGGGCTGTTTCCGTGTGGCTGCTCCCCGTTGAATGGTAACGGAGATTACAAACCGAAAAATCAGTACGATGTGGCCACATCTACGCGAAGAAAGCGGGGAATCTTCCATCTACACGAAGTAAGCGGGCAATCCTCCATCTACACGAAGTTAGTGGGGAATTTCTATCTACACGAAGTTAGTGGGGAATCTTCCATCTACACGAAGTAAGCGGGGAATCTTCCATTTACGCGAAGTAAGCTGGGAATCTTCCATCTACACGAAGACCACAGGCGATGTAAATTAAATAAATACGGATGCGACACAAAGAAAGGGGGAAATACAGTGTCCCAAAATAGTGTTCCTCTCTTTGAATGTTAAAACAGAGAAACTATTAAAGATAACTTGACTGGAGTCAAGCTTATTGAAGCTGCAATATCTACATTGAGAGTGGTGTGTGTGTGTGAGCGTGTATAGGCATTCTCTTGTTTTTAGTTTCATCACAGCTCACCAGGCGGTAAGCATTTGTGTACCCAAAGTGGCAGAGCTGAGCTTCAATGTAAGAATAACACCATTAATCCTTGTTTCCATTATTATGAAAAAATATAAATATGCTGACCAAGGCAGTAATTTATTTTATTAAAAACATAAACTAAACGTACCGTTTCAACCTTCTAGCAAGGTCTTCATCAGACTTTTGTACTTGATACAGAGTCTGATGAAGACCTTGCTAGAAGGTTGAAACGTTACGTTTAGTTTATGTTTTTAATAAAATAAATTACTGCCTTGGTCAGCATATTTATATTTTTTCATTCAATGTAAGAAGTGTCAAATAACCAACCACATTTCTACCTCTGGGAAACTGAACAACGATGTGTACCTTACAAAGCCATGGTCACTGGATGACATGAAACATGCGATTGACACTCTCTGCTGTTTGTTGATTTGTCGATCTGTTCTCTAGCATTGCAGACAAAATATTGCTGCCAATGAACATCACAGGTATGTGACACGCGAAAAATATCATACTTGCTGCTATTAGTGTTCCCATTATTAACGTTCAAAGAGTGTAGACACTATTTTTAGACACACTGTAGCTTTATCTCCACTTTGAGCAGATACTCTCTCTCTCTCTTAAAGTGGGACGCAATGTATGGCTAATGGAAAACTGAACACCGCGCCCTTTGGGGAGAGAGGCAGGGACCACGGTTGTCCAGTCGGTGGTGTAGGCCTGACTGTCACGCAGGAGACTCGGGCTTGATTCCTGGAGTGGGCGATTTCTGGTTGGGATTTTTCCAACAATGCCCATGCAGAGAGCGGTCCTGGGGTTCAATAAATAGTTACCTGGAGGCAACCCTCAAGGTGTACAGACTGCCGGAGACTGGTGTCGATCACGTCACCTCCTTAAATGGAGAATGTGTGAGGGCCAACTTCCACATCCCGCACGTGTTTTCACGACATGTTGCAGGTGCAGGCGTGAGGGGAATTTTTACCTTAACTGTAATATAATTATAATTTTCTATGAAGAGAAGAAACTGCAGGAATCCGCTTACGAGTAGAATACCAGAAGCAAATGGTGATGAAAATAACAGATCTTCTTGCTTATTTTCATAACCTCCCCCCGTGCACTTCAGTGGTCTGAAGTTCGGTATGACCAGAACAGAATGCAATGCTACTTTCAATTTTTATCATCTGTACACATGCTACTAAATCTCAACTCCGCATCCAGTAAAAATCATGCCACCTAAAATCTCAACTTTACTCCAATGGAGGCGCCCCAGGTTAAAAAAAATCTGACCCTACAACAGCAAAAAAAAATCCACCAGCTTGGTGCCAGCTCCAATCGGCAAATAAACTTCTTCTCTCTTCTCCTGTGCAAATGCTCACGAACCCGAATGTGCACACGTGTGGACGAGAGAGAAAATTGACGGAAACTCATTTCCACGCTGAGTTTAGCACGGGCGAGGCGATTGGGAAACCCACCAGACCTCCGCCGAACAGGATCCTTTTGACACCAGGGGGCTGCGGAGATGCAACAGAAGGAACTCGGTTGCAAAAGGGGCTCTCTGTTCCCCTGCATGTCAGGGCAGCATGCCAAGTCGTACGCCAGTGCACCTTATTATAAACCTGACATGTGTTATTCGACGCAATCCTGGAAGACTTCGACCAGCGTTTCTTCATACTTCCGCAACTTCAATATCCAAGAGCCAACTTTTGACAACAAAAAAAAGGTATCCTTCTTTTCTTTGAAGAACCACATTGTTACTCTGCCTGCTTTCTGAACCAGTGTTCGAAATTAGCCTTCGACGGATAGATTGTTTCCAAAGCAGTTCATCAATTTCTTTTGCAACGTCTCTGTTGCTTTTCCATAGTAAAAAACGACCCCTCAACATCTGCTTACCCCATCTGAACCAAGGCAGTCGGGAAGAGCACAGGTATTCCAGGAATCTAGCAATGTAGTGGGAAAAAAATAGGAAATTGCGATTCAAGGAAAATCCCTAATCAACTTTAATTCCCACCCCACCATTCACGAAACTTTGCAATCTCACTTGAAATTAAAAACTTTCAGATGGTCAGCCAGGTTTTTGACCAGTCTAAGTGCCGTGGATTTACAGTTTTTGAGCTGAAATAATTACAGCTGTTAGGTATACCTTCGAAAAAATTATCTAGTGCTTCATTTAAGTGAGGTTTACTAACGTGTTTCAACAAGCAGGTGAACAACGAGTTTTCCCTACTCGGAAGATTCCAGACTCTAACCTTGGCCTGGCTTTGGTAGTTCCTTTGCGAGTATTCCTTCATCAATTGCATCTAATATTTACCGTCGTGATTAGCTCAAAGAGGCAGAAAAGCGACGTAAAAAATACATTCTTAGCCTCTACAATGCGGGCCTCTTGCATTCACGGTGAGTTAACAACAAATTTCATGGTGTATTGCGGACATTACCTTGCGAAGAGAGAGGCGGTGGAACCAATGCCATAAATGGACAATTACCTCATCACATAGGCTATTTGCCCCGTTGTGTGATGGAGAAGAGACCATTAATAATAATACAAATAGTTCGCTGTAATTCATGAGGTGACAGATCAGATTGCTTACTGAGGTCCAAGTAAAAGCCATCTTATAACAAGGCCCGTGTAGAGATTCTGTTTTGATACTACGTCATCATTAGCCCGGTCTAGTTCGCTGCACTTTGATTCTCTTTGCACACCGAGTCGTCTACTTCGTTGATTTGGTGTCACGTAGTGTATGTAGTGTCTGCACCGTCCCCACTACGTTCTGGAGTGGTGCACTATGTGGTGTGTAGTCACGTGTACGTGCCTACCAATCAAATGAACGATGAAAGCGGCAGACAGGAATTTGTTGAATATTTTGGACTTGAACATCGCTTATCGTCTACAGCAGTGGTTCTCGAACTTTTTCCTCAGTGTACCCCTTTAGCCGTAACTAAACATCTAATGTAACTCTCACCATAGGTTTTCTCCGAATAGTGGGTTTTGGGGAATTATTTGCTGCCTGATTGATGGGGCGTTTTTGATATGTTGGAGGCGTGTTATCTCCCAGGAGCGTATCTTCTAGGCTAGCTAGGCTATCTCGAAGCCTGAAGTCTAGAGAATAAAATACCGGAGAAAAATCGATCAGAAATTGCAAATAAAATTATTCATATCAGTGAGATGATGATGGTGATTCTGGAGTTGCCTAAATGATTTCTTGTGAGTTGGCAACCTGATTTCCTACGAGTTGACAACCTGATTTCTTAGGAGTTAGTAAACATTATTTCTATTCGTAGCCTAGGACCACGTGACCAGATAGCCCAGACTTTAGACTCAGTATACGCCACTGTTATCTCCAATATAGCAAAATGGCATTCTGGCTGTATGTGGAAAGATGGTAAACAAATAAACATTAGAAGCCTATGTTTATTATTCTATTGGGTGTTCCTACGTTTACAATCTTTATGATTAGTTACAAGAATAAAAATGTGAAACACATGTATGCTAAGAAAAGAAGTACATATCAAACTTTAATTTTCATATATTTTTTCGAGAGTTACCGGTATTGAAAAAAGTAATTAACAAAAATAAGTTTGTAAACAAACTGTCACGCACGATTTTGAAGTTTTATTGTAAATCCTCAGAGTTTCTAGCGAGATGGATGTGCCTGGATAGCCTGACACAGTATCTTGATGTATGTGTGTGCACTTGAAACTTTCAAACGGAGATTCGGCCCCAAATTTAGTCTATTTAGATTTCGAACAAGTGTTTTATTTCAAAACATATGAAACAAAGATAAGAGTGTTAGTGACAAAATCAGCCTTATTTTCCTGTTGAGTGTTACCACAGTTTGAGAACCACTGGTCTACACGGGGATGAACCTGCAGTACACATTGTGTCAAAAAATGTGGCGAACTAGACGGGGCCATATTATTAGACCATAGATCTAAATACGATATCGGCACAACAGTCGTAAACGTGTGCTGAATATGCGCAAACTGTGTATTACCAGAATGAGTGTGTGAACGAATTGCAACACAAATATATCCTGTAACTGTGATGTTAATATTTCGTTGCGAGACATGCCTACCGGTGTGTGGAGGTTGTACACAGGCCTTGTCATGAGAAGGCAGTGTTCTAATACCAGAACCTCTTTAGCTTCTAATCAGTGCAAGAGATTGCATGAACGCCCATGCATGCAACAACTGGTTACAAATTCATGTTCGCCGACGCCAGCAGACTTCGAGAAGGACAACACCCACAGAAGGAAGGTAGAGGGTCTGTTTAAATCCCGATTAGCTCATGGCCTGGGCAATTTCCAAATTACATCTCTCCTTCTCAGCAAGAACATGATCATTTGCGAACCAGTTACCCCACTCGCCGGCAAAATAAGGAGCCTGACTTTGACGCCATTCCTTATTTATCCGGCCAGATTATATTCGTGCCACTGCTTTTGGATACAATATGGATCAAGGTGGATGAAGTAAGGCATAGTTACTACTCTACCACGAAGAGAAAACCCCTTTGTTGCCAAAATGTGCAGGTTCAACACATCGTCGTAATATTTAACGTCGTTGATTTTTTTGGTAACGAAGCAATGGAGGTAAGTTACAAATATGGTAGCACGGGACACTCGGGCACGAACGAAGGGGCACATTTTCGTCTGTGGTGACAAAGAATACACAAATGAGATTGCTACGGTCTTCTGTACGTCTTCGTGAATTCTGTGAAAGGACGAATGTGTCTCGAGTCTTTAGCCAGTCTGTCAGGTCCTCTCATAATACACCAGAGGCGAAATCACATACAGGAGAGTAGCTGAGCATATAAAAAAGTCTAAGTACGTTTTAACAGAGGGAACTTAATGGAAACCTACTTCCTGTGGATAGGCGAAAAAGCATTCAATCCAGGGCCCCATCAATACAGATTTATCCACTATGCTAACAGCGATACACGGGAAATGAACTAGTTTACCTGCCTGGGCAGCATAGCAGGGTTACCAACTAACATTGAAATGACAAGATTTAAACGGGGCAGTCTGCTGGAGCTTCCCACTTCGAGCACTGGTTCTCATTCATAAGCGAAAATAAATTCCATTACTCGTCCTGGTATCAATAAATTTCCACACTATAACCTACTTTACACAGAAGATTGATTGATTTGGTTTTACTTCGCATTTCTGCAACTTTTGGATAATCGCGAAGATGACGATGAGTGATGATATGAAAGGACACTCACAAAGAACACCCAAACCCCGGCTGGGATTCGAACCCGGGACCTCTGGTGTGCACACCGCCACGGAGGCCGGGTCTTTACACAGAAGAGAAATTAAAAAGGAACCGAACTTTGATACTTAGGGGCGTACAAAACGATGTTTTTTTGGGGGGGATGGATGATTTAGGAAAATAAAAAGAAAGAAAAGTTACACGAACACGGACATTCGAAGTCTCAAATAAAAGATCCGACTGCAAACACCACCTAAGAGTAACAAATGTTGGAGCTGTGATTACGGCATATAGTATGGAATGCGTCTTGAAAAATTCATAGTATGAGCTATCGTTCCTGATACGTACACTGTCAAACTACACAAACCACACATTACAATTTAGAATTCCAAGAATTTCATGAATACAACGCCCACAAGTAATTATCACGAACTGATAAGAATCGATAAGAAGTGTCATCTTCAGATACTATCCGCGATTAGTAAGCAACTGACGCATTAACAGATAAAAGCATTTACCTCACTTTCTTTGATTTACGCAGCCGTTTATGAAGTGATGTACAAAAAATGTCCATGCCTCTACAGGAAGGAATGAAAGATTAAAATCAAGATTATTTTTGCCATGTGGCACCAATCATTACCCTGCAAGTACTGCAACGTTTCTGCCACTTTTCGCTAATCGCGAAGATTGAGGATCAATGGTGATGACGACGAAATGGGTGAAACGCCTTTATGCACAGTGAGGCTAATCGGGACTCAACATACAGTTTAAAGTGGGATCCGAACGGATATCGAACCCGGGATCCCTTGGATTACAAGGCGACGATGCTACCACTGCGCCATAGGTGAGGCACTCTAGTAAAGTAATACGTTTGAAAATGCCTCCTATATAATTCAATTTGCAACACACTAATCAGCATAACATGCTGTCTCATCCTGAGGGATAAATGCTCACAGTCTTATTTCGCCCTATGTAAAAAGAACAATTCAACATCAAGTGATTCACGTAATTCACTAAGTAGCTCCCCCATGCGACCACATAACTGTTCTGATCCCACTTTGTTCCTGAATTTGATTCCCTTGAATTGTAATTTAAACTGTATAGCCAGTCCTAATTAGCATAATTAATGTAATTAACCTCTGCATAAGTTGGGCTTACAATCAGAATTCAAGGAACACAAGTTCACAAACACAAATGGACAGTACATAACACAAGCCACACAGATGATTATACTGGCTGTGAGTCCCGACGCCAGAGCCTCGGTAGTCTGCAAAATGCAGTCCAGGGTGTGTACTACGTGGTTGACATTTGGATGCATTTTACTCGAGCCGTTGAGCAGCTTGGGAACTATAGTGGACTAAACCAAAATTTTTAAGTTATTGTTGTTTATTACTAAGCAAACCGTATGTCTTCAAGATAATTTATTAAAAAAGTATCCCAAACGTGTTTACTTAATTCTGTCCCACCCTGTATAACAAGTGTTTACTTAATTCTGTCCCACCCTGTATAACTTCCATTACATAGTTACCCTAATGAACATAATTTTAATAAATCCGTTTTGAAAAATATATTTATGGCGCATTCGACAATTTATAATCATTGTGTATCTTGACAAAACATTCAAATTTAAATTTAAAAAACAAACAAAAAAAAAACAGTTGGGCATATTTTTTGTAAATTGACACAGATGTTAGTTTAACGGTCCAAAATTGTAGAATATTAGTAACTTTTACGGCAACTGCAGTGCACGAAGGGCTTCGTGTAAATTGATAATTTGCCGTGTCTTATCCTTCAAGCTCAAACACGGCACTGTGAGATATCTTAAATATGCTGGTCACATCCAAGGCCTTGTGTATGCGTATTGTTTACACTGTTCGGTGGAATGACCCATGCCAAGACTTGGACCACACACGCGCCGTAAGCATACATCATCCCCCCTTACCGAGTGCTTCATGGTTCATTTAAATAATTTAATAAAGCTTGCTCCGTGACTGACGTGCTGGGGTTCGTGTCAAAAGGAATGTCATCCCATCGGGGTTCTATGCCTTTTACGTTGTCAATCTGGGAAGATACCCTCCACATCCAGTGTATTATCTAGTGCAAGTGGTTAATAGAGTAATTGAGCGGTGTAATACAGCACTTGTGAGATAGCTAAGCGAATCCGACCCAAGTCTGATACTCAGGATGATTCTTTATATTCGTTATTTAGCGTTGCTCTTCTGTTATTTTTGGATAATCGCGATGATTGATTGTTGAGAATAACATTTTTGGGTTACTTGCAGCCATCACTTTACGCCGGCTTTAGACGAGAGCATTTCCTTTAACATTTTTGCTAGCATAATTGTTACGTAAATGCTTCCTCATAGTACTTCACACGAAAGAATTTTATAGAACATTTTGGTTAGCTGTTTCAATTACAATATACAATACATATAGCACGACAGGCACGTCGAGTTACACCGTCAATACCGTGTGCACGGTGTTTACAATTGAAAAAGCTAAAATATTCTTCCATTCGTGTACAGTAAACGTTATAAAGCACGTATTTAATCAGCGCCATTCTTCTCTACCTAAAAGAATTTAATACGAAGCGATATTCCTCTCGGTTGAATAGTTATCGTCTTTTAAAAGTGTGAAGTGATACGTTGTTTACATCTCACGCGACCGCCATTTGCACTCGTGACCGTGAGGTCGCTTCTGATTGGTTACGCTACGAAAAATGCTACGGACCGACCCTATCCTTGAGAAATGCCATGAAATATGCCATGGCATCTGGAATTCCATAACATTTCTCACTTTACACGGTAGCTTTTTGGTCATGGCATAAATGTTAAGGTCAATGCTTTCGTCTAAAGAGGGCCTTACACTGGGCCGAGCCCCTTACCGTAAATAAAATGAACAGTCTATGAGAATTAAAATCTCCTTAATAACCCGTGTCGCGACAGCCCGTGAGGGCCAGGGCCTACCTACCGACTGCCGGTCTCACTCCCATCTGCCGAGCTGGGAGATCATCCAACCAGTTACGGGGTGACGTATGGTCACCACGACGAACCCTCAGTTCGTCGTTGTAGGTTTCATGATCGGGTTACGCTACTCTTTTGTAGCTCCCCAATTTCCTGACGATGGTGGGTGGCCACCGGACCTATACACAGGCCGAAATCTCAGGAAAAGTTGTTACGCTCACCCCCAGGAGACTCAAACCTGCGCGCCTCCCGTTGCCGGAATTACAATTTCCTGTAAAGGGGCACTCAGCATACATAAGGACAAACATAGGACTCCACGGGATAATTATGGCCGTGGATCCAGGCGCAATTGCCTCGATGTCCTTCAAGATTGCAGTTACCGGGGTGTACTACGTAGAAGTGTGGTTGACCTTTTGATGAATTCTCAAAAGGTCACCCCTTACACGCCAATCGTGACGATGAGAATGAGTGATGATGTGAAATTGATGAAGGATCACTCACAAAGAACCGAGGATCCCTGGCGTCGTAGTGAGATGTGCTAACCACTCCGCCACGAAGGTCGGCGATACTCGGGATACTCATCAATGGGTGGTCTCTGCGGACAACCAGAGAGTGGTGCTGATCACATTAAACAGATTTATTTGAAAATGTATTTAATTGATTTGTTGTTTTAAGTACTTTATTCATAGATAGGATAATCAGGACTGTGCCTACAGTTTAAAGTGGGATCCGAACCACTATGTGCCTCCACCGCCCTTAATACAAGGCGGCGACGTTACCACTACGCCATCGGGGAGGCTCTGAAAATATATTTGATCAGTCTAAACAAATGGAGAGACATATGGGATAAACCTCTATGGCGAACAGTTATTTGTTCGTCGCATTGTTACCTTGCATGCACTTATTTTTATGTTATTCCAAATAATTATTTCAGTATTCACCCTTGATACTGTTCCATCGCAAAACAACGGTCAGGTCACAAAATAGATCAACTACGTACCACGAGTAGGAAAACAAGCATTAAACAAGCACCAAAACAAAAGATTTCGGGTTTCTTATTGTATCTAAAGTAATAAAAATGGTTTTGTACAGAAACAGAAATTCAGCCATCGCTGAAACAGTAATTCACGCAACAGTAACCCAACACAGAATCTGATTTTGTTTTTCAAGTATATAAGACGATGGCTTCAAGCGAGACTTTGCCCACTTGAGTTACATTTCAGATCCATTAACGGTCACAATTGAATTTTCGATGTTTTAGAGTTACGTAATTCCCGGAGAAAAAGTGGTAAGGTGGTATTTCGGTCACAAATGTGCAGGACCAGAAGCGGTATTGAATAAAAGTTACGCAATGAAACGCTCACAAGGCAAACTGGGCAATAAACTGTTCAGCCAAAAGTTTCGTCCATAGCATGTTCACTTTTGCTACGTCCACAAACTAAAGTTCTGTGTACGCAGATATGTGTTGTTGTATAGACTGATATAGCAAAAATCATTGTAATGTGCAAAATATACAGGGTGTTCATCAAGTCCCGGTACCAATACAAAAAAAAATAGCTCGGAAACTACATACAATAGAACAATGCTGTTGATTGCAAAATGAACTACAACTCTCCACGTTTATATGCCATATACCTCAATGTGCGCCCCTCTAGTTGCTCTCAGAACACCAAGGCGGTAATCCACTTCTGCCCATACACACCCCACCATATCACCAGTAAGAGTTAGGATACTCTCCGTTATTCTCCTTCAAAGAGTAGCTACATCTGGAAGAGGTGTGCGGTAACACAATCTTTGACATACCCCCAGAAAAATAAATCCTAGGGTATGACATCAGAAGAGGGCGGTGGCCAGGGAATAATAGGTCCATCACGCCCTATCCACCTGCCAGGGAAGGTAGTCGTTGTCTTCGTCTATTGATTGCAAAGCCTCAGTGATCGGTATTTTTAGAATGAAGAGATGCATCAATGCAAAATAGTTTTGTTCTGAATCTACTTTATGCATTCAGGCTAATCGGCATTGGTTCTTTCAATTACGATTATTCTACTCCCAACCGAGCATCTATGGCTTAGCAAGGAGTCATACTGACCACTCCTCCACGGAGTCGGTATGTTGAGGGGATCACAAACAGAGAAATTGTGGCCTCCCTGCAGTACAGATCACAGGTCAACATCCTATTACAACAACCAGTCACTGTTATTCGACATTATGTTGTCGGGGAGGTGGGTAGCTAGTTCAGGCCTGATCAACCCCCTGTAATTGTGTGAGAGCGCTCTCGTATGCACGTATGGACTGCAGAACGAGCTGCGGCACTGTAGCGTTGCACGAGGGGTGAAAAGGAGCGAGCAAAGCTAGGCGGGAGACTTCGTCGGTCACGTTCGCGCAGTTGGAAACCTCTCATCACCTACACTGTTCGCATTTCCAGCTGGTGGCTGGGAAACAACGAATCAGCGATTGGTTGAATTCTCTTCGACTGACATCGGGTATTTTCGTGTCACAATGCACCGAAAGTTGCTGACGAGACGAGACAAATGAACATCGGATACACAGCATGTTGCCAAACGTAGTACTGTAAAGCAGGGGAAAGAGTTGATCAGATTACTGGATAAAAGTTGTACAATAATCCACAAAGCATGGAAAAGTAGTACACAAAACATTCAACACTGTACACATACAAGCTAATAAAAACAATTGAGAAAAACAGACGTACGCTTGGCAACGTTGTAACGGGAGAACGATGTTACCCCTACAGCTTATACTTCGCAACCGAGGTTGTTGGCACTCACCGAGCCTCCGAAGATGATTGGTGGACAAATTGAACTACGTAGGTCAGCTGCCAGTTGGGCCCGCGATCAGTGTGTAGTATAACAGTAACAGTGCGGCGTGGCATTGTAATCATGCTAGAAGAAACAGGAGGACACCTTGACGCACAGTATTTTTAGGGTGGCTACTCTAGGACCATGATAAAAATCATGTATAATTTCCGGTTATCAAGGCGAATTTTCCAAAAATTCGAAGCTACAAGCAGATATTTTCTATATTTCAACCTTACGTATTACCGCCTCTAAACACCCACACACATACAAATATGGCGCAGTGGTAGCGTCGTTGCCTTGTAATCAAGGGGATCCGGTTCGTTACCCAGTGGAAGCACAGTGGTTCGGATCCCACTTTAAACTGTAGGTCCAGTCCCGATTAGCCTCACTGTGCATAAAGTGGACTTAAAAACAACAAATCAACAATATAAAGGGTCTGTGTGATTCCAATGTATTCAAAAATTCTAATTCAATTGAATTAAATTGTGTATTTAAAACATTTAATTTGAGGTCCGTAGTTTACATTTGCCATTTCACATACTCAGACTCGAAATACATCTACAAACACAAGTCATAAATCTTACCGCACATATTCTAATCTGCGAAAAATTGTTAATTGCGTAAGGATTTCAAATTCAAATCTACCTAATCATATTCAAGATATCTTGCAATAATCTTCCGTCTGTCAGATTGCTCTACAAAGGACATTAACGAAGTAAGTGGAATCAGAAAATTCTGTTTTATTTTTCACACAGCATTCTTTTCTTTCCTAGACAAAAACAAAAGTTACACTGTGAAAAATTCACCTCAGGGCATTTATAAATATGTATAAATTCAATAGGATTTGGATTTAGAAAAGTTGTAATTTTTCACGTGTACGGAGAAAAATTCAAGCAGAATTCACGCATAATTCCCGGAGTCAATAATTCACGCAGAATTCCCGGTGAGTAGCAATCCTGATTTTTTAAACCTCTTAATGCATTCTTGCACTGCTGCTTACCGATCTTCAAGTGCGCTGTGCAGGCGAAAAGCTCGCACCGCACGAAGCTAGCATCCACTATTGAAAGCGAGTTGTTCAGACATGTTCTAGTTCTTTTCAGGCAGTGGCGGATTAACGGCATTCTCTCGTGTGGAGAGGCGTGGCCCAAGATATTATTTTCATTTTGGAGGTAAAAGGGAGGGGGAATTTTAGATTTAGATAATGAACGGTGCTACTGTGATTCATAATTAATGGTTTCTTGTTACTGATCTAGATATCAAAGGCTTACTCATTTTGTTTGTCGACTTAGTATTAAAAGTCTCAAGGGGCGTCAATCACCCATTCCGCTCTGTTTACCACCTATCTTTTAAAAGATACGTACCTTGTCATGTTCGTAGTTTTTACGTCATAATGTCGCTATTTTTAGCTGGAATTGCGATTTTCTTCTTTTATATTATTGTTAACACATATTCTGCACCGTAGACTCTTGCACGTCTTGTTCTTCCATAAAAAGGGGGGAAATGGCGGCTTCCTTTGAAACTGAGTCAGTGGCGCATAGACATGTCGTTTTGGGGGTACAAGTCGTGTTCTATTGCTCGTATGATAATAGTGCAATTATTTTCTTGTTCCAGACATGCCAGCGATCATTTCCATGTGTATTTTGACAAAGTCCTGTACTTCGTTGTCCAGGGGCGAAGGGGGTAGGGGCATTTCTCTTCAGACATTTTGGAATTTCCCGGATATCTCCCCTCCCCCGCATCCATATATACACTCAATGTGCATAAATTGTATGTAGTCCGAATCTATGATTCATTCCGCGTATAACGGTACTTGATTCGTCCGTCTAGGGCAATTAGCTTCGGACCTACAGTAATTTCAAAGTAACTGCGCATTTTGCTGAATGGCTGAGAGGCGTACAGATATATCGTTTTGGCGGTACAAGTCGTGTTGTATTGTTCGTATCATAATAGTGAAATTGTTTTCTTGTTCCAGACATGCCAACGATCATTTCCATGTGTATTTTGACAATGTCCTGTACTTTGTTGTCCAGGGGCGGAGGGGCATTTTTTCTGAGATTTTGGAATTTTCCGGTTCCTCCCCTCCGCATCCATATATACACTCAATGTGCATAAATTTTATATAGTCCGATTCTATGGTTCATTCCGCGTATAACGATATATCATTCGTCTCTCTAGGGCAATTAGCTTCCGATCTACAGTCATCTAAATGAAACTCTGCATTTTGCTTAAAATTGGCCTGGTACCGGGGAGCTTACCTGGCAAAATGGGCTTGGTAATCAAAAGGTTATCCATGTTCTCTGAACATAACAAAATGGAACAAGTATAACTGAAAACGTTACAGAGCACACTGAACTGTATAAGAAATTCGAGGGAATAAAGGAAATTGCAATAGTTTGACCCAGGAAGACGACAATAAATTACAACTTATCGCCACAGTGTCATCGTAAGATAAGCACGTATGTTTGCGTACCGAAAGAAACAAGACATTCACTTGTTTGCGCTTACGAATGATATTCGTTTTCCCTAATTATTTGCACTAGTATAAAGATGCTCTTACTCCGTGTAGAACTCTGTGATATTTTGAAGCTTAATTCACAGTAGGCGGGGCTATAATGCTTGCAGACAGTATCGTGCTAGTGTAAGCATGCGCAGTTAGGTGCAATGTTGCGTTCTGCGCATATTGCAAAGAAACGAATGGCGCTAAGTAGGTGGAGCTTTCCATTCAGATGTTGAACTCGTTTCTAAGATGCGCTTACGAACAGGAATGTTCACAGAACCGACGTATTACTCTCAAGCAAACCCAGGCAGCAAATCATTGAGACAAGTGTTTGACTTGCATAACTTATTTCGCTCTCTGTACAGTCAGTTACGTGATTCAAGTTTGTTTGAGCCCACTTTATGCACAGATAAGGTAACCAGGACTGGACCTACAGTGAGATCCGAACCACTGTGTGCCTCCACCGGGTATCGAACCCAGTACCCTGAATTACAAGGCGACGACGTTACCAACTACGCCATCGGGGAAGCACTTACAGTCGGTTGCACACACATACACAGGTTTTACAGTTGGAGAAGGACCAAGTAACAACGTTAATTTTATGCTCAGATGGCCTAATCAGCATTTTAAAGTAGAATGCGACCTAGTAATCTAACCCCACCCCCTCCCCTCCGGAATCGAACTCGAGAACATCCCATTACAAGGTGACAGATTAAGGAGAGGCAAGATTTGAGAGTTTCGCCTCGAAAATGAAAAATACAAAAATATTCGAAGACATTATTGAAACAAAATAAACATAAGTTACTGCACACCTACACATACTACATCATGTAATCCACAAGTCTGAACAAGTCGAGCAGTGACGCAATATACACGGTGATACTCTCGATAGGAAACCCGAAGATTCCATAGTAACTTTTGAAATTTAAGCAGAAGCACCACACCCCTCAACGAAATGGATTGTGGCCGTGACCTTGAGACATGACTCAGTGTAGAATAACTGTATGTGCCACAAACATGTGCTCAGTTGACTCCAAACCTCACCTCACCAGATTTCCTCGTCTGAGGGTTACTAAAGGACCCTGTATACAGCAATAAGCCGCGAAAAATTGACGCGCTCAAAGATGCAATACAGGGCGGTTACTGTCGTTAAAGATGTCACATTAACACATTTCTTCACCAATTTGAAGACTCGCATACCAAAGTGTTTGGATGTTGGAGGGAGCCACCTGCATAAGTACATGTCAATTGTTGCAGGGAATCATACAAAAATTAAAATGTTATTGAGGAATGTTTGCTAGCAATAGAACCACTCGCTTGGGAACGAGCCAATCAACAGCAACGTTTCACACCGTAGCGGCATAACAGACCGCACAAGCCTGCCTTCGATTGCACGTGTCGTCTGTCGCTCGTCACTTCGGTGTGAAATCTCCCTTTGTTATCACCGCTGGAGAAGAGCCGAGTAGCGTGCACGTCTGTGCCACGAGACCTCTGGTTCTTACCGAGAAGCGAGGGTTATAAAAGAATGCAAGAGAATCACACAACCGTACGAGAAATCATGGTATCAACCACAAGAGGCGGAAGTTGGAAAACTTCCTCTACCTACCACCATCAATACAATTCTTTTCGAAAAGGGGAGAAAACGCATGCACCGCAGTTGAATTCGTCATGGAAGGAAGTAGATCCACATCTCCATCAAAATTACTTCTTTCTTAACTCGGATGAAGCACGCAACCCTGGAATACGGAATCAAAGAGGGCGGAGGGGTGACTTCTCCCCGCTTGGTAAGGCGAAGAGCCCCCACCCCCTCTTAAATAATGGATTCGCTGGAGGGTGAGCGCTGTTATCGGCTGACCCCTCGGGCAAGAACAGATTTCCCTTTCATGTAGCTCAGAAAATTTCACTTGTCATTACGATCGTGCATTCTGTGAACATCTCACCATTTCCCTCCAGCTTGAACGAAATAAATTGAAGCCCTGCACGCGATTGGAAGGAAAGCTGGAGTCAAATGTAGAAAATTCAGGAGGAAACCAAATATTTCCAGCCTCGAATTAATATTACACATATAATTCATGTAATAAAAAAAGCATTCACTGTCTATTGTCAAGATTTTAAAAAAAAACAGAGTACAAAACGAACAGAATACAGATGAACAGAAAACATTTGGTATTTAACACAAGGGAAAGTGTAATAACTGCATGATTATTGAAAATTTTGAAAATACGGAAATCATATATATTTTATGTAAAAATATATATGTAAAATATCTACGAAAAGCTGATATATATGTAAAAAATATGGAAAATAAAATTTGCAAAGATTGAGATGAGTGATGACATAATACACTCACAAACATCCATGCCCAGGCCAGGATTCGAACCCGGAACACCTGGCGTCGCAGCGCGGTGTGCTAAGATAGAATCATATGAAGATGTGTATTTATAAATCCATTCCCTGCTCATGAGCCTAGAAAGATGGGCTGACCTTCGAGTGCCTTCACTGAAAAGGTCAGGCCTGGGTGTAATATGAAGAAAACTTTATTTTTTCCTAACAAATGACGCTCTTTGTTTAAAACCTTTAATCAAAAAAGCAGACACCTCGTGAAGCTGCTTCCTTTTGCTCGCGAACCCATAAAAGCGCGAGACGTCACAAAATACTACGCACACCAAGGTCACAACAGTAAAGAAGCATGTGTTTACGAACATACATGGACCTGATTACACTGAAGGGGCCAGTTGATGCATTACGCCTGAGTCCCTCAAGGGCCTAATGGATTACACATGTAAGCGCCAGGGCTCAAACGCTTTCACAAGAACAAAGAGAGTGCAGTTTGAAAGTGAACTGAAAGCAAGTTTGTTCTCACACGAGACGATATACACCGTGTGGATTTCGCCTGACAAATTTACAATGAATCATTCTAATCACTTCCTTACCTTATGACTTGGCACGCACAGGGCCTGTACTACGTAGAAATTTATGTAAAAATGCAGGCTGAGCCGGGACTCGAAACCCGGCCTCCGGCATACCGGTGTCAGCCAGAGGCCATTCTCCAGACAAAACTGGGGGAGGGGGGAATCCTGCGAAACCAGAGCTGGGTTGATAGCTTAGTTGCTATGGCACGGTATGCCAGAGACCGAGATTCGAGTCCTGCCCGAACCTGCGTTATCGTTAAACTTTCTACGTAATCACGTCTTTGTCGAATCCCTTCACCAATTTCACTATCATCTACCCACCTTTTGTGTAAAGTTCGAGCAAGAAGGTTTCCCCTCTAGTGCTGTTCTCGAATACTTAACCCTAAGCGAGAGAACGGGGCGTGAGCGATCAGCTGCTTGCCATGTACTCCTGCCCCTGCGTTGCCAAAATGTGCAGCATTCTAGAACACGTCATCTTTATTCAGTACAAAGTTATTGTGTCATCACGGAGAAAATCATGCACAGCCAAAACAGAATTAACGTTAATGAAGTTTTCGCAACGAAACAAGGGAGGGGAATTAACACATAGGGCACAATCGAGAGGAAAAAACAAACGAGTGTCAACTTTGATTCGCGAGTTTGCCAGGGTTTTTTCTCAACTTGACTGATCTTGATGTGAGCACCACTATCGGCAGTTTTAATTGCCTTCTCAGTCGGGTACCATGAGAGTCTGTGCGAACCCCTGACACACAAAATTCCTACAAGAGATCACCCACCCTGAGAATCGAACCAGGTCTCCCGAATAACGGCCACATTACTGAAAGGACGTTTTCATGCGTCGGTCTCTTTAAAAGGCTTGGGGGGGGGGGATGCCCACTCTGATTTCATTTCCGGGGGGCAAGGTTTTTTTTATGCAAATTTGTATGTACTACCAGTTAGTAAACTTTACTATTGCCTCCCAGTTCTAAGTAACTACCTAATATATTAAATCTTATGATAACATTTAGACGTAATTTAGAAACAGTATAGGGTCTATTTACATTCTAAGAAAAACCAAAACACCAAAAGAGCTATTGAACTAGTAACACCGAGAATAGTTGAACAAATATCTATTACGCGTTTAACTCAATGACGGTGTGCTGTGAGAAATGTGATCTACATACCTCCAATCCAGTGGTGGCGCCCGGATTATCTGGGGGTGCTGAGGGGGTGTGGAATAAAATTTTGGGGATCCCGACGTTCAAAATAAAGAATGAAATATGCACGCACGTTTTAGCAGAGGCGCAATCACGAATTTTTGTCTGGAGGTGGGGGGGACAAGTACCAAGATAAACGTGCCAATAATAATAACAACATTAGTAGTAGTAGTAGCAGTAGTAGTAATAGACAAATAGTAGTATCAAAGACGTTATTATCCTCGAAAATCACGCAAACAGGGGAGAAGTCTGTGCTAAAGCATTTGTGTTGGACAAACGATTTGAAATACGTTCAACACGTTCAATTTCATATTAGCTAATAATTGAAAACAAGCACACAAACTGTATTTTGAAAGAGAAAATGCACGACGAATATCTATTTTTTGTACATATGACGTATAACTTTCATGTACAACATATGTTTTACACATATGCAACATGGAGCGACGTAAAAGATAAGAAAATACATATGAAACATGCTAACACTAAATTGTGTACGTATTCAAAGTTTCTTTTAAATACATTTATATAACAGAGGAACAACAAGTAGGCGGACAATAAAACCGTTTAACAACAGTCAAAAAAAAATACTCACCGAGCTGTGGGCAAATATCGATAAACACAAACAGGCCACTTAAAACAAAAGAAGAAACAATTCTTAACAACAATACTGACGAAAGAAAAGACAACGGCCTCTAATGTTTATTATAGAGACAGTGCTTGGCTGTTGTATACAATAACAGCATGTAACTACAATAACTAACATTAGGGCGCTCAATGTAACTGCTACATATGACACTGTAAGAGTTAATGCTTTCAACATAGGTTTTGAATAGAGGGTGCTGAAAGGGGTGCGGAAGAAAATTAGGGGATGCGCATGCACCCCTTCGCGCCTCCCCTGCTCCAATCTAACGAATAAAGCTCTCTAAAGCAGCTCTTCTTGCCATGGCGGAATGCTTTCGTAGTTCATTTGACAATGTACAGAGCAACGACGTTACTCTGGGAGCTTTTTGCATCTCTGCATCCGATGACAGTAAACAAATAAATAATCAGTTATTTAAAAAAAAATAAGATGCAATTGTTTTAAAGTTTAATTAACTGTTTTCCCGAACAATTTTTCAGTGGTGTTTGTTCGGTGTGCATAAAAACATCCCTGGCAGGGATAATTTTTTTTTCTTCTGCCGGGGATATCTCTTTGTGGGGGGAATCTCCGTTAATTTGCACGCACATCCGATTTCGACGGGAAGCGGTGTGGGCACACCCGCTACATATGTGCGCGGTAGAAATGAAGGCAATGTAAATTTTAAAAAAAAGTACTTCGGCCATTCTACATAGAACTATGAAACGTATGGAAATAAACATCTTGCAGACACAACTAATAGCAAATGAACGACCCTCATTCGAGGGGCAGATATTTTCAGTTGTCGCCCGCTATTTATTGTTAATATCAAATGGCATCAGGGGATGTGTGTCAAAGTTCGTTTTAGGTCTAGGCGCCGGGACTGGGCATATAGTTTAAAGTAGAATCCGAACTACAATGTGTCTCCGTCAGCTATCGGAGTCGGGACTCCCCGGTTACAAGGTGACCACGTTCCCACTACGCCCTTGGAGAGGTCCAGGATGATCCCTTGTCAATAGGAGGGGGGTAATATTTACTATTGTGTAAATTAGCTGTCTCCCCCTTTCATATCTAAAATTACTCTAAATATACAGTGTGTATCAGAAGTTCTTTACCACGCCTTGTAAAATCGGCAGTGATGTATTTTCATGGAATTTGATATGGGCGATAGAAAATAGGCCTAGGGGGACACCTTTTGGAGTATGTCACGGGGACGGCCGCCATGTTGAATTCAACTTTTTATTTAAAATGATAGGTGGGCTATAGGCTAGAATTTCGTCAGGATGTCAAATCTGAAATCTGATTTCATGTAACTTCATTTGGGGAAAAGTTATTATAGAATTGATAAGATATTTTGTTGAATTTTGTTATTTAGCATAGCTTCTGTACCACTATTCGCTACACGTGACAATCATTGATTGGCTTTCTGCCAATTTTTGGCTAATCGCGAAGATGATGATGATGAACTGTGATACACACACACACATGGAAGGTTATACTGGACATGAGTCCAGACGCCATAGCCTCGTTAGTGTGCAAAATGCAGTCCATGGTGTGCTACGTGCACCACGACGATGGGGATGAGTGATATTATGAAGGGACATTTACAAAGAATGCCCAGCTCATATCAGGATTCAAATCCGGGACCCCTGGAGTCGTAGCGCACTTTGAACACTCCGTCACGAACACTGGCGTACGCAGGATTTTTTACGGGAGGGGCTGGAATTGTAAAGGTGAATAGCACATAGTTGTATTATATGGGGACGGTATACACAGCAAGATATTTCATTTATTAAGAGCTTTCTACTCCCAAAAATGGCAATAGGTGGTCATTTAAGAGGGGTTTGATTTTACCACTGGTTTTTCTCCAGTACTTCACGGCTTTTATTTGAAAATATTGATTTTCTCAACATTTCAGCCCCTCTGCGTACGCCAGTGGCCACGAAGGTCAGTGAAAATAGAGAGAGAAGCTTGATACCCATGATAACAGAAGCATCGAGTCCACCTGAAATCATGTGGTCTATCCTTGTATCCCAGAAAATTATCTGGAGCCGCCACAGAATGGAAATGACTGCGCAGACATCATGCATGCAAATGCTCAATGCATGTATTGTCTCCATCATTAAGACAGCAGCTCATGTAATCAAGACTTCCGGCCTGGCTGAGTTCCTCATTAGCTGCTAATCACCTCACCCTACATCAAGGTCTTAAGATGCAGCATCCCACTCCACGAACTCTCACTCCGAGTGCCTAGACATAAAACATGGAGCATGGAAACTTTCCACACAACTCCCAGGCTCTCACTCATATAACGTTCACTATTCCATAGGCTACCGAATCAGTTCAATATCATCTCAAACCAAATAGATATATTCAGTTCATATTCATCTTTTATCACAAACATAGAAAAAATTGTAAATAAGTTAATAGTACTTTTGTGAAACTGAACTGTTTACCTTGTTTATTTTATGTTATCCTTTTTGGGTGTTTTTAATCTTAGTCTATTGTATTACTGTTGTTTCTTTCCGGTTTAAAATGGCTTCTGCTGTACTGGAAATTTCAATCAATAAATAAAAGGTCGGACACAACTCTACAGAAATCTGCATGATTAGTGATGAATTCTAAGAGAAAGTTGAAGATGTCTCTACGAGGTACACAATTTTTGAACTGCAAGTCATGTACTTGTTCATTCTGTGGCACAAATTTCACCAAACAGAAAAGCATTACAATATGCACAAAGCTAATACTGAATAAATCTTGGTTACTTATTTTGTGTGAGAGAGTAGAAACAGAGAGATCATGGGCATGCTCAGACTTGATTCCAGGAGGGAGAGCTGACAAATGGCCATGTTTTAAATGAAATATTGTATAGCTTCATTGTAACCCTATTAAGATGATGATAATAAAAAAATATCCAGGGGAGCAAACAACAATTTCCCAGGAAGGCAATGCTTTATTTTGAATTATTTGAAGTGGAATAATATTTGTTTTACTGTCCACGTAAAAAGCACAATGAACATAATTTTGAAATTTTTCACCACCCATTTTCCAGGTGGTTAGAAAGATACTTGTGTTATTTGACATCATGAGAGAATACAACCACCAACTGAACAGAAACAAGACATCGATAATTTATTCTCATTAGATATTATTAAACCTTGCAAATTAAACTCCTATATGATGTTAACTGCATATAACTTTATATATAAAATTAAATATAAATTCCAATGTTTAGTCATTAATCTAACTCGGTGTGAGTGCAATTGTTCAAGATGTTACTGGCCCTGCATGTAAATAAAATAAAAAAAAAAGCTTTAATACTTCTATTGTCTGAAATTGATAAAATTAACATGGAATAGAGGGCAGTGCTAGACTATGCAGGCAGGCAGTTGTACAACACATTTGTTTTGGATGACCATATTTTCCACAAAATATGCCAAACCAAATTTCCTGAGGTATCCAGGTATTTTCTAATAACTTTCCTGAACATTTTGTCAACTTTGAATGTAAGACAAATGAATGAAGTATATTCAACAATGTTGAAAGAAAATGAAGAAAAATAGAATATAAAAAATATTTTACACTAAATATCCCCAATCAAGAAGCTCATTGAAAAATGCGATTTCCCAGTCTCTAAATCCTGGCATGTACAAAATCCATCCAATTCTCCTTGCTTCGGGAGGAGAGGCCCAACTGGCCTGTGGACCCCACCCCCCACTTTTGGAAATTGGCATCCTTCATGTCAATTTATTAAAAAGAGCAGGAAGTTTGTTACTTTTCTTGTTAACAGAGAAAAGTAGAGTTAGTTGGTATTCAAACAGAATAACCAAAGTAAAAACTGTATTAGATCCAAACAATAGAGTTGAAAATACAAAAATCAGTTTATACTTGTATTTTTATATTCTACTATTTAATCGATGGAATAAATGATACCACAGTTTTCAAAATTCCGAAAATGAATTTTTTGTGAGAGGTTACAGAAGATAAAACTTTACGACTAAAATTTCTCCTTTTTTGAACGAGATGTATAAAAGTAATAACATAGAATAGCCATTTCAGTACACTAACTATATGAAATGTAAACAAATAATGAAAAGCAGTTGTGTTAGATATTAACTTATCTCATGGATAGAGTAGAAAAGTCTCCCCAAGGATATAATAAAAATTGGAATAAAATTTTATTTATTTTTACTAGTTTATAATAGTTATTGTTGTGTATTGATAATAAACATAACCATGATAATAATAATTGGTGGTTTTTTCCTACTATTCAAGTTTTATCAATGGTCTGAGCCCCCTATAAATATTTCTGGCAACCCATGCAGACCTGTTCACTCCTACCCTGATTACAATGACTATTGTAGGTTTTCCAGGCCAGTGGGGTGACTGTTTTCATGTACTCCCATTCTAAATCCTAAACAGTTATAACATCAATACGAGTTGGTCTAGAGAGATCGTATAACAAGTTACCTTTGATATACAAGAAACGAACGTGTGGTGGCTTGCAATCAATATTTGTTGGGATATATCGAAACTCAAAATTAACGGACGAGAATACGTTTGAACTATGCTCGACTTTTCCTAATTCTGTGATCCAGCAGCATCACCAGTGCCAATACCTGAATTGTCTTGAAAAATAATGAAACAAAAGCCAAAATAGTGCATAAAAATGAATTAATTTTAGCTGGAACTAGCTAGGATCTACAAGGTCGGTTCTCTCCCCCCTCATGGGACTTTGCAAAGGGCAATGGGAACTCATTCAGCTTTTATTAAATCAATAGTTCTGCGTCTGCCGATGATCGTTCGTGTACCGTAGGCGGACATATCTTGCCCACCATTCAAGAATAATTCACGATTCGAATTCGCAACCTCAAATGACAGAACGAACATCTAAATTATTATTAACATACATTGATTGGGTCGATTAATAGGAAAATTTGCCATTTAAACATGTTCCAAGTGTATTATAAGTGTATAAACTAAAGGTAAAATAAGGTTGTTATTTCTCAAACTACATCAATGGCATTACTACTTTGACGTATCGCATCAGCTGCTAAAATTTCAGGCGGACAAATCAAATAACGACAATTGTTTATTTTTTTGTTACAATATGTTCAGTTCACTTTTCTCATTTCACGTAACCAATTTATATTATTCGGCGTACCATTCTTCTCCTGTATTCATATATATATATACTAACATTATCAAATAGCAGAGGAAATGACACAATCAAAAAATTGTCACACCCAACTTCAAACATCAACACGATGGAAATGCAGACGCCGGGTTGGGTTCAAGAAACTGCTGTACCACCTACCTGCAATGACGGTATCACTGAGGTTGTACTTCCCTCCAACTTTCGGAAACTCTTTCAGTTTTCTTCCACTTAACTTCAACTCTCCACTGTAATGCGCTTCTTCAAGAATTCGTTCTAAAGACCGCGTTAATTGGTTTTGCGAATGACCGCTCATATTCGGCACGGTCACCGCCATTTCACCCTCCTCATTGTCACTGCGAAAAGCATTGTGGGAACGTCCGACGTCACGTAGGGAGGGGCCAAAGCGAGCTAGCGTCTGCTTGAAGTAAACAAACCCACGTGATGACCTTCGCTGTCAATCCAAAATTAGCAAACGCCGTTGCTTGTTTTGACACGAAGTTAATTGCAATTTCACTTTACCTCATTGTTTCAATGAACTTCAGCTGGGCTAAACACGTTTAACAGTTCCAAATTCTCTTGCTACAAGCGTAAGAGCAGTTGTTACATTCAGATACATACATTATGAAAACTTTTTTTCCCCTCAGGTGTCGTTTTATTTGAAAACTTGTCATTTTACATTTATACTTTCGTTGGTAAAATAAGAAAAAAACACACATCACCACCTGACTCGTTTGATTAGTATGTTTTACTGTATCACAGGACACAATGAAAAAACGAAGTATTAAAAACTTGAATTTGACATATCCACACAATCATTGCACTGAAGAAATTTTTTTAGCCTTGATGTCTTCTGCACACTGTGAAAGTTGTCTGTGGTATGATCACACCACTCTGTATTTATGTTCAAGGCAATTACAAGTAGAAACGAAGAAAAGTTGCAGTAAAACAAATTCCGATTGTCAGAATTTCGTAATTAATAATGTTAATTTCTCGAGTGTTTTGGACAAATAACAATATATGTTAAAAGTACTTCAGGCAATTCTTTGCCCCAAAAATATAGCAACGATTCTGCTGTGAAGTGGATTCTCCTATTTACATAATATTAATTAGCCCTAAGCAATTGAGTGGCAGAATGGACATCAGTTGCAGAAAAACCCTAATGTTGGAGAAAGAAAACAAAGTTTTTTTATCCTTCTGCTGAGTGGTGGCGAAAAAGGGATCACCGACCTTGCCGCCCCCGCAATGGGGCGAGGTGTAGGGGCCCCCCAATGTGCTCATGAAATTTTGTATAATCGCAGAAATTCAACAGATAGGTGTCGTTAATTTAAAAAATCGATTTACGAAACAGAAATCTGGTTCCCAGTAACATCATATGACGACGTGTGCGATAATAAGCAGTGGCGTATTGTCTCAGCCAGAGGGGCCCGGGTAACTTGTCATGTGGGCCCTCTCCGAAATGCAAAATTAACTTACTTGCTCGCAGATGGCCATCGATAGGAAAATATCCCTCGTCACACTTTTTTCGCTACGCAGTTGTCGTAATCGTAGCTAAGTGTGTCAATTGTCTACAGTTACAAATCCAGAGTTCACCAAATATTTTCAAGGGAGCCCCGAGTCTTTTCGTATTGAAATAAGAGCTGAAATTGATTTCTTACAATGTCCACACCTGTTACGTTTTACTTCAAAGGGACCCAAAACTTAGTAGGAGGTGGATCCCGGGGGCAATTATCCTTCCGCCCTAAGGGCTATTATTTCCTCCTATACCCCACAGAACATACAGAGTATGAGTTAAATGTCACCATTATTTTGTGTAATTTTGTTAAGTTCATTTTTTCTACGTATTGAAATTTTGTAGACATTTCTGTCGAACCAGTTCTTATTTTCCAATGTATTACAATTTTGTGATCTGCAGTGTTCGAAGTGGAAATTCCTAAATGTGAATATCCTTGTTCAAGTTTGGGGATAGAAGGAAGGATCTTTGCATGGATCAACTTAAAGACAATGCAGTAGGTGGAGGAGGATGCTTATGCAAATTCGAGCAGTGATGATCTTTTAATAAAATGGTTCTTGTTTATGAATAAGTCTCCAAGAAATATATGATCAGTGGTCCATTGAAAAGACATAGCATCGTTAAAATTATTATTAATAATAAAGAGGTCCACTAACACCAAAATTAAACACGGTGTCTGTGGCCACAACCTTTTCTTTTAGAGGGCAGGGGGGGGGATTGGTTCAGTCTTTCCAAGCGTTATTTCATTGAGTGACAAATTGTCAGTGAATAGAGTTCCATCGCAGCTTTGTTATCTATCTCTCAAGACTGGAGTCCGCTGCTATTTTCTTCCTAGCAGATTGCAATTGACTTTGTGATGTTTGGTCACCTAGAGGTCCGATCAACCCCCGTAACTGAAGTGATTCCTTTGCTTTAGTATATTACTTAGTATTGGTATTAGAAGCCTAATGTGAGTGGCTCTTAACGTTGAATCATGACCTGGCGAAGCCAGGGGATGGCATAGAGGCTGAAGGCGCATTCACCTCAAAGTTCAAAAGAGGAGTGTTGACTATCCTTTAAACAATTTCCATAAAACAATATTGTTTTGAATATCTGTGCACTATATGTAACCTCATTAAAATAAATTCCTGGCTGTGCCGCTGCGTTGAAGTACAAGTGAATATATTTCCAGATTCTTCATCCAGTTATTTATCAGAGATTCAGACAACCCTTATTTAGTTCCAAGAATGCACTACACTGATATATAAATCGACAACAAAAAATGGGAAAGCAGAATATTTGGGGTAAAAGTTAATTTCTTCTACAAGCCGGGGGGAAGGGACTAGCAAACTATTGTACGTCAGTCTCATTTTGGCATCATATATATTTTTTGTCACTAAGGGGGGGCCCCCAATGTTTTACTTGCATGGGGCACCCAGAGAACTGAGCTACACCACTGGGGTGGAGAGCTAAATGCCCCTTATATGGTTGGTTTTTGTATTGCAGTCATCGAGGAACCTTTCTTCCACAACGTAAATAGTATAGAAAATTCCCCTCTATTCTAATTATGTGAAACATTAGAGACACAGTAAAAGAAGAAACCATTCAATAATCAAGGGGTTCCTATTTGTCGAGTTGGCTCATAAAAAGTTCAGACAGAACTTCAGGAAGTCTCTTTCTTCCCTTATAGCAGAGTCGAGACAAAAAAGTCGGGACATGGATTAAAAGGATTGGACTACCCCGAATAAATCTGAACATCTGATAGCCTTACATCAATGGTTATAGAACTAAAATAGCCAATATTGCAGACTGCAGACATCTAGAGCCTGCCTCTGTCCAGAAACAACCTATTCATTTGTGCAAGGCCAAAATCGAAATTCATGCAAAATTAAAAAACTATCAACTTCATGCAAAATTTAAAAAAAACTATCAACTTAATTTTTGTAGTTTTTTATAAGTTAAAATTAAATATTTTCATGGCTCAAGGGAGGGGAATGCTCCCCCCCACTTGGGTACAAGCCTGGTGATAGTTAATCACAGAAACTGATATGTAACAAAGTAATTTTTAGTTAATCACAGAAATTGATATGTAACAAAGTAAATTTTCATAAAAATCGCCCAGGATTTATATATATAGGGTGAGGCAGTCAAACAAAGATTTAAAAAATTCACAAAAAATAGAGAGAGCAAATATTAGTTAATTTTTGAACATGAATGTACTTTACATGAGTTGAAATTACTAGTGTACCTGAAAAATGTTCATTTTTTTAATATGAAGTCAGTAAGATGGCGTCCTAGGTGTTGCACACATTGTCGGAGTCTCAGAGTAAATCCACCCATGACGCTTCATAGCATCTCCAACGGAATGTTGTGGATCTCTTGCCAAATTCGCTCTTTCAAATTATCCCTGGTTCTTGGAGGGTTGTCATTGAATACTTTGGATTTGAGGTAACCCCAAAGGAAAAAAGTCAGGAGCCATCAAATCGGGTGAACAGGAAGGCCACGGAATATCACCAAATGTGCTGATGAAACGTCCATGAAATGAGAGTCTAAGCACCCATCTTGCTGGAAGTGTGTTTCTTCCTCTGGGTCATAGTCATCGAGGACAGGCAGGAAAAAGGTTACCAATATGTCACCATAACTTCATGGGCAGATTTACTCTGAGACACTGACAATGTGTGCAAAACCAAGGATGCCATTTTACTGACACCATATTTAAAAAAAAATGAATATTTTTCAGGTACACTAGGAATTTCAACTCATGTACAGTACATTCATGTTCAAAAATTAACTAATATTTGCTCTCTCTATTTTTTGTGATTTTTTTAAATCTTCTCGTTTGACTGCCTCCTCACCCTATATTTGTGAAAGAGAAGTCAACTGTGTTTGTGTTCTGAATTTAAAACTAGTCTTCTTTCCCTTAAAAGTGAACATGAATATTTTTCTTTTATGCAGTATCACAAGATAGAAAGTAACAAATAAAAAGGCTTGGGAAATCATGCATTATTTTTCTTTCTGAAAAAAAAAATAAAAAAATGTAGGCTTTAGTCCTATAGTGTAATTACTGAGAAATTTGCAGGCACAGTATTTACTCATGTGTAGCATCATCACTGTACTGTTAGCAAATCTTACTCATGTGTATATGACTGTGCGTTAATGGAAGATATTCAGCAAACATCTCCTCTCCCACAATTCATTGCATGAAATCACACTCCGGTGCCATCAGGCACGTATCCAGGATTTCCTTTCAGGGGGGGCCCAACACCATTTTTTTAAGGGGTATAGTAAGAACCTCACAATTGTATATTCAAGACCAGTGGTGGCAATTGGGTTCCAAAACGGGGGTGCGGGGGGGGGGGGGGTGCGGAGGGCATTGCAAGGAAAGTTTACTTTCTCTTGGTAGACAAGGCTTAACATTAAGAGGCCATAATGTTGAGGCAAAAAAATGGGGAGCAACTATCCCTTAAATCGTAGCCACTGTAAGGCTGTCATATTAATCAGAAAGTGAAATCGGAACATTTTTTACCACTCGACTCATCTATTTCCATGCATTAACATCTTTTACCGGAAGCATCTCAGTAGGTGTGTTTGTCCATTTCTTCCCATCAGGAAACATCTATGGTGTCTTTGAGTGCTTTTACGAAGCTGTTACACATGCACGGGATGGACAATCCACTCGACAACGCGAGATTCAAATTGTGGGCTGCGAACTGGACGCAGACAGCTCTCGAATATTTCTCTCTGATTCGAGCCTGAACACCACTAACGTGTCTTATCCTCCCATGTTTGCAGCTCTTATAAAAGCAGAAACCCACCAAATTGTTCAGATTCAGGCTTTAGCACTCACAAGTGTTCAAAAATGCCTGTCACAGCTTCCGCTGTCTTGTCATATATCGGCACGAAACAAAGGAAGTCTTCTCGAATAAAGGTGGATCACGAAACAATTAATGCACAGTGAAAACCCTTCCGTTCCCAACACATCTAATGTTTCGTCTCCCAGTATGATCAAATGCTTACTCATTTATCTCCAGTGACGTGCCCAAGGGAGGGTTGGTGATATCATAACCCCATTTGACCCAGTATTCCTTTTTTTTCTTAAAAAAAAGAGGAACGTCAAAAACAGGAAAAAAATGGCAAAATCAGGACTGACCACTAAAAATAGCATGCGTAACCCCTCTCCCCTCAGAAAATCCTGGTCACGCCTCTCTTTATCTCGGACACATTTTTTAAAATCAACTCACCAGAAGTTTTTATCATTCCGTATTGGAGATTGAAGTAAGATGCGTTCTTCCTGCAGGTTTGGATATGATCCTTTAGGGTGCTGTCACCTTCACACCTAACCTTAACAAGGCCCTAATTTTCCATCCTTGTCACTTAGATTTTCAAGACTTAGGAAGGCCAATCAACAGCAACGTTTCACACCGTAGCGACACAAAAGGCAGCACAAACCTAATCTTCAGGTGACACGGTGTGAAATCTCCCTTATTAGGGCACTGTCATTGTCACCTCGAAGTAGTAGCTCTTGTTGACCACAGAAAAAAAATTCTCTTCAACCTGTGGGAATGCTCCTCAGTTTTCTTCTCTCTCCTATATTTTCGTGCTTGTTCACTATACAGGTAACACTTAACGATTTGATATACACAGGACATGTTCTATGTAGACATTTTAACGAAAAATCGGTTGAAGTCAAGAATGGCTAGGTGACTGGCTCAGTTGGTAGAGCCCAGATTTGGGTCCTGGTAGAGCCTGCAATTTCCGCCTAAAATGTCTACATATGCAACATCTTCCTGCTTTCTTTTCTCGACATTCATAAAATTTTCGGCTGTCTCTTTATGGTAGTTAAGTGTTTGAATGTGTTTCGAACCCAGTAGGCTTAAACAAAAGTATTTTTTTATACCATGAAATTCTCAGACTGCATATACGAAATTTAGTTCTGGCAAAACTAAATCATCACTCAAAACTTTGATTTTCAGCTTATCCATGCAGCTTAATTCTTTTTTAAAAAACCACTCCAATATCCGGTACTGCTGAAATATTCACTTTAAAGAGAGAGAGAGAGAGAGAGAGAGAGAAGGGGGGGAGGGAACCTTGATCTCTTCAGCCCTCGAACCGAACTAGCACTACACTGAGGCCCCAGAAGTTCTGCTGTCGTCAATGTCTTCATTTTCGAATCACTATATCTTATAAAGCAATCAGAGGACGCTGACTGATCTGATCACCAATCAACTGTATGAATTGTCACACTTACCTCTGAAATCTCATTGACCGATTCTTTGTACAGATCAACCGAAAAATTGAATCCGCGTATTTATATCTTCATTATATTCTACAACGTTCCGCAGATAAAACGATTCGTTAATATTGCCAGTAGTTGACTCCTTCTCTCATTCAAGAACGTACCCTCTCCCGCCTTCCAGAGAATAGAAATTACAACGAATCGCCCTACGTGTGGCGCTACCTTTGTTGTGCAGCTTCCAAATGCTGACAAGTCTCTACATAGTGCTCAAGTGCGCTGCGACAACACCGAAAGCGCAAGAAAAGTTTACGTGCAATATTATCAACAACAGGGTTATAGAACATTCTCCGTCTTGCCTCGATAATTGTATATCTCCTTAAATCATCGTCACATTATTCAAAAAGCCAAAAACCTAATTTTATCTAGTGTAAAATAAAAAAATTCCTTGGGGGTGCTCGAGCCACCTCAACCCCACCTTGGATACGTATTATTAACAATAACAGGGTTATAGATAATTCTCCGTCTTGTCTCGATAATTATTTTTCCCAAATTATAATCACATTATTCAAGAAGCCGAAATCCTAATTTTATCTAGTGTAAACAGAAAAAATTCCTGAAGGGGGCTCGAGCCTCTTGATTCCCACCTTGGATACGTGCTATTGACAATAATAAGGTTATAGAACACTCTCCGTTTTGACTCGATAATTATTTCTCTCTGATTTATAAATTTATTGTCTACATTATTCAAGACGCCAAAAATCTGATTTTATGTAGTGTAAATTGAAAAATTTCCTGAGGGGGTGGGGCTCGAGCCATCTCATCTCCACCTTGGATACGTACTATTAACAATAACAGGGGTGCAAAACATGCTCCGTCTTGCCTCGATAATTATTTCTCTCCTTACATTATTTTCACATTATTCAAGAAGCCAAAAACCTAATTTTATCTAACGTAAACTGAAAAATTTCCTGGGGAGATGTCGAGCCCCCTGTGCCCCATCTTGGATACGTGCTATTATCAATAACAGGGTTATGGAACATTCTCCGTCTTGCCTCGATAATTATTTATCTCCTTAAGTTATTGTCACATTATTTTATTTTACACCACAAGAAACAAAAAAAAAGTCATTTTATCTAGTGTAAACCTAAAACTTTCAGGGGGGGGGGCTCGAGCCCCCCCTCTGGATACGTGCCTGGCTGCCATATTTTGGGCAAAGAGATCAGATCCTGCACTAAAACATGCACTAAATCATTGTGCGTATGATCTTTGCCGAAGTGATTCAAGATATGACTATCATATGAGGAACGCGTACGTATAAAATATCACAAATTTCTCACTGTAAGGCTTCTTGTATGCTTTCGTTAGCATGTACGAATCTTTTTGCCTGCTTTCATGCTGTTTTTTCCCAAAGTGCACTGTGTGATGATGTCTAGTTGAATATCATCGATTGCAAGATGTAGTAATTTGCAGTTTAATACTGTCATTCTGAAATATCATGCAAATGCCAACACACTAATCTGCTGGAGGGAGTGTAGACAGTAGTGAACCAAATCCAAATTGTGGCCAAATGTTTTTTTTTGTGTAGGAAAGTAGATATTAATTTAATGCTTATCAAAAAATGTTGTCCCTTCTTGACTACATGTTACCAGTTGAATTTAGATAACTAATGGGAATTGAAGTCAACATTATACATACAGTATAAACAAGTCTATTTTATTTATCTCCATTAACAAGCATAAAATATGTTTCTCTCTTGTTAACAGTATGCAACTCTATCACATTTATAAACATTGCAAACACACTGAGCAACAATTTACTCCACTTAGTTATGAAAAAGTTCAGCTTTTCCTCAACCCTGTGCTCTTGACCTGAACATTATGCATGGATAATTTTGACATTCTGTTAACTTATATAAAGATAAAGTGTACATACAGCTGTAAAACACATAGGCTGGACAGGAATTCTACATTCCAAAATAAAACATAACTTGGGTGCGTCTTCTCTTCAGTTAGCACAAAAGCAATACAAATACTTCATCTGAATTATTGCTTCCATTCAATTTTCAATTACAATTACATGTTTAAATTTTTAATTTAACTATATATTCAGAAAAGGACCAGTCTACAAACTGTAGTTGAATTGTATAATTTTCATGTATATTCAAACAAAACAACCAAACATTTTAACATTTTATTTGCATTTCTGTACTAGCTATAGGTTAGAGGCAGCATTTATTTTATTAAATATTTTAATTTGGTACCTACTCTTGTTCCATCATCATAATACACTCTTCACAAAAACTTTGGAATATTGTTATGTTAGACACAAGAAGTTTGGTGTATTATTATATTAGGCAATAGGAGATAGGCACGGAGGTGTATATTGGTGAAAAGACGAGAACATCCACCAGACAGATACCACCATGTGTTGTTGCATTCCAAGACCGTGTCTATCATCTATTGTCTAACATCAATATTCCAAACTTTTTGTGAGGAGTGTAGTTAAATGATATAAATCGTCATCAGAAATAGAATCACCATCATGTTTCAACATAAGAAATTGAGGAAAAAATCTACAAACAGGAGGAAATCAACAAATATTCTTCTTCCAATTATTTTACACTGGGTGGATATTAATAATCACTTAAAAAAAATCTTATGTACCAAAAATAACACGTGCAAATTAGTTAATATTATTAGAAATATGTTAATAAACTTTGGAATGTTATTCTTGTCTCACTTGATGTGTACAGGGAAATTTCTGAAATTTCTAGATTGTATGCTGTCATACTGATGTAAGTTCATTTTTCACAAAACGACAACTGTCTTGCTGTCAAAAGAAACAGTATGGAAAATATGTGGTCAGAGTCTTCATCAATTAACAATTAGTATACATTTTTCAATATACAGAGTGTGACAATGAATCAAGTTATTTTAAATACTCCACACTTAAGATCAAGGAATACATAATACACAACATACGTAATTATGACAAAATAAACTATTTGATTCATTGAAGAAGAAATACCAGAAGAAAATATAAATACAATCTTTATATTTTGATTTATTTGAAAATAACATTATTACGGTGACCTCCATGTCATTCCACACATTCTATCAATGTTTGGGTAGGAATTTGAGCCACCTCTTCCTGGATCCAAAGTTCATTGAGGGTGCTTGGGGGTGGGTTGGAAGACTTTTGCTTTCAAATGCCCTCAAAGAAAATAATCACACACAGGTAGATTCGGTGATCTGATGGGCTAATGCTTTTACATAGAATGCACACTGCGCTCCGTTCTACTACTCCATCATAATTGAATGGTAAAGCAGAGTTTGCGAGATTCACCTCTCACGCAACAACTGACTATATCCAGTGTTGCAAAATTGCCCGATTCATTGCCCTACCCTGTATTTATAATGTGCACTGTCTTCAAAAAATAAAAATGGATGGTTGTTGGAAAAAATGAAAGTGAGGTTAGTAAAAATATGGATGAAAGAAATATATTGAAGTGAGACAGAAACATCACCTACAGTTCTGAGACAACGGAATAATCAACTGAAGGAAGTTGTAAAGCAGTTGGTAAATCAATTGAAAGAACTCAATGCCTGGAAAAGGATGTGAAAGAGATTCAAGATAATCATCTGTCCATTGCAGAGAGGGTGATTTTGCTGGACATATTCCCTCCGGCACAGAACACATGAAGCCAGAGCAGAAGCCCCAAGAATAATTCATGATAGTAAGTGAAATCGGAGAAGATTGGGTAGTCCGCCACCGAGACTTTCGTTATCAGGACTGAAAGAATCAATATCTCCCTCAAAATCGAAGACATTGAAGATTGTTTTCCAGTGATCCAGTTGGAAAAAGCATTTGATGCTGCATGTCAAGTTGAAACGCCACATAACAGAAGACTACTACATGTGGTAAATCCTCAATCACCAGAAACACCACCTAGAGTTCTGAGACAACAGAATAATCAACAGTTTCGGCTCTGCATCACTCTTCAATATATATTCCACTTTGCAGTACATGAACATTCCATGGACAAAGGGAAAATCTTGTGTATGTGGTTCTTTAACAGAAAGTTAGTAGGCTATATGCTTGCACATGACTGTGAAGTGTTTCAATTTCTACTTTATTTCGCCCCGCACTTAAACATACAAAAACTGCTCAATTTCATTATTTAATTTCAAAATAGTTACTAGTCATTTTTATTTTTAGAGCAGCATTAGACAACAAATATTAAGACTTAAAAATAGGTCAGTGCAATACAATGTTAAAAAAAATAAGGAAAACAACAATGTGGTTCATATTTGAAGCATATATTTTAAATACACAGCTGAATTATTTAACATTATGCAGCGGTCAATACAAACAAGTTACAGATGTGGTGATGGAATTGTGGAGATATAGCAAATGATAAACACATCCATATTATTCTAATATGTTCTGTGTATTTTTCCATTTCTGTCCCACCATGATCGAAACTTACTTTCAACAACACATGCGTTATTGTACGATAAACTCTACAACGAGTTCACTACCTGTTGTGTATAGATCCACAAAGCAGTGATCCTACCATTTAAAAACTTCATGGAGAAACAACATGCACATTCAGTGTTCAACCTTAATTCTTTTTCTTCTTTTGTTGAGGAATTCCTAGGCTATCCTGATACTGTTGAATGAGCTGCTGTTGGACTTCGGGTAGTGCAGGAGCATATCGACTGTATTCCATACTGAACTCTCCCTTCCCCTGTGTACTAGATCGCAATTCTGAGGCATATCCAAACATCTCGTTAAGTGGAACCTAAAATTATAATACAATAACTTACAATAAAAACATCACTTTAGACTGTCGTTTATTTTACTCATAAATTAATTTAAATGAACTGTTATTTCAGTTTTAATAAAATTAATATTTTAATAAATTCTAAGGAGTAGGATTGGTTGAAGTTTGAGTTTTGTCTTAAGTCCTTATTAATGCGCACATAGGCTAATCAGGACTTGACCTACAGTTTAAAGTGGGATCCAAATTCCTATTCCACCAGCGGTTATCGAACCTGGGACCTCTTGATTACAAGGTGACAACGTTAGAAGTATGTCATCAGGTAGACCCAACAATTGTTTAATAGTGATTATTATTGATGATAATTTTACTAATCTGAAATATTTAAAATTGCTTTGGCAAAGTACACAAATTCTATATTATGCTTGTTTTTATCACATGGATATAAAAGTTTATGAATAAAGTTAACATAATCATGATAGAATTTACATGTTTAAAGTTGCAGATTCTTGCATATCCACTAAAGAATTGTTTCAGAAATAAACATACAGTGTCCAAGAATCAGGGTGAATAAGAATAATGATTTTTATTTAAAAAAAAAAACAACTTAAAATTGATTGTATGGTTGTTGACACCATACATTTAGACATGTTTTTTTTATATATAGAAAGGCTTCTTATAGTGAAGACACTGTAAAATATTTGAACAGTTTCATTAAAGGAAATAAATTATGTAAATATACATTTTTTGGTTTCTAATACTGTGCATACATACCTACTATGGAAATGTTTGTTGAGTGTGTTAATGAAGCAATAGAGGAAGGGGGACAAATATGGAATACCATTTTGTTTTTGACCATTCAATGGCACATTTTTTGAAGATTGTATGTGAGAAACTACCCTCTTCTTCCTTAATTAGTTCTTTAATAGAATATAAGGTTTAGACTACGTAACATTATAGTAAGTATTTGCAAATAACATTTTCCTAAACGTTGACATGATTGCTCCAAAAGAAAATGGGGTACAAATATGGAATAATGGCAACATTGTGCAGAAAATGAACATATAAACACAATTGTAGTGAAAACATGAAATAAATGAACACTGTGAAGTCACAAATATGAGAAAGTTTCTGAACTGTACATGTCTGTATTACTATGATTATGAGGGCACTATTTACCTACTTACAAAAATTGCAAATGTAAAGTCCATTATCATATCCTGCACATTCAGTATGAGCCCACATATCACACATTTCGCACTTGACCCATTCTTCTCCACGCTTATCATCAGAAAATTGTCCAGAATAGAAGAGACATTCAGCATCATCACTACTTCGTGTTCTGGCATCTGACATACTGAGATCAGAAGAGTCATCTCGCACGCTGAATATGCCGTCGCTGTCCGAGTCTGATGATTCGCAGTCTTTTGGTAATGGCGATTTCCCTTTTTTCCAATTGTTTTTAACAGGCTGTTTCTTAACAGCAGTGGACATTTCAATGGAAGTCTTATATGGTGATGAGAGGTCCCTGCTTTCCTCCCCCTACTCCCTTGCCTCTTCATAATTGCAGGAACAGGTGAGGTGGCCACTTCACTTCTAGCAGAAGGTCCTGCTCCATCTTCGGATTTGGATCCAGATGCAAGTCCACGTTAATAATTTTTGTACATAAATGGGGTATAAATATGGAATACTACTATTCCATATTTGAGCCACTGTTACCTTCGAGTATTGAGGGCCAAAAGCGTATTCAAACTCACCTCAACAATATATGCAAAATACCAGAATAAAGCCTTATTGATATGCTACAAAACTGTATACCATGTATTTTCATTCTGTGTACTAATAAGAAGCACAAGGCAAAAAGGTACTTACCTCCAAACTTTTCACTTTGGGCGGGAACCACAACAATCATTCTAACGTGCCCTGTTCAACCTCGAGATGCAAACTAACTGCTTCCTGTGGTGGTGAGGGACACTGCCCAGCTTTTCACGTAGTTCTTGCTAGAGTGCAGCACTTACCAGGCGAGATATAATGGTATTCCATATTTGTACCCCTATTTCATATTTGTCCCTCTTCCCCTAATAATTTCAGTAACTTTTCTTCCAGCAAAAATAAAACATTCTGGATGACCCTATAATTATAACTTAAAATACTTTTTGAAGTCTTTGTAGCTGAATTTTGGTATTTTTAAAAACTATAGTTTGCAAAATATCAGCTGCCATGTTTATTTACAATTTAACATGATTAGTATTTAGTACATTTTTCTACACAAAATAGTGATTTTGCTATTTTTGGCTATAACAATTATTGCATTTTAAATCAAGAGAAATTTAAGTCTGTTTACAGTTTATGTACGAGGTGTGGCTAGTAAAAAACCGGATTGATGTTGCTGTCGACAAACGACAAGCACGTCAAGGTCAAGTGGTGTATGAGTGTATAACGTGATATCCTGCCTATCCACTGTGTGATTTTTCAGGGTGTGCGGTGCTCAGTTCCGCTGTAGCTTGTGGACGAAGTGAACCATATGTCTGTGTTCCGTCGGGAAAATGTTAAAAGTGTGAAAGTGGAACAGCTAATCAATTTGAAGTTTCTTATGAAACTCGGAAAATCCACCACAGAAACTTATGATTTGTTTAAGGAAGTATACGGAGATGAGTGTTTATCACGCACGAAAGTGCTTGAATGGTTTCAAAGGTTTAGAGAGGGACGAGAAGTAATCACGGACGACTCGCGTCCTGGACGGCCTTGCACGTCAAAAATGGAATCAAACATTGCAAATGTCGGTGAATTGATTTGAAAACATTGTCGCTTGAGTATTTGAGCTATTGCAAAACAACCAACATTATTACATTACGGTGCTGACGACCCTTCGTGAGCGAGTAAGAAGACAACGACCTGATTTGTGGAAAAGCAAGTCATGGATTCTTCACCAGGACAATGCTCCTGTCCACACGGTATTGTAAGTCAAGGCTTTTTTGGCCAAGCATGGGATCCTAGTGTTAGAACATCTACCCTATTCACCGGATATCACTCCGTGTGAATTTTTTTTATTCCCAAAGATCAAATCAGCACTGAAAGGAACCAGATTTACGACCGTAGAATCTGTGAAAACAAAAGCGACTTACAGCAATGGAACATTCGTATGGAGCGGTGTATCTATAGTGCAGGGGAGTACTTTGAAGGGGATAATGTTCGTATTCTACAAAATAACCAATAAAAGATTCTGTAGCAACAGTCAGTTTTTTCTTCTAGCCACACCTCGTATTACATTTTCTTTCCTATTCACCCCATCAGTATATATATTTTGTTCACTTTCTTAGAGCATGATAAACACCATTACATGCTTACGAGATTAATGTACTTTTACTAAAAGTGATTCTGATATCTACAAAATTATTATGTACATTATTCTATAAATTATTTCTTTAAAAAAAAATCACCTGATTTAAATCAATCCAGCTTGCCGAGAATAAAGCGAAAATGGTCATAGGGTGTTGTGTGATCAGTAGGGAACAGATTTCTAGTTCCACACCTTTCTTTTTTTGGCTATGTCCTAGATGTATGCTATTTAGAGATCTTTGCTTTTCATGCACCCCTCTACTGAAATTCTAGGACCTAAAATGCCTGCACGAACTATAATTCTTATAAATACCTAAAAGCCCTATTTTGACCTGAAAAATGCCTATTTTAAACCTATCGCGTAAGTTTAAAAATAACTTTTATCAAGAACGGTCATTAATTTTCATCAAAAAGGCTTGAGATCCTTGAAGCTTGAACAAATCTGAACGGCAAAAGAAGCAATGCAACAGCAAGGGATGTCAGCATCTGTGCAAATTTTCACCATCTTCCAGCCTGCATCACGAAATTGGAAAAAATTGAGGTAAACTGACTGAATGAGGCGTTCTCTGTTGTTAAAAGCTGTACTTCTCACGCAATTAAAGGGAGCGTAGGTGTAGCATACCAAACAAAGATGAAGGCTGCTTTGGGATGGGATCCTAGCTACAAAATCATTCAGTTGTTAAATCAGGGCCGGCATTATTCCCAGCCTCAAACAGTGTAAGAGCACGGAAAGATTCCAATAAAAATCCCTTCTGATTGACTGTTTCAAGTGCCTGCTGTGATGAGTAGGAAAGGCAATCCTTTAAATGACCAACCACCTCGCCTATTTCACCAACTGACACATCAGTCTAGGGGAGGATTCACGCCAGAAACTACAACTGCCCTAGTATAGAGGCTATTCATGAAGGAGAGAAGACTACTGCAAGCCTGCTGGCAGTTTGAATCCACTTTATGCACAGATGGGCTACTCAGGACTGGACTAACAGTTTAAAGTGGGATCCGATCTACTATGTGCCTCCACCAGGTATCAAACCCACGACCTGTTCATTATAAGGCAACGTCCTAACCACAATGCCTCGGGGAGGCTCAAACCAGTAGCAGTTGCATTTATGAAGTTTGTAGCAACAACTTCCTGTGACTTGGAGAGAAGGTTCTCCATGTGCAAGTGCCTACTCAAGGACAACTGGAAGAACTTCCCCATGGAGAACATTGAAAAGCATATGGTGCTGCAGTACTTCAAAATATGATAAAGATTTTGTATTGGGTACATTGTATCATTTTTATAATCAAATAATAGACTTTGCTGCACTGCAAATAGTGCCTTTTTATGTACAAATTGCATCTAAAACTAGTTAATTTCATAAAAATGTTTTTGTTAATAATTACAGCTATTAATTTATTATAAGCACCTAAAAATCTGTTCCCTAGTGATCAGCAGATAAAAAGCCCCATTGCTGCTAATAGTATACAGTAGCGTGCAAATTAATCCGAAAAAGATACACATTTTGTCATTTAATGCAATTGCTGCAATGTACATAACTATACATGTATTTAGAAATACCCTTAGTACTTTATGTGACCTCCCTGGTTACACGTTTAGGCATGGATGACACTAAATTTACACAAATGTTTTTAATTTCTTCATCATGGTACCACACGTTAACAAGGGCAGAAAGCATTTTCTCCTTGGTTGAACAATCCACTTTTGACATCCTTCTTTTGCAGATAGACCATAATTTTTCAATTGGATTTACGTCAGGTGAGTTTCCTGGCCAGGAGAGTACTTGTACATTGTTATTATCAAAGAACTCATTGACTTTTCGAGATGTATGACATTTTGCTAAGTCCAGTTGGAAAACACCATCACCATCCGGAAAAGATTTCTTGAGATGGGGTATGACTTTCGTGGAAGTATGTCAATATATTTTTCACTGTTCATCATCCCCTTAACAGGAAGTATTGGTCCAGGCCCTTCAGATGTGAAAGAACCCCCCCAGAACATTATTTTCGGGGGGTGTTTTGGAGTTTGTTGCATGTGTTCTGGTGAAAGTTTTTCACATTTTCCTTTACGAACGAAAGAAACCTTGTGACCATGCACTTCAAAATGGCATTCGTCCGAAAAAAGCACTTTCTTCCAGTCACTCACGGTCCAGTCCCGATGACGTTTTGCCCACATTACATGCTTTTTACACATTTTTTTTGTAAGCAACTGTGTTTTCAATGGCCTACAAGCTTTTCATCAAGATGCAAGCAGTCTGCAACGCACTGTTGTAATGTGGACGTCCACTCCACTTGACAATAAATCACGTGTTAAATCAACAGCAGTCAGTCTGGGGTTCTGTTTGTTTTTTCTAATAAGAATTTGGTCATCCTGCAATGAAGTCTTCCCTTTTTGCGACCACATTTTCCCTTTCTTCGAGGCTCGATGCATCCAGTCTCTCGGTATTGTTTCAAAATTGAATTAACTATACCCAATCCCACACTACATTCTGTAGCAATTTGTCTCTGTGTCATTGAAGTATGCTGTGATAACGTAACAATTTTTGACCGTTTGCATGGTGGTGTATCCATTTGGATAGCAGCCGAAATGAGAACCACTCACACAAAAAAACTTACCTTCCGCTTGGCACATAACTTGCAACACAACTGACTCTTTGTCTGTCGACGATAACAAAATACTTCAACAATAGACTCCAGTTCGGGTCTTCAAAAATGAACTATTGAGTAAAAATGGATAGTTGTTCATAGCCCAGGGCCTTATCGAGAGATAATGTGCAGTTATTTTTAAAAAAAGTGAAACCAAAGCTTAAAACTGCAACGTATTTTAAGATTATTGTATACATAGAAAAGTATGCATCTTGTTCGGATTAATTTGCATGCTACTGTATGACTTGCTACTTATTTTTTTGTAGTAGCACTGCAATTCTTCTCATGATCAGACCTGGGACCACTTGCACCAAAGGCAAGAATGCCATGGGTACATGGAAGAGAATTAGAATAAATAATAAGGCTGAGCCTATGCCAATGACTTGACATCAGTTGAAATTTGTTCACCCATACCGGCTAATACTTTTCTACAGTCTGGGAATTTTTCAGTGTGCTCAAAAATGCCGCACAACACTTTACCAGAATCTAATTGTCAAAATTTTCATTCATTTTGCACCAGTATTACATAAAAATATGAGCTTCAGTAGTCGAATATGTAGGGCAAACTGCCACGAGGGACACACACCCATGGTGGGTGATCTAAGGTCCGAGTTGTCCTTATAATAATAATAATAATAATAATAATAATAATAATAATAATAATAATCCTTTGCGCAACAGCCCTGAAGGGCCTTGGCTTACCTACCGACTGCCGGTCTCCCTCCCACGCTTTCCTTCGTCACCTCTAAGTGTGGAGGTCTTCAACCAGTATTGGAATAGTCGGGAGGTCAGCCCGACGTATCCCCAGCCATTATAGTAGGTTATCGGGACCGGATTACGCTTACTCATTCAAAGCTCCCCAATTTCCTCACGATGGTGGGTTGCCACCGGCCCTATACATAGGCCGAATAAATTCCGACCAGAGCCGGATTCGAACCTACGCCGTCCCGCAGCGAACGATCTTAACACGAGTGAATGCCTTAACCCGCTCAGCTACGGAGGAGGACTCCGAGTTGTCCTTGTCCCTGCATAAAGCAGCTCTGGGGTTCATCCAGCCTCACATAAATGGGAACCCAGAGACAATACTGGGGGAGGGGGAAGCCAGCTAAAGGGTGGTGCTGATCACACTTCGAAAAAATGATCAAGAATGTGTGGTGGGACCTTCGTGACACGGAAAACTTTACCTACCTATTGTGTGAAAAATTAATTTTATGATTAAATTAAAGCTATTTTAATACTCTGCTGTAATTATTGAATGTTTTAAAACAAAACTCTGGAAATTTGATAAATAAAATTGTGGTGGAATATTTACATGAACAGATTTTATTTTTAAAATTTTCAAGTATCGGTATTGGTAGAGGCATGCATATTTTGTTTTTGACGAAAAGATGAAATGTGAAATAACACACTGCAATGTTCATTTCTCATGGTTTTGAAAGGTGTGGGGGGAATTTTCCGAACACGTTTTGTCACGAAATGATGCAAAATCCCAAATAAACTCTTAAACATGAAATTTACAGTTTATTTACTGATGAGACACTTTCTGGTCTGAATTATCCTGCGAGTTCACAAATCACGAAAATCGATTAATTCTGCCATAAATATTTGAGAAGCAAAAATGGACACCTTTACCCGGGAATAAACTTAATACTCTGATAACTTCATAAAATGTGATATTAGAAGGGACATGTTTATTTTGTGTAGTGTGTGTAGTTTGCAAATAAAAAAAAAACTGATTTAATCACCATTTTAACACTGAAATGCTATTTTATAAACTGGTTTCAATCTCGAAATGTGCCTGGTTTTTGTCCTAAAATCTTGATCATAAATTTCTGATCCTATGTATTGGTATTAGCGAGAATTAGGAAGAGTAGTACTGGCTATATTATTAATTAATAATTCAAAATTAATTGAAGGGCTCGGGTGTAAAACATGGTAAGTGAGTGACATTTCAGTCATTTTTGAGTTCATTAAGATAAAAGGTTATTAGAAGTTATACTGTATGTAAATAGTTTTCATGTTGTGTTTGCCACTTTCAGAAGGCTTCACTGAGTCCAATGCCAATTGTATGGCATGGCAATTTCACTTGAAAATTGAAGGATGGCACATTTTTTTTATGTAACTCAAAAATGACCAAAATGTCACTTACCATGTCTTACACCCAAGCCCTTCAATTGGTAATTATATGACTGCTGAAAACATTGAGGCAGTGGTGAGGATGCTTCTTTACTCAATGATGTCACGAAAAGCCCCAGCACTTGCTCTAAATTCCACACAAATACCAACTCAAAAAATTGGATGTAACGAAATTGCTGATTAGAGAGTTACCGAAGAGGAATTTTACATACAAAAAATTGATTAATTTGGTGTTTTAAGTCCACTTTAGGCACAGTAAGGCTGATCGAGACTGGACCTACAGTTTGAAGTGGGATCTGAACCACTATGTGCCTCCACCGAGAATCGAACCCGGGACTCCTTGATTACAAGGCGATGATGCTCCCACTGCACCATCGGGGAGGCCTTACTATAAAAAGTCATTTTTTTAAAAAAAAAAATGTTAAAATAAAATTTGAAAAATGTGATTTCCTAGGTCAATTATCAATTAAAATTGAATGTCTACTTTCCTGTAGTGGTGTGGCACACTTTCTGAACCTTGTATATAGTGCAAAATTTCAGAATTTCACCATATCCTTATCTTTCACAATAAATCCTTCATGAATGCACTGTATGAGGAGATCCGATTTTATGACTTATTTTGTGTTATTTTTTTCATCAATGAATGCGTTATCAAAGTACCAATTTCCGTTTTATGCTAAAGTTGTAAAGCAGCCTCGTCCTACACGCTTAACAATAACAGTTATCGTAACCAGTACACACCCACAATCCCCCCTTCTGAAAGGAAAATCAAATAATTAGTACACTGATCCATGCAACAAACAATACACTGAGCAACTTTTGTATATATTCAGAAGGTGAAATCGTTCACATACATTTGTCAAATCAGAAAAGTTTTACCTCAGCCTCAATAATAGCCCATCCTTCAATGGCATCTGTTCCTGTAATAATGCCATGCCTTCTGGTCATGTGGCCCATGATGGTTCCCTGGTATTCCTCAGGAACGTTAATTTCCACCGACATAATAGGCTCTAGGATCTGCCAGCTTCCTTCTTCAAATGCTGAGGAATAAATGTTCAACTTTAGAATGCATGAACATACAAACTTCACAAAAGCATTTTCGAGAATATCAACTTTGGAAAAAAAGGAAAGAAGTATACAATTTAGCTCTTTCTAATATAATCAACAGAAAAATAAAAGTTTTTTTTTTTTTTTTGGTTCTTACAAGTGCCTATTTTACTCTTCCAGTCATATGTTTCAGACGCATTTCCGGATTCTTCCTCAGGGAATGCCAGAAATGCCATAGGATTTTTTTCCAACGATCCTGCGAGATCGCTACAAGGTTGTGCATATGTTTCTTTTCTTGTCATTGTTGAGAATCGCATTGTGTAATCTTATCTATTCTGTTATCGCTTCTGCATATGAATTTACTGCAATGCTTGGTAGACAATGAAGTTCTACTGTATCACACTAGGAAGCATTACTGTTTTAATAGTTAATTGTTATCCCATATAGATGGCCCTTAATAATAAGCAGCACTCTCGTAGATCACGAGAATCCACTAGAGGCGCTGGCGCTGCGCTCAGATTTGTATATAAGCAGCGACGTGGCTGCAGCCCAGTCAGTCTGTGTTGGCTCATTGGCGACTCATGTGGTCGAGCTCTGCTCCCGAAAAATAGTCCAGCATTTGAAAGCCCACGGGTGCTCAGGAATAAAAAGCTTCCTACAGTGTGGCCTATTCTGGTAGAATGGAAACGAGACAGAGCAATATTCTTCGGCCTACCAGGTAGATTATACGAAAGATGGCGCTCACCATTAGTTTCTCATTAAAGGTGATTAAGCAGTTCATTATTTACAGCAGTTAGCTTAGCTTAATTAAATAATTAATTAAAGGATTAAAGTTAAATAAGCTTTAAACATTACAAGCTTACATTAAATTCATATTGTTCTTTAGTATTATTCTCTTGCTAATAAGAAGGCAGATTAAATATTCCTTGAGTTGCAAACTAATGCCCTATTGCCCCCATAAGCCAACAATGTTGTATTCCAGAAGATGAACGATAATGCAACATTTAATTGATGCCCTAAGAAAGTAAGGTCCAATATTTCCCCACTGGTACCTCAGAAGAGGAAAAATTGAATGGTCACTGCCCTCACTTTCCAAAAATTCAAGCAGAGGAGCTTCGAACCCGGATCTTCAGGGACAACATAGTGCAGTGCAGTGAAGTTATATCAGAAGATATAGTGAATTTGTTCTGTGTGGATATATACATTTACCCCAGTGTAATAAAGTTGTTAAGTCGACACTAATTTTCATTGAATATACCACAACCCTGAGTGTACAAGATTATCATATCTCCGGCGTGTATAAAGCTAGCACCATGGGTAAATCTGAATACTGGTCCCCGAGGTGTAAGGAGTTGGGAGTTAAACAATTTTTCATTCGGCGTGAGTTACTCTACCCAGATAGTCCGAGCATATAGCAATAGACAGTACAGTGTATTCCCCTCCCCCTAGTCTAAACGACTTGTGGATTAGTTTAAGATATTTTGACGTCTATAACTGCAGGGCTTTGGGGACATTTTAATTTGCACACACTTTCCTTTCCCTATCATAAAGCAGTTCAGGTGGTTCTCATTAATCTGTGACTAAGCCTCATTCCTTGTTGACAATCTTTTTCAGTCTTTGTACACTCTCAATACAATTACAAACATCAAGAATCGGAAATATTAACCATCAATTTTATTATGACAAATCGTCATAAGTTGTTAAATACTTTATATTTATCTTCCTTCAAAAATTGCTAAATACCACTTTGATGGAAACTTTCGTGCAAAAATATGACACGTTCTTCATTAATTTTGTCTCGTAAGGTTACTCCAATTAAAGACTGCAAAAATTTCATTTGTAAACAATTTATTCTAGTTTTGCCATGCTGACAAAGATTCCCATATTCACAACCTTTTATTAATGTTAAATCAAGGGTTTCATTTACGACGACTTGAGATTATCTGTGTCTTTTGCTCATGACGTTAGGAGCAAAGGGTTAATTCCTAGTAGAGATGTGAAGCTCCGTAACATGTTTGAGGAAGGCACCAATATGAGCAATCAGAGTAAAACAGAATGTCTGGGAGGATTATTTAGTGCTGGCTAAGGCTCCACCTTGTCTGGGCAAGCAGACTTGCTTTTGTGGCATGAAGGTTAGTGGAAATGAAATTACTGGGGAATGCCACTGAGAATTAAACCACACATGTGTTCCAAGGACTATTGACATGTGATGATATAGCAAAAATGCACTACTCTGAAGATGGAGACAGAACTAGTCTCAGAAACTTGGTGTGAAAATAATGAAAGAAATAGTGATTAAAAGTCTAAGCAATTCAACATGAAAATTGTTACGTATCGCCAAGCAAGGACGAGAGAGACTGTAGCACCACCTCCAATGACATCACCATGCTTCTCCTACACCAAGGTATGTCCATAGAAAATTTCATTACATCATGAGTGACAAATAGTTTGATTTTATAGGCAAAAATCAGGGGTCGAGGGCAAGTGAAACACCCTGTACATATATAAAACTAGTTATTAGAACATGCAAATTCTCCTTACCTTCCTTAACTGCACCCTGGCCTGCCATAATGAAAGAGATTTCATTAGAATCCACTATATGATGGGCTCCATCTTGTAACCGGAACTTAATACCAGACAGTTTGTGACCAGATAACAAACCTGAAAATAAAGTTTCATTTTTAAGGAAGTGTTCACTAAATCAAGATTCAAAAGAGAAGCACTTATTCAACATAATAGATATGTATTGTAGTCATCATTGATGACATTTGTCATAATAAGGGAATACTAAGGGTCTTTACATGCTGGGAAGTTCTCAAGCAAGGACTTTTGAAACATGTAGTGATGCACTGCACAAGAAAAATCATGGGACAACTACGTGGGCCAGTCAAAACAGTAGTTGCACACCCCCGTCAACAATTTTGGTACAGGGATATTTTCTTAAAATGGGTTGGCAACACTGCAGACATGTATGTGTGGCGCGTGACGTAGTGGCATTAACGTGGCAGTTGGGAGGTTGATTGCAGCTGCAGGTGGTGTCCAAAGTGGAAGTGCGTGCAGTGATTCGGTTTTTGTGGGCAAGAGGGTGTAACTGCACAGAAATTTATCGGCAGTTGCAAGTGTTTGAGAACGGACGTACAGATATCAACGACGCTTACCGTGAGGGAAGACCATCAACTTCGACAAATGCGGAGATCAGTTACCTAGGTTACATAGTTGGTTGCTAGGACAGATACTATACTTGCAGATAGTTGGCAAAATAACTTTGTCGGTGTGTAATATATTTTGATTACTGTATTTTTTTATTGAGAAACTATAGGACATTCAGCATAATTGTAGGTACATAGCAGTGCTACATTTTGGGATTTTTCTGTTCACTTTGGTTTCTTTTGGAGGCTGGAGGACGACTCCCCAGAAAGGGATTTCTTAACTTAATTGCCCACTGTTCATCCCTTCTAATTGCACCTGCATCAAGATGGGACATCAACATTTTACTTCATGTGAAAGCCCTAGCCATTCCATCCAAAAATATAGGAACTTCAACTTTCCATGACAAACAGTTCTCATTCTACAATTTTTTTAAAACACATTTGCACATTTGAAACATGTGTGTTTTAAAATTCATAACAACAGCTTTGGACAAAAAAACAATATATCTGTATTGCACTGTAATTTGAGTATGAACAGTATATACCACCTTTTCTATATAAATTAGGGGTGGGGCAAATTAATCAGTACTCGATCGGTATCTGCTGATATAGGAATATCGTTGTATCGGTTTATCTGTAAAATTACCGATCCAATATATCTATAAATATTTTATAATTTAGTGCAAAATTATGCCATTTTGTTATAATTTTTATGGATAATCTCCATGCCCTACTTTTTAATAAAGTAAATATCTAAAATATGCCAAAATTTCATATCAGTTCATCCCTAATATAAAAGGGAAAGAAAAAGGGGGACTGAAATCTTATCTGTTGTTTTGGAGAAATAACATGTTAACTGCTGTCTCATCGAACCGGTACATATAAGTACAAGCCTCAGCCATTTACACACAATAGTACACATATGCAGGGGTAGAAAAATATAGGATGCTCAGTCACCATGGCACCTGGAAATTTTCACCTGGTGCCTGAATTTTCAAATTCAGTTCTAAACTTATTATTATTATTTAATATTTTCAAGTTCACAAATTTCCATTACCTTCTTCTAAAATAACAAGTACAGTATATGTTTTTTAAAGTTTGTGTGTTTTCTGCACAAAAAACATGCCATATAAATTGTTGTACTGTTGTTGTCGAATTTTAAAATCTTCAGCGATATGGTTGATTTGGACATATATTAGAATGTATTTTATAGTTATTTGTACTGTTACCAGTAGAGCCTGCTTTAGGAAAGTCACTCCGGTGCAAGAATTAATTACTTTTAATCCAACCTTGTATTAATTAATAAATTAAATTTTTGAAGATCATATTACAGGATTCTTGTTGGGAAACCTGATGGTAAGAGACCTGTAGGAAGGCCAAGGTGAAGATGGAGGGACAACGTTGAGATGGACCTAAGGAAAATCGGTAGGGATGGAAAAAGAGTATACAGAACTTGCTCAAGATAGGGAAAGATGGAAGGCCTGTGTTGCTGCAGCCATGAACCTTCGGGTTTGAGAAGGCTAGGGAGTTAGTTAGTTATATTTCAAAATGTGCAGCTTTATCTTAATTGGATTCATCACTTTCTTAGTGGAAATGATGGTTCCTGAGAAAGGGGGCTGGCACTTAAATTATTTTTAGTTTTCTCTACCCTTGCATACATACATGTACTGCCTGTCCACTAAAGGTTAAAACATTGGCTCATTAATAGGTTCTGCATAAGTACACACACTTATAGAATAGAATAGAATAGAATCACCTCTATTGAGTGGGCGTGCTTCAGTCTCATGGACTGCTCTTACAACAAACCCTTGTCAAATACATATTGCAATTGATATTTACATAACACTTTCTGAAAATCAGTTTCACAGTAGAAAAGTTAATATAAAAAAATAATAGACATATACTTAGAAATATAAATTGTTAATGTACTGATTAAAAAAAAATAATCCTGTGCGTAACAGCCCATGAAGGGCCTTGGCTCACCTACCGGCTGTTGGTCTCCCTCCCATGCTTTCCCTCGTCACCTGTAAGCATGGAGATCTTCAACCAGGATTGGAATAGTCAGGGGGTCAACCCAATGTATCCCCAGCCGTTGTAGTAGGTCTATGCGACTGGATTATGCTTACTCATTCGAAGCTCCCCAATTTCCTCACGATGGTGGGTTACCACCGGCCCTATACACAGGCCGAAATTTCTCTGAGACTGAACCCAGGATCGAACCCATTCCATCCCGTAGCCGCAGTCCAAAGCAAGGTGCCTTAGGCTGCACAGCTACGGAGGAGGACTAATGTACTGATTACACACATTAAAATCAACCACAATTACTATAATATTATTACAGAGTGAAATTAAAGCCAATACCTCATTCCTGTACCTTACAGGAAAGACACAGGCAGGCACTATTGTTTAGACGGTGTGTGTTTCTTTAAGGTCAGTGGTGGGGGTAGTTCATTCCATTCTTTCATCGCGATGACTATGAAAGAGTTTCCGTAAAGCGTTGTTTTGTGTATGGGAATCGTGAATTTAGTTTTCTGACGAAGGTTTCAATTTGTTTTCCGTTGTTCTTGTATGGGGCAATTTGGTCATATAAATATTGAGGTTCCTTATTGTTCATAATCCTGTATAGTAAAGACAATGCCAAAAATGTTCTCCTATTTTTAACGTTTAACCAATTAAGTTCCTTTAAGTATTGGGAAATACGTTCTCTCCTTTTGACATTCAGTATAAATTTTATGCAACTGTTTTGAAGTTTTTGTAGCTTGTAATTTAGGCTATTGTTGATGTTTATAAATACGGGGGAAGCATATTCAATATTTGGCATTACAAATGTGTTGACTAGGTGAGTTTTTGTTTCTGGGCTTAGCATATGTTTGAGTGGAAAAAGTGATTTTAGTTTGGCTACTGAGTTTTTAACTGTTTCTGTGACATGAGAACCCCAGTGTAGATTCTCGTCCAATATTATGTTGAGGTTGCATACCGTTTCTATTTTCTGTATTCTTGAATTATTGATTGTAGGGAGGGGGAGTTTTAATTGTTCTAACTTTTTGAGATCACTCGTTGAGCTTAGAGTTAATATATAAGGTTTAGATGAGTTCAACTTGAGTGCATTATATTCAGACCATTTAGATATTGCATTGAGGTGCTGTTGCAGTGCTTCTAGGGCCATTGCACTATTTCTTAACGGAGTTTGTACCAGGGTGTGCTGATAAGTTCCTGGCTTTGCTCTCTTCCCATCGTTTCCCATTCACGATTCATATCTCATTTTGAAAGTGTGTAATAAGAGTATGTTATGGTGCAAAAATAATATTCCTCCCGTAATAGCTTCTTTCTATTTTTCAGGTTTGAAGTTATGGCGGAGGCACAAGTCAGTTTCACGACGAATGGGGTGACCCCCGTGGCGCTATTCCATGGACTGATCCATGGTCTCGGGATCATAGATATGTAGCCACATTTCATCCTCAGTCACTAATATGCCCAAAAAATTCTCTTCACCAGCACGAAACAGAGCCAAAATGGCCTCCGATGACTTCACTCTCTGCCGTTCCTGATCATTATTCAAGCATTTCAGAACTCATTTGACAGAAAGTTTCCTCATGTCCAGTGCATCATGTATGATGAATCCTACACATTCCTGGGAGATGTTCATTATCTCCACAATCTTCTTGGCTGATATTTGCCGATCCATAAGAATCATGTCATGTACTGCATCACACGGATCCGTCACCGATGAAGGGTGCCCACTGGGGACCTCGTCTTCGATGCTGAAATGTCTAGTCGTGAATCGAGCTCTGCAAGTTTTTATGGTGCTATATGAAGGACACTTATCTCCCAGTGTTTGTGACATCTCACCGTGAATGTCCTTCGCAGACTTTCCTTGGAGGAACAGAAACCAGATGACACCCAGAACCTCCGGTGTCGTGAAACTGACTTGTGCCTCCGCCATAACTACTTCAAACCTGAAAAATAGAAAGAAGCTGTTGCGGGAGGAATATTATTTTTGCATCATAACATACTCATATTACACACTTTCAAATGAGATATGAATCGCGAATGGAAAACGATGGGAAGAGAGCAAAGCCAGGAACTTATCAGCACCCCCCCCCCCCCCCCCGTATATATATATTTGTGTGTCATCCGCATGCTGATGGTTATCTGCAGTGCTTCATTAAAATATTTGATGTATAGTGAAAAGAGGATAGGTCCAACAATACTTCCTTGTGGTACTCCTTGTTTGATACCAAGCCATTTAGATATGCACGACATATTCTCATGTACTAGTTTACACATTGTTGCCTGTTTCTTAAATAAGACTGAAAAAATAACAATTCTTTATCTTTTATGCCAATAGATTTCAATTTCTCTGACAAGAGTTTTGGTTTATGAAGTCAAATGGCTTGGTATAATCAAGGAGTACCAGGAACGTAATTTTACCATCATCCATCCCTTAGGCTATGTCATTGGTGTTACCCTCGTGGACTTTGTGATGATCTGCTTACTGTAAGCCTTGAAAATGACATCTTTTAAAAACTGCATGTTGGGTTCATTTTCTTTCAAAACATTTGAGTTGAGATCACCAATCACAATGTAATAGGGATAATTCAAATGAAAGTATTGCATAATATAAGCAATATCGCTTAGATGTGTATACTTAACTTTAGGAAGTTTGTAGGCGACCACTATCCTGACCTTCACCTTCTGTATGGTTACCTCAACAGAGGTTTCGATGTCATTATATTTTTGAACAGACAGTTTGAATGGTTTCCATTGCAATGATTTTTGTATATAAAAACAAATGCCTCCTCGAGTCCTATCACATCTGTCATTACGGATGATATCATAATTATCTGATGCTACTGCATTACTCGAAATATGTGGTTTAAGCCACGTTTCTCACCATAGGGCTAATAACCCATGTGGCGTCGAAATTCATTTTATTCAGAGAAGACATAAGGTAGATGCCCGACAGATGAAATGGAAACGACAAGGCAAGAAAAGGAAAATGATTACTGGAACATGGAATATAACCTCTCTGACAGGAAAAGAATGTGAGATAATAGAAGAAATGGAAAAATACAAGATTAAAATCTAACGCATAAGCGAGACCAAAAGGAAAGGATCAGGAGAGATGCTGATGAATAAGGGATATACCTTAATATTCTCAGGAGTAGATAGGAAAGCAAGAGCAAAAGAAGGTGTAGGTATAATATTTGAAGAAGAATGTACAAAGAAAATAGTAAATTGGGAACCAATTACATCAAGAATATTAAGAGTAGATATGATAATGGAGGAGAAGATATCATTTAATCAGATCTATGCACCTACAGAGGATGCAAATGAATGTGAAAAAGATATTTTCTATGTCAACCTACAGGATACTATAAATAAGGCTAAAGACTTTGCTAGACATGTGATCATCATGGGAAGACTGGAATGCCAGAATTGGAAATGAATCAGAGAAGGGGAACGAGTGTATGGGAAAGCATACAGCAGAAACGGTGAAAAATAGCAATGGAGAGAGAATGATTGACTATTGTATAGACAATAATTTACTTATAGGAAATACATTTTTTCCACATAAAACAATACATAAAATAACATTTGTAGTAGAAAGGAGAAGAGCAAGAAGTGCAATAGATTATTTCACTTACACAGAAAATACAAGGTATGCAATACAAGATGTCAGAGTGTACAGAAGTGCAGAACTAAGCACCGAGCATAAATTACTAATAATGAAAACAAGATTTCAGGAACCTAAACAAATACAAAAAGTAAACAACACAAAAATTAAAATAGGAGAACTAAGGACAGAATGCAAGCAAAAGGAATTTAAAAGGCAAGTGAAGGAAGAGTTGAACAAAAGAGAGAGAGAGAGAGAGAGAGCTAAGTATCCAGAACCAAGATAAATAAGAATTAGAAGAAAGATGGAATATTCTGAAAAGAGTGTTGATTAAAACAGCTACAGAAGTATGTGGCTTAACACATTGGTGTCTCACGACGGGCATAGCCTGCAGTGCACTTAAAGTCAATGTGGACGAACGACGGGCATAGCCCATCCTGCGGTATGCAATCACTTTGCCGATTGAACGATGGGCTATGCACGTACTTCGTCTCATGCGCGTGTTCATTTAAGCCCCTCTGTTGAAATTCCGACCGCTAGGTGACTCATGTGCTATTTTTATCTCGCACCTGTGACTGTTTGTTGTCGGGTTGATGTACTGTGCATTGTTTTGAATGGCGTCGTTAGATCCAGACTGCATAGAGGATTCCGCCCCAGAGTTTGAAGTTAGCGACAATTTTGATGTTCCAGATGAATTTGAAGATTTGGAAGGTAGGTTATATTCGTAATAATTATTGTCGACAATATAAACAGTGTTGCAAACTCTAGTATTTTATGAATGAAGTGAGAAGAGGTAATTTTTTTGGGTCTATTCATCTTGCCTCTTGATTGATCCTCCTACATGCACTGATGTATTTTTAGTTTTTCCATTTATTATTTTGTATAGTGTATGTAAAATGAAAATTTATTTTATTTATTTAGTTTATTTATTTATTTGTTTAATTTTTACAGATGACGCAGAACCAACTGATACATCGTCTGGTCCTGTCCTGCAGCCACTTTTTCATACAAAAGATAATTACTTGTAATTTGTAATTATTTTTTGTTATGTGCACATAAGAAGTATTCTTATGCAAGAGTCAAAAGATGTATTGATAGTTTATGTAGTTAATTATTGAAATTTCCAGATTACGAACTTAAAATATCTCTATATTTACATTTGTTACAATGTTGTACTTTTTTCTTCTTCACAAAACATTGCTGAAAAAATATTAAAAAACGTCTGAAAATGAAAATAAAATTTAACAAATTTTTGTTCATTGAAAAGAGGAAGTTTTGTAGATTTAAGAAATATGTGGTAAATAAAAACAACCAAAAACCGCAGACCAGAGGTAACAATGCTGTATTATGAGGCCAGACCCGAATGTGTTAACAACTGTAGGAGATCAAAAGAAAAGATCAAGATGGTGGAATAACTTGGTTAAAGAAATCGTTAAAAGGAAGAAACAAGCATGAAAGAGGTACATGGAAAATAAAACATGAGAAATGGAATGAGTATGTTCAGAGGAGAAATGAAGCAAAAGAAGCAATCCGACAAGCAAAGAAAGAATCATGGGAAGAGTTTGGGTTAGAAATAGAGAAAAACTATCAAGGAAATAGTCAAAAGTTCTGGCAGACAGTAAAAGCAATGAAAGGAAAATACGGGAAGAGAATAAGAAACATAGAAGATGGATCAGGAAAGATCCAAACAGAAACTGAAGATATATTGAAGACATGGAGTAAGTATTACGAAGACACATTTAGAGATGCAAATGGGAAGATGAATGAAGAAGATGCAACAGAGAGTGTAAATGTAGAAGAGGATGGAAGAGATGAAATAAAAATGCAAGTGAAGGATGCAATAAAGAGAGTGAAATTAGGAAAAGCAGCAGGAGCAGACGGAGTATACCCAGAACTAATAAAGATGGGAGGAAAGAAAGTTGTACAATGGTTGTGGAAGATTTGTAATGAAGCACGGAAGAGAATTAAAATACCCGAAGATTGGGAAAGAAACATGATCATACCAATCCACAAAAAGGGTAGCACTGTAAAATGTGAAAACTAAAGAGCAATCTGTCTATCTTCAGTAGCTCTAAAAATATACACAAGAATCTTAGAAAGAAGGCTAAGAGATGAAGTAGAGGAGGAGTTAGAAGAAGAACAAGCAGCTTTCAGAAGAGGAAGACAAACACAAGATCACATTTTCACACTACGACAAGCCATAGATAAATTTCTTAGCAGAGAAAAAGAACTGTTTGTAGCTTTTCTGGATTTAAAGGCAGCCTTTGACACAGTACCACGACAGCAACTATGGTCAGCGTTACAGAAAATAGGAGCCTCAGAAAAATTAGTAAGAAGAATACAAAGTGTCTACAAGACAGTTAAAGGAATAGTGAGAATAGGAGGGGAAAAATCATAAGAATTTAACATGAACAAAGGAGTTAAACAAGGAGATAGCTTCAGCCCCTTACTATTTATAATACTAGTGGATCAAATACATAAACAAAGTAGAAGAAGAACACGAAAATGTAAGGTTGGAAATAGGAAACTGAAACCAGTTTATGTATGCTGATGACATAGCATTAATAACATCAACAAAACAGGAACTACAAAATACAGTAATAGAATGGGCCAGCTCAATACAAGATAGAGAAATGATAGTGAACCCAAAAAAGAGTAAAGTAATGCATATATCAAAGCATGGAAATGGAGAGAGATTGGAAATAAAATGGCAAGGAGAACAGCTAGAACAAGTGAATAGATATGAATATTTGGGAACAATAATAGCCGATGGAAAAGTAGAAGAAGAAATAAATAGCAGGATTCAAAAAACAAATAAAATATATTACCAAATAAGTAATACAATAGTAGGGAAAAAGGAAGTACAAGAAAATACTAAATTAAGGATTTACAAAACTATAATTATACCAACAATGCTCTAAGGCATAGAAAGCTTAACGCTCCAAAATAAGCATAAAAGTAGATTAAGAGCAACAGAGATGAAATATCTCAGAAAAGTCGTAGAAAAAACCAGACGAGATAGAATCAGGAACACTAAAATCAGGGAACAGCTAGAAGTTGAATCAATTGAAGAGATAATAGAGAGAAGAATGCTGGGCTGGTATGGCCATGTCAAGAGAATGGGAGAAGAAAGAAAACCGAAACAAGTAATGGAAGCGAGACCAGAAGGAAGGAGAGGAAGAGGAAGACCTCGGATAGAATGGGAGCAATACCTGTCAGAGATGGTTACTAAAAGAGGAAAGGCACTAATGGAAGTTAAGAGAATGGCACAAGATAGGAAGAGTTTTAGCAGATGGCTGAAGGACCCCGACACCTAACAGCACAAAGGGGAAGAAGAACAAGAACAAGAAGAAGAAGAAGTAGAAGACATAGAAGAAGAAGAAGAAGGAGAAGGAGAAGAAGAAGAAGAAGAAGAAGAAGACACATTTTGATTATTCCTATAATCTGAAAATTTAATTGGTTTATCATGCACTTAAATTTGTCAAAAGAATTTAGCAGACCTGTTGTGTTGAAGTGACACACTTTCAGCTCTTTGGGAAATACCTCAAGATCATTGCTTAGCTTCTGTTTGGGGAGCAGGGATTGACAATGGCTGAGTAAGGGAGGAGGGGGTGAGACGGTCTGCTGGAAATAACTGTCCCTGAAGCTGAAGGGAGGGGAGAGGAGTCCACTGACCTCATCATGTGGGCTATTCACGGGGCCTGGTTGCTTTCCAGTTTAGCTGAACAAAAAGGTGCCTGCAACGTCTTGTAATACACATTTAGTTTTATTGGCAGGATCGAGGCATTGGGTCTTACAATATTGAAACAATATCTTCCTATCCAGCATGTGGCTTAATCATCATATTTGGAACATATAAGTAAAGTAATTATGTACATATGATTTAAGAAAAGAGAAATTCTACTAACAATATAAAAATGAGTGAAATATAAGAATTCAGAAAATGATTACAAAGATATATGTATATACGTAATGGTACAAATAATGAAAATGAAGAAAACAAACAAAGAAGTATATGTATGTTAATACGTTGGAGTTGCAAAAATTTAGGCAACAATGTAAATTTCAACGGTATTTAGTGGCAATAAGTAATTTTATATAGGCCTACTTAAAATATGTATAAACAATGTATATAAATGAAAGAATACAAAATGCATGATATGATTTATAAGATACAAGTAGGCAATGTAAACAAAAGAAAGTATGTATTAATACACTGTAAAATTTGGGAGAGATGGGGTTTTAACAGTATTTTGTAGATTTAAACATTTGTATGCATAATTTCATGAGAAGTGGATATGATCAAATGTTCATGAACCAGATAACATAAAGGAATGTGATTGTTCTGTGTACATGTAGTTTCCAAGGCAAAACAGTCACATTTTACTTGATTCTCCCCAGTTCTTCCTTTGTAGAAATGAAGGATCTTTGATCTTCCCTTATGATGAGGATCTTTCAGTCTCTCGTAGTAGCAGCACCAAATCTTTCCCTTGCTTCATGAAAAAGCTGCAGCCAAGGCACAAGCTGCAGTGGAGCTTTGCACAAATCTTCGTGGATGGAGATTCGGTTTCTCTTCAGTTTGTTTTGTTCTTCATAATCAGAGATTTCGTTTTGTAACTAATGGACTTCACGATTATAGGACATCATACAAAATACTGATATGGATTGCATTGACTGTTGTCTAGATTTCACTAATAGTTTTCCAACGAGGTAAACATATTTTCAATTACAAATATTTTAAATACGAAGAAACTAGTACTCACTTTTATCCGCGAAGCTGTTTTTTCTTCTTTTTCGATTAATTTCAGTGGCCACTGTCACCATCCTCGTTGGAACTTGCTGTACTGTTGCTTGGCATGCATCTTTTGTTTGAAGTTCTCTGGCTGCCGCTAGGTGCGCTGTTGTTAACTGTGCGTCTGGGTTTATGTCGTCTGCTATTTCCGGGCGATAACTGTTTGTAGTAGGGGAATCCAAGTGTGGTGCGCTTGCCCGCTATCGATGTTTAGCTCATGCGGGAAGTGCATTATGGCATGCATTTCCTTGATTTTGGTGTCTACAAGCGTGCAGGCAGTGTGTTTGACTTGAACCTTTTGTGGGCAAGCGCACCACACTTGGATTCCCCTACTACAAACAGTTATCGCCCGGAAATAGCAGACGACACAAACCCAGACGCACAGTTAACAACAGCGCACCTAGCGGCAGCCAGAGAACTACGAACAAAAGACGCACGCCAAGCAACAGTACAGCAAGTTCCAATGAGGATGGTGGCAGTGGCCACTGAAATTAATCGAAAAAGATGAAAAAAACAGCTTCGCGGATAAAAGTGAGTACCAGTTTCTTCGTATTTATATACTACCACGTCTCTCCTTTCCCAATTATGAATACAAATATCTTGATATCAACAAATTTACACACACACACACACACACACACACACACACACAATTTCACCAATATGCATTAGGATTCTACATAGATCTACATTTTCAGTTTAAATTTCAGCAAGGTTATTTTGAAACAAAGGACACTGTTGATGAGGGAGGTACAATACTGATGCAAATGTTAAGGATGACAACCAAAGGCAAGCAATTTCATGATACATACCTTTCTCTGCCATTGTGCGGAAACCTTTCTCAATGGCTGGCATGAACTGTTTTGGTATGTTCGTACCAAGAGTTTCATCCACAAACTCGAGCACAGTGTTCTGCTGTGGTGGAAGAGGCTACAAAAACAAGCAGAAAAATTATTAAAAGTGGTAAGTTTATTACTTAGGGCTTTTGAAACAGAACAACATTTCCAATGTTTTAAGGAGAAGAGTGACAAGCTTTGCACCAGTTATGCATTTATTTCAATATAGTCGAAATGGGCTTTGCTACTAAAAAGAAACCTGACTATACAAAGAGTATGAATTTCACCCATGTTGCAAGCTGGACACAACATTTGAAAAATATAAATAAAGAAGAATTTTCATATTCCCATGCATTCTTTATGGAGAAAAGAAACTTTGACTTCAAGTTGCAGCTAGTCAAATGGGAGGGTTCGACTTGAACGAGTCCTCTTTCCATTCATGTGTTTACGTTATCAGAAGGGTGGCATTCCCACGAGAGGAAGTAAAATAACAATCCCATAAGTGTAATGCCAAGTTTTCTCTTCCTCCTATGACCATCCAGCGCACATACCTCTTTTTCCCCAGCTCGCTGCGTGGAAATGTTGGTGGAGGAGGAGCAGTTTAGGGTCTGAACACAAACTGTTCCTCCTGACCTGAAATTCATTTTATGCAAACTAATCAGGACAGCATCTATAGTATAGAGTGGGATTTGAATTACTGAAAATAACTCCGAACACATTTACATTAACACTTTTCCAGTCACAATCCTCAACAGGGTATTGATATCAAGAAACGTTTTCATTAAAAAAAAAAAAAAAAAAAAAAGCATGATAAAGACACTGTCTGTCCAAGCTTTCGACACCATCCCAGCATCACCTGAGGCTGGTTGAGAGACAGAGAGGGAGAAACAGCAGAAGTTCCGATGATGTTGCTTGCTGTGTCTGCAGAAAGATGTCGTTTTACTTGTGCAGTGTTGGCAAGTACAGATTTGTTCCAGTTCATGTCAGAAGATAGGATTAAGTTTTTAAGTCAACTTTATGCACATATAGGGTAACTGGGACTGCACCTACAGTTTTAAGTGGAATGTGAACCACTATGAGCCTCCACCAGGTATCGAACCTGGGACGGCTCGATTACCAGGTGACGGTGTTACCACTACACCATTGGGAGGTCTATCTAGGTTTTTCAATTTAGTTGTGTTAAATATGAAGAAAGGGATGAGGAGACAGGTGAGTGGAGAAGGTTACATAATTTAGAACTACATAATTTGTATTCATGTCCAGATATTATTAGGATAATTAAATCAAGAAGACTTAGGTGCGCAGGCCATGTGGCATGAATAGGAGAGGAAACAGGAGTTTACAGGATTCTTGTTGGGGAACTTGATGGTAAGAGACCAGTGGGAAGACCAAGACGAAGATGGAAGGACAACGTTGAGATGGACCTAAAGGAAATTGGTAGGGATGGAAAGGAGTATATAGATCTTGCTCAGAATGGGGACAGATGGAAGGCCTGTGTTGCTGCAGCCATGAACGTTTGGGTTTAAGAAGGCTAGAGAGTTAGTTAGTTAGTTAGTTAAATACGGAGAAACTAGTACTCACTTATCCGCGAAACTTTTTTTTTTCTGTGGATAAGTGAGTACTAGTTTCTCTGCATTTATATACTACCGCATCTCTCTTTTCCCAATTATGAAATTAGTTGTGTTGTACCAAAGATGAATAATTTTCACCTAAGTTATTGTTGAGATTATTTGGGTTTCAACCCCTACTTAACAACCAATTCATTATTTTCTTTTGTTCTTTGGGCAGGAAGTTGGTACATTTGTGCTTTTCACTTTGTAATGCAACTGTTTTAAAAAATGATTATTTCTTGAGGAGTTTTCTCTCCTATATTTTTTTTTTTTTTTTTTTTTTTTTAAATTGTACTCACAACAAACAAGACACCATTACAACTGCAACAGCTTGTCATTTCCTTCCTTATAAATGCACAAACAAATCATTAAAGTAATACAGAAATTACCTCCAATATTCCAGTCACACGTCCATACTGCCCAGATCCACCAGACTGTTTCTTGTGCAAGTAGTCAAAAGAGCAAGGAGCAATTAACGTCTCTCGGAAAGAAACTTTCGGCTTTCCCAAAACCACAGGGCATCCATATTCTCTCTCCATGCGCTGAAATTACAATACAAACATGCTCAAAAACATTTTCTATATTGATATTGTTGGTTATTTTATGTCACTTTTCTACCCTTTAGGATGATCTGTGTCGCAAAGTGGTTAGCACAGCATGCAAGGGTACCTGGGCTTGAATCTTAGCCTGTGAGTGTCTCTTCATCAATTTCATCATATCATCACTCATCTTTATGCTCGCAATTATCCAAAACTGGCAGAAAAGCGATGTAAAATAAACCAAATCAATTATTTAGTCAATCTACGCTTTGATTCACTGGAACAATGAAAATGATAAAGAAGGCTTCCAATCATTTTATGAAACCACATTCACAGACTTTTTCAGATTTTTCAGGTATTTTCAAATAACTTTCTAGACTATTTTATAATGATATAATTCATGAATTTTCCCTGCGGTGAATAAGGAAGAGAATTATCTCGGAATATCTTCCAGGTCAATGACAGTGACATCATCCTCATCTTCAATCTCTGATTATGAGAATCATGTTGAAGACTCATGTTAGTGTGTATTTTCACCCATGCATTTTGTACCATCAGTTCCAAATCACCCTGTATAATGATTGACTGGTTGATTTATTTTACTTTGATTTTCTGCCACGTTTGGTTAATCATGAGATGGATGAAGATACAATCACACAAAATTATGGACAAACCAGAACCACACAGGATTATACTGACTGTGAGTCCAGACAAGAGTATCGTTAGTCTTCAAAATGCAGTCGAGCGTGTACTACATGGAAGGGAGGTTGACATTTGCATGTCTTCAGAAAATGTCATCCCTTGCACCCCAGCCTGTATATCAGCGTGCAAATTAATGGGAGGAATGCCGGGGATTTATATCAGGCAGAAGAAAAAAAATAATCCCTGCCAAAGAAAATTGACTTGAAAGCACATAGTTTACCATGCAACAAACACACTGAAAATTCATTTGGGAAAACATTTAATTAACCTTTAAAGCAATTGCATCCTACTTCCCTTCTGAAGTTCTATTGTTAAATAGCTCATTGTTTATTGTCGTCAGGTGCACAGGTTTTACAAAAAGCTCGCAGGCTAATGCCGTTGCTCTAACCATTGTCAAATAAACAACGGAAGCCTACCACTATGGCAAGAAAAGTTTTGTCAGCTTTATTCATTGGAGGTAGATTATATTTCTCGCCGCATGCTGTCATTGAGTTGAATGCGCAATAGGTAATTGATGAAGTTTTCCAGGTGTTTCTACTTCCATAACTCTTTATGTGTGCGAGTTTGGGTTTTCTTAGAGTGTAAACATACTGCTTCTAAATTACGTGTAAATGTTATCATAAGATTTAATGTCCTAGCTACTTACAACTGGAAGGCAATAGTAGAGTTTACTAACTGGTACCATATACAAATTTATACACCATTGAGTGGGCATCTTCCCCAACACTTAATTTGCACACTGCTGTATATAATAATTTAACATCTTAATAAATATGTGTTATGTCTTCAAATTTGCATGCTAATTAAACAAATCAAGTTTATTCAACGTTGAAAATAAATGATGAACAAAACCATTTTATATAAAATATTCTTATAAAAGGAACAAGTTGGGTGGAAAAAAATGTGTTTTTGGTAATTAACTCTGATAAGCTTACTATTAATTTTTTCCGAGTTCGATTTCGCCACTCGTCTGGTGGCTTCGTCAGGTGTGCACTGTCTTGCTGTGGGTGGCATGGTTCCTTCTTCTTCCGCCTGTGCTCATGGAAGCACTACACCCACACGAGAACAAAAAGTGAAAGGGCTGCGACAACTATTGCCTCCACGAGCACAAGCGGAAGAAGAAGGAACCAGGCCACCCGCAGTAAGACAGTGCACGCCTGACGAAGCCACCAGACAAGTGGTGAAATCGATTGCGAAAAAAACTTACGCGGAAAAAATTAATAGTAAGTTTATCAGTGTCAATTACCAATGTTTATGGTTTTCAGTTCTGAAAAGAAAAGTTATCCAATATTCTTGATCTTTGCAAACCTTTCCAGGTCAATGGGAACCCTGTTCACACTACCAACAAAACAAAGGGATTTGTTGAGACTTTGTCTTTGCATATCGGCCTCAGCCAACACCAGTGGTGGCATTGGTATGAATTGAAGGGGTTGGGAGTAAAACATGGTAAGTGACATTTTGTTCATTATAGAGTTTATTAAACAGAAAGGTTATGAGTAGGGTTGAGCATGCCGAAGTATCACTAACGGTCTATACCAGTGCTATCAGTATTGGAAACTATTGGTTGGAATTTATGTACCGATACTATTCCAGCATTTTGGTTTTTCATGGGGTCTGCATGTGGCACTTTTGCGGAGTCTCATTATCTTTGAAATTATGCAAACATCAAAGTTTCTTTTTATTTTGCACTAGTTTTGTGTGAAAAATCTGAATTTTGTAATAGCGTATCATGGAATTTAATTTAATATTCTTATAAGACATAAGCGAGTTACTAAAGATATATCCGCGAAACTTACTTATAAATGTTCTATTAATTTCGGTGGACTCTGCCACCATCCACTTGGGAAGTCGATGCTGTACTGTTAGGTTGACTTCCGGTTCCTGTTGTTGTTTCCTCGACTACCGCTAGAGGTGCTGGTGTAGCCATTTAGTTTGCTGCGCTTGATCATCAGATCTGTCGAGCGTATACAACAGCACTTAGCGGATGCAAAAAAATCCCAACTCACTACCGGACTAGCAAGGCACCTCAAGTTCAATAAACACAGGATCCAAAAAGTTTCGGTTAGGCACACATCACACACCCTAATCGACACCAAAATCAAAGAGACGCATGCCATTATGCACTTTCCGCACGAGCTGAATATCGACAGCGGTCAGGCTCCCGCTATTACAACAGCTCAAACCCATCATGTGCAGCACACGAAATGGCTACACCAGCACCTCTAGCGGTAGTCAAGGAAACAACAGGAACCGGAAGTGAACCTAACAGTAAAGCATCAAGTTCCCAAGTGGATGGTGGCAGAGGTCACCAAAATTAATAGAACATTTATAAGTAAGTTTCACAGATATATCTTCAGTAACTCGCTTACGTCTTATATTATCAACCACATTGTTTATTTCCCTCAACATGAATTAATATTCTTATGCGATTCTTGAATATTTTAAAGTAAAAATCTTTGTACATTGATGCATATAATTAAAGTGGAATACTTACACACTAATAATAATCAATATTTTGAACAATGTTTAATTATTATGGTATCAGTGGGAATTGGTGCGGTATCAGTATCGGTTCAAAGTGATATTGGCTCAGCCCTAGTTATTGCAAACTATGCTGTCTTCACCAATTTTATAAGTGTTCAATGAGCCCAATGCAAATTGCATGACATGGCAATTACACCTGAAAATTGCAGGATGGCTCTTTTTTACTTAGTAATCCAATAATGACCCAAAATGTCACTTAGCATGTTTTTACTCCTGAGCCCTTCAATTAGAATTTATTTGACAATACCGATTGATGTTTATCCAGAGTTTGTGGATTTCATAGGGTCTGCAAAAATGCTGTGCAACACTTAACTGCTATTGAATACATGGGAGTCTAATTATTATGGAAGTCGTGCATGAACAGTTTGAAACAAAAACTGGTAAATTGATATGCAAAGCTGCAGTGGAATACTTACATATTAATATTAACACAGCAGGATGCATGCACTCCACTAGGATGTAAGAACGCATACTGGGTAAAAAATACCCAGAAGAAAATTGCTTCTTAAGCCCAAATTTTAATTGTTTCAAAACATGTACATGTAAATAATAATACCTTCAATGATTAACCTAATTTTATTACGTTTGAACATTTTTATTTGATTACGCAAAGATAAAGTTGAGAAAGAAAAGATGGTAAGAAGAGTGCTTTCTGCCATAAAGTAAAGGATAGTTGCTGGGTAAAAAATACCCAGAAAAAAAATACTTCCAAATTAAGTCGAAAGTTCAATAAATTGTTTTAAAGCATGTAAATAGTAACACCTTCATTGATTAATGTAATTTTATTAATTTTGAACAGTTGAATTGAATCAAACAATGGATAAAAACGAGAAAAAAAGAACATGTTGAAATACCAAACTGAAACGCATGAGCATGCTTTGGGTGAAATTTACCCAGGTAGTGTTTCTACGGCCCTGCGAGTGGAACTAACGAAATAACTAACAACCGATTCAAGGTCCCGACAGTTGGAAGGATTCACTGGAAAGGTACTGAGAAGAGTGGCCTCAGACAATCTTTGGAAGTGATAAAAAAATATATATTTCAAAATCGACTGGGTAATATTTACCCATCCTTAGGGGGTTAATCAATATTTTGAACAACTTTTAATTCTCACAATTTTCAAGAATCACCATTGGTCAGAATCAGTACAGGAAGTGGCATCAGTTCAGCCCTGTTTATTTCAATAAGTTATAATAAATTCTAGTTAAAGAAAAAGAAAGAGTGCAATATACACAGTGCGGCAATTTGAAATCGAGACTGATTTTCTTTTCCCTGTAGGTGGCGCCACTGTGCAAGCGTACTGTGGTGCGAACACGTAACTGGTATCTCACGAACAATCGATGCAGAGCTCGTTGGCCTTGAGCGACATTGTCGCTTGTGGCGTTGTTGAATGTGGGCACGTGTCGTGAAAGTGCGTCGTGATTTCAACATGGAACAAAGAGCAAACATCGAGTTTTGTGCGCTCTTGGGTAAAACTGCTGCGGAGACGTTTCACATGTTGTAGCAAGTCTATAGGGACAATTGTTTATCCTGTGCCCATGTATTTCAATGGCTCAGGTGTTTCAGTGAAGGACAGGAGTCAATTGAACACGACAAGCATCCAGGTGTAGCAGGGATGGTGAGAACACCAAAATTGGTTGAGAAAGTGAGGACAATCATTACTGAAGACTGAAATTTCAGACAGACTGTTACTGCTGCATTTTATCTTGAAGTACTGAAACGTTTGATGCAAGGAATAACACGTGTGAGGCCAGAGTATCGGGATGATGACAGCTGGCATCTGCTTCATGACAGTGCCCGAAGTCACAAGACTGTGATTGCGAAGAACTTTTTGGCCCTAAATTGACTGTGTGTGTTGTCACACCCTGCAAACTCACCGGATCTCGCTCCATGAGATTATTTTTTTTACTAAACCAAAATCTGCACTGAAAGGTTCCTACTTTTATGATGTACCAAAAATCAAGAAAGCTACGACATGGATTTTAAAAAGCGTTACACGAAACGAATTCACTGGTAGGCATTGCACTACAATGTGTGAATGCAGGAGGGTCCTACTTTGAATGATCCAAGATAAGTAACTTTCTATGAAGACTTGTTTATTTACAGCAACAGTCTCGATTTCAAATTGCCGCACTGTGTATAAAAGAGGATCACTCTCCTTACAGTTCAAATTACTAGTGACACCAGCCTGTAGTGATTATGGCTGTTTTGAGAGTGTATAGTGAGGAAGAAAAATATTACAAAGTTAAATAAAGCTGAAGAATTTCACCTGTGCATATATCTCCAAGTGAAGTTCACCCATTCCAGATACTATGCTCTCCTTGTTCTCAGAGTCATACTCAATATGAAACGTTGGGTCTTCTTTGGTGAACCTTGCAATGGCTTTGCTTAAGCTGTCCCTATCCTTGCTATTCACTGGTTTTATGGACATTGAGACTACGGGCTCAGGAACGTAAATGGATTCCTGAAAGAAAAGAATGCATAATTTAAATTCACAGCATAAACACATAAAAAAGGTTGAACTTCACGCTATAAATAATAAAACGACTGTTTAGACACATATCTTCAATTTTGATCCCAATTTTCAAACTCATCTGGATTCATCAGAAGGGACGGGAAAGGAATGTACTTCACATAATAACAACTTGTGGTGCAACAGCCCTTGAGGGTCAGTGTCTACCTACTGCTGGCCTCACTCCTACCTGCTGAGGTGAGAGATCATCTAATCGGTTATAGGTAGGGACGTGAAGTTTTCGTTTTAACGATAACACCAAAAAGTTGAGGAAAGCAAAAATAAAGTGTTAAATGTATTTGGGAAGGTAAAGGAGGAAAGTTTTCGGTGCTTTGGAATCGCTAAATAACATGAGTTATCCCATTTTTCAGAATAACACCGAATTTTGCATTTTAAAGCGAGAAACACCACAAAATATGCAATATAAACTGGGGATAACACTTGTTCTGTTAAAAAAGAACTACCTGAAGCGATATTAGATCTGCCATTTGTAGTCTAGCTGGTGATAGTTCGATTCAAGAGATTGTCACACTTCATTTATTGCGGTTTGGCACAGACATGACTAATGACAGTATTTAACATGATCCTGAAATAGAATTCTCCTGGGGGGAAGGGGATCTTCCCAGAATGGAAATTTCGTAGGAACGGGAACATTTTCTAGGAGAAGCAACTGTTGTGTTTTGGGGGAGGGAGAGGGGTGTATGTGCATGTACACAAAACAGTGTTTTGAGGTTGTAGAGGGAATTTTGGCATTGTTATGGAAATGTGATGTGTATGATCGTGTTCAAAGATTTGGGTGTTAAACATTTCATATTTAGTAGCTGATGAGATAAAATAGTTTTCCAAATGGAAGAAATTTAGTAATTTTTCACAAAGGTAAGCCATAATTTTTTTGTCATTAAAACTAAAATTTGTCTCAATTTTGCAGAAACAAAACAATGTGAAAATCTTAAGCGTGGATAGAACAATAAAAATGCATGTAAAAATAACACCGATTTTAAATTAATAACACCAAATTTTGCCTTAAACCGCGAAAAATAACACCAAATTGCAGTAAAAAATAACATCGAAATTTAGGGAAAAATAAAACGAAAATTTCACGTCCCTAGTTATAGGGCAACATGTGGTCAGCACAACGAACCCCCATTTGTAGTTCTAGGTTTCTGTGACTGGGTTACGCTACTCATTTGTATCTCCCTAATTTTCTCACGATGGTGGGTGGCCACTGGCCTATACACAGGTCAAAATCTTAGGAGAAAAGATATTAGCTTCCCAAGGAGACTTGAACCTGCACACGTCCCATAGCTGGAGCTCAAAGGATGAACTTCACATGCACACAAAAAGTGTAAATGTAAGGGAATTATTATTATTAATAATTTCTTAAACATCAGAAAGTCACTTCTGACCCTATTTCTCGTCATTCAAGAGTTCAGCTGGTTCCTCACTCACTATCGAACAGACACAAATTCCTGGTGTCGATGGGGTTTTAAGTTTTTAACCACTTATCTCATTCAACTCACACGTAAAGCTTTTTTTCTTTCACATTTTCACATGAACCCTACTGGGTTCAAAATCTGAAACTGTTATTTAAAATACTCGTCTAGTCTCTTACGCTATTTGAAATACATGGACGTCTACACATACTCCTTGATAATATTCTTTAAAAAAGTTTATTTTGATAAATAGCTTTAATACCATGTGCTGAACATAACATGTTCACCTTAGTGAATACAACACAAGTAAAAGTAAAACCAATGTTTCATTGGATTCCTACTGACAGTCAAGGATAAAATAGAATTAAAAATAGGTTGTTAATTGGTAACATGTTATTTTCTTTGTCAAAGTTGAAGGCCTGATTCGAACGCCAGTTTGGTATTATTGACATAGCTTGAGAGGAAGTCGACCAGACGCGTATCTGATTTTGACCCAGCACCTGTTTTTCTGAAAAACGTTGTTGTTACTTTTGACTGCCGTATTTAGATATCCAAGAAAACTGTGACAACGTTACACTCCCAAAGTCTCCACATTGTATTAAAAAAAACAGCTACATGCAATAACACAATCTAGCAAAGATATCACAACCTCACGTTATGAAATCTCTAAAGAAACTGAATTGGCAACATTTAATTTGCTCCACGTGGATTTGACAAGTACTGTCAGTTCCAAACATGGATGCTATTGGTGGGAAAGGTTTGAGAGGAGGACATACTGGGCATACACTGACATATGGTTGTCAGAAGGAAACTGATCTTTCGGAATTTCTTTCAAAGTGCAAGTGGCATTCGAATCAGGACTTCAACTTTACTTATGTTAGTATTAAGTTACCAATTGTGATTAGTGTGCATTTTGTCAAAATAAAATTAAATGTGCAACTTACGCAAAATTGTGACCTGTACTATGATAAAAAACTTACCAAGGAAAGATTCAATTTAGCATCCGTAACGAAGGAGTCGCCACTAGCACAATCTACGCCGAACAAGGAAAAAATATCTCCAGCAAAAACTTCATTAACGTCTTCCATCTGATCTGCATGAAGTCGAACTAGCCTTGCAATTCTCACCTGCAGTTTAAGAATGGAATAAAACAAACATGTCAGATCTCAATCCTTTTCAATACCCTTAATACTTTAGATGGATGCTTAAATACTTAAAAACTTATGTACATTTTGGTATCTACATAATAATTATGCAAGATTAACATGACAATTAATATAAAGTAAAATAAGTAATTTGAGAAGTTCACAAACACTTATTTATGTAAATTTCTTGGACACAACCTATTACAATAAGGCAGAACAAAATTATTAGAGTTAACACAGATTAATTGATGTCAAAACAATCCTTGGGGATCTAAATGTCAACAAAGGAAAAGAAGACAAGTATTAAATGTCAACAAAGGAAAAGAAGACACGTATTAAATGTCAACAAAGGAAAAGAAGACAAGTATTAGGCTCAGTTAATAAATAACGAGGGAGAGGATATTACACCAAAACTATGGTAGTGAGAAATGGGTCGACGGGCCCGAAATGAGGGTGCAGGTGTGACAAAACTGATTCGCACACGTTTTTCCGCTAGATGGCATTACGTGTATGGCAAGGTATGCGCAAAGGCTGCTAACCGAGCAGTCATTCCACTCCACCAAAAAGTTCAAGACGCTGCACACTAGTGCCGGCAAGGTCATGCTTTTGTTCTTCTTTGATCGCAAGGAACGCTCCTCCTCGACTTCCTGGAGCATGGAGCTACGGTCAATGCCCAGTGGTATTGTGAAATGTGAACGAAGGTCAGGAAGGCAATCAAATCGAAATGTCCCAGTCAGCTTTCTCGTGGTGTCGTCCTATTGCATGACAACGCTAAACCACACACAGCCAACGCAACAAAGGAATGTCTGAAAAAATTTAAGTAGGAAGTTCTGAGCCACCCCCCTATAGTCCAGATCTGTCCCCGCGTGATCTCCACATCTTTGGTAACAGCAGCCAAAGGAGTTCTACGAGCATGCCATTTTGCAACTGGTGTCACAATGAGATAAATGCCTAAACAGTGGCAGACAATACTTCTGAGGTTCGTTACGTAAGTACTGTGAAATATCCTCTGCCTCGTTATTTATTGACTGAGCCTCATATATCAGCTTAATAGGGAAAGAAAGCTTACATGAAGTTACCAATGATAATAGAATAAGGCTGATAGACTTTGCGAGTAGCAAGGAGATGGAAATTAAAAGTGCCTGTTTCCCATGGAAAGATATATAAAAAAAGAGACCTGGGTGTCACTGGATGGTGTTAGGAAGAACCAAATCGACCATATTATTGTAGACAGTCAACATTCACCAGACATCATGGAACTTAGTAGTTGTAGAGGTGCTTATGGTGATATGGATCACTATTTAGTGAGAATCAAGTACAGACGGACAATAGATTTGGCAAGAACTAAAAACGAAACAAGAAAGATGAAACACAATGTTGAGGGCCTGAAAGATGTCGGATTAAGAAAGGAATGTAATAGATACTGGAAACAAAGAAGGAGCAATGGGAGGAAGGAGAGGTAGAATCGAAATGGAAGGTGTTGAAAACAGTCATCTGTGAAGTGGAAGACAATATGCTGGGAAAGATGAAACACAAAAATTGTGATGATGACATGATGTGACTTATTAGGGGATGATATAAATACAATTAAGAATAATGCTAAAATATTTTTTAAAGCAGCTAAAGAGATAGGTTTGGAAGTTAACAAAGAGAAAACTAAATATATGCTTACAGGTCGAAACCAAGTGTTAGGTAATAATCAAAATCTAATTATTGATAGCAACTTGTTTGAACCAGTTTCCAAATTCAAATACTTAGGAGTAATACTAACAAATGAAAAGTCATGATATTGAAGAGGAAATAAAAAGCAGGCTTCATTCAGGTAATGCATGTTACTTTTCTCTTCATAAACTTTTGTCGTCTCATTTAATATCTAAGAAACTAAAAGTTAAAATATACAAAACAGTAATTTTGCCTGTAGTATTATATGGATGCGAAACTTGGTCCCTTACATTGAAAGAGGAACATAAATTGAGAGTATTTGAAAATAAGATCCTCAGGAAAATATTTGGACCTAAAAGGGATGAGGAGACAGGTGAGTAGAGAAGCTTACAAGGTTTGAATCCTGGCATGGGCATGGAAGTTTGTGAGTGTCTATTCATCAATTTCATCATGTCATCACTCATCCCCATTTTCGCAAATTAGTCAAAAGTGGCACAAAAAGCGAAGTAAAATAAAGTAAATCATTTAAAAGTTTGAACAGTACAACTTCATATTGCATGTAAATTCTACAGCAGTTAATAAACAATTTCAGACAAAAGTTTGTTTTTAACTCAACTTTATGTTCTGATTGGGACTGGACTTACAGTTGAAAAAGCGATTAAAAACCACTGTGGAATGTACTTCCTCTGGGAATATTGATTACAAGTTGACAATTGTGCTATCGGGGAGGCCCAGTTTCAATCGTACATTGGTGAAATGAGGAAATGGAACAAGTTTTCCAAGAATCATGCCATGTTGAGCTTCATGAAAGCAAGAACACATACATCAGAACATGCCATATATTACCTTCTTCCCGGTCCTTGTGTTGAAAATATTGTCGCCTTTCTTTAGACAGCCTTGATAACACCTCAGGTAAGTCAACTGACCAAATCTACCAGCTTCCAATTTAAATGCCAATGCAACAAATGGATGCTTTCCATCCCGTGCTGAATGCAGCAATATTTTATCTGCCTCCTTGCTGTAATGATAATAATAATCAATTAACAATACAAGATTATATAAGAAACTACTATACTGATCGCATTTCCAACTGGCAGTTGAATTCTCTTCAACTGACATCGGGCATTTTCAAGTCACAAGGTACAGAAAGTTGCTGACGAGATGAAACAAATGAACATCGGATACGTAGCATGTTGCTAAATGTACTGTAAAACCAAGGAGAGAGAGAGTTGATCAGCGTCATTACTGGATAATAGTTGTACAATACTACACAAAGCACCCAAAGACTACAAACAAGCTAGTAAAACAACTGACAAAAACAGATCTATGCTTGGCAACGTTGTAACGAGAGAGCGATGTTACCCCTACAGCTTTTACTTCGCAACTGTGATTGTTGACACTCATTGAAAGCTCCCACCTCCCAAGACGAGTGGTGGACAGACAGCGCTATGTAGCAAAAAGTAGGCCAGCCGTCAGTTGAGCCCACGATAAGTATAAATTCTTCTGTTCATTTGTGGTTATTAGCCACTTCAGTGACCAATTGCTGTTGCAGGGTGGCCACTCTAGTGCCATGACAAAATTCAAGTATAATTCATGTTTTCATGGTGAACTTTCCAAAAATTCAAGGGTACAAACAGCTGTTTTCTCTATTTCAACTTTTACCGCTTCTCACCACCCACACACATACACACATATATATTAACAATATAAAGGGTCTTTGTGATTACAATGATTCCAAAAATTATGATTCAATTCAATTAAACGGTATATATATTTAAAATATTTATGGTGCGGAGTTTACATTTCCCATTTCACATTCTCAGACTTGAAATGTATCTGCAAAAATGTTACAGTATAAACTAATCTATGAAAAATTGTTAATTGTATACAAATTTCTTAACACAAATTTAGCAACTCAATTTCAAGATATCTTATCTTGAAATAATACTCTGTCTGTTATATAGACTGTTGTGCAAAGGACACTAACAAAGTAAACAGATTGAGAGAATTCTATTTTATTTGTAGCTCAGTCATTAGGGTGCCTGACTACCATGTGAGAGACCCGGGTTCGATCCCCAGCAGGGGATTTTTTTCCACCTGTTTAAGTGGCTCCAGCGCCCACCCAGCATCATATAAAGTGGGTACCTGGAGGGAACTCTGGGGGGCAAAGGCAGCCAGAGGCATGGTGCTGATCACATCACCCAAACCTTCGGCCATAATTAAGAAAGTGTGGGGCTCTAACTCCACACCCCCTATATGCCTTCATGGCATGGTGCAAAGCACAGGGGAGAACTTTACTTTACGCATGTTTCTTTTCATTCCTCGATAAAAGTAAAAGCTAAACTGTAAAAAAAACTTGCCTCAGGGCATTTATAAATATGTATAAATTCAATAGGATTTGGATTAATAAAATTTGCAATTGTTCACGTCTATAAAGAAAGTTTCACACAGAATTCTCAGAATTCAAGGAATTCCCGGAGAGTAGCCACACTGGGTTGTACACTCAATCATCTCCCCACTCTTTTCTTTTCATTTCTATTTAGAATATTTTGTGTCATTTTTCCTATCTCTTGAGATAATTGTGACAATAGCTGGTAATTTTGCCACTGCAGGTTCCATGTTCCATGTTCGAGTCCTAGCCTAGGCAATTAATCAAATCATCATTGTCACAATTAGGTAAGATTAGACAGAAAAGATGAAAAAAAAAATACATTCTCAAGATGATTTATACTATTATTGTGACATTAACCTTTAGCAGACGAGTGGTTTTGAAAGAAACTATACAAATTATGTGGTTCTGGATGGGAACATGGCAGCAATTAACACGTCATCTAGATGATAATTTATGTCTATCTTTTTGTTCATTTATATAGATATGAAGGTGTGACATACTGGAATTGGAGCTTTGAGTTTTTGTTTTAAGTTCACTTTATGCACAGATAGGCTAATTGGGACTGGTCCAACAGTTTAAAGTGGAATCTGAACCACAATGTACCTGCACCTAGTATTGAACCCACGATCTCTTGATTACAAGGTGACAATTACAATTCTAGTTTGGATTTTTCTTGTTTACTTTGATCAATTGTGGTGGTCATAGGAGGAAAGGGGTTGTCGAATATGAGTTTTTGTGTAAAATGTAGACTTTCTTCTTCTTATATAATAAAATGTCACTGTTGGGAGGTAGAAAGTATAATTTCACCTCCACTAAGAGTCCTGTGGAAAAAAATCCTCTCTTGCTACATTTGTTTTGTACATAGAGCCAAGTGTGAAAAGCACAAACCTGAAAAGTTTCCATCCAAACAGTCTAACATGTGGGATAGGTTACCACCCTCTACAGGTTAACAGAAAATCAGTCTGCAATTAATCAACAAATAACTTTTGATTTGTGTGATTGACTAATTCTTTTATCTATTGTTTGTAGTGTTCACCATTCAAATACTTAGTGTGAATAAATGTAATTGAATGATTGTATCTATCACAGTACTTTTTTTTTTTTTAACAGGTTGAGTGTTAAGAGTAGCCACAGGAACTTTGCCCATGCATTAAGATTTTCAAATATCTAATTTTACAGTATTATTACACTATACATATTCTGCAAAGGTACAAGGTCAAGGCAACCATTTTTTTTCACGAGAATGCAGGACCAGCACTAAAAACACGAAAGCAGTGTATGGTACTGTGGATTTTACGAACAATGCAGATCATGTGTGCCAGGTGTAGGATAGGAAATTTAGCAAACATCCTTAAAAAGAGCATCATGCCCCATGTGTTTACAAGAGTCTGGATAAAAAAATATAATAGGTCGTTAGAGCAACATAATTAAGTACAGGAGAAATATGTACAATTAATCGACTGAGTGAAATTGAAAGTTTTAGGTGCATCAGCAGTTTACACTATTTGCACCTTTTACAAGATAGAGAAACAATTTCCTTAAGGCAAAGAGTGACAGTTATGAACCATTGCATTTATATATATATATATATAAATAAAAGCGATCAAGAGAGGATGAATTTCTCCCCATGCTGCATTTTTTAAGTTGATTATTAAGCTAGATGCAATGCTTGAAAAATATGATGAATAAGAATTTTCAGAATCCCATGTACTCCTTATGGAGAAAAAATCAACAACTTCAACTTACGGCTAATCAAAGTGAACTTTTAACTTTTCCGCCTGTCAATCAAATCCTTTACCTGTCCTCCTTCCGATCATGTGTTTTTCTGTGCCATCCGAAGCTTGATATTCCTAAGAGAAGAAATAAAATAATACTTTCATAAGCGTAATTCTAAGTTTTCTCCCCCTCCTACGATCATCCAGGACTCTTTTCCAAGCTCACCAGGGGGAAAGGTAAGTGGGGGAGGGGCAGTTTAGGGTCCTCATGTCTGGCTGAACACAAACTTTTCTTTCTGCCCTTAAAAATAAAATCAACAATGATCTTGCCTATACAGGTGATAAATACTAGCATTAACTTACCCTTTTCCATTCTCCTTCAGAGCGTAGTTGTCAACCTCACCAGGATGAGGCAGGTATTGGAGGACGGCATCCAGCAATGGCTGCACCCCTTTGTTCTTTAGGGCACTTCCGACGAGGACAGGCGTGAAGGCTCTTCGCAGGCAGCTTCTCCTGATTGCTTTCACCAAATCCTCTACGGTCGGGGTTTTCTCCTCTGGTAAGAATGAAACAAGAATTGCATACAAGATAAAGCTTAAATCACTCCTAGGTCTGGGCTAGATAATGATGCCAATGTATGAGTACTGACATTCGAAAGTCTCTGTTTGATTTTTATCACTACAGACACAGACGTATGGTGAATAAAATACTAAGATTTTGGCACATTTTGGGATCAGAAGTGGTATATATAAAATGGCATTTTGGTGTTAAAATGGTGAATAAAATCTTAAATTTGATTTGATTTTTTTGATTTTGAATTTAAAATTTTGGGAGCGTCAGCACTTAGGCTATTTTGCTCCCGTCACATTATACGGGGACCAGCCCCTTATCATTACAAATAACAACTCTAGCGTTGCATAACTAAAAATGTTAAAATGTTCTGACTTCTGTTAAAAGCTGAGGCCGTAAACGGGCACTCAGCACACACAAGGACAACAAACAGGACAACACACACAAAATTATACTGGCCATAGTGCCAGTCGCCAGAGCCTCGTTAGTCTTTAGTCCAGGGTGCACTACGTGGAAGTGAGGTTGACTTTTGGGCACCTACGTGGAAGGTCACCCCTTACACCCCAAAATCTTAAATTTGATTCAAAAACTACACTTATTGCACAAAATAAACATTTCCCTTCTAATAGCACATTTATGTACTTACCAGAGTGTTCATTTAATTTCTGTGTAATAAGTTAGTATACAATAAAATGTAGATACTTAAAGGTACTAACGACAGTGAGTATTGATTTTAACGAAAACTACGCTTCAGGATTCCACTCATCCCTTCATCAGGTTACCAAACTAGGCCAGTGTAACTACACCTTAGCCGTGTCAGATATGACAAGGACTTAGGAATTTATGATGAGGCTGGGTAGGAAAGAATAAAAAGGAACATTTGGTCGTCCGACTTCACGTACGTAAAACTGTCATGTTCCTAACTGCAAAACACCGATCTAAAAAGCCATTTGAGCACAAGGCTTAACACACAAACACGTTTAAAACTGATCTAAAAGGCCGTGTGAACACAGGCTTGACACACAAACATGTTAAAAGTCCCACTTAGATGCGCACGTTGGCGAGTTTTGCAATGAACTGTTGTGTCCTCCCGTAGAATGTCGGAAGTCCTTCAGTTGATGTCCCCGCCCCCTACCTTACTTCTCCTATATTTGGAGAGCTACGTCATATCAAGTTCGAATTCTTTAATCTCTTGGGCCACACAATTCAATGTCGGAGTGACCCGGAAACCAATCTTTTCTTTAATTGATCCCCATCACTTAAACATTTTGATCCATAGTTCGTCGACGTTCCCATCTTCTCTATTTAACTTATTACTCCTATCTTTGCAGATAGATGCCGCTTAATAAACATTCCAACTTATCGGTTTGTTATCAGTCCTGACAATCTCTCGTTTCTTAATTTCATGTTCTTCTTCAATTATATGTTCCGATAACTCTGTTCTTGGTATCCCTTCCTGAATATCTTTATCGTGTCCACCCCATTGGATTTTCATGTTTCTGCCGGTTTGCCCTATGTACTCTTTATTACAAACACATTTGATACTATAAACTCCATTTTTATCCTCTTCTTCATTCTTCTTTTTCTTACAGTCTTTCTTATATTCCGTGAAATACTTCTCTGCAGTACGCGGTGCCCTCATCCCACATTTGATACCATATTCTTTAACCACTTTTTCTATCTTTTCGGATACTCCATTGAAATAAGGGATACCTATGTACTTATACTTCTTTTCTTCTCCATCGATTTCATTCTCTTTCCTCCCCCCTTCCTATCCTTATCCTTATTTTCTGTCTTTTCTACATATTTTTTGGGCTTCTCTACGTATCCTATTTAGGTCATTCTCCTTATATCCATTCTTTTTTCCCCACATTGTAAATCCATTCCTCTTCCTTTCTCTTTTCGTCCTCATGGTTGCACAATCTTATACCCCTTATAAAAAAGTTGAGGAACACGTTATTTTTAATCCTTCTAGCATGCTCTGATTTATTGTGGATAAACATATCTCTAGTTAAGGTTTTATGAAAAACCCCATGTCTTAATTTTCGTTCCAGTTTTAATAATCTTCAAATCCAATAATCCCATTTCATTTCCTACCATTTCTTCTTTGGTAAATTTAATTCGGTCCTCTTGTTCTCCCAGCAACTCAAACATTTTTGTAAGGTCTGTATTTCCCCCGATTACAAAGATATCATCGACGTATCTTCCAAAGTATTTGTTTCCCCCCACTTGTTCAAAGGCTGCTTTCTCGAGGTAATGCATAAAAATCACTGATGCTATCCCGGAAATTGGGTTACCAATTGCTAGTCCCTCCTTCTGTCTGTATACCTCTTTATTGAAACTAAAATAGTTGTACCTAGTGCGTAAATCGAACCATCTCATATACTCCCATGACACAACGATGTCGACTCCTTTCTCCCTGAGCCACCTAAATAAGCATTCAGCAGCCTTGTCCCTAGGGACACTGGGGTAATGCTTTACGACGTCGAAGCTCATTATTCTATCTTCTTCAATAATTTCGAGTTTTTCTATCGCTTCCTTTACTTCCTGTGAATTATTAACACTATATTCGGTGCTACATCCTATTTCTCTAATCTAGCCAAGTTATACCCTGGGTGGGAGTACATGGGGATAATCGGTCTTAATTGAATGCCTGCTTTATGGGTTTTAGGTATTCCAAAAGTGATCGGTATCTCCCCTTTCTTACATTCTTTGATCAATTTATTTTTCTCAATTCTGGCTAGCGTAATACTGGTTTCAATTCCTTTCTTTGTTTTCCTTCTTATCTTGCCTATAAGACTCTCCTTCACTATCTCAAAATCATTGCTACTGAAGCATTCCTTCATTTTCTTTCTGTATTCGTTCCGATCGATAACTACCATTTTATTTTCTTTGAACCCAGGTTTTAACATTGCCTAATTTCTTTTTATACTCTTTATGTATGGCAACCCACCATCGTGAGGAAATTGGGGAGCTCCGAGTGAGTGAGCGTAATCCGGTCACAGAGACCTACTATAACGGCTGGGGATACGTCGGGCTGACCCCCTGACTATTCCAATACTGGTTGAAGATCTCCACACTTAGAGGTGACGAAGGAAAGTGTGGGAGGGAGACCGGCAGTCGGTAGGTATGCCTAGGCCCTTCATGGGCTGTTGCGAGGCGGATTATTATTGTTAAGCCGGTTTACTGTGGAGTAAGCCTCCTTAATACAGTTATTCACCACACACATTTGCAATCTCTTTTTCAGCTCCTCCCCTTTTGCACTTAGGGGTTGAAAGCCCCATTTTAAGAAACTCGGGACCACCTCCATCTTTCTACATTCTTTGAGAAACCATATTCTATTGATAGTCGCGCTTAACCTAATCCTTGTCTTTTGAAATTGGTGCACTTTCTTTTCCCGTATCGGAGTACATATTCATATTTAGTGCTCATGGGACTTACTCACGTTGAATAAGTTATTATACAATAAAATGTAGATACTTAAAGGTACTTATGATAGAGAGTATTGATTTTAATGAAAACTACGTTTCAGGATTCCACTCATCCCTCCATCAGGTTACCAAACTAGGCCAGTGTAACTACACCTTATCCACGTCAGATATGACAAGGACTTAGGAATTTATGGTGAGGCTGGGTAAGAAAGAATAAAAAGGAACATTTGGTCGTCTGACTCCACATATGTAAAACTGCCATGTTCCTAACTGCAAAACACCGATCTAAAAAGCCATTTGAGAATAAGGCTTAACACACAAACACGTTAAAAACTGATCTAAAAGGCCGTGTGAACACAGGCTTGACACACAAACATGTTAAAAGTCCCACTTAGATATTCACGTTGGTGAGTTTTGCAATGAACTGGTGTGGCCTCCCGTAGAATGCTGTAAGTCCTTTGGTTGATGTCCCCCGCCCCCTACCTCACTTCTATATTCGGAGAGCTACGTCATATCAAGTTCGAATTCTTTAATCTCTTGGGCTGCACTAATCATGGTCGGAGTGACCCGGATTTCTTTCCTGTGTAATGGAGTCAATTATCCCACACTATGGTCGTGCGGTCTAAGGCATCATGCTTTAGGCTCCAGCTACGGGAAACACACAGGTTTGAGTCTCCTGGGGGAAGCTAACAACTTTTCTCCTGAGATTTCGGCGTATGTTTGGGATTGGTGGTCACCCACCATTGTGAGAAAATTGGGGAGCTACGAATGAGTATCGTAACCCGGTCATGGAAACCTACAACAATGACTGGGGGTTCGTTGAGCTGACCACACGGTCAACACATTAACTGGTTGGATGATCTCACCATTGAAAGTGGGAGTGAGGTTGGCAGTCCTGGAATATTTACAGAAAAATTAACAATATTTTGTTATAGGATAATTCAGACTTCAGAAGGTGTCGCGTCTGTAAATAAACTCTAAATTTTGTGTTTAAGAGTTTATTTCACATTTTGCAGATCATTTCACATCATTTGATGACAAATCTTGGTAGGAAATAATGAACATTACAGTGTGTTAAAGGTAAAGAAAAAAGGTAAAGTGTTCCCCTGTGCATAGCACCACGCCATGAAGGCGTATAGGGGGTGTGGGGGTAACGTCCCACACTTTCTTGATCCGGTCGTGAGTGAGGGTGATGTGATCAGCATCATGCCCCTGACCGCCTTTACCCCCCAGGGTTTCCCCCAGGTACCCATGTTATTCGACGCTGGGTGGGCGCCGGGGCCGCTTCCACCGTTAGAAAAGTTCCCGGATTGAACCGGCCGGGGATCGAACCCGGGACCTTGAGCATGGTAGTCAGACGCGTTACCGACTGAGCCACCGCGGCCACACATTACAGTGTGTTATTTCACATTTTGTGTTTCCATCAAAAATGAAATATGCATGCATGCCTCTATTCTTTCCTGAAGTATGAGTTGATTCCACAAAACTTTCATGTGACTTTTGTGGAGTCTAAATATCCTTGAAATCATGCTTAATGCATATTTTTTATTATTTTTACAGCATTGTGGGGAAAATGCATTAACTGGTGCAATTATGAATATTTTAAAACAAACCTTCTGTGGACTGTTACGAAATAAAATCTTATATGTGATAATTTATAAATATTCTGAACTACTTTAAACTGTTACAATTTTTCAACTATCAGTATTAGAGCTGAACCAATGCCACCATTTGCCGATACCGATACCATTGACCAATAACAAGCAGTACTGATGCCGATACCAATACTTGTATAATTCCAGTTTAAAATAACAGAGTCATACGAAATCATCACATCACATTCTATTAATGGCATTAAATAACTCCCAAATTATTCTCATGTAGTATTAAACACTTTATAATCTCTAGTGACATTTTACATGAACTTCTTTCTAAACACAGACGATGTAAAAAAAAAAAGAAGAACTTTTTTAAATGTTGCAAGCCTTTTCAAAGTGTTGAATTTACACCAAAAAAAAACAGTGGATTCATGTTGTTTGGATTAACCTGGAGAGGGAGCAAAACAATGTAAAAATATAGCCAATACAAATACAGATATATTTAATGCTTATTTGTCCGGCTCTGTTTATGCTCTGCTGTCCATTATTCTCTGTAATTTGCAATAAAAACAAGTCACTGCAGCATCGGTATCGACCAAGCAGTCATGCAAAAGACTTTACATAGAAGGGTAGAGCACAAGAAGAAAATTCCACAACCCTCTTTCCCACAGCGACATTCATCCCTTTTCTAAATACTCCGGAATTGGTGTAGCATGATAATAATGCTGGTTTTGAAAACGGCCATGTTCTTTCCCCACGAGTTTGTGAGCAAGAATTGGCAATGAATGGTTTCTTTTATTTCTACATAGTGTTGACCACCAAGTAGTAGCATGCCTCCAATGTCACACTTTCACTTCAGTCCTGCCTTTGTACTTGTCATCTGCTTCCCAGATGGTGGAATTGTATTGACTCAGCCCTATTCATCTCACATGCCAACTGGACAAGAATTTAGCTAAAACATGGTGAAAGGTAAAGTTGCCAGCCAAACATGGAAGGAAGAACATATGACAGGACAGCTGCTAACTTGTTAGATTATTCAAAAAAGCTTTGTTAAGATAATGATGACAAGTATGTGGAAACACATTTACCCCAATAAAAGCTTCATTAATAAAGCTAAAACATTGCTCAATAAAAAAAATGTTAATTTTTATTTGTATTAAAATAAAAATGTTAGTGATAGTATGTGCAGCATCAAGAAGAATTACTGAAGTCCAAAATCTTACTCTTGTTACTACTAACATTGCAAAATTTCACAGGAAAGTTTATCCAGTACTTCAGATTCATATTGTGAGATTGAAAACAACTTACCAAGAAATAGTTCACCCAAGGATTCATCCACATTCGACACATGTTCTATTAACTCCTGCCGCCTGTCACTTGCCTCTGTCCGCATGTCTGCTGGAATTTCATCCTCACGTACCATTTCCCTAGAACGTACATTCAACTTGCAAGCTCACATGACAATGTATGAATTTCTTCAGAAAATATTGTTTTTATCAGAGCAACTTACTTATTATTTAATAACTATTTTCAAATTTTAGCAAATGCATACTAGAGTAGCCACTCTAGGACCACGATAAAATTCAAGTATAATTCCTGGTTTTCAAGGCTAACTTTCCTAAAATTCAAGGGTACGAGTAGATGTTTTCTCTATTTCAACCTTAGGGATTGCTGCCCCCCCCCCCCCACAAAATACAGTGGAAGATCGATTTTATGATACTCACTTTTACATTTTCCCACACTATATATTCAATCTTCATGGTCCCAATTGAGCAAAATGCTTTAAAATTTTTCCCGATTTTACATTTTCCTGCATTTTAAGTTTTTTCAGCTTAGTCCCCTGAAAAACGTAAAATCGAGGTTCCACTGTATTAACAATATAAAGGATCTTTGTGATTCCAATGTATCCAAAAATTCTAATTCAATTAAATTAAATGGTATACATTATTTAATTTTTTTAATTTAAGGTTTGCAATTTCACATACTCAAACTTGAAATACATGTACAAACACAAGTCACAAGTATTATGTGATATACTAATCTATGAAAAATTGTTAATTGTGTAAGAATTTCAAACTCAAATTTACCTAATCAACTTCAAGTATCTTTATCTTGCAATAATCTTCTGTCTGTCAGAGATAGATTATTCTGCAAAAGACACTAACAAGTAAATGGATTGAATTCTGTCTTATTTTCCATGCAGCTTTCTTCATTAAAAATAAAAGCTGAACTGTGAAAAACTTGCCTCAGGGCATTTATAAATATGTATAAATTTAATGGAATTTCGAATGTTGCACTTCCCATGCAGAATGAATCCATAATTTCCAGAGTCAATAATTCACACACAATTTCCAGAATTCAAGGAATTCCAGGTGAGTAGCCACCCTGATACTAACAGATTGGTTTTTTAAGTGGAGTTAGGAGCAGGGACGGTGCTACAGGGGGGCATGAAGCCTCCCCAAAACCAGTCTCAGCCCCCCCTGTAGTCCCCCTAGATTTTTGTAGTACGGTAGACTCATTTTGACCGAAAACTTAAAAACTTTAAGTTTACATTTTCCATTATAAAAATTCGATTGGGGCAAATACAATGTTCAAGTACATTTTCTAGTTTCGTTATATCGCAAAGTTACTTTTAATATGACGTGTTCTAAAATCAAGGGGAATGGGGTACATGCAGATATGCCTAGATAGCAGTGGCTACTGCAAACTGACCATTTGATACTACGTAATGGGCAATCATGAGTGCCAAACTTGCTACAAAATATGTTACGTGCCTCGTAGGTAGACGACGTATTCAGTGGCTGTGAGATTGTTCTTTAATTATTGGCATACACAGCTAAACGTGTACATTATTAGCCTCCGTAAATCGTATTTTCTATATTTTGGAATGGGTCTAACAGATGTGCAAAATGATTTTTTATAAGTAGGACAACTTTGAACATCTAAAGAGCCGTGAAGTTTCTTTTCTGTTCGTTAGTTTCTCATTCAAGTACTGACAATGGTATGAGTGTTATCGATGTTCTCTCATTGTTTTCATCATTATATCTATTCTTATCGTTGCAAATATTCAAGAGGGAGAAATAGAACATTAAGAAATCAAAGAGTACACAAAATAACTAATTCTTATATATTAAGAATTGGAAATATTACAATTGGACCTCTCCACCCTGGTTATCTTGCAGCAATACTGCTGCCTTGAAATTAAGGGGTCCCAGGTTCGGTCCCCAGTCCCAATTAGCTTCTGTGCATATAGTGGATCTTAATACATCCAATACAGTAAACATTTTTGCATACGATGCAAAAATTAGCAAGCAAGATTGGGCAATTTCAATCTTCACAGGCCCAGGTCTACATGCTAATTAATTATTATTTGTGATCTTAGAAAATAATTTCTGCAGTACCATCAAAGCTGCCAAATTTTATTCCGTATAGATGAATCAATCTTTGAAGCACATCTCGTAAAAATATTGATCCAATTCTGATCAATATTCAGAGCATAATATATTCTGAAATAAAATTATAACCTTCAGCAGTCACTTCTCTAACCAAAATACCCAGTGCAAGAGTTGCAACTACATATATTCATTGATTTTATGTCAATATCTTTGTCTCTTAGTGGAGGTGGATTTGCAGTGAAAATATTATTGTTCCTTGAGAGTGGCACCTCCTAAGTGGACGATATTTCTCACATCCTCCGCATTTTTAGCCCTTACTTTTGAATTCCAATTCGTTGAACAAGAAAAGTAAGATATTTCATCATGGAAGATAAAATGGTATCATTAATACACTTTCTATTCAAGGGTGTTTTTGATTATTTGATACCTACTTTATAAAGTTGGTGCCAATTTTCTAAAGCACGAAAAGTTACAATCTTTATATGCTCCCTACTGTTGTGATTTGGACAGTTTAGAGTCATGGCACACTATGAGGCAGAAAGGAAGCCAAAATAAAGACCTTCAGCAGCTACTTGCAATGATTGAAATCCAAATTTCATTTTACAAACTTTATAAGCTTTGTGTTATTGAAATGTTCATACCCCCATCAACGGTTGCTTGCGACAAACCTTCGAAATCGAATTGGTGAGGAGAGGTTGAGTGCTCTATCTGTTCTGTCCTTTGAAGAGCTTGCAAAATCTTTGGATTTAAAAAATGTTGTGGCTGCTCATAAAAACAGGTGTATTTTATCGTAGTTTCTCATTTTAGCAAAAAATTAGTCACACTGTTTACATAGAACTAGTGTTAGATGTAGCATTTATACATTTATCGAGCGAGTTCATAATGAGTGTAGTTTCAATGGTGTATTTTGTACTCTCTACATGAATAGTAAGTCTCTGATATTATTCCACTCAGTAATGGCTTAGGAAGAGAAGCAATATAATTATGGCATTTTATTTGACATAAAAGATTCATGCCTAAAAGTACTTTTGTATATGATGGAACAAAATACAATATCTCATTGATTTATCTTGAGTTCTGATTGTAAAATACGCCAGAGGTAAAATTATACCCTAGTTAAGTATGAAGTAAATAGATTTTAGTCAGTATTAGTTAGCCCCCCGAGAATTTGACTCCGAAAACTTTAGCTCACAGTTATTTCAGGCTGGCGCCGTCACTGGATAGGAGCACCAAGTTTCATACACAATATGCTTACCCAAACTGTCCATCAAAATAAATGGCTCTCTCTCTAACTAGATCCACTACTCCTTTGGTATCTCCCTCCAGCCCTATTGGAAGTTGGATGAACGCTGCATTGTGTTTCAATTTAGACCTGAAAATGATATGAATTAAAGTGCTACTATATTACGTATATACACCAACAAGATTGCACATGCAATCGCCCAAAGGGACAATACAACGTGTCCTTTTCACAACACCTCTCCTACTCTCAAATTTTACAAACAATAAAGTTGCTGACCAAGGCAGTTTATTAAGATTTAAAAACACTTTACATGTAACGTTTCTACAGTCTATCAGGGTCTTCCTCAGATGAAGAAATCTATCTTTTTAGTTTAGTTCTTCGTATGAGGAAGACCCTGATAAAGTGTAGAAATGTTACATGTAAAGTGTTTTTAAATCTTAATAAACTCCCTTGGTCAGAAACTTTATTGTTCTTAATATGGAAACAAGGCTTAATTATATTATCAAATTTTACACTGCCACAGACAAATTTAACCTCCACTGCTGCCGGACTCAGGGGCGGAGTGGTAAGCACCGTGTGCTACAATGTCAGGGGTGTCGGGTTCGAATCCTGGCATGGGCATGAGTGGCTCTTCATCCATTTCATTGTATCATCGCTCAGCATCCTCATCTTTGCGATTAGCCAAAAGTGGCAGAAAAACAATATAAAAATAAACCCAAAAAAATGAATCAATTAACCTCCACCACAAAGGAACCTGCCACACCTCAAACACCATCTATATTCTTACCTGTGGTGGCTTTTACCCGGGAAGACATCCACAACCTTCAACCTCAGGATCAACACCCACCACTCCCACACCCAACACCTGAACTTCACTGTCACTGTTCATAATAGAAGTCACAACACCGCTTTTCAACAATTATTTCCAGTTTTTCTTGTATGTACGCATTGCTTGCATGATAGAATTATTTTCCTGTAGTTTACGGTTATTACAAGCATAAGAAAACAGTTTTTTCTTTGTGACGTTTCAGGAGAACACACGCTCCTTTCATCAGACATTTATTTTCATTTTGACTAAAGATACAGTTATAACAATGGTTAGTAATTTTTAAACAAAAAGAATCTGTTATATAATGGATGTTGTCAATGTTACATTGTTGTAATATAGCAACTTAACTGTGAAAAAAGCAGTCTTTTTTTTTTTTTTAAAAAAAAAATTATGAATCCCAAATATCATCAGGTAATTCAAATTCATCATTGTTTTTACAAAGTCTCTTGATGTTTTCTGTTACATTAAATTTTAAAGATGGTGGCTTACTCCATTTGTGAAAAAGAAAACTCCACACTGGATCTATGTTACCATTTTCATTATTTAATTTATTCCAGTGTTCTTCTGCAATGAACGAGGCTTCCCAGACATTCAACTCTGTGTTTCCCGTTAATCTTTTTAAAACCCTTCTCTTTTTAATCAAATGCTTCTCTTCGATGATATGAGTTGACAAACCTGTTCTTGGGTTTAGATTTATAATGTCCAAATCATGTTCGTGCCATTTATATTTGATGGCAAAATCTATCAGCAAAATAATGGTCTATCAATGGGAAACCCAGTATCCGGAATCATCTCCAGCATTTTCCTTCATTACATAGAATCTCCAATTGTTAATGCGATAGGTGCGGATATCAAACTCTACATCAGATATGTAGATGATATGCTAATTATTGCTAAAAATGAGAACACCATCATGGACGTATTTAAATCGTTAAATGAATCACATCGTCGCATAAAATTCACTTGCGAACCCATGAATAACAATGTAATTTCTTTCCTTGATCTGCAAATTAAGACAACTGACTCAACAATTCAAACATCAGTCCATAGAAAAAAATTAGCGGGGGAAAAATACATCCATGCCAAATCAGAACATTCGCGTATAACAATGGATAACATATTTTTAAATTTTTTCCTGAGAGCACAAAGACTATGTTCTAATAATGAGGATATCAAAAATGAAGAAGAAAGGCTCTTTAATATAGCAAAAGAAAATGGCTTTCACACTAACAGAATAAACCAAATCAAAAAACAAGTTGCAAGAAAACTAAAGGAAAAGAGAAATACAGACAAAGATGAAAAATCTGTTGAAAAGAAATTTGTGTGCATTCCATTCCACAAGGGATTCTCACATAAAATTGCAAAAATTTTTAGAAGTTTTAATTTCAAAATTGTTTTTAAATCACCAAGAAGTTTGGAATGTACATTTAATGAATTCAAAATGAGAAACTCGCTACCAGATGTGGAAACCACAGGAATATATAAGTTGTTCATGTTCAAAAGATTATGTGGGACAAACAGCAAGGAAAATGGCAATAAGATGGCACGAACATGATTTGGACATTATAAATCTAAACCCAAGAACAGGTTTGTCAACTCATATCATCGAAGAGAAGCATTTGATTAAAAAGAGAAGGGTTTTAAAAAGATTAACGGGAAACACAGAGTTGAATGTCTGGGAAGCCTCGTTCATTGCAGAAGAACACTGGAATAAATTAAATAATGAAAATGGTAACATAGATCCAGTGTGGAGTTTTCTTTTTCACAAATGGAGTAAGCCACCATCTTTAAAATTTAATGTAACAGAAAACATCAAGAGACTTTGTGAAAACAATGATGAATTTGAATTACCTGATGATATTTGGGATTCATAATTTTTTTTTTTAAAAAAAAAAAATAGACTGCTTTTTTCACAGTTAAGTTGCTATATTACAACAATGTAACATTGACAACATCCATTATATAACAGATTCTTTTTGTTTAAAAATTACTAACCATTGTTATAACTGTATCTTTAGTCAAAATGAAAATAAATGTCTGATGAAAGGAGCGTGTGTTCTCCTGAAACGTCACAAAGAAAAAACTGTTTTCTTATGCTTGTAATAACCGTAAACTACAGGAAAATAATTATTTCCAGGTGACGAACATGCGCTTTTTACCCCAATCCACCCACACTTCACTACAAAAATGATGGGAGGGGGCCTACAGATCAACCATGAGTGCAACCACACCCTCAGACCTGAATTATGCCAGAGCAACTTCTGATACCAAATCCAAACCCCTCATTTCCATTTTCAACTCTTCCCCTTTTCCCGCACATTACCTCCCACACATGTCACACCCACTCTACTTACACCCACTGCTCACCAGTGTCTGATGAGTGTTTCGTGTTTCCTTATCATTTTATGAAGGGTGTGTCATGGGAAAAGAATGATTTGAAGATTGATAGAACTCCAGCAATGTGTAGTGAACATTTTATATACCATAATGAAATGATATAATATCACATGCCATTTGAGGTAGATTATGTATGGAAAATAATGTCACATAAATTACGACCATTTTGGCGAATGAAAATGTCGTTGCTTGAACTGCTCTTCTATCCTCTCCAACAGTTCTTGGGTAATGAGTCCCACTTGCTGACGAATGGCATTCTTAGGTTCATCTAATGTGCGTGGCTTTCCTTCATACACTGAGGACTTCAGGTAGCCGCACAAAAAGATATCAAATGACAGGTCAGGTGGCCACAGATGCTCTAACGTCTGCAGTGCCATGACTGCAACTGACATTGAATATACTGTTGCCACCCAGAGCTGAGCCCAGCTGAGCTGATCCAAACCGAACCAAGCCAGAAATGACATGGCTGAGTGAGTTCAATGCCACCCTACTTCTATCTCTACCCCCTCTCCTAGTTTTCAAATTCTCCATTTGAAAACCACCCGTTTCCCATGATGCACCCTATATGTGAGTCATTCCACGTCAAGTGGTCTAGTTACTCTCACCCACGACACATATTTTGAATTGTTGTTTTAAGTCCACTTTATGCACAGATAGGCTAATCGGGACTGGACCTTCAGTTTAAAGTGGAATCCGAACCACTATGTGCCTCCACCTGGTACGTCACATATTCACTTCAAAATTTTGCTTGCAGAAGCATTGAAGTGTTGAAAGAAATATTCACAAAATTTTAGATTCCTAATTGTGTTGCCTGGTAAAATAGACCCTCTTATCCAATGAAGAATCAGTAGTGTTGTTCCCGAGGAAGAAAAAGCTGCCATTTATAGATGCTGATAAAATCGAAATTAGAAGGCTAATAACTGATAGTCCTATAAAAGCTTCTGTTCTTTCCAATGAAGATAAAATTAATATTCTGTTATACAAGTCCCAACAAGATTTTTTTCTCAAAGTGTGCTTAAAAATTTGTTGCAACTTATCATATAAGAGATTTTGACCAAAATTTAAGGCTTACTAATATCTAGAAAAAAGCTTAATAGATCAAAGTTTTTAGGCCACTTAGCATGAAATGATACATATATATGTATGTGTACATATATGTGCCCGTGGGTAGGTATATTTCACTACATAGGTTCATGTATTTGAACTATGTAAGATATCAATTTAATTAAAATGTAACAAAATAACGAACTTTGCTGCCTTGTGGCTCTGTGAAGACATTGTTTATTGTGCTAAACGGATAAAAGCAAATATTTCCCCTGTGCATCACAGATGGCCATGAAATTTGATGTGGAGTTAGAGCTTCGCATATTCTAGAAGTCATAGTGAAGGCGAAGTGATCAACAGAATGCTCCAGCTGTCTTTCTTCCATTGATGTGTGAGTTTTACAGTGACATCACTAGAAGAAAATTGAATCCAGCCCCCCTTCCCTCCCCCCACCACATAGCATCCAAATGTTTTACCAACTGCATCAGCATGGCCTACGTTGTTTGGAAAGTCACTTAAAAGAGAGCACTTCACAAAAGTCCAATATAGAAGTATGTGAACATAACTAATTGGGCACAGTAAATTGAGGTATAACACATGCTAAAAAAAAAGGAAAAGGGCACAAAAGTTTTCTTTAGTTTTTAAAATTATTTAAATTAATTGAAATGTTAGTTCAGCCACTAACTTCTCTCCCCCCACCACACACACACTGAACATGTCCTTATCTATTTCAGTTCGGGCCTACAAATCATAATACACTCGAATATTACCTGAGTCAATGTAGGAAATATTAATATAAAAGCTAATGGCAATATTATAAAGGTAATTCTATTCAAACTTCATCTAATAATCTAAAAATCAAAACTCTCTTGTTCACTTGTGAGTTCTGAACAATAGATACTTTTTAATTTTCCGTCAAGTAAACTACAGGGTGAGTCAGAAATATGGCTACACGTTTGAAGTAAATGTAGTGTGTTACTGTACAAGGTAGAAGAAAATGGTGAATGGTATATTAAACTTGGAACTTCATTTTCATTTCACATAAGAGTTAAGTGCCTGGGCTTATGAAATTAGCCAAGATGGCGCTGAACAGTTGCAGTGTGGACAATTTCATACCAGAATTAACCTTTTAACATAAAAGCCCGAGTATACTCGGGTTTTTAATTTCCACGAAAATATAATATCCCGAGTATATTCGGGGTAACTTCTTTTTATCCGTACACATTTTAAAAGGACGATTATACTCGTTTTTCTATGTTTCTGCATGTTTCCGCTAGATAGTGCTGTTGAAGTTGTTGTTTACTTGTCTTTCCGGTAGATGTCACTAATAGTGCTGTTGAAGTTTTTTTTTGTCTTTCCGGTAGATGTCACTAATCTCCTTCTTTTGATGTTTATTTTCGTCTACGGCATAGGTGTGAGAAAGTCAGTTAGGGTGCCTTTGTTTTCTTCGTGTTTCTTGGTGGTATTCTTCTTCTTTTGTGAAAATGGAGAGTGAAGAAGAGCTTGATATTCAGTTTAACGGTTCAGATAGCTCCGAAGAAAGTCATGAAGAAAGTTCAGAAGAAAGTGATGTGTCAGATTCATCGGAAACTGACTTTGCAAGTGCCAGACAGTGTGCGTGATGCTAGAGGGAAGAAGGCTAGAAGAGAATCCAGATACATGTGTGAGGAATGCAGTGTAGCTTTGTGCATTGATCCATGTTTCAGGGCTTATCACACAGTCAGTACCATATAAACAATGTATTTCACATTTAGTGGGTACACTTATACACGTTTTTGGACTAATGACAAAGTCCCTATAATATAAACAATTGTTTTCAAGTTCACTAATTAGTGTTTCAGTGCTATTTTGTGTTTATTTTGATTATTAAAATAACTTACCTTGATTTTTTAACAAGTTCTATTGGTAATATTTTACTCATTGATAGCACGAGTATACTCGGGATTTTATCTTAGGGGCTTTTCAGATGCATGTATCTCATTGTTGAGTTGTCAACAATCAACATTAATATAACCATATATAATGTTCTTAACTGATTATTTCAACAGAGTAATAAAAAAATTACATTAAAATCGAAACAATTTTTTTAATAAAATCTGTATGTTAAGAGGTTAATGTGAGGCTGAGACGTAATTTTAATATAACATTGTTACCATCAACTGTAGGAAAGTGGAGAAAACTACTGCTTGCACCACACAACTCTTACAATCATTATGTATGCAATTGCCCATGCTGCAACTGTAAGCTGCTGCTGTATGTTCAGCATCATCTTGGCTAATTACATAAGCTCAGGTGAAATATTATGTGAAATAAAAAATAAAGTTTCAAGTTTAATATACCATTCACCATTTTCGTCTACATTGTACAGTAACACACTACATTTACTTCAAACGTATAGCCATATTTCTGACTCACCCTGTATGTACATATTTTGAATCCAAAATATCCTGTAAATACTATTTCATCAAACTATGTCATGAGACAGAGTGATATGTTCATAAAATCAAGTTCAAAATTTAATTTTCTATAATGTTGTAATGTTCTATAATGTTTAATATAAATCTTTCCTTGTGGCTGTACATACTCATTATAAAATGAGATAACACACTAAACACATACCTCATTTGTGACAAAACTCTCTCAGGATTTGCACCTGATCGATCCAACTTGTTTATGAAAGCTAGGCATGGTACACTATACCTCGACATTTGCCTATTTACTGTTAGGGTCTGGCTTTGGACTCCACCCACAGCACACAGAACCAAGATGGCACCATCCAACACTCTCAGAGCTCTTTCCACCTCAACAGTGAAGTCCACGTGCCCTGAAAGTATAAAATAGGCTTCTCTGACACCTATACACCCACTAGACAGGTATGCTCCTAATAAAGCAATGACCTCTATGAATAAAATTGAGCACTTGGCTCATTTCTCAACTTTTTTGGAGCATGTACTATTTTACATTTTTTAATATAAATGAAAAAGTACATGTTCATTGTCAGAGAACGGATTTATATGTAAATACAAATTTATGTCAGAAGCTGAAATCAGTTATATTTTTGTATTATCTTTGTGCATAGTGGCATGTAGATTTGAAAAAATCAGTTTTAATTTTCCATATTTGTACATATATTAGGTTCTGGTTCATATTTTACATAGTTTAGTTATTTTTACATATTATTTCAATATTTCAGAACGTTTTGCAACATATGCTCCATATTTGAGGAATAACTACATGTCCCCGTGCGAATGAAAGAGTTGGGTGAATTTATTGCAAATAACTGACAAAGTTCAAAGTGATATTAAACAAACGAAATTTCACTACTTTTTTTATACCCTTCAATTGCTTCAATGACATGTTTTCTGTCATTCGAACAATAATATTTTCATTTTCAATTTTACACCTCCCGACTGTTTGCTTTTGTTATTGTAAAACTCTTGAAATTCCTGCTTATTTTCAATTGTTGTCACCAATGTGAGAAGTGAGAAAATGGGTCAATGACAATAAGGCATATCTGATTAGATCAGATAAGGAAAGTACAATGATAATAATGGAACAAGATGCGTATCATAAGAAATTAGAGGATACTTTTAGGAATAAGGATTTCGAAGAAATTAAATTAACTGGATGTCCCAATCAATAAGATTAGAAATGAGACAAAGAAAGGCATCAAAACTAGCATCACCCTAGGAATTGCTGAAAAAAAGAAACTTATCAAAGGAGTCAAAGAAGGGAAGATTCCAACATCCTTTGGTATCCCAAAAACACATAAACCCAAAGTCCCACTTAGACCTATTATCCCAATGTATGATCATCCGGGCTATGGTTTGGCCAAAGAAATGGTTAAGGGACTGGGGAAGATCAAGGATAATCCTCAGTTTAGTGTAAAAAACTCCATTGAAAAACTGGTTTTGGGGGATAATGACACCATTAGTAGTTTTGATGTTGTTAACTTATTCCCGAGTGTACCCCAAGAAAAAGCTGGAGACTGCCTCCAGAGATGGCTTTTAGACAATGGGGTGGAGATTCTTGTCGCATGGGAGTATGTCCGATGTTTTTTCTTGTTACTGAACATAATTACTTTTCTGTAAACAGTAAGATTTTTTGGCAAAAAGAGGGACTGGCCATGGGCAACCCAATCTCGGGTCTCATCATCAACGTTTTCATGCATTATGTTGAAAAAGCGGCTTTAGATCAAGTGGGGGTAGGCTTAATGTATTATGGCAGATACATTGACGACATCCTCATTATAGGGGACAGCAATGCATTAGACACAGCTTTGGTTGAATTAGGGAAACAAGATGAAAGAATCAGTTTTACCAAGGAAAATATAAAGGACGGGAGTATTAATTTTTTAAAATTAAGCTTTACCAAAACTAAAAAAGGGCTTTCAACCGGTAAAAAAGTGCTCCCCTGTGCTTAGCACCACACCATGAAGGCATATAGGGGTTGTGAGGGTAACGCCCCACACTTTCTTGATCCGAGCTTTCAACCGGTGTTTTTCATAAACCACTGGCAGGTGAACTGTACCTCAACAAAAAATCAGAACACACCAGTGGGGTTAAAGTGAACATTTTCCTTAATTTCTTTATCCGAGCCGAAAGACTGTGTAATAATAGAAATGAAAAAAGAGAGAGAAATCGCCTGGATTAAAAGGGTAGGTCAGAAGAATGGATATAATATCCGAGAATTAGATAGGATGGCTAGGAAAGCGAGAAAGATTATAGTGAATGAAAATAATAATCAAAAATAAAAAGATGATAATGAAAAATGTAATGAAGGACATTTCGTCAGAATCCCCTATTACAAGGGGGTTTCCGAAAAGATCACAAAAACAATGAGAAAATACGGCGTAAAATGTAGGATGAAGGCCTCTAGAAATATTGAAAAGAATTTTACCGAATACAGAAAAGAGGGGAACAATGATAATCCGGAAGAACAAAAAGGGGTATACCAGATCGAATGTGAATGCGGGAATGAATATGTAGGGCAGACGGGGAGAAACATGCACACTAGATGGGACAAACACGATAAAGATATTAAGGAAGGGGTACAGGAACGTTTATGAAGCTGCATTTATATGCACAGGAAAAAGGAATAAGCTTAACAGAGATGATGGTAATCTGGAGGAAGGGTGGATCGTTTTTCTTAAAAAGTGGGATAAAGCGGTAAATACCGACACTAAAATAGGTTTTCATGTCACTCCCGAGGTTGTGAAGGCTGTCGAAGAAGAGAGGGAGTTCACCTTGGAATGGTGATGTATATGATCGTAAGAGGGGAACGTTGGAGGGGAAATTTCACCTTCAATGCAAGATAGGAACGCTCCCAGTCCATGTGTTCTACCCATAACTGATGGAAGTCACTAGGGGACTGTAATAGGTCTTCCATTTTTATTTGTTTTAGTTGTGGTTTTTGTTTTTAACATAGGGAATTTTTAACCAGCAAAGACTTCCATCGGAGTTTTTATGCTGTCACCGTAAGTTTTTTACCTTTTCTATCCTCAACCTGAATCCTCAACTTACGATTTAACAACGTGGTACCATGTTTGCAATGATCAGAACGCTACATTTTAAAAGTAGCTTCGCTACAGCTACAGCTACTCTTCCAAAATGTAGCTTCGCTACAGCTACAGCTACATTTACCAAAAAGTAGCTCGCTACGCTACTCCTGATCGCTACTCGCTACTTTGCTACTTTTTGCGCTACTTCTGCATAAAAAAATAAAAACAACCATATGGGTATTAAAAATCTCCTACTACTGGTAAATAGATTCTGTTATTTTTTTATCCTGATTCCAGTCATTCAATAATTTTGATAGCAGTGTTACTTCAGTTACTTATTTTTACTATAGTTTTGAGAATACCATACCTATGCAAGTGGCATCTCAATTCATATTTGATATATGAATATTGCAATTAGAGTGTTACCCAAATTAATGATTACAACTATACACAAATCAAATTTGGTAGGATTACGTATTTGCGTATGTTCACATCAACATATTTTTCTTGAGAATAAATATTTCATTTTTTATAGACTGATATGAAGACAGCATTTTGAATGAAAAGTACCTGAAGCCCTTTGACTACAAAAGGGCCTCAGGTTCAATTCCCAGGGAAGGCACATAGGGGTTAGGATCCAGTCTCGATCAGCTTATCTATGCATAAAATGGACTCAAAACAAAAACTAGGAAAGACGCCAAGTTGGGAGGATGGGATCCTCCTGCTCCTCCATGAAAGGTAGAAAGTGACTATAGATAAGAGAATAATTAAATAAACCATTCATCCTCATTGTCGTGATTGACAGAAGTGGAAGAATAGATGAGGAGGTAAACAGAAGAGGACAAATGGGTGGTGGACTATATCAAAGCGTTCGAAGATTAATATGGAACAGGGATATACCTATGAAATGCAAGAAGGTAATATATAACACATACTATGTGCCAATAATTGCGTATGGAGCAGAGACTTGGACAATGACAGAGAGAGACAAAAAAAAGTTGCAGGCAGTGGAGATTAAATTTTTAAGGAGTATTTTGAGGAAGACTAGAAGGGATAGAATAAGGAATGAGGAGATCCGACAGACAGTGAGTGTGGTGAAGCATCAGGACAGGATAGATCAGGCACAGATGAGATGGTTCGGACACATGAAGAGGATGGATGCAGAAAGACTACCAGTAAGAGCTTACAATTCACAAGGAGTGGGAATAAGGCCAAGGGGGAGACCAAGATATTGATGGAAAGAGCAGATAGTGGAGTGTTAGGAGAAGAGGACAAGATTGCAACACCGTGCAAAGAGAGGAGAGGTGGAAGACCTGAAAAAATGGAGAGGCTTGACTTATATGTTGACCCAGCCAGAGGCAGGAAATGGCAAGGGATGATGATGATGTCATGATTAGCAAAAGTTACAGAAAAGTGACGCAAAAGTAGGAGAAATACATAAATTTGAAAACTATGTATACATATTAACTAAAGAAAATTGTCGTTTCTGTAGGAAAGTCAATAACCATACATACTTTTTGCAATATGATAAAATTATTGAGGAAACTGTCGTGTAAACCTGACTGTTCTAAACATATTGTAATTTTAAAATTTGAGAACAAATACTATCGCGAAAATAATTCTAATTCCAGAAATTCTATGATTCTTGTAACAATAATTTCCTGCTGGTGAGATCCTATATACTGACGATGATCAATGCTGTTACCGTACTGAGCCATTTATTGCTGGCACTATTTCCTTGTCAGTGCAGTGGAAAATCCATCACTCATTTTTGCACTGCAAGTTGTGTCTTACACAGCAATTAATGACATTTTGGTGTCTCTTACACCATGGATATCAACAGGATTTGTTCCGGGGGTGACACAAACGAGGCACTTTTTTCCAGTGGTGCAGCAAACAAGGCATGTTTCTCCCCAAAATAGCGATGCAGCTAAAAAGACGTAGCTGTTAGCAGGAATATATTCATATATGTCAGTTAGTTATCTGGATATCTGAATTATTCAGCTACTAATTAATTAAATTACACATATATCTATAATCTACAATCTAGATAATCTGTACCTCCATGTAATAAACTGTCTTTATGAACCTCCTGCAAAATTAAGGGTTATTGTCGATTTTTTCTGACGCTGTTGCCACATTCAAAATTCACCTCAAAATGCTGAGAAAAAATGTAGCTGTAGCGAAATTTTCGCTACAACTACAGGAATTTTGTAGCTTCGCTACCGCTACAACTACAATTTTCAAAATGTAGCGTCGCTACAGCTACAACTACAAATTTTGTAGCTAGCTACAGTAGCGACGCTACAAGTAGCTCGCTACTTCTGACCACTGCATGTTTGGCACCTAAAGTTTTTTATTTTATTACCTGATGAAGGAAGTAGTACAGACTTCCGAAACGTCGTTCTGAAACATTCCTACTCACTCACGTAAATTATTTATATATTTTTATTTGAATTGATAGTGAGTAAAATGCACCATTGTAATAACGTATTTAATTGCTTAATGAAAAGTTTCCCGTTTTTCTTACTTGTTTTGATTATGCATAGTTCAGGACACGGTCCCCCATGATTCACCACCTCCAACTTTTCGGTATAACTTCTTGACTGGAACAGTTTTCGAAGAAGATCCCTAATCGAGTACTTACATGCACCACTCCAAATCAATGGCTTGTCTAGTTTGTGAACCTGGTGGTTATTTTCAATGTAGACCATATTTTTTACACAAGACAGGGGTAAAAAAAGAAGAACAGAATAACACAGGACAATGGCCACAGTAAAGAAAACACGTATCCACAGCACCCACACTTCCAAATGCACCCCCTCTCTTCCTCACCCTATTTGCAGTGTTACCTACCCTCTATATTTCAGAGTTACTGACTAAATGAAGGATATGTCCAAGTATTGTCTGGTGATTTTATACCTTATAAATACCATATGACTGGTACTGATTGACTAACTTCATAAGTTAATTTGTTCATTACTGTTAAGTTTCACACATGAATATTGAATAATCGTTCCGAGTTAGATTATGCATTGAAAATTCTGGAAGTTAGCAACACTTGTGGCCAGTGCGGACGTGTTTCCAATACCCTTGCCAAAGAGGAAGCAGGCTGGGTGTCACTTGTCGACGACCTTCTTTATTTTTTATGGAGGAAGGAGGACAGTGACCATGCAAAAACTGCATAAGTCACTCGAAAAGTGGGGAGAAAGGTGAGCAGTCTTCCTTCTAATGTTGAAAGCTGTGCCACGTTGCCGAGCCTCGTAAAGGGTGCAGTCACTTTATGTTTGCAACCAATACGACAGGAAATATGGGAATTGAAAAGTCTGCATATATAAATATCTTAAACTAGATAAATTACATTCCAAGGTGTATAAAGGCATTGAAAAACATGAACTTAAGATATCAAAATTGTTTTCGAACAAATAACGCAAGCGGTGCTTGCCCCACTTTCCTTTACTGCACACTGCTGCCACTACCATAGGCTTGTAGTCCAATTTGTACTGACAAAATAAGGTACGATTTGTAACACTACTGTTTGCAGTTTCCAGAATATTAAATGTTACTTAAAACATTGTGGAATTTTAAATTAAATTATGGGAATTTGCATAAACATCCAGAAAACAGCCTGGGCATCTAAGGGTTAACCCTAGCTTACCCGAGGAACAGGAAGGGGAGTTATCAGACCCACTACCTCTATCTTTTCAATTTTTCAACTGTGAAAATTTTAGTAAAAAATGAAAATAAAACACATTGTTCCCTAAGGTGTATCCAATATTTCTGTATCACTTTTGTTCATAGAAACATAGTTACAAAGATTCTCTTACTGAAATGCTGTGTGAAAAAAATAATAGAAGTTTCATAACCTCTACTATCATGTGGGTCATTCCATGGCAAATCACCGAAATGGTAGTCGCCACTACGTCTCCAATTTTAATAAAATTTTGCACAAATGTGTCTGAGGGTATTATGGAAAACTGTGAAATTATTTATGTCTACGGTCATTAGTTTGGGCTACAGGACTGATTAAAGTTACCGTCTCAGTGTGTAGTGACGTGGTAACGTACAGCGCGAAGGTACAAGATAAATGCTTGTAGCGTAACGAAAAGAAATGACATATGATTTCTAGTTGTATTATGTAAAGGAAATATATACAATGAAAAAAGGTAAGTTTGGTAACAACTATATTAATTTGTGGTTGTCTTTTTCATAACCGAAAAAGCAACTTCCCACACATATATGTGGTATATATGTGGAAATATGTCATATTTTAAAGTGGAAGGAAATAAAGTGCAATCTTCATAGTTCTCACAAGAACAGTTCCCAAGGTGTGGGGTCTCCACACTAAAAAGGAAGACTGCAATATATTTCTTTCTTGCTTAAAAAGTGTCTCATATATGTTAAAAATATGAAAAAGCTAAAACAAGCACTCTTTTTGGGTGCAAAGTTCCATATGACGGAAATATATCAAGAAGAAATGAGTGGCAGTAAAATATTGTACTATTCCAACATGTTCCTCAGGAGAAATTTCATGATTGCACTCTGAACCATTTTCATAGAATACTGAATTATGTGTACTGCCGTTCTGCTAATATCTGCTTTCACATATAATGCGTAATTGAGTTTTCCTTTCAAATATTTCAGGTTGCTGTACCCATGCACTCACACCTGTAAAATAGTATATTCCAAAACAAAAAAGTTAATGCAAATTGTGAAACATTTGTGCATCTTAATACTCATTTGTTTCATGTCAATTTCAGGACACTTTTGTTTTCTTGCCAAATCTATTGTGTGATATGAGGCTGGCTTCTGGTGGTGTACCGTAATATTTTGGTGGGAGCAGTGGTGTTTTTAGATTATTTAGTGTGAAGAACAGTACGACAGGAAGACATTCATTCTGTGTGTGATAACTCAAAGTGAAATAAACACAGACATGGCATTGCCTCAGGGCTGTGTGTCACATGAACCCTGAGTGCAGTGCAGTGTAGGCTTGAAGATAGACAGTGCTTGTCACCTACATCACTACACACAAAAAAACAGGAACTGTATTGGTAAGCACCCTGCTAGGTTTAGATCAAGAACTGTTGAAATTTAGAATAGGTAGTGTGGATAAAATTTGTTTCCATCATGCAAAGGTTTACTTGCAAAACTATTCTCCCATATTTGGTTCTCATTGCTGCGACCCATTTTCCTATCACAAGGGTCCTTGGAAGAAGTCACTAAGGACAATTACTGTAGAAACAGCAAGGATATATGGTGGTAAACTGATTCCTGGGCAAAAATTGTGTGGAAAATGTGAGACACACGTGAAAGAAACACTGTACCAGCCTGATGATTTGGGTAATGTTGATGAGGTAAATGACAGTGATTATGTCCCAGACTGCAGTGCTAGTCCATTAAAGAGACTGAATTCAAGTCTGCATGAAATACAAGTATCTCCCATGAAGACACTTACTCATGTGAACAAAGAGAAGAGGAAAAGGTATGGAAAAGCAAAAATGAAACAAATACAATCTTCTATTGCAAAGCATGTTGCAACAGTTTTACATATCCCTGAAGAGTCTGCTCAGGCTACAAAAACTCATGCTGAACATGACCTAAACCTTCTCATGTCAGAACTTCAGCAGAAATTCATCAAGGCTTCAAGAGCTGAACAGCTTCAAATACTCACACTTGCTCCTCATAGTTGGCAAACAACAAAGGTTAAAGAATATTTCAACACTACTGAGTACATGGTATGAACAGCCAAAAAACTGAAAGCTGAGAAAGGAATACTGCCTTCACCAAAGACTGGCATTGCTCTGAATGGGGATACCATTGATGCTTGCTGCAAATTTTATGAGAATGATGAAAACGGCCGAATATGTGCAGGAAAGAAAGACACCATTTCTGTGAAGGTTGACAGAGGAAGGAAGCATAAACAAAAGCATTCGGTAATGTGCAATTTAAAAGAGTTGTATGCATTGTTTTTTATAAATCTCTGTCATCATGAGGAGGATTTCGGTTTGAAAGCAGAGTGGCACTTTTTTGCTAGTTGTCATGGGAAGGGACCTTCTGATGGTGTAGGTGCCACAGTGAAACGGTTGGCAACTAGGGCAAGCATACAAAGACCATACAATAATTATATTCTAACTCCTATGCAACTATGTGAATTTGCATCTACAATCAAGAACATTCAGGTTTTCTATGTCAGCTCTAAGGAAATTGAACAGCAAACAGACAAGTTAAAGCCACGATTTGCTCAAGCAACTTGCACTGAAGGAACAAGAAGTCTTCATTGTTTGATACCACTAACCAAAACATGCATGCTTACATTTCACATATCCAGAATGACTACAAAAACTGAAATTAGTGATATCTAAAGAAGTATCCAACATGCCATTAACACAAGGTAAAATAATGCTACACAGCTCATCATACGTTGCTCGTGTGTACAATTCGCAGTGGTGGTTGGGGATCATTACAGAAGTATCTCATGACAACAGTGAATATCGTGTCAAATTTATGCACCCTCATGGACCTGCACAGAGTTTTACATGGCCGAGCAAGGAAGATTCATGTTGGCTTCCACACACTGACATTTTGCTCAGAATTTCACCACCTGGCACAGTTACTGGGAGAACATATACTCTGGATTCAGCAACTGTGCAACGTATTCACACTGCATTTCGACAAACAAATGAGCTGTTTTCAGTGAACTAAATTGACAACCTTCACTGTCAATGTAAAATTATATTCCACATTGCAACTCTCAGATTGATCCCTTGAAATTACTTTCCACTTACAACTTCCAGTTGACTTGGGGTATGATTATTGGAAACTTCCATATTACGGACATTCTACACTGCACGCATTTCGTGTGTCCACAACAGATACCAAATGAGGCAGAGTGCAATTTTCATATTTCCTGTAAATAATACCAAAGTTCAAGTGTTTCTAATTATACCACCTGCATAGTGTTGCCAACTTTCCCATTACAAGATTTTAATTCCTGAAATAGCCTCATTTTGCACTTTCCCACACACACTGTAAAAAGTGTCTCTAATTTATAACCAGAAACAATGAATTTCAACCACTTTCTGGGCATACACATATAAAGGTAAGGCAAAATCTACATTTCGTTACAACCAAGTATACTTTACTTTGTACATTAAAGCAAAAACATATTTTCTATCTCAGTTCATTGTTTCTTAACAATTATGTGAAAATGTCGGTGTCTTGTACTTTTTTTTTGAAGGATCACATTCTTTAGAGGCACCCTGTACAATATGTATTATGTTTTGAAATGAGATATTTCACACAATGATATTTCCTTACTAACTCTATACATGCACAAAAGCTTGTTACAATCTGTTACTATGAGGCGACCCGTTCCCGGACAATTCTGGTGACTTTCCCATGGAATGACCCTTGTAAGAATAGAACATCAAATGTCGTTATTACAACCTAGCTACAAACTACTGGTTCCGTATTCCAAAACTGAGAGCACCTACCTGGAGTGTCAATTATATTTATGTTATGGTCTTTCCAAATAGTGTAGGTTGCTGCTGATTGGATAGTGATTCCACGCTGCCTCTCAAGTTCCATGGAATCCATTGTTGCCCCAATATTGTCCTTTCCTTTTACCTTAAAGGTAGAAATGCAACAGTAAATGACCAAATGTGAAACAAAATAAAACACTGCTATGAATTACTCAGTACAAAATTTAACAATCAACTGAACAGGTTACAAGAAATAACTTTTGTATTAAGGTTGATGCAAAAATAATCGCTGATTTTGAGCGGTAACTTTGAAATGCTATAATGCGATTTAAACTTACTGTCATTAATATAAAAAAAGACCATTACAATGAACATAGTTTTTGCAAATGAGAAACAAATTTGTTTATTCCTGTAGCATAAAATTCCTGGCTTCTGGAGTTGACGAACTCTGTTCTGCAGTGTCCTGGTTGTTGAAACGTTTTTCTCGTAGAAAGTTGTCGAGATGATTGAAGAAGTGGTGGTCGGTTGGCGAGACGTGTGATGAGTATGGAGGGTGAGGCAGAGTTCCATAGCCCAATTCTTTCTGCTTTTGGAGGGTTGATTATGCGACATGTGGTTGAGTGTTGTTGTGCAAAGGGATTGGGCCTTTTCTCTTCAGCAATAACGACACAGACATTCCAGTTTCCGCAGCATGTCATTGATTTCTTGACAATACCTCACTGCTGCGATGGTTTCGGTGGGATTCTGAAAGTTGTAGTGGATGATGCCGGCAGCAGACCACCAAACAGTCACCTTGACCTTCTTTTGATGCAATTTCGGCTTTGGGGAATGTTTAGGAGTTTTGTCGTGGTCCAACCATTGTGATGAACACTGTGTACAGGATACACTTTTCTTTGCATATCAGAATGCGTTCGAGAAATTGGTCATAATCGTTGAGCAAAAGGAGCACACTACAAAACGAAGATTTTTTTTTTTTAATTCTTATTTAATTCACGACCTCGTGCCACTTACAGAGTTTTTCACCTTCCCAATTTCTTTCAAATGGTGAATAATGGTAAATAGATAATACCAAATTCCTCTACAACCTCTCCTGTTGCTTTGAGCAGTTCATCTTTCAATATCACATTCATTTGTTTGTTGTGAACTTCCGATGTGCGACCACGATATTCCTCATCTTAGAGACTAAAATGGCCGATAAGAAATTTTTTGAACCACCCGCGCACTGTATGATGAAAAATGCTTCCCTCGCGTCACACTTTAGTGACATTTCAAGTTGCTTCTGCGAGTCTGCGACCAAGTTCAAAGTCGTGAAGCAAAACGATGTGCATTTCTTGCTTTGACAGAGCCATTATCTTAATAGATCAAATGCTCTGAAACGTTTATCTTCACATAGATTAAGTTATATGTATGTCAGCAATTATATTTTTGGGTTTCTCCTGTGCTTTGAAACTACAGTTTATTTAAAAATATTAAAATTGTAACTCGATTGGTTGAAATACTATGCTACAATGGTGGCAGTGGCAGTATACATTATATGTAGACACTTAATCATGCAGTTCGCAACACTGAGGACACCAGCCGACTTCACAGACAGAACCCGACTTTCTTTCATCCCTTACTGATTGAAAAACAAAGTTTCCCTCCATATAATGTAGTCTCTCATTGGAAGGTTCAAGGTTGCCTGTTTCTCTTTGAACCCTTGTTGGCTCTGGCTACAAGCTGGTGATGTGTCACAGATGTTTTGTCAACATGCCACAAGAGAGGTGGGGATGGCCCCACATCGGAAAAGGACAAGCCTTGGAGGCTTACAGGTTGGTTCTGTTGAAGTAACGGGGAAATAATGAAAAACTAAAAGTTAAAGAAATAACTTTGCAACTGTAATGCTCTGTGCCAGCACTGCTGGCCTTGCTGTACTGGAGTGCATGCGCATGTATATACGTATCTGTTGTGTATACATTTGCATGTTTGTATGTGTGTGCGTGTGTGAATGTGTACATATGTAGCATTGCTTTATATCCAAATTTTTAAAATGTCTTCATCTCGTAGGGAGTTGTGAAATTGACATATGTATATTCAGATTCCTACCTACAGTCCATTTTTTCCACTACGAAGTGGATGTAAACAAAAGCACTTGTTCTAGAGAAAGCCAGTGTAGCCCTATTGGTGGATTCTGGCAGTACTCCCTCCGCAGACCTTTTGCACCCTGAAAGATAGTCCCTCCAATGCCATCTCAAAACTAGAGTTATATAGCATTGTATGCTGTTCAAAGCATTTACTAGCCTTATCCTTGCTTATGAATTCATAACCATTCTTTAGTATAGCACCTACGGTGACATTCACAAATTCAAACTAATGAAATTCCTGCTACTTGTCCGTCACTCTGTGTTGTGCAGTGTTGCAAATTTGCAATATTAAGTAGAGTCTATAGTCTTGAAACACCGCACTAGACACAATCAGAAAACATGATCTCTAGGTTACACACGCGTTGATGTATACACTACAAACACGGACACACTACTTTCAACTTCATGCGTTTTATCTAGAATGGTAAAATCAACACACTACAAAAGATTGTAGGGAAATCTTTGAGAAAGCCGAAGTGCTTGGTACAAATACAACCAGTAATGCTTAAAATCGTACAGAAAGTTAATTTAGCATTTATTAAATGATCCACCTACGCTTCCTTTACTTAACTTCCCACATAAAACACGTTCTGATTTCAGGAACCTGGAATTCCCCAAGCTTGTCAAAAAAAAAATGCCAGATGCATACACTGGCAACTGCTTCCAAGAAGGAATTTGTAAAGGGCAGGACACAAGCTTTTGGCGTTACAGATGGCAAACTGTGCCATTCACGTTATAGATGGCAAACTGTGCCATTCAGTGTTGCCACCCGACCTTTATAGACACATCGTTACAATTCGGTATATTCCAAAGTTGTTATCGTATCTAATTGCTATACAGCCAACTTCGCAACTACAAAGTTTTATTAATGTTCCAACATGCGTGTACGTAATACTTCACATTTCTTGTATCTAATTCATAAGGAAAAAAATAATATAGTTCGAGACACTACTTCTCGTGGTCAAGAATCTTCTGAAACACGGTTTTACCCTCAAGCACACAGCTATTTATAGCTTTCCTTTCCTCGAACCCTGCAAAACCTGACCTCCGCTCCGTTCAGTGTGTTGTGTTGAATTGTTAACTTCTGAATGCACAGGTGTCTTGAAAACAAGCATTTATGCAGCCCGCAAGGAAATTCGGTGGTTACTCCGAAGCAAAAAATAGCCGAACAAAAACGCGGATGGCACATTTTTGTCGATTTTGGACTTGCGGCCATCAGCAGGAAAGTGGATGTTTTTGTTTTTTTTCCCCTGGATATGAGTTTGTCTACGCTGGTTAAATTATTCCATGCTTCATTTGGTTTATTTTACTTCGAATTTCTGCCACACTTGGCTAATTGCGAAGATGAGGATGAGTGAGATATGGTGAAATTGATGACATGACACTCACAAAGAACATCCATGCCCAGGCAAAGATTCAAACTCGGGACTCCTGGCGTAGTAGCATGCAGTGATAACCACTCCGCTACAACGGCCAGCTGTGTGAATTCTTCTTACATGGTATATTAAAAACTGACAAGAACTGACATCGTTTGTAAGTGTTTACCTCTATTTTATTCTATTTTCTTCATCTCTCATATTTACAACTATGTTCATTTTAAAAACTAATATTTGCATTTTAAAAAGTCACTCTAGTTTTGACACGTAGTGGAAAATACCGACACTGAAGCTAACACGTGCGCTGGGAGAGAGGGGCAAGTGCTGGCGAATACAAAGTGGGCACCGCACGCATTAATACAAATTTTGGTAACTTATTGGCCACACCTACTTCGTTTTAAAGCTGGAAACAGTATAGTGATTACTTCGTTTGGGGTGAAAAGAGATTTCGGAGCCACACCCATGTTTTGAGAAAAATGTTACTTTCTTAACTTACACTTCTCTATGATTTTTGCATGCAAATAACAACTCTGGTCCCGTAACACATCCATAAAATATAAAGGATTTTCCCTTGAGTACCTCTCATTCACCTACAGTAACAATCTGTTGTTTCTTAGCTGTAGCAAACTTATTAACACAGATGCACAATTGCCATTATTTATTCTCTGTATATTTAATAATTTTCAGTGCCTTATTATTCCGTATATCAAGTTCAATTTTTACAGAATACAGAGAATAAGTAAAACAGTACACCAGAAGAATTGTTTTATAGTAGTAATAATAAATATTAAATAAATGGGTGTAGTGCAAGTGAAGCAAGCAAGAAAATTTTTAGAATTATTTCTTTGCAAACTGAAAATACATATTACAGTATTAATTAATAATACTTACAATCATGCAAGTGCACTCCGGTACAGCAAGGCCAGCAGTGCTGGCATACAGCATTACGGTTACAAATTACCTCTTTAACTTTTTCATTATTTCTTCCGTTTTGCCTCAACAGAATCAACCTGCAAGCCTCCAAGGTGTCCTTTTCCGATATGTGGCCATCAACACCCTCTCGTGGCATGTTGACAAAACATCTGCGACAAATGCCAGCAAGATCCCAAAAAATCAACAAGCGACTTTGAAGGATTCAATGGGAGGCTATGTTATGTGCACGGAAATTTTGTTTCCCCATTGGTAAGGGCTGAAAGAAAGCCAGAGTGCCATCAGTTCAGTCTGTTGATGTCCTCAGTGTTGCGGACTGCACTGTCCAAGTGTATTGTATACTGTCAGCGATGTAACATATCCACCAAGCTAGTTACAATTTATATTCATAAATAAACTACAATAAAAACTGCATATCCCGGAACCTATATAAGAAGGAAACCTGTAAATACGGAAAAAAAAAGTCCCCAGAACGGACCGATTCTATACCTGAAAATGACATGCTTAAGGCGGAAACCTCCTTAATGTGGAAACGGAACACCATTTAAAGACCAACGAGATGTTTTTATTCTCAGTAAGACGGAAATTTCTTCCTTTATTTTTTTGCTCGCAAGAAAACAATGCCATACTGTAAGTGGAACATGCCTCTGTTGCCACTCGCTTATCGGTAACATTGTCGATATGAAAGACTGCGCTACAATACTCATAGCTGTTACGATTCAGTTTCTTTCTTTCATCTCTTACCCTCTTTCTCCATTTTTCTTTGTCTATTTCTCCTCTGTTATTTTGCCATCTTTCTATTTTTCTTGTTATCTCTCTTTGTTTCTTTCTTGATACAACTCTTGCAAGATGTAGAGAACTATGTACTTGGTGGTGTTGTGAGCAAAACATGTCACCCAACTTTGAAGCAGCTGTGGGGAAAAGATACATAAGTACGTACTGTACATTCTTACAATACTGTAAAAAGTGTACCAACATGTGTAGTTACATAATTGTAATCTCTGCAATGCTTATTGCAACTGTATTGCATTTTTATTCATGTATTTACATGCATCAGTACTCTACATTATAAGTAAAGCAAAATGTTAATCTGTCTTTCCCTTATTTCCTGCAGCATTCTTTATTGTATTTACAGTCAACCCTGTATAAGAAGGAAAACTGTTAAGACGGAAAATTTTGCTCGGAATCATTATGTTCCGGGATAGACAGGTTTTACTGTATATAGTTTCAAAACACCGGAGAAACACAAAAATATGATTGCTCCCATATTCTATGTGAAGATAAACGTTTCAGAGGGTTCGGTCTATTAAGGCAGCTAACATGTCCATGGACACATCTGCAAATAGAGTTGGTAAAACTCGCTGACTCCAGTCACACTTTTTTCAAGTGCTTTGCGAGCTGAAAAGTTACTGTTTTTCGAGTGGATGATTTTCTATTTGTTTGCTTTAAAAACTATAGTGTTGACATTGTTCACTATTCACTATGGAAAGAACTACGTCGTGCCAACTGGATTTGTGAATATTGCAATGTGTGAAAATCTAGAAAATTGTATCAATCATGCATGATAGTCTCTTGCATTAAATACGTTAAACAGACCAACTGAAATTTGAAAAAATGAAAATCAGAGCATTTATATTTCCCCTTAGAGACGTTAAGGAAACAGTATCAGGTAGAGTGCTCATTTTTTCAGTATAACGTAACATGTAGAAGCAATGAATTTTTTGTTTTCTTAATTTTTCTGGATCTGCTTCCCAATGGAAAATGTCACCGCATGCCACTGATTACAATACTTTATTAACAATACTCTCAATTTACAGTGTCTCGTGACGTTCATCCTTTACAAACTTTTTTAAACATATTTTTTGCTCATTCGGGGGCCTGTTTAACTCGGCATCTACTTCCTGCCCAACTACAGCTCTCTCTGTGTAAATAATAATTCTAAATGTTCTATGTAGCGAGTGAGCATTCCAATTCTGTTGATGACATATCACTTCTTCACATACTTGTTGATTTTGTGACTTTTTTTTTTTACTTTCATGACATTCTTGACTGGTAGAAACCCTGTTTAACATTATAACCTACCGCAATAAGACTGGAAAATACACTTGACACTGTGGAGAGATTTATGTTTGAAGTACTGAACGAATGCGATGTTCTAAGGAATTAAGGGTCCCACAAAATTTGTTGTGAACCAAGAGTGTCTTTTCCTTTTAAGAAAAAGATATTACATTTGCAAATAATTGCATCGTACTGTTGGCTAAGACTGCCATTAGAGCAGGTAAAAATAAAATGACAAAAGTCTGTTTTGTTATTTCACGTCACTATTCTGCCACTTTTCGCGACAATTAGGATGTGATGATATGATGAAATTGATGAAGGGACAATTACAAAGAACACACATGCCCAGGCTGGGATTCTAACCTGGGACTCCCGGTGTCGTAGCACCCAATGCTAACCACTTTGCCACAGAGGTTGGCTAGGAAATGCAAAGGTGGTTATGTTTATCTTTGTCTGGTAGACACTTGCTACACTTATGCGTCATTCCTGAATACATTTCTCTCTCCTTGTTACAGGGCATGTGTTTTCACAATTTTTATCCATGCAAAATTAACAATATTTTGGTTGATGAAACTCCAACACTACATTTGATGTGAGAACATTATGTTGCACCAGTGTTCTTCATCCACATTTCTTTCAAGGATCACAAATCTCTGTGAACCTGAGAATAAATGCAGACACCTCCCTCTTCCGTCTACAATAAAAAACTATGGAACTAAAGAGACAGTCATCCAATCTCTCTTCCCTTGAAAGAATTGGTTCCGCCACTAGCCTCAATACACTATGTCCATATAAAATCGTAAATAAGAAGGGAATAAATAAAACTTACCAGTGAATTGATTCTTAATTAGGGCAACATACTTCAGTAGAGTGACTTCGCTTTCGATTTATATGGTACTTTTGGTAAAGGTTTGCTGTGTAAAATAAATGCAAACGTTCCCTTGCATGTCCTGCTGTCGAAACATATGTACCTACTTGAATGCAGACTGTTCTACTCTGGACAATGATTGTGTCCCCTGACCAAGTATAAATTTGCGAACAGGAGTGGAGATTAGCTGACACACTTTAAATTCCAAGAACTTGGTCTGACACACGTGCAGCTTTTCATCACAAAGAATTCTTGAAACCAAAAGCTGTTCTATTCTCGAATAAACACAGACAACACGTGGGCGTATTGTCCTGGCCCAACCATCATGGCCGAACGCAAATGAATGTACTTGGTCCTGCAAGTGGAGAATTACTTCGCGGTGAAACAGGTGCGCTTCACATACACATGATTGAAGTTAAAAGACATTTCCTAGATTTCTAATTCTTTGTATTCATTGGTCATAGGGGGGTGTCTGAAACTTCCCCAAAGCAAGGGGGGGGGGGTCAGGAGCAGACCAGGAGGGAAATTTCTCTCTCCTCACATCTGCATCTTCCATCACTCATTTCTGGCACCGTGGTTGTGTCAGATACATAATAAGGACCTCAAAGTTGACACCAAGGCTTCACAACAAGTGCTTCATTATGATCTCCTTTAAAGCAAATGAGTGGTAGATTCATTGCATCGCATCTACAGTTCAAAGAAACAATCAAGACAAAATTCCCTGACGTTTTTTGACCTCTGAAATTTCCTGACTTTTCCTGGTTTTCCAGGTGTGTCACCACCCTGAATATCTACTGTAACTGTCGGTAATAGTATATCAAGTTGAAGGATAGTTTGTCCACAATAACTTAAACATTTGTCTTTCTTTTTTTTTTTATCAGTTTTCAAAAATCTACTTTTAGTGCACTACTACAAAACTATTGATTTTTCCAGAAACACAGTAAAGTTCCCTGACATTTCCAAGAGTTCTGGGTTTTCCAGACTGGTAGACATTTTAAAAAATGTTTACTTACCTCATGCATTTCAGCAATCCTTCCAGTATAAAATAAAACTCGTTCCGTTAACGTTGTCTTCCCAGAGTCGATGTGGGCAGAGATTCCAATATTCCTAATCCTTTCTAGATCCTTATGTTCAGAATACTTCGCATATGAGGAGTACCTTAATGGTCCCTGAAAATATAGGAAGAATAGCACAAAACATTTAATATATTATCTGATAGTATAGAACTTGTGCAAATTAACTTTTTTGGCGAAAAAATTAAAGAAATATTTACCAAATAATTAAGGAAATATTTACCAAATAAAGCCTCAAGAATATCCTTCCATAAATGACCCACTTGGAAAAAGAAGCAAACAAAAATGAAAAATTTTCTTGTTTGCATGCTTTGACATAAAATCCTATACTCACTCCCTTCGACACACCAAACCTAGACAATCGTTGCTCCAGCATGCTGAGAGAAGAAATAGCGTGGGAGGGGCAACAAGATAGTCATCAGATTGAGTGATGAAGAACATGTTCCTTCGGCATCCCCCCCCCCCCCCCCCACATCGCAGGGAGCAGGTTACCAGGGCATAAAACTGAAAACATTATATTTTAATGTTAAGCTATGGCAACCAAAATTTTTTCGAGTATTCCTTCGATTTTTTATCTTCATGAGAACAAAAGTGGCTTTTTGTGTTTTCCAAACAACCACTCTCTTTGAAATTTTATAAATAAAAAACTTATGGTCCGATCATGAGGAAAGTTAAATATAGTGCAGAGTTAGAAAGGCATTAAATATAATTCTTCATTTTCAAATTTATAAAATTGGTCAAAAGAAAGTTCTTATCAATTTTTGTGAAACAACTTCTTTCTTAGCATTGGGTAGTTCTACAAATACACTCTTGGTCTTGTTTTGAAAGCTCATTGTAGCTGCTTTCACATTGCGAAACTGATTTCATACAGATTTATATTCATCGGAGTAAATATAAATGTGGAACGTGGCAACACCACACTGGTGACAGCCTGCATATTACATGGTTTAATGGAAATTTCTGTACCGACAGCATGTGTTGTTACATTCAGCAAATATATTTACTCCGATTTATAAAACTCTGTGTAAAATCGGTTTTTGCAATGTGAATTGACAATGAGCTTCAAAACAAGACCAAGATTGTATTTGTAGGACTACCCAATGCTAAGAAAAAGTTTTTTCACAAAATTGATAACAACCTTCTTTTAGCCAATTTTACAAATCTGAAAATTCGAATTACCTCACTTTATTTAAATTTCAACATGATTGGACCATAAGTTTTTTTATTTATAGAATTTCAAAGAGAGAGGCCATTTGGAAAACACCAAAAAACAGACACTTTTTTGATCTCACAACCATAAAAAATAGAAGGAATACTCGAAAAAGTTTTGGGTACCATAGCTTAACAAAGGATTGAATAAGCTAAATTTAGATGTAACTTCTTTTTGTGTAGGTCTGCAGGTTCATTTTTAATTGGCGTCCAAACTCGAGTATCCATAATTTTTAATCCACTAGTAGGCAGTGTTACACAACATATTTAATTTTTACTTACTTTTCGTTGCAGGGAAATTTGCTTCATTTTTATACTTACGAAACAACGATTACCATATATTATCCAAGATTTACAAATTAATACTTATTTTATATTTAAGAAATACAGCCATTGAGAGAAGGATACCCTTGACCCTCGAGAAAGTGATTTATTTTGCACAGTTTATGAAGATTATGTTGTTTATCAAAGTTTTAAGTGGTTTTTAACTTGTAGTGCATGTTGTTCTGAGGAAAAATATATATGTTACCTTAGCGTGAAGCAGACCAGCCCGAAGGCTTCACACAAGTGAATATAGCACCCAACAAGATGTTCCACAACAGCAGCTATAATTTTACGTCATTAGGTTAGGAGTGTTAGGTTTGGCGTTGTAAGAAATTTCCGACATGTTCTTTCACTATTTGATTAGGCATACAACCAGTTTTTACTAATAAAAAGCAGCGCAAGTAGACATGGCAGACTTTTTCTTACACAGCCCATACTTTAGAATCAAATATCTCCATTATTGAGCTTGAATCAATTTTATATTACATAAAACATCAAAAGCTGTTGACATTATCTGGGTACATTAGGTTAACGGGCCTACGAGAAGTACGTATAATCTACTTCAAATATCTGTGGATTAAAATTATTCATCACTGCTTTTATGATTAATGTCATTTGAACCTACAACCTCTCTCTTCATAAGTTAAAGCAACCAGTCTGTCATGAATATTCTCTTTGTTTTATGCAACCAACAGTTTAAGAATTTAAACAAAACATCAACAGTTGACAACCTGGGCATCAGGAAAAATACACTGAGAATGTAAGAGGAAAATAAATAATATTTATGAATCCAGTATGCTGTCAAGTTCAAAGATGCATAAATACAAACTGTCTACTGCTCTTTCCATCTGTGACAGATGGCAGTATTTTATTTTGGGTATTGCACTTTTCCGAATAGACATGACAAGAAAAGGGCTATAACACCCTAAGTTTCAAAGCAGGCTAAGCTGAGGTGTGTTCAGGATTTTTGTAAGTTAGTTCAGTTTTCATTTATTAGTGGAAGCCCTTTAATATACCATCTTTTCTTGTGTTTTAGATTTATTATCTTTATGGAACTATGAGCCAAAGGGAACAAAATGCTCTGTTAAGTGAAATATCCTTTCTGAACAATGTTTAAGTCTTGTATTGGTTCCCCAACTTCCTCAACTCTAAGTCTGCCACCATCAGAGAGTTGAGAAAAGCTATTTGTCAGTAAACTAATAACAGTATTCATCCAATTAGGGTGAAACTACTGATTAAGTATGTGAAAGAAGCACCACCAGCATACAATTTCAAACCTTACAAAACATGACTCATGACTCACTTGCTATCACACAAATGATGATAAAATGCTCTGACGCTGAACTAAAAGTTAAAAGTGAGGAACAAGACTGATCACAAATGCAACTGAAGGAAGAACAGATTATCTTTATTCCTCTCTTTTCGCCGATCCAAAACAGGAGAAAGAATTGATGTATGACTTAAGATGACCGGACACCTCTCTGATTTTCTTCATATTTGACATACTTAGTAATTGAGGCCTGCTAATGACGAATCTGAAGTTAAAATTTGTCGGTAACATCTAGAAATTGCAAAATAATTGCGAACCATTGATGTATGGTTAGGTTAGTTTCGGTTAAGCAAAGATAGTTAAAATTTGGTGTCGTGGTAGGATCAGGAATATAAACAAAAAAAATTTGCGAAAATCGACAGTTTCAAATTAGAAAACTAACGCCTAATTTTAGCTTATTTTGCAATTTCTAGACATTTCCGACAACTTTTAACTACAGATTCGTGATTAGGAGGCCTCAATTACTGAGTATGCCAAATATGAAGAAAATCGGAGAGGGGTCCGGTCATCTTAAATCGTTCCAGAATTGACAATACGGGCCTGGGGGAATCTGTGAATGTTAATCGCAACTCACTGATGATCTCAGCAAGGCAATGTACCATGAATGAGGTAGTTTGGGTTAAAATTTTAAGAAAAAGGGAAAGGTTATGTACAAGAAACAGAGAACTCTGCACTCTATTTAAACATTTTAGATTTAAATAAACACCTTATCCAAATTAAAGGTCAGAATGGAATTTTGGGGCCATTGTAAGAGGAATTATAGTTAACCAGGATAAAACTGTTTTGCTGGTTGTTGGTGACAGCTTGCAAAAACCAGTGCCTTGTAGTGCTGGTATAGTGGAAATTCAGCTGAACCTTCTCGCCATGCCAAGCTCTTGAAACTTGGGTGCAGCTGGTTGCTCGATCCAGGCATAACCACTTCTGCAGTAATTGGTATTAGTCCAAATTTGGTTGCTTTTCTTAAGCAGATTGTGATTGCATCAGATCTCTCCTATTATTGAACTACAAAATAACATGTTTCTATGAATAAGTGAGGAAAGAAATTGGTACCAGTTTCATAGATCGGAGACACATTAAAATAGCACATTTTGTGTTTCGCATGGTTCATACTTACCAATTGTGTATTGCGGAACATAGTTCAAGGTGCCATTATGCTTTTTACACGAAAACAAATGCAATTTTTCACATTATGAGTGCTTTATTTTATTCCTTTCTTCACTTCCGGAACACACAATATGGCGGGCACATCTTGACTCATGTTCTGGGTATGCAGTGTTTCAACCTTCTTCACCGAAAAATACCTACTATCGTGTTCGTCACCAGTGGAAATTATACATATGCACGGATAGCTGACAGATAGCCCCACGAACCTTTATGCATGGTAGCTGACCGATAGCCTGACGAACCATTCACGGATATCCCCACAAACCATTTCCGATAAAGTTAGGTTATGTTTGGTTACGTTAGGAAAGCACATTAAAAAAAAGGGGGGGGGGTTGAAACACTGACAGGGGCTTTCGTCATCAAAGGTATGCAGCATCCAGTTGTCATAGGGCAAGCAAATGAAAGCAATGGCAATTGCGCATCGGTGAGATATTTCTCTTGAAAAATACATGATTTCCCCGTCAAATATATTCCACGATCAAAGAAAATACCTTGACGAACGTTGAAAACCTTGGAGAAACTCATTTCTGTAAGTAGATTAGGGTAAATATCCGATATCGCCCGAACGGATTTATTCAAATTTACAGGAGAAACTACTTACTGAAATCAGTTTGTGTAGCACTGTCGAAGTTCTTGGAGGTATTTTCTTTCGCAGAAACTGAAAATTCACCATAGAATTATGCAGAACAAGAAATAATCACTTGTTATGTAAGGGACTTGCATTTTCTGTAACATTATGCCGTTGTTTCCATTATGTACGTGCAGATAATGCGAGCGTCGAAAGTCACGTAGTCTCGCCAGTGTTTCCAAATGTGCCTTTTTTTTTTAACTATGCTTACCTAACCTAACCTTGCCGGAAATGGTCCATGGGGCTATCGTGAATGGTTTTGGGGCTATCCGTCAATGGTTTGTGATGACTAGAGACCGGATGTTTAGGCACTAAAAACATATAAAATAGGCAGGCAAATAAGCACTTATAATTTTCAAAATAGGCATTCAAATACAAATAGGCAATAAAAAAGGCAATGAAATCTAACTCAAAATAATGAAGATACACATACAAAAAGAAATAGGTGTTTAAATAATATAAAGACTTACCTGTACATTCTTTATAGTTGCTTAAAATAAACCAGGAGCTCATCATTAGAGACAGCAGTCCAATGTTGTACTTAATAAATCACTGCAAACAGGAGTCACGTCAGCCCAAATTTTTTTATTGTATAATGGCTACACACAATAGTCTGACAAAAGACATTGTTGGCTACTTCCAACCAGTACGCAAAATATTTAAATATACACCTTATCACTGCACACAGGGTTATTTCAGTTAAAAAATTTACACTGTATATTCCACACAGCAGTTCGAACTGAGAAACTGTTTAAATGCATTTCAAGTTTGTACTGTACGGTTTGGCAGTCTCTGAATAAGAAGCACTAATTGCGGTACAAGGTATTTCTTCAGGTGATCAACCGACAAGTTATGTCTACGATCGGACAACACATTTTTTAGAATTGAAAAAGATCTTTCAACCTCCACAGATGTTACCGGAGCATACTTAAAGCACGCGAGAACATGTGGATCTAACTCAGTTTGTATATTTTCAGCTTTCAGAACTTGTTGAATTGCCCTTAATTTGTCCAAGTTCTTATTAGCTGCAATAACTCGCTAACTGTTATTTTTAAATTTCTTGGAAGCATCGGAAACTAATCCTGGGAACAGGAAATTGTATGCACAGAGTTCAGTCATGTCCCAATTTTAAAGAAAATGCCTAAAATAGGCAATATCTGGCATTTATGAAATAATATAGGCAATATCGTATGAAATAGGCAAAATAGGCAAAATTAAATTGGCTTTAAATGAAGCTAATCCCTCCCCCCTGGCCTTCGCAACATTCGTTTTCATCATATCTCTAACAGGAAAGAATAGGCATTTTGCCTAACATCCGGTCTCTAGTGATGACATAATGAACACGAAAGTAGGCATTTTTCGGTTAAGAAGGTTGAAACACTGCATACCCACTCTTCCCGATGTTCGACAATGCTACAGGAACTTATTACGGTAAGTAGTTTCTTCTGTAAAAACAAATAAATGTGTCCGAAGGATAATAAACAAGTACTGAATGAATTAATTGATTTATTTTACTTCACATTTCTGCCACTTTTGGTTAAGTGCAAAAATGAGGATAAAATTAAATGGATGAAAGGATAATCACAAACACCTGTGAACAGGACATAACACAAGTATGGGCGCTCCCCATTCTCCATCAATAGAAGCGACAGTAAGTATCGTGGATCTTATTTTAATGCCCTCCTAACCTACCCACGAAGACAGGTAGGGTTATTACTAAAATTCTAAGGAAACTAAACCTGACTTATCTTAACCTAACTGCGAAAGCATGTATTAAACAAAATATATGTAATCGCTAAAACTCCGCAGTATGTGTTAACAGGCGTAAATCGAAATCGAACCATGGAAAAAAAATGCATGTGTAGCATAATGAAATTGCAATGAAACAAAAGGAACGTGAAAAAGGGTCACTCCTTACATCACTGGTTTTCGCCCCTTTTTTTTAAATGCCATACATTGGATACTTTTTCTCGTCCAATAAGCATTCTCTGGACGGACATTTTAATGTATTGACCACCACACCACAAAACAAAGGGAATGAAAATAGAGAAGAACAAGTGGGTTGCATATCTCTTTCAATTTTGTACAAACCGGCACGTTTATAACCTTGACCTTGCACTAAACTAATTTGCTAAGGCAACTAATAAACATGCTATTTCATCGATACTTTATTCTTCTAAATTCGTATGCTTAATACGTACAACATATTTTCCATACCTGTACAATGCAACGTAATTTGTGCAACCTGCCGAAGGATCGGTAGCAAATTGCTCCTCTAGGTAGCATCATTATATTTTCAATTCACGATGAATTACGTAAATCTTGGAACAAAAAATATGCAGTATTTTTTCCTCGTTTCGAACAAAGGAAAAATGTTCGTAAACACTATGTATTATTCCTAAATGTAAATATTTCCATTACGTCCTTGCACTACAACACCAGAATGTTCGAAGGAAGGAAGAGAAGCACTTCTTCTTCTTCTTCTTCTTCTTCTTCTTCTTGCTCTGACCCAGCGTTGCCAACCCCTCAGCTACGAAAAGTGCTGTTCGAACTGTGAAATTATGCTAGAACGCAACCCAATTGTGCTAGGGCATATTATTATTAATTATTATTATTTTATTATTATTAACAATATATTTTATTACTATTTTCAGATGTTATATTGTATCCCACCCTAAGATCTATTTATTTTAAGTCGCTTTTTTGCCTTAGGGTCTCTCTGGGAAAGAAAATGAGGGTGGATGAAGAACTGATGAAATTCGCGATTAAAATTAACCGATATGCCATCTGCCGGGATTTTCAGGAAGTACTCTAAGTAGGATACGTTGTGTTGAAGTCGTTTAAAGCATGGTGAATATGCGAGAGAGTAAATAGTTTTATGGGTCAGAACAAATTAAAAGTTTTCATGTGTTTCCACCCCGTGGAATCAACAAAATGAAATTTGTTAATAAATCAGGGAAAACGTAATTAACAGAAGATTGGTATGGGGGATATAACACTGTAATTCGGCAAGGAAATTACGAAGAATGCACGAGTCTGCTTACTTTATTTTTCGAGAGATAAATATATATTTCCATGAAAGTAAAGTTTTAAATTGTACTTTATAAATAAAGCTTTTTTTTTTTTTTTTCGAAAAATCATGAAGCGTCTTACCCAATGCGTCCATGTATTACCGGTGTTACGTATGTGTGAAATTTGGAACAGGAGCAAGTCGATTAAGAGGGAAGATGAAAATAGTTTGAGAATGAATTAATGTCAAATGTAACCATGGACATGCTAATGTTAATGTTTCATTCTGTACGATGTCCTTTTTCAGTGAGTATAGCCTGGTCATGAAATCGTGAATATTATTATTAAAGCAGCCTTTCTCTTTCGAGAAAGAACTGCAACGATATGTTCGCAATTTTCTCCTGTCCCAGCTTTTCAAGTACAGGTCAATTTCAATTCCTTTATTTTCAAATAATTTCCGAGAACCCCAGTTACATGGCGTGCAGATGATACAGCACTGCTTTGGACAACCAGTGCGTATACATAGTTTCGTCTGCATTTTCCGTGTTATTTTTGCCTATCATAATTAAATGCTTCGTTCTCAGTACAGCTTCACGTTTGTTAGAGTACCTGGAATTCACATCGCATTCGCAATATTTAAAAATAATGCGTAATTTAAACGTTTTCTACCATACCAGTCATGACAACACGCTGCTCTTTTGTACTACTGTTGAATGTAAACAAAGATGTATCCTACTTAGAGCGGCCATATTGGAAGCGACACTAGCGCTCAGGTGGTAATTTTAATCGCGAATGGTCTATGGACTATGGGATGGAATAAAAACATAATTACATGTCCATCGAGTCTGCTGCCACGCACGTGTCAGCAGTAAGAATAAGCGTCAAATTTACTCCTGCCACGTAATTCGTCTGCTAAGAGGATGTTACAAATCTTAAGAATAGATTAAGACGAGAGAAATGCAAATTTATGATTAGTGGGAATGAATGTACAGGTAATTTAGAACCTTTTTCTTTAGAGAGCATTTAACGATATTATTTTAATGCTAACAGAACCTAACCTAACTACGAGAGCATTTAGGTTTATTATTAGAAGAATGCTAAGGGACCTAATCTTCAAATATTTTTGTGTAAGTATTCGCTAAAACTTCACAGTATGTGTTACAGACGTAATTGTTACATAGCATGATGAAATCACGATAAAACCAGTGACGTGCGGTGACGTCGACACTTGGGGTAGCAGTCAGTGGCGTGCTCAAGGGGGGGGGGGTTGGTGTGAGTCACACCCCTCCTCCCTTTAGGGCCAGCATTCCTTCAAAAAAGAAGAATGTCAATAACAGGAAAAGATTGCAAAATTATGAATGAGTACTAGAAAAAAGTACACGTAACCCCCACCCACATTCGAAAATAAAAAACTATTTGATTTGACTCTAAGCCAGAGATCCTGGGTTCGAATCTCGGATTGGCCATTTGTGTTCTTTGTGTGTGTTCCTTCATCTATTTTGTTGTACCAAAGGTGGCGGAAAAGCGAAGTAAAATAAACCAATTTGAGCAATCAATCAATGATTTGATTTCATTTTTGTTACTTAGCGTCGCTTTTTTGTCACATTTGGTTAATTGTGAAGATGATACGATGAAACTGATGAAGGGACGAGCACAGGGAACGCCCATGCCCGGGTCGGGGTTCGAACCCGGAACGCCTGGTGTCGTAGCGCGCTGTGATAACCACTCCCCCGCGCTTGGTTGATTTGGTGACAGGTAACAAAACACAACACACTTTTTTTTAGTTTCTTCAATGATATTCATTTGACTTTTTGAGTTCTGAGATACATTTTTCATTCCAAATTATTTCATTATTCACTGCAACACATAGGACAAGAATGCGCACTCATCACGGGTTCGAATCCTGGCCTGGATTGTTCATATGAGGTCCCTTCACCAATTTCATAATATCATCACTCTATCCTCATTTTCGCGATAACCAAATATGGCAGAAAAGCGAAGTAAAATAAACCAAACCAACAACAATATGAACACGCGTTCTCTTGCCCAAATAAATACATCCGTATTTATGACTGTTACAGGCCAATATATTAGTATATGTAAATAAAACACTACTAAAACGAGAGTCAGAGAGAGCCTGAGCACATATTTGTAATTTAATCATTATATATTCCATATTTGAAAAAGAAAAAAAGAAAGAAAGCATAACATTATTGTCTGCACATAACACGTTCCCATTTTATAAATAATAAAACTACATCCCATATTATACATACACACATATTGTACAACGTGTAAAAGGTTGTGTAAATACAGAGAACATAAGTACTGCAGAAAATTTTACCCTGTGTTCTTTAGTGGATTTACAAAAAAAATATGAGAAACCAATCCCCTATCTGTCCTATAGGAGATAGACTGGGGGACCTGAAAGCCTGGGCTTTCAACCATTGCAGCGGGGGGCGTGGGGGCAAGGGAAGTAGAGGTAGAAATCTTCCTTTTCCTTGGGCCGGCCGTTTCTACCTGGAAACTGGCCTGACTGAAGAAGAGCGAGCTAGGGTATCCAGCCTGCTTTGTCCGCGGAGAACACAGATGGACGAGAAGTGCGTGGAAAAGAAGGTGTTGCATATGAGCTGTGGTGGCTTTAACAAGACAATAAATATTGTGATTTGAATATAATTCGAGATGTGAGATTGATTGATCTATCTCTGCTAGACTAGCTACTCCTCAGTGCACGTCACTGGATAAAACAAAGACTGAATCTGCACCCACGCGCATCTTTTTTGAGGATCCAGCAGAAAAAGAACGTGGCAGCAGACACGACCATGGTATTATTAGTACGCATTTTTCAAAATTGTTCCAAATATATTTTACAAAAAAAAATAAAAAGCAGGAAAAAACACTCACATATACACTCAAACACACGCTCAAAAACACACTGAAAGACGCACGCACGAAGAATTAAAATAATACACACGAACAACGATTTTTTCGCCGCGGGAGACGGCTTCCAAAATGGTAAGATGCCGACCGAACCGAACCGAACACAAGCTGAAGACGAAGATGGTCAAAATTTGCCGACAAAGGAGGGCGGAACATAAGATTTACTTGTCAATCCAACTTTCTACTAAACATTCTTCGCAAAAATACAGGCACTGCAAATGGCACCCCTTGTGTCGGTGCTGAGAAAGGACAAAATTTTGAGGGTGGGCCGCCAAAACCCTCCTCCTCGATTTTATGGCAGGAAGACGCGGAAGAGATGAAAGGCGTTGGTGAGGGACGGGATCCCTGGGCGGGTTTACTCTCTTTTGTTGGAAATATGTCCACTTCCTGAAATAGAGATGTGCAGTCACTTTTATTTTTACTTCTTCAGAGCACTTTCCTTTGAGGTCAATATCTACCAACGGTTGCAGATATGCCACAGACTAAGATTACGCTAGATTTGGCTGTTATGCCAAACACAGGGTGCTAGGTGCCAAAGATGGTTAAATTATGCTAGGTTCAGCACCATTATGCTAGGGTTGGCATCGCTGCTCTGACCCTGTAAAAGAGACAGTCGACTTGGCCATCTTTCCTGCTTGGGTCTCACTTATTGCACAACACTTGAGCAGCCTCATGTTCTGACGTAAAAAAAAGTAAAGGAAAGTGCTCCCCTGTGCATAGCACCACGCCATGAAGGCGTATAGGGGGTGTGGGGGTAACGCCCTACACTTTCTTGATCCGGTCGTGAGTGGGGGCGATGTGATCAACATCACGCCCCTGACCGCCTTTACCCTCCAGGGTTTCCCCCAGGTACCCATGTTATTCGACGCTGGGTGGGCGACGAGGCCGCTTCCATCGTTAGATAAGTTCCCGCATATGAACCGGCCGGGGATCGAACCCGGGACTATCATCTTTATTACTTATTCACTAAATTTAGGTTCTTAGAAAACAAGTTACATGTTTGTAAAAAGAACATCTATTTTGTAGCTCTTCGTGTGTGCGGGGAATGTGAATGGAAACATTGCTGTGCATTTCGGTAAATTAAGTACTATGAAAAATAATGTTCTACTAGCAATATAATATTCTCCACAAATAATACCATCGTTAAACAACAATCAAACACACTCTTTTCTTGCGTTACTACTAGTGAATACGGTAGTCTACTTCCGGGTTCAATGTTATGGGAACACTACTGCTTCAATAGACAAGGTACGAAGACTTGATCCCTCTGTGTTATATTCTGTGGTCCTCGTCTGCTAGGCGACTCTAGACCATTCTAACAGTAGTGGTAATTACTGTACTTGTTTACAGAGGCGCAACCACGAATTTTTGTCTGGGGGGGCAAGTCCCAGGATAAACGTGCCAATAATAATAATAATATTGTTAATCATAATGTAATAGTAGTAATAGTGGTGGTGGTGGTGGTAGTGGTAGTATCAAAGACGTTATTACCCTTGTAAATCAATATTGATTTCAGCTTGCAAAAAAATGGATCCAAAAAATTTTCTTGCTCACTTCGCTTACATTCTGCCATTGTTTCCTGTAATGCATTGTAAATTACCAGACAGAGAAATAAGACTTGTCTTAATTGATTTTGTTTTAAATGCATGAACAATTGTTTCGAGGGAAGGGAGCGTGCACATTTGAGACAATTTATGTAATTTTTGCTGTTCGTTTATTGTGAGATGGTGGAATTGGTTGTGTTATGTAATTATGTAAATAATATAACTTGTATATAATATGCATTAAATAAACATTGAATAGAATCGTACACAATTTAGTGTCCGCGTCGCTCCATGTTGCATATATGTGTAGCATATATCGTGCACGAAAGTTATACATGTTAATGTAAAAAATAATTATATTTGGAATGCACTACCACCACCACCACCACTATTACTACTATTACATTATGATTAACAATATTATTATTATTATTGGCACGTTTATCCTGGGACTTGCCCCCCCAGACAAAAATTCGTGGTTGCGCCTCTGTAAACAAGTACAGTAATTACCACTACTGTTAGAATGGTCTAGAGTCGCCTAGCAGACGAGGACCACAGAATATAACACAGAGGGATCAAGTCTTCGTACCTTGTCTATTGAAGCAGTAGTGTTCCCATAACATTGAACCCGGAAGTAGACTACCGTATTCACTAGTAGTAACGCAAGAAAAGAGTGTGTTTGATTGTTGTTTAACGATGGTATTATTTGTGGAGAATATTATATTGCTAGTAGAACATTATTTTTCATAGTACTTAATTTACCGAAATGCACAGCAATGTTTCCATTCACATTCCCAGCACACACGAAGAGCTACAAAATAGATGTTCTTTTTACAAACATGTAACTTGTTTTCTAAGAACCTAAATTTAGTGAATAAGTAATAAAGATGATAGTCATAGTTTTAGAGCTTCACAATCAGAGTTCTTTGTGCGAAAATGTCACTTGTTTTCTGAAACGCTACAATTTAGTAAGAAAGTAATAAATAGTTAGTTATACGTTCTTTAAAATTTCTTTTACAGTTTTTTGGACAAACGGCGGGAATGTAAGACTTTCTAAACAAAAGCTATCCGTTAGTGTTACATTCTATACTGTAATAATAATACCATATTAGCACTACTACTTTAAGTAGAAAGACACAAAGGCGTCCGCAAACACACACACAAAGATAACAACTACAATAGGGTTTTTATTATTAGCTGGATTTCGTAATTGTAAAGAATGATAAATACGTATGTTGAATGAAAAAATTGATTTGTGGTTTTATCAATTAGAAATGAAAAGATCGCGTCGAAAGTTAATAAATAAAATAATTAAGTTTGTCATTCAACAGAAGAAGAAGAAGGAGTAAGAACACAGCACTTCACATCAAACACGTTTTAGAGAATTACTGTAATTTACCCATGCACTTTATTCATGCAATATTCCAATAAATTGAATTAGCAAAGACTGTTGCAATGTTTGTGTATTTTAATTTAATTTTTAAAAGAATAGTGATAAAGTTTAAAAGTGCGAGCCTTCAGAGCACGTACAGGACATCGAGACAAATATCTTCCTTAGTGACATTTTCTTGGTTGAAGCCTTGTTTCGAAGCTGCGAGGCATCGAAAAACAAGTTTGTGTATCCTGTACGTCAGCTGCCGGGTCATGATACTAACACAGGCTCATGTGTAGTGATAGACGATATTGGAAATTTTATATCGCGTTGTCTCTGTATTTGACGAGGTGAATGGGAAGAGCAAGAGGTCCATTTCCGGACGTTATTTCGATAGTATGAGGCGATCATGTGCAGGGGCGGTAACAGAAATTTTTCACCGGATTGGCAGAAGCTGTATATTGATAGATTAGGGTGGGCATCTTGTTCCACTTCTTTGTCTCCGATGGACACAATTATTTCAAGGAAGTGTTGGTGTCTGCGCAGCCATACGTTCTAATCACATTGTTTCATTCATGCCAATGTAGTGAAATAAATGTGGATCGGTTGCATCACATTTTGTGCTTCAAGTGCAAAAAACACAAGGCACATACTCAATACAAAATTCAAAATATATCGTACCATTTCAGTATGGGATATTGTTATACACATGGGCGTATATATAGTTTAAGGGGGGAGATGGATCAACTTTTGGTATGATTAGGGTTGCTTTATTTCGTAAGTGAAAATCCAGGACACTGCTGACCGGAAGCTTATTGGGGAGCAGGGGATGCTGGACCCGACAAAGTTGTGTGTATGTAGTCACGAAGTCAAACTAGTATTGATACTTTTCTGTTCATCCTGTGTCACTGCGTTTTTAAAAACCAAATATCTTTAAGATGACTCGAGGAGGAAAAAATAACTGATTTGACAATGTCAATGCAGTTTCTTATCGCAGAAATTCCGAAACTATCAGGAAATTGCAGACATTTGGTATGCAGTCCCATCTGGTGTGTGGAATTACGTAATTTCCTTCCCATCCGTATCCCGTCCTACGTCTCTAATTTAAGAGAATAAAATAAGTCCGAAGAAATGTTTATGAACAAACGGATGAACAGGTAACTCTGGTAATTTTACTGAAACAAAGGGGGTGGACCCGTTGAACCACCCCTTAAATACGCCCTTGGTTATACATATTATTTCCTTGTATTAATTATACATAAACTAAGTATTAATATGTACTGTGCAACTGATGTAATCTTCTCAGTGTATTTTCTCTTAATTGCCCAAAAATATTTGATCATAACTTGCGCAACAGAAATGAAACACAAACTGAAATTGCTTTATGGAAAATAAAGTAAAATAGGCTTTATAAATAAAGTGAAGAATGTAAAAATCCTCATTTTGCACTACATAGGTTACGGTAAATTTCGATAAATATAAGTTTAAAATATATATATATTTTTGAAAGTTTGGTCGGCAACCAATTTTAGAAGCAATATTTTTTGCATGACCTGAGAACACGCACGCAGCAGAACCCTTTCATTTATTTTGCACCTGCACGTGAGCAGCAGGGATATTTCATGGAAGAATGATCATTACAAAGCATAGCTTTCCTTTCCACTATCGCTCCTTCTTCCATTATTTAAATCTGTACAGATTTGTAAAACTGCTGCACAGGTTCGCTCATCGCGGGCTACCTACCCTCAGTAAACTGGACACTCGAAGCAGACGACAAACGAACTCTCTCTAAGCAGTGGCATAACGTGATTGTATGAAAGGTGTAAAGACTTCCTTAGATAAACCTGACCTGAATATTGGATAAAGAAAACCCAAAGATATTTTAACTAAATAGAATCTATTTGAATCTAAGTCATGTATGTATCAGAATACTTTTTACAGCTGACTATTGCATGTTCCGGTGTTCCTTTCACTTTACGTGTTAAGCACTGATCATCATTGCTAAGATTAAATCTTCGAAGATAAGTCCTATATGGGTCATGACCCGTCATGAAATGGACCATACCCCTACTTGGTTTGAAGAAGGAAAGTTTCATTCTATCCCGTACGTCCGGTATATACTTTCTAGTCTGGGCAGATTCTTGGAGTTGACTCCACTCTTCTTGCCATGAGTTCCATAAGCGTTGTTTAATTTCTTGGATGGAATTGACCCGAGTTCCCAGCAGGTCATGTGCCTTTTCTTCTAGTCTCTTTTTCCACCAGTAACAAGCGGCACTTTGTCGAACTTCAAAGTCTAAGGGGAGTACCCGAGCAACAGCTATTATCGAAGTCTTGGATGTTGAACTAAACGCTCCGAGAATCCTTAACAGGACATTCCGTTGTACAGATCTGACACTATCTTTGATTTGTTTTTGCGCTGTGGGATGCGCCCAGACTGACGCAGCATAGCATATCACTGACAGGAAGTTTGATCTGTTCATCGAAACATCAAAAGGAAGTTTATATGCCGAGTTCCCCATATTCAAGATATTGGTAGTAGGACCTTTGCCTTAGAGGAAACCTCCTCTATATGTTGTCTCAATCTCAATTGAGCTTCCAGGAACACGCCAAGCTATTTAATTTTAGTAGAATTTTTAATAGCTATTTTTGTACCCCTTATAATTGGGGATCTTAATAGCTTCCCTTTAAGTAAGATATGATAAGATTTTTCTTTGGCAACTTTAATTTTTGATGGCTCAGTCCAGTCTTCTACCAGACTTATGGCTCGGTTAGCTCTTCTTCCCAATTCAGTTCTACCGTTGGCGATAATCAGAATAAGTATGTCGTCTGCATACGCTATCACATCAGCAACTTCCCTTGACTGATGTAATTCCATCAGTAGAGGCTCCAAAGTAAGGTTCCACAGGGTTGGGCCTAACACTGAGCCCTGCGGACAACCCTTGTTCATATCCTTTGTTACGACCTTTTGTGATCCTTTATACTCTACGCTTCTATTGCCTAAATAATCCTTTATCAGGTTATAGAGAGGTCGTGGTATATAATTGTCCCTCAGTACTTTCAGGATGTATGGCCACCACACATTATTGAAAACTCCACACATATCTAGAGTGATGGCCAGTACATATTTGTGTTGATTTCCATGGACGAAATTCATAACATAGTTAAGTGCATCCTCAGCTGATTTTCCATGAATGAAACCAAACTGTTTTCCTGAATGTTTGGTTAATAGTCTTCTTTCATTCAGTCTTGATACTATAAGTTTCTCGAGTATCTTACCAAAACCATTTAATAAGCATATCGGCCTATACGATTTTGGTTCCTCAGGGTCTCTTTTCTTATCTTTAAGAAGTATAGTAAGATTTCCATGTTTCCATTCGCTTGGGAACCTACCAAAAGCCAAGCTCTGGTTGTACATCACTTGCAAGCACTCCAACATTTCATTTTTTAATATCTTAATGACCTCATTAGTGATGCCATTAGGCCCAGGGGCCTTTTTGCACTTCAGTCGAACTATTATTAAGGCAATTTCTTCCTTGGCAAATGGATAAACCAGTGTGTCATTGTCATAGGGAGTAGTTGTATTTACGGTAGGGACAGCGCCGGAAAGGAAGAGCTCCCCTCAAGCAGGTTTGGCTATACTTAAAACTTGCTCAACATGTTCATATGAGCTTTTTGCTCTAGTGTGAAACCCCTGCCTAATCCAAGATTTTTGTAAAAAAGCCCTCATGGATTCCATGAGAAAGGAAGAGCTCCCTCAGATTGATTTGTCTATACTTATAAAAGGCACTTCTGTGAGATTGTTGTCCATAAATTTGTTAAAAATATGCCCCTCTTGGCCATACTTAAAACTAGGCCACCCACACCCATACACACCCACCTATACACACCTACACCCACCCACACCCACCCACACATATTTACTTCCGGTCCACTTCCGGTCTACTTCCGGTCCACTTCCGGTCCACTTCCGGTCCACTTCCGGTCTACTTCCGGTCCACTTCCGGTCCACTTCCGGTTTGCCTACTTCCGGTCCACTTCCGGTCTACTTCCGGTCTACTTGTGGCCAAGTTGTGGCTTATTTCTGCTATTTTTATTCAGTATAAAGTTTTGATTTGACCCCCAAGAAATTGTATATAAATACCAAAGCAAAAAATATTAATACATACATACACACACACACACACATACAAATCACACAGCTGAACCCAACTGATATTTTTTATTAAGCATAGAATTTTGATTTGAACCCCAAGAAATTTTATATAATATAGATACCTGAACATGCAAACATATTTTGAAAGAAGAAACATTGCAAGATATATAAAATCAGATCACCTGTTGGATTGTTTTAGGAAAAAATTTGAAAATTTATCAGAGTATGATTTTTTTAAAGTGCAAAATGAAACAGAAGCAAGATGGGTACTTGACAGTGATATTGGGTTTGGGTATGTGAGCATAGAATTGGGTTCTGAATATGATGATTTTGAATCCAATACATACTGGCATAGAATTGATGCATACCTGTTGTATTGTTGTTGGGGAAAATATGTTGCTTTTTTTACAAAAAGTACTTCAAGTTTAGAAAAATTTAGGTTTTACAAATTTTTTCATGATCATAGAATTTATACAAACAGCAGGTGGCCTGTTGATGACATATCATGGGACACAACAATTTCCATACTAGATGAGGCAGGAAAATTGGATGTAAATTCTGGTTTATATTTTAATGAGTTGATTATGTACCTGCTTAAAAACAATATCAATTCTGGCTCATTCAATACAAGATGGACTTAAATAATTAGAGTTTTTACACAAAATATTTTTTTTGTAGATGGAACCTCCACCAGATTATAAGTTAAGTCCATGGATTCTGTCACACCTATTCTAATACAATTAATATCACAAGTACTATTACAAGGCACGCACCGCATAAAATCATAATTCCAAGCGATGGCATGGATTCCACGATTCCATATCATACATACTGCAATTGGAGCTTCAGCAGTTCGGGACTGTGCAATATATTGTTTACAAATGTAGGAAAAATAATATTGTACGGGTTGCAAACAAAACTCCCAAAGCTTATGTATTTCAGGTTTCTTAAATTTGAAACAGAATCCAAACTGTCTGGAAGTTCATAAAAGTGAAGCCATTCTACAAGCTGGTCTATCTCAGCTTCTGCATGATATATTTGAGCAAGAGGTGATGTGTTTATAATATTTGTTGGTATAGAGGTTTGTTCTGAATCTTATCAATTATGAACAGCTCTGCTGCATGTTGTGATGATGAATATCTAGTCCCTAAACCTAACAGAGCTGTGCAGTGATGTTGTTATTGGGAACAGGATTCAAATCCTACACAGATTTATGGAAGAATTAATTTTTGCTATGAAATTATATCTAGATCCCTGTGCAATAATGCTGTTATTGGGAACAGGATTCAAATCCTACACAGATACAGATTCTTGCTGAGCTTAATAGGTGATTGTCATGGAAGATACTCAATATTTCTGCTGTTATTAGGTACAAAATTCAATTACACAGACACAGATATAATATCTAGATGCATACAGAACTATGGTTTCTATAAATCTATACTCAATATCCCTATACCTGACAGCTGTGCGGTGATGCTGTTATTGGGAACAAGATTCAAATCCTACACAGAAACAGATTTTTGCTGGGCTTAGAACTATTATGGATAGGTGATTGCCATGAAATAATATCCCTATACCTGACAGAGCTGTGCAGTGATGCTGTTATTGGGAAACAATTTTAACAGAGCTGTTGTTTCCATAAATCTACTCAATATCCCTATACCTGACAGAGCTGTGCAGTGATGCTGTTATTGGAACAGGATTCAAATATACAGATCCTTGCTAAACTTAGAACTATGCCATGAACAAAACTGTGCGGTGATATAATTATTGGGAACAAGCTTCAAAACCTCGCACAATGCTGAGCTTAGAGTGAAGATACCAGTGATATAATTATTGAGAACAGGATTCAAATTTTGGATAGGTGATTACCATGAAGATACTCAATATTTTTGTTATTAGGTATAAATATTATTTTATTCAATTCTTCACCTCCATATCTATAACATCTCTGTGTAATTCCATAACAGTTCCATGATCAGCTCACAAACAAATCTCATCTAACAGTTCCATAACAGTTCCATGCTCAGCTCTGTGTCTGTGTGAGGCAAGCACAGCTCTGTTAGAGATAGGGATTAAAAATTATTTCATTCTTCACAAATAAATCTCATCTAACAGTTCCATGCTCAGCTCTGTCTGTGTGGGGATTTGTGCCTAATAACATCAAAAACAACACAGCTCTGTTAGTTCAATTCTTCACATCCATGTCCATAACATCTCTGTGTATTTCCATAACAGTTCCATGCTCAGCTCTGTGTCTGTGTAGAGCAGATAGGGATATTAAGTATAAATTTAAAAATTATTTTATTCTTCACAAACAAATCTCTTCTAACAATTCCATAACAGTTTCATGCTCAGCAAGGCTCTGTGTCTGTGTAGTTTCATAACAGTTCCTGTGTGGGATTTGTACAGAGCACAGCTCTGAGATAGGGACTAACAGTTAGGGTATAATTAATTCTTCACATCTAACAACTATAACAATTCCTCCTATCTATTGAGTGTCTAGATGTTATTTTATCCCTATGCCATGACAGTTCCAACTCTGTATTTGTGTGGGATTTAAAGCTTTTCCAATTCTTCACATCTCCCAATGTGTGGCATGAAATTGTGTTTTTTGCCAAAAAAAATCTCAGCATGGCCCTGTGTCTGTGTGAGATTTGAGGCCTGTTCCCGGTATAGGTAGATTTGAAATAGGATCTGTGCCTCCCGGCTTGAGAAGAAAGGGACTATGCACATTGTTTTGAGGTGGGATCTGAATCTCAGCAAAAGCCCTAATTACAGCGGGGCTGTGTCAGGGATCATAATTGATAGGATATAATTGTATTCAGAACAAACCCCCCTATAAGATATGATAACTTTCAAGCTCTGTTGTTACAAACACTTCCCTGTATACATACTGGGCTATCACTATAATAATATTTGCCACATGTTCTGTGATCTTGTAATAATTATTCCTGTCGGTGATAAAAATATTGTTCAATTCTAACTAGTTCAATTCTTCGCAATTCCATAACAGTTCCATGCTCAGCTAGCAGATAGGGATTTTAAGTATAAATTTAAAAATTATTTAATTCTTCACAAACAAATCTCATCTAACAATTCCATAACAGTTCCATACTCAGCTCTGTGTCTGTGTGAGGCAAGCACAGCTCTGTTAATAAATTTCATTCTTTCCAATTGTATAATTGAGCATAGCAAAAAATCTCAGCATGACCCTGTGTCTGTGTTTGAGGCCTGTTCCCGGTATAGGTAGGTACAAATCTGGCAATCACATAGGATCTGTGCCTCCCGGCTTGAGATATGCACATTGTTTTGAAACCTTACTGGGTGGGATCTGAACCTCAGCAAAAAGCCCTAATAAAATATAATTTGGATGTGTTTCTGTATTTTTTCAAGCTCTGCTGTTACAAACACTTCCCTGTATACATACTCTGCAACATATGGGCCATCACTATAATAATATTTGGCACATGTTCTGTGATCTGTAATCTTGTAATAATTATTCCTGTCGGTGATACAAACATTGTCACAAATTTCCTGTCTTGAGGAAATATCAACAAGGCTCATTCTTCACAAACAAATCTCATCTAACAATTCCATGCTCAGCTCTGTGTCTGTGCGAGGAGGATTTGTACCTAATAACATCAGTACAGCACAGCAGCTCTGTTAGAGATAGGGATGATTTAATTATATTATTATTGAAACATCTAGAAATTATTCTTTACAAACAAATCTCATCTAACAATTCCATGCTCAGCTCTGTGTCTGTGCGAGGATTTGTACCTAATAACATCAGTACAGCACAGCTGCTCTGTTAGAGACAGAGCAAATAGGTATAAATATTATTTTATTTATTTCTTCACAACAGCTCTGTGTCTGTGTGAGGCAAGCACAGCTCTGTTAGAGATAGGAATATTGAGTATTGAAAATCTAGAAATTATTTTATTCTTCACAAACAAATCTCATCTAACAAATCCATGCTCAGCTCTGTGTCTGTGCGGGGATTTGCACCTAATAACATCAGTACAGTACAGCTCTGTTAGAGACATTTAATTCTTCACATTTATATCCATAACAGCTCTGTGTCTGTGTGAGGCAAGCACAGCTCTGTTAGAGATAGGGATATTGAGTATAGATTTAATTATATTATTATTGAAACATCTAGAAATTATTTCATTCTTCACAAACAAATCTCATCTAACAATTCCATGCTCAGCTCTGTGTCTGTGTGGGGATTTGTACCTAATAGCATCAAAACAACACAGCTCTGTTAGAGACAGAATATTCAATTCTTCACAATTCCATAACAGTTCCATGCTCAGCTCTGTGTCCGTGTAGAGCAAAACAGCACAGCTCTGTTAGAGATAGGGATTTTAAGTATAAATTTAAAAATTATTTCATTCTTCACAAACAAATCTCATCTAACAGTTCCATAACAGCTCCATGCTCAGCTCTGTCTCTGTGTGAGGCAAGCACAGCTCTGTTACATGATAGGAATATTAAGTATAGATTTAAATTTCATTTTTTACAAACAAATCTCATCTAACAGTTCCATGCTCAGCTCTGTGTCTGTGTGAGGCAAGCACAGCTCTGTTAAATATAGGAATATTAAGTATAGATTTAAATTTTATTCTTCACAAACAAATCTCATCTAACAATTCCATAACAGTTCCGTTCTCAGCTCTGTGTCTGTGTGGGATTTGTACAGCAACATAGCTTTGTTAGAGACAGAGTAGATGGGTATAAATATTATTTCATTCAATTCTTCACCTCCATATCCATAACAGCTCTGTGAAATTTATTCTTCACATCTAACAATTCCCATAACAGTTTCATGCTCAGCAAGGCTTTGTGTCTGTGTAGATAGGGATATTAATATTACATTTCTTCATAATAGTTCCTGTGTCTGTGTGGGATTTGTACAGAGCACAGCTCTGAGATAGGGATTAATAGTTAGGGTATAATTAATTCTTTACTTCTATTGAGTGTCTAGATGTTATTTCATCCCTATGCCATGACAGTTTCAACTCTGTATTTGTATGGAATTTAGAACTTGTCTGAAAAGTGGCAATCAATGCCCATTGTTTCTATATAAACGTTTCAACGTATGTTCAACATGTTGTACATGAAATAATTTTTAAATTTATACTTAAAATCCCTATCTCTAACAGAGCTGTGCTGTTTTGCTCTACACGGACACAGAGCTGAGCATGGAACTGTTATGGAATTGTGAAGAATTGAATATTCTGTCTCTAACAGAGCTGTGTTGTTTTGATGTTATTAGGTACAAATCCCCACACAGACACAGAGCTGAGCATGGAATTGTTAGATGAGATTTGTTTGTGAAGAATGAAATAATTTCTAGATGTTTCAATAATAATATAATTAAATCTATACTCAATATCCCTATCTCTAACAGAGCTGTGCTTGCCTCACACAGACACAGAGCTGTTATGGATATAAATGTGAAGAATTAAATGTCTCTAACAGAGCTGTACTGTACTGATGTTATTAGGTGCAAATCCCCGCACAGACACAGAGCTGAGCATGGATTTGTTAGATGAGATTTGTTTGTGAAGAATAAAATAATTTCTAGATTTTCAATACTCAATATTCCTATCTCTAACAGAGCTGTGCTTGCCTCACACAGACACAGAGCTGTTGTGAAGAAATAAATAAAATAATATTTATACCTATTTGCTCTGTCTCTAACAGAGCAGCTGTGCTGTACTGATGTTATTAGGTACAAATCCTCGCACAGACACAGAGCTGAGCATGGAATTGTTAGATGAGATTTGTTTGTAAAGAATAATTTCTAGATGTTTCAATAATAATATAATTAAATCATCCCTATCTCTAACAGAGCTGCTGTGCTGTACTGATGTTATTAGGTACAAATCCTCCTCGCACAGACACAGAGCTGAGCATGGAATTGTTAGATGAGATTTGTTTGTGAAGAATGAGCCTTGTTGATATTTCCTCAAGACAGGAAATTTGTGACAATGTTTGTATCACCGACAGGAATAATTATTACAAGATTACAGATCACAGAACATGTGCCAAATATTATTATAGTGATGGCCCATATGTTGCAGAGTATGTATACAGGGAAGTGTTTGTAACAGCAGAGCTTGAAAAAATACAGAAACACATCCAAATTATATTTTATTAGGGCTTTTTGCTGAGATTCAGATCCCACCCAGTAAGGTTTCAAAACAATGTGCATATCTCAAGCCGGGAGGCACAGATCCTATGTGATTGCCAGATTTGTACCTACCTATACCGGGAACAGGCCTCAAACACAGACACAGGGTCATGCTGAGATTTTTTGCTATGCTCAATTATACAATTGGAAAGAATGAAATTTATTAACAGAGCTGTGCTTGCCTCACACAGACACAGAGCTGAGTATGGAACTGTTATGGAATTGTTAGATGAGATTTGTTTGTGAAGAATTAAATAATTTTTAAATTTATACTTAAAATCCCTATCTGCTAGCTGAGCATGGAACTGTTATGGAATTGCGAAGAATTGAACTAGTTAGAATTGAACAATATTTTTATCACCGACAGGAATAATTATTACAAGATCACAGAACATGTGGCAAATATTATTATAGTGATAGCCCAGTATGTATACAGGGAAGTGTTTGTAACAACAGAGCTTGAAAGTTATCATATCTTATAGGGGGGTTTGTTCTGAATACAATTATATCCTATCAATTATGATCCCTGACACAGCCCCGCTGTAATTAGGGCTTTTGCTGAGATTCAGATCCCACCTCAAAACAATGTGCATAGTCCCTTTCTTCTCAAGCCGGGAGGCACAGATCCTATTTCAAATCTACCTATACCGGGAACAGGCCTCAAATCTCACACAGACACAGGGCCATGCTGAGATTTTTTTTGGCAAAAAACACAATTTCATGCCACACATTGGGAGATGTGAAGAATTGGACAAGCTTTAAATCCCACACAAATACAGAGTTGGAACTGTCTTGGCATAGGAATGAAATAACATCTAGACACTCAAGAGATAGGAGGAATTGTTATAGTTGTTAGATGTGAAGAATTAATTATACCCTAACTGTTAGTCCCTATCTCAGAGCTGTGCTCTGTACAAATCCCACACAGGAACTGTTATGAAACTACACAGACACAGAGCCTTGCTGAGCATGAAACTGTTATGGGAATTGTTAGATGTGAAGATCTATTATAAACACAGAGCTGTTATGGATATGGAGGTGAAGAATTGAATGAAATAATATTTATACCCATCTACTCTGTCTCTAATGTTGCTGTACAAATCCCACACAGATACAAGCTGAGCATGAACTACTATGGAATTGTTAGAAGAGATTTGTTTGTAAAGAATAAAATAATTTTTAAATTTATACTTAATATCCCTATCTGCTCTACATAGACACAGAGCTGATCATGGAACTGTTATGGAATTACACAGAGATGTTATGGACATGGATGTAAAGAATTGAACTAACAGAGCTGTATTGTATAGATTTATGGAAACAACAGCTCTGTTAAAATTGTTTCCCAATAACAGCATCACTGCACAGCTCTGTCAGGTATAGGGATATTATTTCATGGCAAATCACCTATCCATAATAGTTCTAAGCCCAGCAAAAATCTGTTTCTGTGTAGGATTTGAATCTTGTTCCCAATAACAGCATCACCGCACAGCTGTCAGGTATAGGGATATTGAGTATAGATTTATAGAAACCACAGTTCTGTATGCATCTAGATATTATATCTGTGTCTGTATAATTGAATTTTGTACCTAATAACAGCAGAAATATTGAGTATCTTCCATGACAATCACCTATTAAGCTCAGCAAGAATCTGTATCTGTGTAGGATTTGAATCCTGTTCCCAATAACAGCATTATTGCACAGGGATCTAGATATAATTTCATAGCAAAAATTAATTCTTCCATAAATCTGTGTAGGATTTGAATCCTGTTCCCAATAACAACATCACTGCACAGCTCTGTTAGGTTTAGGGACTAGATATTCATCATCACAACATGCAGCAGAGCTGTTCATAATTGATAAGATTCAGAACAAACCTCTATACCAACAAATATTATAAACACATCACCTCTTGCTCAAATATATCATGCAGAAGCTGAGATAGACCAGCTTGTAGAATGGCTTCACTTTTATGAACTTCCAGACAGTTTGGATTCTGTTTCAAATTTAAGAAACCTGAAATACATAAGCTTTGGGAGTTTTGTTTGCAACCCGTACAATATTATTTTTCCTACATTTGTAGACAATATATTGCACAGTCCCGAACTGCTGAAGCTCCAATTGCAGTATGTATGATATGGAATCGTGGAATCCATGCCATCGCTTGGAATTATGATTTTATGCAGTGCGTGCCTTGTAATAGTACTTGTGATATTAATTGTATTAGAATAGGTGTGACAGAATCCATGGACTTAACTTATAATCTGGTGGAGGTTCCATCTACAAAAAAAATATTTTGTGTAAAAACTCTAATTATTTAAGTCCATCTTGTATTGAATGAGCCAGAATTGATATTGTTTTTAAGCAGGTACATAATCAACTCATTAAAATATAAACCAGAATTTACATCCAATTTTCCTGCCTCATCAAGTATGGAAATTGTTGTGTCCCATGATATGTCATCAACAGGCCACCTGCTGTTTGTATAAATTCTATGATCATGGAAAAATTTGTAAAACCTAAATTTTTCTAAACTTGAAGTACTTTTTGTAAAAAAAAACAACATATTTTCCCCAATAACAATACAACAGGTATGCATCAATTCTATGCCAGTATGTATTGGATTCAAAATCATCATATTCAGAACCCAATTCTATGCTCACATACCCAAACCCAACATCACTGTCAAGTACCCATCTTGCTTCTGTTTCATTTTGCACTTTAAAAAAATCATACTCTGATAAATTTTCAAATTTTTTCCTAAAACAATCCAACAGGTGATCTGATTTTATATATCTTGCAATGTTTCTTCTTTCAAAATATGTTTGCATGTTCAGGTATCTATATTATATAAAATTTCTTGGGGTTCAAATCAAAATTCTATGCTTAATAAAAAATATCAGTTGGGTTCAGCAGTATGATTTGTATATTTTTTTTTGTGTGTGTGTATGTGTGTATTAATATTTTTGGCTTTGGTATTTATATACAATTTCTTGGGGGTCAAATCAAAACTTTATACTGAATAAAAATAGCAGAAATAAGCCACAACTTGGCCACAAGTAGACCGGAAGTAGACCGGAAGTAGGCAAACCGGAAGTGGACCGGAAGTGGACCGGAAGTGGACCGGAAGTGGACCGGAAGTAGACCGGAAGTAGACCGGAAGTGGACCGGAAGTAGACCGGAAGTGGACCGGAAGTAAATATGTGTGGGTGGGTGTGGGTGGGTGTAGGTGTGTATAGGTGGGTGTGTATGGGTGTGGGTGGCCTAGTTTTAAGTATGGCCAAGAGGGGCATATTTTTAACAAATTTATGGACAACAATCTCACAGAAGTGCCTTTTATAAGTATAGACAAATCAATCTGAGGGAGCTCTTCCTTTCTCATGGAATCCATGAGGGCTTTTTTACAAAAATCTTGGATTAGGCAGGGGTTTCACACTAGAGCAAAAAGCTCATATGAACATGTTGAGCAAGTTTTAAGTATAGCCAAACCTGCTGGAGGGGAGCTCTTCCTTTCCGGTGCTGTCCCTACCGTAAATACAACTACTATAGGGCTCCCGTGATTGTTGTCTTACATTTTGATGTATTCCTGAGTCCTCCAATTCACTATCGGATGGTAACAACAAATCCATTAAATATGAGATTGTGTCCTCCCAAGTAGTTGTGTAGGAGTTTTCCATCTTTTTCAATGTGGTAGGAGTGATTTAATTTGCCTGTTGCGGCTTTATATAGAATGCCCCATGGGTCCTTCGTAGTTTTACTTTCTACCAGTCGAGCCCACATCCTGACTTTGTATTGTTAATCAGATCTGCGTAAAGTCTATTCCGGTACTTCTCTAAATATTACTGCTTAAGTCTGGAATCTACTGCTTTTTGGAATAATTTCCTTGCTATTTCGATAAGACATTTTAATAAGATGTGTTCTGATTGGTCGACAGTCTGTCACGAAAGGCTTTATTTAACCATTCGTAATTAGAAAGTATTTGGCGGTAATCTTGAATTCGAGAAGAGATATGGCTTGTACTCTGGTGTCACTTGCTTTAACACTGGAATTCAATGTGTTGTTCGTGTTTCATTTGATCGTGTAGGGACAGCTTATGAAATGACATGCTGATACAAGAATCAAAGAGAGAACGCCTAGTGGATAACTTTGCCAATGAAACATCATTTCGCGGGAACGTGGTGATGGAAAGAGAGAGGGAGAGTGAGAGAGAGGGGCGAGAGAGAGAGAGAGAGAGAGAGAGAGAGAGAGAGAGAGAGAGAGAGAGAGAAAGGTAGAGAGAAAGAAAGGAAGAGAGAGAGAGAAATAAAGAAAGAGAGAGAGAAATAGATAGAAAGAGAAACAGAGATAGAGAAAGAGGGAGACAGACAGAGAGAAATGAAGAAAGATATAGCGAGAGAGCGAGAGAGAGAGAGAGAGAGAGAAAAGAAAGAAATCAAAAGTAAGCGAGAGAGAGAGAAAAGAAAGAAAATGAAAGCGAGAGAGAGAGATAGAGATAGAGAGAGAGATAGAGATAGAGAGAGAAAGAGAGGAAAAGAAGGCGACGTAAAGAGAGAGATAGAGAAAGGGAGAGAGACAGAGACACAGAGAGATAAAGAAAGATAGGGCTAGAGGGGGAGAAAGAAAGGAAGAAGAGGAAAGAGAGAGAGAGAGAGAGAGAGACTTGATCGCACATCATTTGACAAGCACAATTTTTTTTTCAAATTTTCTTCAGAACCAAAAATAAGCTGGAAAAAAATGTAAATTTTTATGGCGCAACTAAGGGGGGGGGGCAAAAATACCATATTGCCTCTCCTCGATGATGAGAGGGGGGCATGATGGTCCCCTGTTCCCCGGTTCTGACGTCCCTGAAAATATCCTATCTTGCACTGTTTTACCCTATCCCCTTGTGGAACAGGGCCGCACATAGCAGCAGAGATGAGAGGGGAGGGGGGAGATCGAGTGGGCAGAGCGAAGTAGTACACGCTGATGTGAATGCTGGTAACTGCTGGTAACACCCACGCAATCCCGTTCTCTCTCAGGTGTTCATAAACTTGCGTCACTATACTTGCGAAGACACTTGTTTTTGTTGGCTTGTTCCAGAGATACCCGAGACCATGGGCGTATATATAGCTCACGTAAGGGGGAAGGGGTGTTCAACGTTTGGTTCAATTAGGGTTTCTATATTTCATAAGTAAAAATCTGGGACACTACTAACCGGTAGCTTGTTAGGGAGCGGGGGGATGGGGGGGGGGATGGACCCGATAAAGTTGTATGTATGTACAACATAATAGTCATTTACATCCATATTGTGTGGGAACTTTATTTGAAAACTGCGGACTGAACAGATAGCACGCTTACTCTTTATAGTAAGCAGTAAGAGAATCGTAACTGAAATTCAGCACTGCTAGCAGACGGCGGCGCCATCGTGAAGTCATAGATGTTTGCAGTACCGCATGTATCTCGTTACTCTTGTATTATGGAGAAGGAATGGTTCAATGTAGTGTTAGATTGGGCATTTTTAAATTACGTAAAATTTACGTAAAATTTTAAAATATAAATAAAGTTCAGGAAAGTATAGTCTTAATCATTTCTTCTTTCCCACCCGATTCCAAGACATTTGTGCATCCCGAAGAAACTATTCGGGACACCGGGACAAATGATACCATTCCGGGATTATCCCTGAAAATGCGGGACGTATGGCGTCCCTAGGTATGATCTGGCTATCAAAATTCACTTTGCTACCACATGAAAGGTCACACATTTATTAAATTAAGTCTCTCTACGAACTTCTAACTTTTCTACATAAAATGAGCAAAAAATGCTTTGGAAAAAGCTAATTCCAGCTTCTCTTTAAAAAAATATTTACAATGTTAGAATTAGTCTTTTCCTCCTTGCTACAAAATTGAAAATAACATCATCGGTGTTATTTTAATATTCGTATGTATGTACACTTAACAGTGCAAGGTCCATTAGTCGAGGAACTCCCGTTGAATTGCGAGGACATTATTTCAACCTCCTTAATGTTGAACACATCCTCTCGGGTGTTGAAGATGAAACTGGCAGTGCAGCCAAGATCACAAACAATTTGTGCATATTTGAGTACAAGAGTTTGTCACAATTTTCTACTGCCTACAATGCAGACCCTGGACATGTCTTTTCAATTACTGTTTGCCACATTTTCATTCAGATTTGAAAATGTAGAAAATATCAACATTTTGGCACACTGTTCCAATGAATAAGGAATAGGCATTTCATATTGGAATAAGTTGTTGTAATTTTTCAATGTGTTGACTGTTTTCAGAGAAATTTTGGTTTATTTCTACTACAAAATGGTCTAAAAATGGACAACAGTAAAGTTTCTACTAATAGTGCATACGATTTCACAAGTCACCCTACTAAATATTGATACTTTTCTGTCCATCTTGTGTCGTTCTACTTCGCTTTTTGTGCCACTTTTGGCTAATTTCCGAAGATCGGAATGAGTGATTACATGATATAATTGATGAATGGACACCCACAAACGTCCATGCCCATTCCGGGTTTCGAACCCGGGACCCACGATGTGCTAAACACGGGGGGCTGCTCCTTTGAGAAGACTCGAGGGGAAAAATTATAACTGATTTGCCAGTCTCAATATCGCAGAATATCCACAGAAATTGGCAATAGGCGGGTTAAAATATGTGCTGAACAATGTACAAAAATTGCTCTTGGACACTTCTCTGAAATTATCTATCTCTCTATTCAAATTCAAATTCAAATTCTTTATTTGCGTGGGCGAGGTTCAGCCTGAGGCTGTTCTGCCACCTAACCCGTGTCATCGATTACTTTTAAATTTACATTTCTTATACATATGTTATTACAGTATTAATACAGTGTACAATAAACTGTATGATTTAGTTACAAAATCTATCGATAAAGTAATTGTAATAAATGTATGAATAAAATGATACAAAAATTGTGAAAAGACAACATAAAAATAAAATAAAATGAATAAAAAAAATTAAGAAAACATGTAGACAAAATACATAACATAAACATACACGTTACATCATAGTATTTGAACACAATCTCTGCTCTGCCAAAAGAAAATTCTTTACTTCATTACGGAAAGATTCTATTTTAGATATGCTCGACATGCTCTTAGGTAGGGCACTCCATATTTTTGCAGCAAAATATGAAAACGACGACTGATATGCCTGTGTGTTGCAGAGTGGAAGGTTAAATTTGAAATTATTTCTTGTATGGTGGCTGTGAATACTGGTGCGAGGGATCAACATGTCTGCCAGATACGACGACTTGCCAGATGTAATAATTTTATGTATAAGGCAATATTTATGCAGTAGTCGCCTACGGTACATATTGAGGATATTCTTATTATTTATGGAAGGTAAAATATGTTCACGCCTCGGGATGCAAAATATGAACCGCATGCACGCATTTTGACATTTTTGAATTTTTGCTTGTAAAGTTTTATTTATTCTACCAGAGTATACTACGTCACAATAGCCGAGAAATGGATATATAAGTGTTTCAACTAATCGCTGCTTGATTTCTGAAGATAATAGTTTGTTAAATTTAAACAAGAATCTAAATGTTCCAAATGATTTATTGATTTGGCGGCTAATATGCTCATCCTATGACAGACGAGTGTCAAATATTAGTCCAAGACTTTTAACTACTTGAGCTCTAGGTATTACATCATCACTTATTTTAATTGTTGTATTAGTGTGCACGACCGAACCAATAGCATTTCGAGTTCCAATAAATGTATAACATGACTTATTAGCATTAATGTTAAGGCCGTTTGCATCACACTATGTTTTTATCGCACCCAAATCATTACTTATGTATTCAATACTTATGGCAATTTCTGTTGGATTGAATGATTTGGTTAGTTGAGTGTCATCAGCATATGAATGTACGTTACAGTATTTGACAACTGAGGGTAGATCTGCAATATAAATCGTAAACAATAAGGGACCTAGTATAGATCCTTGTGGTAATATTCCATCTGCACCAATAACAGTAGACTTGATTTCGTACAAACATTTTCTTACAGTATAGTCATCCACTTTTTTAAAAGCAAATCGGGAAGCATATTATTAAACTTTTGGTTACTAAATTTTAAAGATTCTTGAGATACCAGACGTTGTTCGATATTTAGACTATCAATTGAACTAATAAAGTGTTAATTTATCTCGTTCACATTGTCAAACGTGGAGGGGAGATCATTTTTATTTAAGCCAATGCCTACAGATTTCAGCTGCTTCCATAAATGCTTTGGTTGTCTTGGTGTTTTATTGATGTTATGCTCAAAGTAACACTTTTTTTCTTGCCGAATAACGGATGTCGTGAAATTTCTCAGTTCTTTGTATTCCTTCCATGCAGGTTCACTTCCGGTTCGCTTGAATTTACGAAACGCATTGTCCCTTAGTTTCATCAACAGCTTCACATTCGATGTAATCCACGGCAAACGTTTATTACGAACTCGTGTTTTATGGACTTGCGCGTGCTTGTCAAAGAGATCAAGTAAGTTGGCATTGAAATACTCTACTTTCATATCCAAGTTATCGGTGTTATATATTTTTCCCCAGTTAATTTTTTCTGCATCCTTCACGAATTTATCATAATCAATATCAACGTATTTTCTGTGGTGTATAATTCGGTTCACCCTTTCTGGTTTGGTATACGCAAGTACAACTTACGTCATTCAATGATCGCTGTTGCTGACTGGCTCACCGACACCATGTTGGATTACATTTTGCATGTTGCTGACAAACGTCAGATCAATTAATGACTTAGTCGTGGAGGTTATTCTGGTCGGTTTATTGATTATTTGCGTTAATTGAAATTGATTAAACAAATTTTGAATGTAAACCACGTCAGCACAGTCTGGATGTAAGAAATTAATGTTGAAATCTCCAGCTATAACAAGGTCATTAACTAAGGGCTGTGTATATGGAATACGCTTAGGCCTGTATACGGCACAAATACCGAGACGTTCCTTTTTTATTTCAACCGTAGCTGCAAGGTACTCAACGTCACTCTCTCCTTTGATTTCGAAAGACAACGAATGCAGTTTTAGTCCCTCCCGTGCGTATATGCAGACACCCCCACCCATGCTGTAATGGCGATCAGAGCGTATTAAGTAATAACCTGGAATTTTCAATGCATTATCCGTTATATTGCAAGTTAACCACGTTTCTGTTATAACAAGAAAGTAGTGTATATTGGTTGTTTCACAGCCACAAAAAGGAAGACTCCTCTTTTTTTTACGATTTAACCTCAGTGATAGCCTTTTATGACGATTTTTTTGTGGATTTTATAGTGTTCAACGACATTTTAGTGCAATTTTCATGGCAACTAAATTTCACACCTAGCCAGAAAAAGGAAGAGTCCTTTTTTTCACGATTTAACCTCAGTGATAGCCTTTTATGACGATTTTTTTTTGTGTAAGCGTTCAAAGTTCATCTAATTGCTTTCTGCAAGTGACGAAGTGCTTCACGTTTCCAATGTTTATCACGATATTCTCATCTTGGGTCCAACAGTTCTTGTAATTGTATTTACACGTCGCCAGTTTCAGAAGCTCGAGACGTGCGAGGCAGAGACCTTCCGTGATGGTGATAAGCCCTTCAATTTCCGTTTATTTCGAAACACACTTGCTCTCTCACCAAGAATGGCTCTTGGCTTACCTCCGTTCTTCTGTCCTCCTACCCTGTGGCTTCTGCAAATATCACCATGCTGGATTTTGATGCCCAGTAGCTCTTCAAACAAGGCGGTTGCTTTGTTGTCGGTATTCTCGTTGGAAGTTTCGGGAATACCGAATATCCGGATGGAGTTCCTCATCCTTCTTCTTCAGTTCATCCTTCATGCTGTTCATTTCTTCAACGTTAAAGTTTAGTGTTTCCTCCAGACATTGAAGCACTGATTTTGTCACTGCCTCGACTATTGAATCCACCATAATTTTCATCATTTCAGGTGCCTGCACAGCAATCTTCACTTCCTCACAAACACGTTTCATAAATTCTACGTTGTTCCAGTTGGAAACACTGCTTACGCTGTTCGGTGATCCCTGGTTCTTTCCAGATTTTTTCGGTGCCATACTGCACGGTGAATTAGTAAATAGTACAATACAAGGCACAAAGTAATAAACCGAAGGCGTGTTATCTGCAAATGCACTTCTCAGATATTAATCTCACCTTACAATAATAGTTTGAACATTAGAATGTTATTTTACTGCAGTTGTTTACGTTATTTCGGGAGCACAAACGTTACGCACTAGCGACCATCCGCCATTTCTCACCCCCTAAATTCTACCACCCATTACATAAGCAACATCATATTCTTCACCAACTATTTTCTTTCTAAATCCACACCCACTCAACCCAGAGAGAGAAGAAGTACTAATAGCTGAAGGTAACCCAGATGCAGTTACAATCTCCAATAGGGACAAGTTTCCCATTCCGATCTAGAGTTTGGAAAATGGTTTATCGACTTTCGGGATTATCAAACAGTTGGGAAATTTGAAATTTTCAAAAAATTAGAACCTGAGGAATACTTAAATCTTGAATGGTAACAAACCATATCGGGAACTTCTAATGAAATTATAATATTCGTGCCATAAGTTCACAAGCAGCTGCTTCGGGCAGAAATTACATGTGGCTTTATAGAATTTGTGAAATGTCAGGAGCTTTCTGAGTATTTTCCAGAGAAATTCCGAAACTTTTAAGAAATTGCAGACATTTGCTTTGCAGTCCCATCTGGTGTGTGGAATTAATTTCTTTCCCATCCGTTCTATACACTCGTACTTTATGAGAACAAAATAAGTCTGAAGAAATTTTTAGGAACAAGTCTCTGCGCATAGCGGATAGAACAGGTAATCTGGTACTATTACTGAACCTAAGGGGGGGGGGGGTTGGACTCGTTGTACCCACCCTTAAATAAGCTCATGCCCGCGACAGAGTATAATCGAGGATAGACGGTGGTATATGTCGTATACCCACTGGTTAACCTTCTGCTACAATGCATATTTCTTCTACTTTCGACTCATTTATATTTATTTATGTAATTTGGCCATTAATCCAGTAAGCTTGTAATCCTCAATGTACATAAATATTGTTCTTTATTTTTCCCGAAACAATTGACGGCGGACTATCAATGCTCTTATCGTTAAGACGGTCCCCGTGGCGGAGTGGTTAGCACATAGCGGTAAGACGCCAGGTCCCGGGTTCGAATTTCGGCATGGGCATAGATGTTTGTGAGTGTCCATTCATCAATTTCATCACATCATCACTCATCCCCATCTTCGCAAATTAGCCAAAAGTGGCACATGGAGCGAACATTCTAGGCTAACTGGGCTATCTGCGAAACCTGAAGCCTAGAGAGTATTAAACAAGAAAAATCGATTAAAAATTATGAATAAATGTACTCATTTCAATAGTAAGACGATCGCGATTCTTGAGTTGGCAACCTTATTTCTTAGGAGTTTGCAACCTGATTGGCGTTGACATGGGAACGTTACTTTCCTGAAGACGCCGAAAACGAGCGAAATGGGAGTGTGTAACCAATTATACATAGCCTAGTCTTCTCTCTTCCTATATAGCCCAGAACCAGGTGTCGTAATGAGATACTCCAGATCTTGAAGTCATCATACGCCACTGGTCCTTCTAATAGTATTCGACTTGCGAATTTGTTATTGTTCCCAAGTTTTTCACTTTTAAAGTAATGAGCAGAGCTAGGATTTTCATGAATAAGCATATTTTTCGTTTGGTGAGAATGATGTGTTCCCTAAACATATAGAAATTAATATTATGAAGATACTAATTAAATTAAAGTGCTCTTAATAGCATATTTTGGCATATTAGGCCATTTCTGTGTGATACTTATAGCATATTTTGATGGATTTTCTGTCATATTCAGCATATTTTCACTTTTTCAAGAAATACACAGTCATTTTCGAAGTGGATTCGTTCTTACTCCCATCTTCACTTTTTTTCTTACTGCAGCAAAATCTTTTTCATTTTTATTTGAAAATTTACAGAAAGTATATTCATTGTGCGTTGCAACTCAGAGCCCATAAAGTGAACTAAAACTCATGCGCATGTGAAAATATCTCAGCATTTAGATATTGATATTTGAAACAGTCCAGTTATAAGGGCATATTTTTCAAATTATAGTGTATATTTTATTTTGCACATTTTGGTGATAGGTCATAAAAATCTTAGCCATAGTAATGAGCATTATTATTAAAATTGTAAACAGTAGGTACGAACTGATAATTCACAAAAGTAATTTCATCAAGAAAATATTACACAATGGCATGATGTACTGAATGAAGCCTATAAAACACTATGGTTAAATGGAATCATTAATGTATTCGTTCATTTTGTTAATGCTTTCTCTATTGCAATATGCCTCTTTTATGCCAATTATTGGTTTATCATCGTCACCAGAATTCTACCACGAATTATATTTTGTGGAAGTTAAATGCTTTCATCCACATATTTAATGGAAGCACAATCCAAATTTAATGAAAACATTGTGTGCGTTTAACATTTCACGAAACTTTGTTACGTTCCTAGTAACTTTCCTCACCCTTTACTCCTATAGCCGGGAGCGTTGAGGCTCTAAGGGTCTACACTGAAACCTATCTTCAGGGTAGGTGCAGAACAAATCCAACCAACGTCGTGAAGTTTTAATGAAATGTTTATTTACTGCTTGAGTACTTACAGCCAGTGATTAACTAATTCATAACTGGAACTTGGAGATCAATAGTTAATAGATAATTTCGAACTTACTAGAAAGGTCAAACTAGGGTGGCTCAAACCTAGGTTTTACAGAAGAGCGGCATACACCTATTCACTTCTTCCTAGACTTGGAGTTATCACCCGAGATTGCCAATTTAGGCTTTACAGAAGAGCGGCTTGCACCTATTCACTTCTTCCTAAATTGGAACTTATATCCCATTCGGCTAACCTAGGTTTTACAGAAGAGCGGCATACACCTAGATTAGACCGTTCCTATTTGGCCAGTCTAGGTTTTACAGAAGAGCGGCTTGCACCTATTCACTTCTTCCTAGACTGACACCAGAACAGACCTCCTTACGGACCAAACTCCTTCGTATTTATACCCAAAGTTCCAGCCTCGAACACCTGTCTTTAGGTATTTCTTATTACCATACTCCAAATTACAACAGAAAGATATTTGTAAAATACATAGTTTGGCAATTAATAATTTACAAAGAAAGTTTACATATTCATTTGAGTTAACAATTATTTCTTTAACGTTGATAAAATCTTACATTTTGGAAATATACAAATTTAAATGTTCCGCCATTATTTAATTACAATTAGGTTAGTTCATCAAACATGGATAATCTTTGATTGGCAAATCTATATTTACATCATAATAAATGCCCGTTGTCTTAAGCGAGCTGTCTTCATTACATAGTTACAGAAAGGTGAATACATTAGTTCAACAACGCCTTGATTGGCGCGTTCATATTTGCGTCACAACATGGACATTAACAATGGCTTGAGGTAACACTATATCAATTTTTCTTTTAACAAGGAATTTCAAAGTTACAAAATAAGTAAGGTCGTAACAACTTAGTGTATAACCCTGTGAAAATTTTGGGACTACAGTACTGAAGGAAGTGGACTTAGACATAAAGAGCCACTGGGATTGAAAAACTTTGGGAAGGTTACTGGTAAGCAAAGAGACAAGAAGACAATTTGCTATAAAACCCCCAATTTAGGAAGCAGGATGCTGTCCAGGGAAATTGCTGCCCATCACAGGACTGTGAAGGCCGTGTTTGTGGGCAAGGTAAAACTAACTAACTCTCTAGCCTTCTTAAGCCCGAAGGTTTATGGCTGCATCAACACAAGCCTTCCATCTGTTCCTATCCTGGGCAAATCTTTTCCATCGTTACTGATTTAATTTAGGTCCATCTCAATGTTATCCCTCCATCTTCGTCTTGGTCTTCCTACTGGTCTCTTACCATCAGGTTTCCCAACAAGAATCCTGTAAACTCTTCTTTCCTCTCCCATTCGTGCCACATGGCCTGACCACCTAAGTCTTCTTGATTTAATTATTCTAATAATATCTGACATGAATACAAATTAGGTAGTTCTAAAGTATGTAACCTGCACTCCCTTGTCGAAATGTCATAATTAGACGTCTGATGACTGATACCATGTTAGCCTGTCATGTGTAACCAATGTGGGTCATGTGCAGCATTTGGGAGTTGCGATTATATGAGTCAAGTGATTCTGGAGCATATCTCCTTAGCTGGTAACACTAGCAGGTCGAAATTATAACGTCGAGTTTTCACATCTACGTGGGCGGCGTGAGAGTGAAGGATGCAATCAGCCGCTTTCCTGTTTTATATTTATACATTACGTAAAGTGAAGTTCATAATTTTTTTTTTCTGATGTACGAGTATTCAATGATATTTCTTGTTTCTAGTGATGGCATGGGCTGTATGAAGAATGCCAGGTGATTAATTTATTACATTATGATGCTCACTTTTTATCCAAAACACTATCATTAATAGTTCACATAAGAAATAGTTTCCAAAGAATTGAATATGCCGTGAACAAGATAGCTTCTCATTTTATTAAATCTACGGTTATTTATTTACAATATCTTATATTTTCGCTATGACGCTAGGGGTCCCGGGTTCGAATCCTGGCCTGGACATGGATGTTTGTGAGTGTTTATTCATCAATTTCATCATATCATCACTCATCCCCATCTTCGCAGATTAGCCAAAAGTGGCACAAAAGGCGAAGTAAAATAAAGCATATCGAACAATATCTTATTTTGAGATGTTAGTAAATGTTTTAGTTCAGATTTTCGATCATTTCATACATTGTTGTTTAACTTGAATCAAATGTTTAATGCCTTGTTATATTACATTAGCTATTATTAAAGTATTCCAATGTGACAATATTTGTAGATATTTCATATTAGATGTTCGTACTATGTATTACAAAGAAATATCGAGAGAATTGGAGTGCAATATATTTTGACATTAAATGTAAACTGAAAATAATACAGTTTATTGAATAAATAGAGTCAAAGAGCAAATTTATCATATAAATATTGGAAGGACTTAATATAATCCAATTCATCACCATCATTATATTCCGTATTGATAAACATTTGTAGAAACGCCTACATTCCTTCTATTATATACATATAAGATAACTGGATTTTCTACTCCATATAAATAAATTTTAAATTGAAGGGCTCGGTGCAATAAGGAGCTAACCCTCACTTCTGTCAAAATTGAGATACACCGTGCAGTACGTGCGGCATGAACGTCTGCTGCATTCACCAAGAGGTGGTGCTGGTGCTGTGTCACATTCGCCCGCAATCACATGGTACGAGTACCCTTCTTCGAAAGGAACGTACGAACGGAAAGTTCTGTGCAACAAGGTGTCAAGCCACAGGAAAATGTCGGATAACGAGGAAGGTCTGCAGAGCACCTCCTCATATATTTGTGATTCTGATGAGGAAAATGGCTCTCTGTGCGGTGACAACAGATTTGATGACCCAGACTATGTGTGTGGAGTGTCGAGCAGCGATAGCACCGACTCTGAGGTAAGAAAGAAGTTCTCATTTTTGATATTTTTTGAAAATGTTGGTTAACACCTTATTGTCTCAGACTTGGGCACGGTGAAAACGGTTGGTAAGTGCGCGTCGTGATGTGCATGTTAATGCGCAAATCAGCTCACTATGCATTCGTCAGGCCTCGTGCAAGTTTGTACAGTAAAATCATGAACTTATTCTGATGACAACTGCTGCTAACATAATGAATGTAGGTTAGCACCATATTGCTAAAATGGTTAATTACGAAGAAATCGACATGACACACGTACATGGTTCCCTAATAATGACAAATTCTGACAACGTACCATCAAGGACATTGCGATAAATCGTATAGAATAGGAAAGGTGGCCTCCCGGATGGCGCAGTGGTAGCGTCGTCGCCTTGTAATCAAGGGGTCCCGGGCGAATTCCCGGTGGAGGCACATAGTGGTTCGGATTCCACTTTAAACTGTAGGCCCAGTCCCGATTAGCCTTACTGTGCATAAAGTAGACTTAAAACAACAAATCAGTCAATCAACAGGAAAGGTATTGTAGAAATAATGCAAAGATAAATAATCATAATTGTTTGGTCATTTGCAAAAATGATGTGTTTCGGAAATTTCTGTTTGTAGAGTGGATTGGACAGTTATTGCTACATGCTAGTTTACATTTTCAAATAAATTTGTTACTCTGATCCATTTCAGAATGACCTTCACATCACAAGGACGACAGAGCGATCTCCTGTGAAACATCCTCCAGCCAGAAAGAGACGATGCGAAGAGGATAACTGGGAGAGAGTGAAACGTAAGAGAAGAAGAAATAAAGGAGAGCAGTACACATCCGGGCACACAAAGGATGTTGTTCCAGCCAGGAACATAGATGAGCCATGTACTTGTCCAAAGAAATGCTGGAACAAAATTAAGGGGGATGCAGAGTTCATTTTTCACACATTCTAGGACTTGGCTGATTATGCAACACAGAACACATACCTCATAAAGAATATTAGAATTCAGAATACGAAACGTTCCTACACAAAGGAACAATCTTCACGTTTTCCTATAATCTGAAAATTAATGGTGTAGATATGTGCAAGAAGGCTGTGATCGTGATTTTGGCCGCATAGAGCTGTACGCAAGGAGGCATCATCCCATCGTGTATACAACAGATGAATGGGCAGATGTGATCAGCAGTGAAAACAGAATGAAGAAATTTCATGTAACACGCATGCAGCAAACCGACTTCAAGGATCTCACACCACTTGTGGCATCAATTTCCAAGAAAACCACCACAGTTGGTAAGGAGCCCCTCAAGTGTAAAGAGGCTGCGGTGTTCATGATGGAATTCGCTACTCCCCATATTTTGCATGTAAGTTATTCATACCAGAAAGAAGCGCCAGTATGGGCTAGGTGCACCCTAAAGAAAAGAGACTGCCAGAGGCACCCCTAAAGTGATTTGCCATGCAAGTACAAGGAACAGATTCCCATAGATGTCTGGAAATATTCAGACATAATGTCCCTGTTGGAATGGATCCCTCTAATATACCATAATTTTTATCTCAGCCTTGTTCCGACGGAAGTAGCTGCCGAGGAGAGTGCAGAAATTCTGTATGGACTTGATGACTGATACATTAGGAGGGCCTGGATCAGTTGAATTCAGAATAGTTTGTGCGACCTGCATTCATATGCCACTATTTGGTGTTAGTGCTGAGAATATTTCGGCTGACACTGCATATGAATTAAACTTGTATGTCATCTTTTTCTCCCTATAAAATTACCTTCGATTTTTCATTCTTATGTATATTTTTTGTTCACAATGCATTCCTGTTTGTTGTTATTCCATAGAACTGACACCGAAGATTGTGATGCAATAAGGATCTAACCAACAATGGGAAATAATGTACTGAAAAAAAACAACTAATTTAATCATCTTTGCAATAATTGTACACATTTGAATGTGTGCATGTAAACTTGAAACTTCAGACATGCTTTTGAAATCAACTATACGACAATACAATATTCAGATTTATGGATTTTTTCAAACTTTCAAATGCTAATATCTCGAAAACAACTTTTTGAGGGTTAGCTCCTTCTTGCACCGAGCCCTTCAATTAATTGGTTGCTTTTACCACTTGTTTCAAAAAGTGGCAATGTACACTACACAACTATCTGAAAAAGTTGACAATTTCATTTTTTGAGGTCAGCTATTGATTCTCGAGGCTATTTTGTGTCCATAACAATAAAGTATTTGGAATTTGACACATATGTAACTTTTAGTAGATACAAATATATATACTACCATCTTTTACATGCATACTGTTAATTTCGAAAATGCAGGAAATGTGCTATGTCCAAATATAGATGTCTATAAAATATGCAATAATATATAATATTGAAGTACAGAACAAATACCATCCTATGAAATCTAAGATGTTTGGTAAAACCACATAAGTAAAAAACTGCAATTTTATGTTCTGTTCTTTAAGTAACACTGAATGAATTAAAGAAAATTCTATAAATATATTTTATATTAAGTATGTGTAAAGATTCTAAATAAAGGATCCAACATGTGTATCATGTCTGTAATGTTTGCTATTAAAATAATAAACATAAATAACCCCGAACAGCCAGAAATATGGTTACCCTTGGAAAGCCGTCTAAATAATATCTAAGTAGAAAATCCATATTAACCCCCTGAAACATTTCTCTCCTCTCCTCTGAAACACTGGTCCTTCTTTTTAAATATGCATATGAGTGCGAGTGCGTTGAAGCAGATGGATTTGCCAACGGAAAGGAAAACACATTCGCCATGTAAAATATTGTCTCTTTTACTAGCTGAGGAGACAAAATATAACAGTGCAAATTCATGTTTGTTGATCATGGACATCCGCAGGATTTTTTTCAGGGAGGGGAAAGCAAGGCAATTTTTACAGGAGGGAGGCAAACGAGACATATTTTCCCCCAATAATATTGCTGTCCCCTCAAAACACATTTCTTCAGTTTGAAATTATCATGGAATTAACATAAATTACTGTAACTGAAATGAAAAATTGTGTGTGAAATATATAACTTCAGGATGACATTAATTTTTCAGGGGGAAGGTGGATTTGCTCCCTTACTCCCCCCTCCCCACCTACCGGACGTCAATGCAGTTGATTGTGTGAGAGAAGAACTTTGTAAAACTAAACTTTCCACTGGATTCTGTCATCTATGACAATTTTGTCAAGACATACCAAATTGACATGTAATAAAGACATTAGGTTCGTATTTGACAAATGATCAAGACACGCAGGAGAAAAATAGATAAACTACGAATAAAATGAGAACTTTTATGTTCACCAAATACGAAATTAAGATACCAAACGTATCCATTAGTTGGTTGCTTTAATTGACTGATTTATTGATTTGGTTTAATTTTACTTCGCTTTTTGACCACTTTTGGCTAATTACGAGGATGAGGATGAGTTATGATTTGGTAAATTGATGAACGGACACTCACAAAGAACATTCATCAGTTCGTTGCATGTTGACTAACACCAGGGAGGGCCACTCCGCGACTTGCACGTTATTGGCTAGAGCTTGTGACGTCACCAAGCGGACACGAGCGGTTGAAAGCTATGCGTAGAATGTAGCAGATGGCCCATGAAACGCTGTGTTTTCATGCATCTTTTGATATTATACACCAAAGCTGTTAATTTGATTTGACAGCAAGAGATCAAATACGCGATAGAAGAATACATTTATTCCAAAACAATGCATAGTTTATTTTTTGCGTGATATCTTGTCCCTGCAGGCTGTAGTCCACTGCCGGCTTATCTTTCCAGCTAACCTATTGCATTTATTTTAAATGTCTCATTCTAAGGAAAGTTCTTGTCCGGGCATATTCTGATATGTCTTTTTACTGAATGTCCTGGAATTTCCCTTTAATATTTTTACGCTACTTTTAACATTCTCCAGTTGATCGCCACGATGAGGATAAATTTGTTTTTGTTATTTATCGTCTTCTTCCACTTTTGGCTAATCGCGACGAACAGGATGAGTGATGATTAGTTTAAATTGATGAAGGGACACTCGTAGCAGGCACGTATCCAAGGGGGAGCTTAGGGGGCTCGAACCCCCCAAAAAGTTTTCTGTTTACAATAGATAAAATGAGGTATTTGGTTTCTTGTGGTCGGAAATAAAATAATGTGACGATAATTTAAGGAGAGGAATAATTATCGAGTCAAGCACGTATCCAAGGTGGGAATCAGGGGTCTCCAGCACCCCATTCAGGAAATTACGCTACATAAAATTACGTTCATGGCTTCTTAAATAATGTGATGATAATTTGAGATAAATAATTTTCGAGCCAAGACACAGAATGTTCTAGAACCCTGTTATTGTTAATAGTGCGCACCCAAGGTGGGATCAGGGGGCTGGAGCCCCCCTTAATTTTTTCAGTTTACACTACATAATTTTTTTTTTTTTTTTGGATTTGATTTATTTTATTTTACTTCGCGTTTTGTTCCTCTTAGCTAATTTACGAAGATGGGAATGAGTGATGAAATGATGAAAATGATAAATGGACATTCACACACAACCATGGCCGAGTGGGATTCGAACCCGGGACCCTTGGCGTCGCAGCGCGATGTGCTAACCACTCAGCCACAGGGTCCGGCAAAATTAGGTTCTTGTTTTCTAAAATAGTGTGCCGATAATATATAAGGAGAGATATACTTACCAAGGCAACACGGAGAATGTTCTATAACCCTGTTGTTGATAATATTGCATTAAAACTTTTCTTGCGCTTTCGGTGTTGTCGCAACACTATGCAAAGACTTGTCAGCATTTGGAAGCTGTAAACGTAGCGCCACACGTAGGACGATTCATTATAATTTTTTAATCTCTGGAAAGCGCGAGAGGGAACGTTCTTGAATAAGAGAAGGAGTCGAACTACTGGCAACATTAACGAATGGTTTTATCTGTGGAACGTTCTAGAATATAATGAGGTTAAAATACGCGGCTTCAATTTCCAAGTTGATCTGTACAACAGAATCGGTTAATGAGTATTCAAAGGTAAGTATGACAGTTCATACTGTCGATTAGTGTACAGTCAGTGTCCATTGGTGGCTTTATAAGATCTAGTGATTCGAAGATGAAAAGGACTAAATACCGTAAAGTAACGAAGTCTACTACTAGTTCCAGTTGGGGTCCAAACCAGAAGACATTAACGACAGCGGAATTTCCGGAGCCTCAGTGTAGTGCTAGTTCGGGTCGAGGGCTGAAGAGATCGAAGGTCTCTCTCTAAAGTGAATATTTAATCAGTAACGGGTATTGGAGCGGTTAATTAAAAAAGAAATAAGCTGCACAGATCAACTGAAAATCAAAGTTTTGAGTGATGAGTTAGTTGTGCCCGGACCAAATTTTCCCAGAAGTTTAGAAGAGGAGGGTTATGCATACTATTTTTGGTGGTCAGTCCTCATTTTGCCATCTTTTCCTCTCTTTGAAGTTCTTTATTTTAAGGAATACTTGGTCAAATTTGGTTATGACCTCACCAACCTTCCCTTGGGCACGTCACTGGAGATAAATGAGTAAGCATTTAATCATATTGGGAGAAGAAACACTAGATGTGTTGGGATCGGAAGGGTTTTCATTGTGAATTAATTGTTTCGAACTGTATTCGAGAAGACTTACTCTGTTTTGTGCCAATATACGACAAGACTGCGGAAGTTGTGACAGACAATTGTGAACACTTGCGAGTGCTTAGGCCTCAATATGAATAATTTGGTGGGTTTCAGCTTTTATAAGAACTGTAAACATGGGAGGACAAGACACAGTAGTGGTGTTCAGGCTCGAATCAGAGAGAAATATTCGAGAAATTTCTGCGTCCAGTTCTCAGCCCACAGTTTGAGTCTCGCGTTGTCGAGTGGATTGTCCATCCCGTGCGTGTGTAACAGCTTCGTAAAAAACACTCGAAGACGCCATAGATGTTTTGATGTCTGATGATAAGAAATGGGCAAACACACATACTGAGATGGTTCCGGCACACAATGTTAATGCATGGAAACAGAGGAGTTGAGTGGTAAAAAATGTTCCGATTTCACGTTCTGAATAATTTGGCAGCCTTGAACAGTGGCGACGATTTTGGGGATAGTTGCTCCCCATTTTTTTGCCTTCACACTATGACCTCTTTATGCTAACCCTTGCATACCAAGGGAAGAGAAAGTAAACTTTTCTTGCACCCCCCCCACTCCCGTTTTGAACCCAATTGCCACCATTGGCCTTAAACATACAATTGTGAGGTTCTATATATACCCCTTAAAAATATGGTGTTTAGCCCACCACGAAAGGAATTCCTGGATACGTGCCTGACTCGCAGAGAAAACCTATGCCCATGCTGGGACTTGAACCGGGAACTTCGGAGGCGAAATCGAAAGTCGACCACTTAACGCCCTCGGCTACCGAGCCGGCGAATGAATTAGATAATGGCTATTGTATAAATGGTGTATTTTCGGGAAACATTCAAATAGCAATATTTCTTCCAGGTAATATATCCTAGGAACTTCAATCTTGCGGGCTTACTAGGTTCTGGCATGTGGGCCAACAATCTGTGTAGTACTCTGTACTGTTTGTGATCCACATGGATTTGTGATCATCCATTTCATCTACTCACCATTCATTTTCATCTTTGCGATTAGCCAAGGGGTAAATTATACTTGAAATAAAACAAAAGCAATACAAATACAAAACAAAAATAATGGAACGATTATGCTGTTACGTTTTCCTGTATTTTAGGCACGTCGCATTTATCAGCCAACAGTCAGAGATTGCTTTTCGGTCGAATGATACTTCTAATAATCGGAAGTAAATGCAAGCTGAGAATTATAATTTGATCTCTTATCCACCTAAGTTGAGGATCTAAATTTCTCGATTTTATTTGTAACAATATTTACTACTGCGAGGAATTAAAAAAAAAAACTTACGGCTAATTTCGTCACTGGCTTCCTATTCTGTAATAGTTACATTTGTTGTAAGAACATAATACATTAATTTACTTTGTATAAATATTACATTATCCATCGCTTTTCCTAATTAAATCTCATACCATATCCAACACACACATAAAATGTGTTTTACTAATAATAGAGTGCGCAATTAGAAAATAAGTCTTGTCAAGCAACACAAATATGGCCTCCACGATGGTCTAGTGGTAGCGCCGTCGCCTTGTAGTCAAGGGGTCCCGGGTTTGATACCCGGTGTAGGCACATAGTGGTTAGGATCCCACTTTAGACTGTAGGCCCAGTCCAAATTAGCCTTTCTGTGCAAAAAGCGGACTTAAAACACCAATTCAATCAAGCAACACAAATATGAAATATTAAATCTATTTTTTTATTTGGTTTATTTTACTTCACTTTTCTGCCAGTTTTGGCTAATTGCGAAGATGAGGATGAGTCATGATGATGAAATTGATGAATGGACACTCACAAACATCCATACCCAGGCCGGGATTCGAACCTGGGATCCTTGGCGTCGTAGCGCGATGTGCTAACCACTCTGCCACGGATGCCGGCTATTAAATCTACATGGAAATAGTTTCTGCAGTATGTTTGAGTTGAGTCAAACAAATTTCATAATGTGTATTCTCGCGGCATGTATTCAACTGTGTACTAATACAGGGCTAAGGCCTACCTACCGACTGCCGGCCTCACTTCCACCTGCCGAGGCGAGAGATCATCCAACCTGTTACGAGGTGACGTGTGGTCAGCACGACGATCCCCTCAGTCATTTCTCTAAGTTTCCATGGTTTCCATGACTGGATTACGCTACTCATTCGTAGCTCTCCAATTTCTTCACAATGGTGTGTGCCCACCGGTCCCATACACAGTCCGAAACCTCAGAAGGAAAGTTGTTACGCTTCTCCTAGAAGACTCGAACCTGCGCGTTCCGTAGCCAGAGCCCAAACCATGACGTCTCAGACCGAACGCCCACGGTGTGCGACTAAATATGCACTAAGTTTTAAACGCAAAAGTACCTTCTGCGTGTTGTAACATGCCATGAATGAATTTAGGGATTATGATTCACAATCCCGGTCATTTATGAAGGTGGTGTTAGCATCACGTTCCGGCCCCCAAAATACTATTTTTTTAGACCCCTGGTGAACCTCAAAGCAGTTTTCATGCAAGGACGTTGCTGAGAAAATCCCCCTCGAGACCAACCACCCTGGGGACAGAATCCTCGCCTTCAGCGTGACAGTCAGATTATTTACCGACTGAACCAACGAGGCTTTTTAAAGCAGATATAAAATAAATTAAAGCCAGCAAAGTAGTATTATATTTGTACAATATCTTTAAATTATAATATAATAGATGTGTATACAACATATTATATTGATAATACAAAAATCATTGATAAAATTGTCCTTGCTTTGATAAGTATGCTTTACATTGAATACAGGCCCGTAGCTAGAGGGGGGCAGGGGGGCAATTGCCCCCACTGAGAGCCTCCTTTGCCCCCTGTGAAAAATACAGAACACATCCCTACCTGAAATCCTCACTAATGTTTAAAATTATATCATGTGTTACTCTAGCAAGATTGGGTGGGGGGGGGGGGGTTAATTTCTCTTCCAGATCCAGACTTCGGGAAATGATTTCTCAATTTTCAGTATCTAGAACAGTTGTGACATTTTGAGTAGTCTTGTATTAATGGTGCCGAATGTGGTCCCATGTTTTTTCTTGGATGTGTTGCTATGAACTTGGAACTGCTTAAATTTTTGTTTCAAAAGTCTACCTTTTGGTAATAGTGATTCATGTGGTAGAGGGAGGGAGTGGAATGGATATTTGATTTTTGTTACTTAGCGTTGCTTTTCTGCCACTACTAGATAATCGGAATAATGAATGATGACGTGAAATTGATGAAGAGACACTCACAGACAGTGCTGAAACCACAGGGGGCAGGGGCCATATACCCCCCCCCCTCCCGACCTTCGACGGAAGTTCATTCTAGGGGAAGCAAACATTGAAGTAAAGAAACAAGACTAGGAGAATCTAAGAATAGCAGGACAATTGGATACTCATGATGGGATTAGTTTTTACGTGTTCCTTGGATTGATTTGATATTTTAAGTCCACTTTATGCACAGTAAGGCTAATTGGGACTGGACCCACAGTTTAAAGTGGGATCCGAACCACTTTGTGCCTCCACCGGGTATCGAACCCGGGACCCCTTGATTTCAAGGCGATGACGTTACCACTGCGCCATCGGAGAGGACGTGTTTTTTGCATTTTTCTTCGAGACGGCCAAGGGTACTTGCAAGGGCCACAGAGGGGCAATTGCACCCTTCGATTTAAAATTTTATACAAATAAAAACACATTTCGTAAAATTATCTTGCTTGCTTGCTTCGCTCACAATTTCTCCTATTCTTATAGTCCAAGTTGAGAGCCATAGCTATATGGGGCGGCGGGAGTCGGCGCTGGGAGCCCCCGTAAAATTATTTGTGCCCTATTAAAACAATTTCTTTCTATGAAACTTAATATCAAATATTAATGATGACACTGTAATCCAAGAAGTCATTGGTCAATCAAGGGATTCCTATTTTTTTCAGGTGTCGAAACATGTATTTCAACTATAATATAATACAATTCACACAATATTTTGCAAAATGGTTAACGTAACCAGTAGGCAAACATTGTCTGTAGTGATACAAGAGTCTCCCCTTTGAAGGAAATAGAGTCCGTGGTGGACTAAGGAACCCATGGTTTAATGCTTTAGCAAGGTCAATAAAAGTATTACAATTTTTTCCACAATTCATCAAAGTGCAGATCCTAACAATTATTATGTAATTAATCCGATTTTGCTTGTACAACACAACACAATGGTGTTGTTGGATTGTCGATAGATTCCTTTGTGCGTAAAAAATCTTGCATACTGGAAACTAGAGGGAATCATTATGAAGCATGATTTATAAAGGGCTCCCTTAATCAGTTCTGCAGAGAGGCCCAAAGCTGTTGTTAGTCATCAATTAACATTATCGACCTGTAAATATCAAGTAGGGTGAGTAGACACAATAAGAGAGTTCTAAGCCCTCATTTGGGGCTCGAATCATCATGTGGGGCTAGTCGTAGCCTTTTATGATGTATATTTTGAGGGCAGAGTTGGCAACACTGTGGGCCCACTGTAGCCTTTTATGAGGGGGGGTCTATTGCCCTCTGTTTACATCTGGCAATACTGCCGTAGATTCTTTGACAGTGTTGTTAAACCTACTGGGTTTTTCACTGTAAATTTTTATCAAAGGACCTGAGGGGTCCATGTATCTTTTATGTCTGGCAACACTGTTGGGGGCCTAGTGTTGGCGACCTGTGGGCTCTTACTGTAGCTTTTTATGAGGGGGACCTATTGTCCTTTTTTTATATTTGGCAACTCTATTGGATGTTTTTGAGGCTTGGGTTTTGCCAACCCATCCGAAGAAAATTCCACTATATGATCTTTCACTGGCTAAGCTAACCTACAAATAGGAATTGGCAACACTGACGAGGCTCGAATCATCATTTGATGCTCGTCGGTGTTGCCAACCCACTCTACAAAAATTCCACTATATGATATTTTGAAACTTTTGAATGCAACTTATCGTAATTTTCCAACTGTGGGACCAAATGTTTATATATCGTGACCTTTGTAAACCTCTTTCGGGAACAATGTGTCGCACACATACACGCGCGCGCGCGTGCCTGTATTGTGACGCGAGCAAACAAAAAAAAAAAACTTTGCGTGTCATTACAAAAAAAAAACTTTGACCGTATTCTTAAATAACTAACAAGGACAATGAATCTTTTTGGCTTCCGCAAACAGATCAACATGGAGACTGCACCGCCAAATTTCAATAACCTCTTACCTTCCGTGTTATCCAAACTCAATGGTTTACTGATCGTTCACCTCAACAGCATTTGGACGAAACTGGACGACGATGTGGGCAAGATGTTTTATGTTTTTAATAACAATTTACATTTCTACGAAATTCCGATCGACGGGAAACTTCGGATCACCGTGAATCCGGAAAACGCAGGCGAAATCAAAATTTCTACCGGCAAGAACATTTTTCGAATCAAGCACGACAAGATGCTTTCTAACATTACGTACGATGTGTCTGCAGGAGATTATCTTTACATGGAACTCCTCGGAGATTACGACAAACTCATTCCTCTCTTTGTAGAATTACGAATCGTCTATCCTATTATAAATAACCGTTAACCAAAAATGCCTAACGACATTTTCGGCAACACCAAGCGTGTAGACCACGCAGAAGAGATTCTCATGTTGGACATTCGAGTTAAGAAGTTGAGGACCGATTTGATCGCTTTGCAGGAAACCTTAAACAAAAGTTTAGAGTCGGAAATCGCTACGCTCCAAACGCAATGTCTCGACCCCATTCTGAAAATCGATTCCGAACTGAAGACGCTGGTAAAAAATTATGTCGACGTACCTTCTTACGACAACGTTCAAAATATACAGTTGAGCGTGGATTCGCTTCAAAATGATTTGGCCAAATTACAGCAATTTCAATCGAAAAATGAAGATTTGGAAAAATTGAAACTCGAAATCGAAGAACGAACTTCCGCAATAGAAAAGAATTTCTCTGAACTTCAAACCGTCGTGAACGATATAGATGCAGAACGCTTACATGTCGTTGTTTCCAAATTACAAGAAGAATTCACCAGCACGTTGGAAGAAATTAAATCCAAGTTGCAGACTTTGGAAGATACAATGACGAACCTACCATCGTCGGACGAACTGCAGGTCATCGGTAAAAGCGTCGCGAACATAAAAATTCAATTGGAGGCGTATCGAGATTTCGAACACATTCAAACCACCATCGCTACGCTTCAGGCGTCCTTGGAATTGATCAACGAAGAAATTAAAAATATTCACGCTGAAGCAAGAACGTTGACGAGCATTCAAGACACGTTAAGTACAATTCAGCAGAAGATCGAATATTTAGAAAATTTGAACGTCGAAACGAATCTCGCTCATTTTCATCACGTACTCGACAACATACAGGGTGACTTGGAATCGTTACGGACGAGCGTGCCTTCGAGCGAAGATTTGGAAAAATTGAAAACAGCAGTGACGGCACTATCCGATTCGAACGACATCAAAAGTTCATTGAGCGATCTCGAGAGTAGGGTGGCCAATCTCCCCACCTCCAAAGAATTGCACGCTTTGAAAAGAAACATATCTCGAATGCTGAAACGACTAGAAACGGAAACGGCGAACGTGGAACAGATTCGAGACGAAATTAGTTCGCTGGTGTCGACGCTGCCCACTTCGCAGAGCGTCGCCGACCTTCACACGCAGTTTACAGAGATGCGAAGGATCGTGAACGATCTTACCGAGAAGAGCTCGAAATTGAATCAAGTCGAGAACCTTCAGAACATTGTCGTCAACATCAGAGATCAAGTTGGAGTGCTGGAATCCACGCAGGAATCGACGCTGGCCTCTTTCGGTGCCAAGTAGCAAGAACTCAACGAAAACTACAAGCAGTTGAACGTGGAAGTGAAAATCAAACCGTCGTTTTCTGCCGTAACGGATACCATAATCGAGCATTTGCTGCCCATCGAAAATAAACTCGGACAAGTTCACAGTAATCTCGTCACCTTCGACACTAAATTCGCCAAATTGTTCACCTTGCAAGCCATCGAAATCAACAGCGTTCCCAATCAACAGAGAATCTCCACGTTCGTCGAAGGTAACAAACTGTACATGTTACATCCTTATCATCCGTACTACAAGTTTCTCCTCGATGGCACGATTCAGATAAACGAATTTTCGTACTGGTCTCACGGTAGAAAAGCTAGCGTTCCCACCATGACTTTGATATCGAATCGTGGTGTCCAGAAAGCAGGAAACATTCCTCTGGCACGTTGGAACGAAACGCGCAACATATATGAAATACACGAAGACGAAGATCTTACCGTTTTCGACGTGAGTGCCGGCGATAAGCTGATCATTCAAAACACGAGCGAAGTGCCACCCTCTTTGAATCCCATCACGCTTGTGCTTCTCTTGAAACGTAATCTCTAAAAAAATGTCTAGGCAAGCCATCGTCGAAGAATTGCATAAACCTGCACGCCGTAACTACGAACGTTTGGCTGTGGTAACCAAGGGCATCGACGACCTCTGGCAAAGTGACCTCGTGGAGATGAGTAGCGGCAATTTGAAAAACGTACATAAATTGAACAAGGGCAACAAGTAACTCCTCACCGTCATAGACACATTTTCGAAATTCGCATGGGCTCTACCTTTGAAGGCGAAAACGGGAACATGCGTCACGGAAGCATTCAAATTAATTTTTCGCGAAAGCGGCGGCAGACAACCACGGTTTCTGCAAACGGACAACGGTAAAGAATTTTACAACGCCGTATTCCAAAAGTTTATTCAAAAACACAAGATTCAACATTGTTCGACCTTCAGTCACATCAAAGCCAGCATCGTGGAAAGATTTAATCGAACCTTGAAAACACACATGTGGAAACGATTCACGCTTCGGGGAAATTACAAATGGGTCGACATCCTGCCGGAACTCGTCGACACCTATAATGATACGGTACACAGAACGATAGGCATGAAGCCAGTTGACGTTACGAAATCCGACGAGCAGCGTTTAATTTCTACAGTTTACTGTCCAAAGTACACACCCACAACAAAAAAAGCTAAATACAAAATTGGAGACCGGGTGAGGATCAGCAAATTCAAACGCACCTTCGAGAAGGGATTCACAAAAAATTGGAGCACGGAACTTTTTACGGTGGTTCGAGTTCTACCCGGAAACCGACACACGTATATAATAAAAGATAGTAGCGGCGAGATTTTGAAAGGAAGATTTTACGAAGAGGAACTCTCTAAAACGAAACACCCCGACACGTACCTCATCGAGAAAGTATTGCGTAGGAAAGGTGACAAACTGTTTGTCAAATGGCTGGGACTTCCGGAAAAGAGTTGGATCGACGCGAACGAAGTGATCTTGTGAGTACGTGGAACGTGGTGAAGCGTCTACCGGATCCGGAAAGTCAAACGAGAAAAAAAAAGAACGGTGAGTTGCTTCCCGACAGCATCCGCTGTCTGATCGTAGGTCCTTCGGGGTGTGGGAAAACGACACTGCTCGTGGACAATTTTCTCCTCGCACCGAATTGGTTAGATTGGAAGAACAGGCACCTGTACGTGTTCTCGAAAAGTTTGGAGCAATCCAAATACCAGCAACTGATGAAAGTGTACGATGGTCTGGACATTGCAACGTTTGCTTCGGAAATAAAACCACTCGACGATTGTCGTGAAAATTCAGTCGTCGTGTTCGACGACGCCATCCTGGAAAATCAAAATGAAATTCGCAACTTTTTTACGCAAGGTCGTCACAAAGGAATGGATTGCTTTTACCTAGCTCAAACGTTTTCCAAAATTCCAAAACAGTTAGTACGCGACAACGCTAATTTCATATGTTTGTTTCGTCAAGATCACACCAACCTCAAGCACGCGTACGATGACTACGTAGGCGGAGACATGAACTACAATCAATTTTCGGAAGGCTGCTCTTCTTGCTGGAACGGTGACGATTTCGGATTCGCGACGATCGACATGACGAGGAAACCCAACGACGGAAAATACAGAAACAAAATCAACGACTTTCTAAACGTTGCAACGTTGTGAGAAACGACGTGTATAAATAACGTCATGACGAAACGAAAAATCGAAGACGAAAATCTCAAGCTTCGCGATTACCTCGCGAAACGCTTCAAAGGTTGGAAATCCGAGAATCGCGGATTCTACGAAGAGAAGAAACGTCAGGATCAACCTGTGATCGATGCCATCAGCGGTCTAGGTAAAGAAATTAAAAGTGTCACGGAACAAAATAAAAATTTGATCAACGAACTCGTACCGCTCGCAGCTAAAAGTTACGCTGTACCCACGCCCATTTCGAGCATTCCTTCGACGCCGTTCGAACTGAAGGATGCACCGGCACGACGCCGAGCCATAGGCAGCACCTCGTCTTCGGATAAAATCGAGTTGGGACCTTTGGCACGAGACTACCTGAGTACGGGGAAATTCGACAAGGATGAAGTGTTCGGATTGTATCCTAGCATGGAAACCAACGAAGGCGGTGGTGTGGTGTGGAAGATTGGGAAATCGAAGGTGACCTTCGAAGGCAACGACATTAAAGTCAATTTAGGCGACAAGGATAGTTGGACCAGGTATCCGGGTACGGTGGGACTGTGGGAACTCGTCGCCAAAAAGCAGCCGAAAGATTACACCGACGAAGATTACCAAAGTTACAAGGAAATTCTGATCATGACGGATGCCTTGTACCAGAACAACGACGCCTCGCAGAATAGGGTGAAATCGAGCAGCGGCGAGAAGTACAGGAATCTCATCAAACCGATTTGGAACCAGGTCAAAACAGGCAGCGGCGTCAAACGCTACAACACGTTACCCAAAGAATTCGTTTGGGTGGACGACGTTAGGAAGCTCGTGGACCGATTGTTGGTGATAGCCGGCGAAGAGAATGCAGGCAATCGTAATTTCTACAACGAGAAGGTTGGCATCGTGGACATGATCAGCACGAAACTTTCCAACTTCATCGTGAACGACGACAAGGGCATAGGTTACCTGATCAAAATCATCAACACGCTGCCTCCGAAATTTTGGAACGTGGCCGAAGGAAAAGGACTCGTGAACGACATCATCAACAAGTTACCTTTCGAGATGCATTTACCTGGCTACCAGTACTGCGGACCGGGTACCAAACTCGAGAAAAGATTGGAGAGAGGAGACAAGGGTGTGAATCCGTTGGACGCCGCATGCAAAGATCACGACATCGCCTACAACACCACGCAGACGGATCTGGATGCACGTCACGAAGCAGACAGAAAGTTAGAGCACGCAGCTTTCGAAAGGTTCGTGAGCAGAGACGCATCGTTGGGTGAACGGGTCGCCGCACTGGGTACCACCATCGCCATGAACACAAAACAAAAATTGGGGTGGGGTATATAAATAACATACAGTAAAAAAAACAACATGGCTTGCATAACTGATTTGCCGCACGAACTACTATCTAAAATATTCAAAAAGGTAGTTAACGGAGATGTTAATAAACTTGTGATCATAGCTAAAACGACGCCGGCATTTCGCATCCCTTGTGAAATAGTTCTCAAGGACCGTCTTCGGGAGATGAGTGGAATGAGGTGCGGTGATCTCGACACTCTTCTGTCGGCCGCGGGGAAGAAATTGAACGAGAGGTTGGACGAACTGCACGAGGCGAGGCAGGGGAGAAGACGGTATACTGATGATTGGCGTAAGTCCAAACAGGAAACTGAAGAAATCATCACGCACATCATCGCGTTCTCCGAAGCACGAACTTTCTTCCTCTGTTAAAAAAATCTTCGATACAAATCGTGAAAAAAATATATATAAATAACACACATCGTGAAAAAAAATAATCTTCGGTATATATAAATAACACACATCGTGAAAAAAAAATTAAATTTCTCTAACACACACACTGAAAATTTCTCTTCTTCGATATGACATCTGAAAAAATGAGTGACCTCCAAGCATTAAAACAAATGCTAAATTTGTCAGTCGAGTATGTAAAAATTCAGGAATTGGAAGTCGACAAACCTTACACGATAACTTCCGGTTCAATCGTTTCTACCCAGTATGGTCCCAAGGTGTGTCTGTTGCTCAACGGACAATACAGTCTATTTTTACCAGATCGATACGCTATCATGTTATCCGACGAGAAGCTAGCTATCTTAATCGAGAACAAAACTCGAATCGTGTACAAGAGGACAAAGGAACTTCTTGGTAAGAAAACAAAGCATGTAATAGAATTTGTGTAACGGGGCTACGCGGAGTATATATAAAATAACATCCATTGAAAAAAAGTAGTATAATTGATACTACGGACAGCGCAACTTTTAAGTGTAGAAAAGGCGAGGCTATTTGATTGAACAATCAGATTTGCTTATACTTAAAACAAAGCCAAGAGAGGCCTATACCCCAATTTTTCAGGTGTGATATGCTCTGATTTTTAAGAAATTCTGAATTTCTAGTGTAGAAAAGGCGAGGGCTCAACAGATAGATTTACCCGTGCTTAAGACAAAGCCAAGAGGGGCCTATACCCCAATTCTTCCAGTGTGATATGCTCTTAATTTTAAGAATTTTGAATTCTAGTGTAGAAAGGGTGAAAGCCTCTCAGACAGATTTGCTTATACTTAAAATTATGCCATATGATCTTATTGCTTATAGTGTGTTTTTCTGTCAAAATCCCAGGAATTGAATTTTAGTGTAGCTCAGATTGATTCTGCCATGTATATTAATATAAAGCTTATAGTTACTGGGTTCTGAGGCCCAGTGGAGTGTGGTGCATGGTTTTTATTGCCTTGCAATCAGGAGGCCTCTGGGTTTGAGTCCTGATAAAATGTGAAGCCTCTCCTGATGGCAAAATGTTAATATTGTTGCTTTGTAAGCAAAAGGCTCGGGTTTGAGTCCTGATAAAATGTAAAGCCTCTCCTGATGGCAAAATGTTAATATTGTTGTCTTGTAAACAAGGGGCTTTGGGTTCGAGTCCTGATAAAATATTTAAGATTGAAAACTTGTGGCAAAATAATATGTCCACAAGTGAGATTTTGAGAATAGTTGATATACAACTCCCAGATCTGAAAACCTGGTAAAAAGTGTTTTACAATAATATATTGTACAAAAAACTGAATTTTCTTATTTTTTCATGTTTTATAACCACTCGCTCAGCCATACAATAGGAGAAGAAGCGGGTAAGCATAATTAATTGTTTGCGTGCTTTGCCGGCACGCAAGAGACACGCTAGAAGGGAATAATAATGATTTTTCTGTGTGATTCACTGAAGAGGTCATTAATCTTTCTGTGCGTGTAACATGTCTGTAACAAGGAAAATGTAACAAAGATTATGGTCGATATATACATATTTTCACACAGTGGCAATGAACTGTACCCCCCTCGTGCTAAAAGCAATTCTAGAAGATAATATGAGCCTAGGCAAAGACTTAGAAAATATTATGGCAGTTCAAAATCCGATTTTGTCTGCATAAGGGTCTCAGAACCCAGTAAAATGTGGGCATATTCCATATTGAGAAGTGTTAATATTGTTGCATTGTAAGGGGCTTTGGGTTCGAGTCCTGATATAAGATTGAAATATATGCAACTGCCCACACATGAGATATTCACTGTTAGCTGATAATACAGTTGAGGTTTCAAAGCTGGTAGAGTGTCTGGGACCTCTCTGACAGCAAAGTGTTGGTATTATTGTTTTGTAATCAAGGGGTTTCTGTGTTTGAATCGGGTCTCTAGAACTGCTCCGTGACCCTCTCATTTCTCACATCATAAACATACGATTTTTCACCTATGAGAATAACACTTCTTTCTCCTCTGCTCAGACAGATTCGGCCATGTGTGTAAAAGTTATATCTGTATGATTGTTGTTTATAAACTTGTCAAAAATATGGCTTTTTTGTATGAAAACATGCAATCCTGAATACAATTCTGGTTTTGCCTTGTTCTGTTAATATAAACACAAGTGAGACTTACAGAATATTTATTGCACAGTTCAAAATCCAATTTTGAATTGTATTTAGTTGATATAGAGATGAGGTTTTAAACCTGGTGAAGTGTGTTGTACATCAGCAAAACTATCACCAAAACCTAGTTACTGCTGTTGTTTGGGTATAAAAGCACCAGCTCAGCCATTAACTGCTGAACCCAACTGATATTTTTATTAAGTATAAAGTTTGGAATTGAAGCCCAGAAAATCTTATATAATAAACAACAAGAAAAAATGCCAAAACAAAAATATTGCAATCAGTGTAATAAAAATATATCTAGTTCTCATTGGGCTAGGCATTGCCGTATTTGTAACTCTAGGAAATGCAGAAAGGCCATGAAAATATGTCCAAGATGCCATAAAATATTAAGCAAGGCATATTACAAATGGCATAAGTGTAATTCTTATGTACAGTCATCAACATTGCCCTCACAACCATCTACATCTGGTCTGAAAAGAAGGCACGAAGCACCTGTTAATGCCAGAGCAGCAAAGCAGCCACGCCATGAACCTATCCGTAGCAGTTTTAACGGCCAATTAAGGGATCACCGGTTTGTATCAGAGCCAAGATGTGGCATTGAGAATTTCTTGAACAGTATAAATTCTGATCTGCAGGCAATTCTTAATGCACAAAATGGATCTTATAAGCTCTCTCTCAAATTGTTTGTACAATATAAGAAACCAAATGGCACAAAATTTACACAGCCCCACATAACAGAAACTGTACCTGTATATTCAAATTCAAATTCAGACACAATAATAGGCAATTTGATAGATCAATTGAATATCAAACACTCTGAATTTGCGGCAAAAGAGTCAGGATGGAGCCTATGCGGTTCATCACACAAGTTATATGTTCATATTTCTGAATTCAGCCCATTACAAGGATCCACTTATGTGCCATTGCCTGCCAATATCAAAAACAAAAGAGCCGTGGTCAATATAAAAAATACCGACCAGAAATGCTTTTTGTGGTGTATATTAGCTGCCTTGTATCCAGTTTCAAGGGATCCTCAGAGAATAACTTATTACAAACACCATGAACATCTTTTTGACGAAGCAATGGAGGGTTTAGAATATCCAATGTCTATTCCGAATATTGATAAATTTGAAAAAAGGGCCAGGCACATCAACGGCAAACAATTATCTATTAATGTATTTATTTGTTCCACTGGCAATTGCCCGATAGCACCTCTCAGAATCAGTACAATTGATGATGAAGCTGCAATTCCGATTGATCTGCTCTTAATTGAAGAGGATGATACATACCATTACACTCTAATACATAATCTTCAAGCTTTAGTGAGAACACAACTAGACAAATCCAATACAATATTCAAGTTGTGCAGAAGATGTTTAACTGTATTTGATGGTCAAAAAATGGTAAATGGGATTCGTGAAAAAAATGCAGAAATTGCTAAAAACAAGTTAATTGAGCATCTGAAATACTGTGGCAACCATAAACCTGTTCATATGGTGATGCCCAATCCAAGTGAAAATTGCAAATTCAAAAAGTATGAAGCCTTGTTGGAACACCCTGTATATATTGTCTGTGATTTCGAATCGAACCTCAAATCTCTTGCATTCTGTAGCCCAGATCCAGAAGAATCTTCAAGTACACCATACCAGCTACATGAACCTTCCAGTTTTTGTTATATGGTTGTACAGGATGGTGTTGTTACTAAAGAATATTCATACATGGGACCAAATGCCATCAAAATATTTGCACATAGAATAGAAAATGTGTGCCGTGACATAGCATCTAACATCTTATTAAAATCAAAGCCTATGTTGCCTTTAACAGAGGAACAGATTGAGGATTTCAACAATGCAGAAAAATGCCCGGTATGTGATTGTGAATTTTCAGATATAAATATCAAGGTTCATCACCATTCTCATACAGATGGTCGATATAAACAGGCCCTGTGTAATAGCTGTAATATTCAGATCAAGAGACCAAGATTTGTCCCCATATTTTGCCATGGAGCATCCAATTATGATTTCCATCATTTGATCAGGTACGAGGGGTTTGAGAAGCAGTATTTAAATATTTTAGCTGAAAATGATGAGAAATATATATCTATTAGCAAGATAATTAAAGTTGATGGTGTTCCTATTCACATAAGATTTCTTGATTCTTACAGATTTTTATCTGCTAGCCTGGCCACACTGACCACTCAATTATCTGATGATGACTTGAAAATCACACGTGCCTTGTTTCCAGATCAGGACCTGAAATTAATTAGGCGGAAGGGTGTATATCCATACGACCATGTTACAGATTTTTCTAAATTTGATGAGTGTTCCCTGCCACCACAAGAAGCATTTTACAGCAAAATCAGAGGATCTGGAATTACTGATGAAGATTATCACCATGCCAAATTGATGTGGAAAAGTTTAAAATGCGAGACATTTGGTGATTATCACATGGCTTATTTGAAACTTGATGTGACCCTCTTAGCTGATATAATCCAGACATTCAGAAAATCTTCCATGCAAAATTATGGACTGGACCCAGTGTATTTTTACAGTGCCCCTGGTCTAGCATGGTCTGCAATGTTTTTCAAAACTAAAATGCAATTGGATCTGATCCACGATCAAGAAAAGTATCTGTTTATGGAGGAATGTATAAGAGGAGGGATGGTGCAATGTTCCCAGAGATATGCCAGAGCAAATAACAAGCATATGCCTGATTATGATCCAGCACGGCCATCAAATTATATACTTTATGTGGATGCAAACAACCTCTATGGTCACGCCATGATGCAAAAACTGCCATATGCAGGGCTTGAGTGGGTTAAAAATTTCAAAATTGAAGATCTTCAGAATTTTGATGACAGTGAATATGCCCTCTTCTTAGAGGCTGTTGATCTGATAATTCCTGATCATTTGCACAATAAATTTTCTGATCTGCCCCCAATTCCCGAGGTTCAGTGTCCACCTGGTTCTAAACAGAAGAAGCTCATGATGACCCTGGAGCCGAAACAAGGCTATGTCATATATTACAAAACCCTCCAGTTCCTGATGAAACATGGTGTTCAAGTAACCAAAGTTGGCAAAGTTTTGAGGGTCAGGCACTCAGAATGGCTGAAACCATATATTGACACAAACACGGAGCTTCGAACATCTGCAAAGAGCGAATTTGATAAGGCCTTGTTTAAATTGATGGTGAATTCTGTCTATGGCAAAACTATTGAAAATGTCAGAAAACATACCGATGTTAAAATAATTACTGACCCCAGCCGGAGCAAAAAATTGGTTGCAAAGCCTAATTTCAATTACAGAAAAATTTATGATGAGCACATGGCACTCTTCAACATGATGAAAACAAAGATCAAATTTGATAAACCTATTTATGTAGGGGCTGTGATATTGGAATTGTCCAAATTACATATGTTAATATTATATTATGATGTGCTGAAACCTTTTTACGGTGATCGTGTAAAATTATTGTACATGGATACGGATAGTTTTATTCTTGAAATTCAAACAGAAGATGTTTATCAAGATATGTCACAGCCTGAATTGTTTAAATATTTTGATACCACTGAACATACAAAGATTCAACAACACCACAACAAAAAGGTGCCTGGCAAGTTAAAAGATGAGACACTTGGCGATGTTATTGTGGAATTTGCTGGGTTAAGTGCCAAGATGTACAGTTTTAAAACATGTAGTGCTGTTGTCAAAAAAGCCAAGGGCATTGGCAGAGTTACTGTGGAAAAAGAGCTTGTATTTGAAGATTATAAAAATTGCATCAAATCACAGAATTCAATTAGAACATCAGAAAATAGAATTCAGAGTGAGAATCACTTGCTGACTTCAAATATTGTAACAAAAGTGGCCCTGGACCCACATGATGATAAGAGATGCATTTTATCATGCGGCATGCATACTTTGCCTTGGGGGCATTGTGATTTGAAAAGTGGAAATCAATGCCCAATTACAGAGCATGATTTGAAATAAATAAACATGCCTATGAACTTATTTGGGTTCAAAAAACAGGCTATTATGGACCTGCCCACACCACAACCCTCTCCTGATTTACAATCTGTAATGTCTAAACTGAGTGGCTTGTTAATTATTCATCTGAACAGCATACTTACAGATGTTGATGAAAAAACAGGCAAAACATTGTACATATTTAACAATAATTTAAATCATTACCAATTACCTGTAGGTGGGCAATTGCAATTTATTACAACCCCTGAGGGTGATGTCAAGATTTCAATAGGGAGAAATATTTATAGAATTAAGCACTCAAACATGGTTTCTGGCACTGTATATACTGTTTCTGCTGGTGACTGCTTATATATTGAGGTCCCTGGATCTTATGACAAGCTTATACCCTTTTTTATAGAATTAAGAATCAGATACTCTATAATAAATAACCACTAAAAGAAAATGCCTAATGATATATTTGGTCATACAAGACATGAAGATCACAGTGATGAGATTCTGATGCTTGATGTCAGAGTCAAGAAATTAAGAAGTGATTTACAAGCTTTACAAACCACACTCAATGCCAGTCTTCAATTAGAAATTACAAATTTACAATCACAATGCATGGACCCTCTCCTTAAAATTGATTCCGAACTCAAAGTGCTGCTTCAGAAATATACTGATTTGGCCACATTAGATAATTTTCAAAGTTTAGAAGAAGCTGTAGCAGCTCTTCAAGCCAAATTTAAGACCCAGGCTACCAACTCCGAGCAATTGAAACAACAATTGGAAGAGCAGATAAATAATGTCCAGGCACAGCTCCAAACAATTGTCAAAAGCATAAAATCACAAGAAGATTTTGATCTAGTCATTTCCACTCTAAAAGAACAGATTCAATCACTCCAAATACCTAATCTGGATCCTCTGCACAATGCCATAGCCGAGGTTAAAGAAAAAATTGAGACACTTGAAAATTTTATGAACAATTTGCCATCTTCTGATGCTTTGAATGCAATAACTCGGAGTGTAGCAAACATTAAGCTGCAACTCGAAACATATGAAGATTTTGGAAAAATTCAAAGTACCATAACCCATCTTGAAGGTACCATAGCAGCAGTGCAAAGTGATTTGGCAAATGTACAAGAAACTCGCCTGCCTGGGATTGTAGATACCCTTGTCAGTGTCCAGCACCAAATCACAAAGCTTGAAAACCTCAACACTGAATCTGAGCTATCTCATTTTCATCACTTGATCGATGATATCCAAACAAAGCTTGAAATTTTACAACGATCAACACCCTCTCAGGCAGATATAACCCTGCTCCAAAATGCTATGCAAAATGTGGCTGATGCTTCTGAATTAAACAATGTGAAATTGGCACTTGAATTTTTGCAAAATACAGTATCAAATTTGCCTACATCACAGGAACTTAAAAATATTAAGAGGGCAGTGAATAGGATATTGAAATCAGAAGATATCAAGAATATCCAGACAGAGATCAAACAACTCACTCAGACAGTGGCCACTCTACCAACCAATCAACATATTAATGAACTGCATGCCCTGTTTGAGGATATCAGAAGACAGGTCCATGATCTTACTGCTCAAAATTCAAAATTGGCAGTTGTTGAAAATTTGCAACAAATTGTAGCTAATATCAAGCAACAGCTAGGAACCATGGAATCCAATCAAGCAAATGCTCTGTCTGTTTTTGCGACCCAGCTTCAAGAGATTGTGCAACAATACAAGAAACTCGTTGTGGACATAAAGATCAAGCCAGGCCACGATGATGTTGTTAGGACCATCAATGAGCACCTTGAATCTGTAACAAGCAGATTGCTTACAGCAGAAAAGGAAATAACAGGCATAATCGAGAATCCAAAACATACAGTAATTCTTGAATTGTACAGCATCCCCAACAAAGAATATGATTCTCCATTTACACCAGGTGGCAAAATATATATGCTGTCCCCTGCACAATTTTATTACCAGTTTTTTGTTGGGGGCACACTGAGACCAATCAAGATCAAATATTGGCATCAGCCACAGGCACACCACTACCCTACCTTATCAATAACAAATGCTGAGAACAAAGTGAAAATCACCAGTGTAGAATTGGAGGATTTTACAGATCCCAATACATTAGAAACAGCCTATACTGAAGATGATGGCACTTTGGAATTTAAAATACAAATAGGGGACAAATTATATTTAGAAAATCCTGCAGTATCAGCTGCTGAACACCCCATAGTTGCAATATTCTTGTTTACATATTATGTCTAGACAAATTATAGTTGATGAATTACACAGACAAGCCCGACATAATTATAAGAGACTCCCAGTAGTCACAAAAGGCATAGATGATTTATGGCAGAGCGACTTGATTGAAATGGCAACTGGACAGTTGAAAAACTTAGACAAAATCAACAAGGGCTACAAATATCTACTCACTGTCATAGATACATTTTCAAAATTTGCCTGGGCTGTGCCACTCAAATCCAAGACTGGAAAATGTGTTACAGAAGCCTTCAGGACAATCATCAATCATTCAGGAAGATCACCGCGCTATTTGCAAACAGATAATGGCAAAGAATTCTATAATTCAGTGTTTCAACAATTTATTAAAAGCCAAGCAATAAAACATTACTCGAGTTACAGTGATCTCAAAGCCTCAATTGTAGAGAGATTCAACAGAACCCTAAAAAATCTTATGTATAAACAATTTACACTGCAGGGTAATTATAAATGGCTTACAATCCTTCCAGAACTTCTAAATAAATATAACAACTCGGTCCATTCCACAATCAACATGAAACCCTCTGAAGTAACTTCATCTGATGAGCAAAAATTGATCAGGACTGTTTATTATCCTAGATACCAGCCAACAACAAGAAAGGCCAAATACAGGGTGGGTGATCAAGTAAGAATCAGCAAATATAAGCACTTATTCAAGAGAGGCTTTACAAGAAACTGGAGCACCGAATTATTTACAGTGGTTCAAGTTAAACCTGGGACCCTTAACACATATATAATAAAAGATCACCGAGGAGAAATTCTCAAAGGCAGGTTCTATGAACAAGAACTCAGCAAAACTAAACAGCCTGACACATATCTCATAGAAAAAATTATCCGCAGAAAAGGCAACAAGTTATTTGTCAAATGGCTGGGTCATCCGGAAAACAGCTGGATCGATGCAGACAAAGTGATAATATGAGCACCTGGGATGTTATAAAGAGGCTGCCAGAACCTGAACAGCAGAATAAGAGAAATGGCAACTTGCTGCCTGATAATATTAGGTGTCTTATTGTTGGGCCATCTGCTTGTGGTAAAACTACACTAATGGTTGATAATTTTTTATTGGCCCCCAACTGGTTAGACTGGAAAAACAGGCACTTGTATGTCTTCTCTAAGAGCTTGGAACAATTAAAATATCAGCAGCTGATGAAGCTATATGATGGATTGGATATTGCCACTTTTGAACCAGATGTTAAGCCACTTCACGAATGTCTCGATAATTCTGTTGTTGTGTTTGATGACATTATACTGGATAATCAAAACAAGGTTAGAAATTTCTTTACACAGGGGCGGCACAAAAACATTGACTGCTTCTACCTGGCACAGACTTTTTCTAAAATTCCGAAGCAGCTGATCCGAGACAACAGCAATTTTATATGTGTTTTTCATCAAGATCATACCAACCTCAAACACATACATGATGAATATGTAGGTGGGGACTTGAGCTACAATGATTTTTCTAAATTTTGCAGCAAGTGCTGGAACCAGGACAGTTATGGGTTTGTCACAATTGATATGACAAGAACACCTAATACTGGCAAATACAGAAATAAAATCAACGATTTTCTAGACGTTGAAACATATATAAATAACCATGAAAAGGCCAATCATTGATGATCTTAAGTTAAGAGATTATCTTGTAAAAAGATTTAAGGGATGGAAATCAGAGAACCGGGGAATTTATGAAAAACACAAACAAACAGAACAGCCTGTAATTGATGCTATTAATAATTTAGGTAAGAATATCAAAACTGTTACAGAGCAAAATCAAGATTTGATCACGGAGCTTGTGCCTGTAGCTGCAAGGAACATATTAGATTATCCATTCACCCCACTTTCCAGTATTCATACACCTAGTCCTGTTGCTCCTCGAAGAATTGAGGCTACTCAGGATCCAATTGAATTGGGTCTTCTTGCTCAAAAATATTTAAGCACACCTAAAGACAACAAAGATGAGGTGTTTGGCTTATATGCTGACACAGAGCTTGATGGCAGCATCATACATAGAATTGGCAATTTCAGAGTAACTTTTATGGGAGATGATATAATTGTTTATTCAGAATCTCGTCTCGGAGAAAAAGGCGGTTTTGTTAAGTACCCCGGAACACCTGGATTGTGGGAACTGATGACTAGGAAAAGGCCTGGCAGCTATACAGATCAAGATTATGAACATTACAAAGAAATATTAATAAAATCAGATGCTCTATACCAGAACAATGATCCCACACAAAAAAGAGTCAAGTCGAGCAGTGGAGCAAAATACAATAATTTAATCAAGCCCATATGGTCACAGATCAAGACAGGGAGTGGAATCAAACAATACAACACCCTGCCTAAAGAATTTGTATGGGTTGATGATGTCAGGAAACTTGTAGATAGGTTGCTGGTGATAGCTGGGGAGGAAAATGCTGGGAACCACAATTTTTACAATGAAAAGGTTGGAATTATGGACATGATAAGCACAAAATTGTCTAATTTTATAGTGAATGACCCTAAAGGGATTGGATATCTCATAAAAATTATTAATACTCTACCACCTAAATTTTGGAATATTTCTGAGGGTCGGGGCTTGGTTAATGACATTATAAACAAGTTGCCATTTGAACTACACATTCCAGGCTATCAGTATTGTGGTCCAGGCACAAAACTGGATCATAGATTAAACAGAGGTGATCCTGGTGTAAATCCCCTAGATGCTGCTTGTAGAGACCATGACATAGCATACAATACACATACTGATCTTGACAAGAGACATGTTGCAGACAAGAAATTAGAAGAGGCTGCATTTGGTAGATTTGTAAGCAAAGATGCTTCTTTAAGTGAGAGAATATCAGCATTGGGGACCACCATAGCTATGAATACCAAACAAAAACTGGGGTGGGGGCTGTGAACATGTATATAATAAACCTACAATGAAGGCCAAGGGTGTTATGTATCAAATACCTTATGCAGGTCTCAAATCTCTTAAAACTATTGACAATCTTTTAACCAAAAAGCAGCGCAAGAAAAAAAAATCTTGTATTGCAAAGGGACATGGTATGAAATTGTTGCTTAGTACCCCCCAATTAAAAAAATTACAGCAATCAAGAAAAAAATCACATGTGGGGGGGTTTATATTTACCATCCCTGCCATCTTAGCTGCTCTCGGGGCTGTTGGGAGCTTGGCTGGGGGATCGGCTGCCATAGCAAAAACAGTAATAGATGCCAAGAAAAATAGGGCAGAATTAGATGAGCAGAGGCGCCATAACCTGGCCATGGAGAAAAAAGGCAAAGGTGTTAAGAGAGCCATGAATAAGTTTAAAAAAAACAAGAGCCGCTTACAAACCAAGATATTGAAGCTTTGATCAAGCCACTGGGCATCAAACATTTTAGAGGTGTGTACATGTCTGATTCTTTACCAGAGCAACCACTCAACAAAGAGTGTGGCATTGTTAATTTGGATGAGTACAAAAATCAGGGCACTCACTGGATCTGTTATCTTAAATATTTAAACGATGAGGCATTTGTATTTGATTCATTTGGAGGTGTTCCACCTGAAAATTTAATAAAATATCTAAAATCAGCTAATCTTTATTACAATAATGCCCGTCTTCAAAACTTCAAAGATGTTAATTGCGGACATTTGTGTTTATCTGTTCTCAGATATATGTCTCAAATAAATAAACCATCAATTGAAAATTTTCAAAAGGCCTTGTGGTATCTGAAACATCATGGGGGTATTCCATCTCACCAGCCAAAATTCAATATTGAAACTCAAATTGCATGATGACATTGTGTATCCCAAAACAATAGCTCTCAGAGCATTTTACGGCATGTACCTGATACCTAATATTACACACCACAACAACACAATTGCAGTAGGGGATCAAAAAATTGTCATCACTCCAGGGCAGTATAATCTGTCCACTCTAAATGCTCAATTACCCAGAGGTGTAGTGTTAAGTCAAAATTCTGTCACTCACAGAGTAGAGATTGTATCTGCTACAGAAACAGTGCATCTGGGTACTATAGGAGAACTGTTAGGCTTTGAGAACAACACAAAACTCGAACCGGCCATCAAACACACTGCTATGAATATACCCAAATTCTTAGCCATAGAGACTCTGAATATTCACTGTAATGTGGCCGAGGGTATGATCACCAAATCAAATGGCATAGGCACTCACAAACAAACTGGCATCATTGCAACATTCAAACCTAATTCTGAATTCATGGAGCCCATCATCTACAATCCATCCCCAACATTATATTTTCCTGTGTGCCACAACAGAATAGATTACATTGAATTGATGGTCACTAATGAAAAGGAAGAATTAGTTGATTTTGCTGGAGCCACAACAACTGCCATCATAGAGATTAACATTTAAATAAAAATACATACAATGGAAAATATTGAGAGTTATGAGCTACAATCATTCCCTCCAAACAGGAGGACATTTGCAAATTTAAATCAACCCAACACAGAGATTGAGGTTGATCTTGATGTAGGGGATGGCTTTATACACCCCCACAGAGCAGATCTATACATCAAATTTGATGTTGTAAAGCTGGATGGAACAGATTATCCGGCAAATTCAAATATAAGATTGGTAGATAATTTTGTGCCGCATCTGTTCTCTGAAATTGAGATCAGAAAACATGGCGTTGTTATAAACAGAGTGGATTATCCCGGCATTACCTCCACAGCTTTGGCCACTCTAAAATTATCCAAGACCGAGGCTCCATACTACAAAATAGGGGGATTTGAAGCTGGTGATAAGATATTATCTAAAAATCACACAGTGCTGTTCCCGATGCGCCTGTTGCCAGGATTCTTCTCAGATTACAAAGAAATTATGTGGAAGGGGGGGTTAAGAATTACATTTAGAAGAGCTGCAAATGATAATAATGCTTTGATGAGGTACAGTACATTAAACCCTACAGGGGAAGCTCTGCCTAATACCCTACCTGATGAGGGCAAATGCATTATTCAGACTATGGAGCTAAGAATCCCTGTTGTTGAATATGAGGCCAGTTATGCTCTTAAATACAAAGCTGATATAATAAAAAATCCACAGATTCCTCTGCAATTTTATACATATCAATGCGTACAGAAGCCCGCATCTGGTACATATTATGAATTTGATGCTACAAATTCATTCTCCAGCATACAATACGACATGCCTGATTTTGTAGTGGTACTGTTTCAGACTGGAAGACACAACAATCAGGAAAAAAATTCAAGTAAATTTGATAACTGCAACATCAAGAACATATATCTTAAAAATGGCAGAAATGAGGTATTTCCTAGAGAAAATTATAATTTAGACATGTCCAAGGATGATTTCCTCAAATTATATGAGGCTTTTTCGGCTTTCAAGCGTGTCACTACTGGCAGTACTGATATGTATTACACACCAGATGAATTCAAAACACAGAGACCCATGTTTGTCATCAACACTTCAAAAAGAAAACAGGTTGTGGTTAATGACAGGACAAACATTAAAATTATCTGTGAATTCCATGAGGCTTTACCAGATGACACCATTTGTAGTGTTATTCTCATAGGTGAAAAATCATATGTTTATGATGTAAGAAATGAGAGAGTCACGGAGCAATTCTAGAAGATATTTGTTCTATTATCCTGTTGTACAACATACAAACCTCAACTGTATTATCAGCTAGCAGTGAATATCTTATGTGTGGGCAGTTGTATATATTTCAATATTTTATCAGGACTCGAACCCAAAGCCCCTTGTTTACAAGACAACAATATTAACATTTTGCCATCAGGAGAGGCTTTACATTTTATCAGGACTCAAACCCGAGCCTTTTGCTTACAAAGCAACAATATTAACATTTTGCCATCAGGAGAGGCTTCACATTTTATCAGGACTCAAACCCAGAGGCCTCCTGATTGCAAGGCAATAAAAACCATGCACCACACTCCACTGGGCCTCAGAACCCAGTAACTATAAGCTTTATATTAATATACATGGCAGAATCAATCTGAGCTACACTAAAATTCAATTCCTGGGATTTTGACAGAAAAACACACTATAAGCAATAAGATCATATGGCATAATTTTAAGTATAAGCAAATCTGTCTGAGAGGCTTTCACCCTTTCTACACTAGAATTCAAAATTCTTAAAATTAAGAGCATATCACACTGGAAGAATTGGGGTATAGGCCCCTCTTGGCTTTGTCTTAAGCACGGGTAAATCTATCTGTTGAGCCCTCGCCTTTTCTACACTAGAAATTCAGAATTTCTTAAAAATCAGAGCATATCACACCTGAAAAATTGGGGTATAGGCCTCTCTTGGCTTTGTTTTAAGTATAAGCAAATCTGATTGTTCAATCAAATAGCCTCGCCTTTTCTACACTTAAAAGTTGCGCTGTCCGTAGTATCAATTATACTACTAAAAAAAATCTCAGAACATTTATATATAAATAACATACCGTGAAAAAATAACACATAGAGCATCAACATGAAGCCCAAGGGTGTCGTGTACCAGATACCATATTCGAATCTAAAAAATCTAGGTGCCCTCGATGGGTTACTCACCAAGAAACAACGTGAGAAGAAACGTTCTTGCTTGTCGAAAGGACACGGAATGAAATTGCTGCTCAGCACACCTCAATTGAAAAGATTGCAGCGTTCGCGGAAACAGCAAAAGATCGGAGGTTTCATATTCAGCATCCCGGCCATCCTAGCAGCATTGGGGGCTGTTGGAAGTTTGGCTGGCGGAAGTGCCGCCATCGCGAAAACCGTCATCGACTCGAAGAAGAAAAAGGCGGAATTGGAAGAACAGAAACGTCACAACCTGGCCATGGAGAAGAAAGGGGGGAAGGGCGTGATGAAGAAGTTTAAAAAAAAGAAACAACAGCACTCACCAACCGAGACATTGAATCTCTGATCGAACCGTTACAAATCAAACACTTCAGAGGAGTTTTCATGTCCGACTCGTTACCTTCAAGCGTTAAAAGAAGAGAATGCGGAGTAGTCAACTTGGACGGTCAAGAAAATCCAGGCACGCATTGGATATGTTACCACAAAAATGATGATAAAGCATTCGTTTTCGATTCTTTCGGAGGTGTTCCACCTACAAATTTAATTCATTATCTGAAAACGAACAAAACCTCTATATACTACAACGACGAACGCATTCAAAATTTCGGAGACGTGAACTGCGGTCATCTCTGCCTCTCCGTGCTCGCGTTTCTCTCTAAAATAAATAACCCTACGATCGAGGATTTCCAGAAAGCATTGTGGAACCTGAAACAGCATCTCTAGGATGGGCGTGTTCCATCTCACGAGCGAATCTTCAATCTTGAAACTCACGCTGCACGACGACATCGTCTATCCTAAATCCGTGGCTCTGCGTGCATTCTACAGCATGTACCTCATACCTAACGTCACGCAGCACAACAACAAAATTAGCGTCGGAAGCGAACACATCGTCGTCACGCCAGGACAATACAATCTTTCCACTTTGCAAGCTCAATTACCCAAAGGCACATACCTTTCTCAAAATTCGGTCACGCACAGAGTGGAAATCCTATCCGCGACGGAGACCGTGGACCTGGGCACCATGGGAGAACTTTTAGGTTTCGAGAACAACACCAAACTCGAAGCTGGCATCAAGCACGTAGCAACCAACATTCCTAAATTCTTGGCCATAGAGACTCTGAACGTACACTGCAACGTGGCGGAAGGCATGTTCACGAAATCTTCGGACGGATTATTAGGAAGTCACAAGCAGACGGGAATCATAGCCACTTTCAAACCAAGTTCCGAGTTCATGGAACCGATCATCTACACGCCCTCTTCGCCGATCTATTTTCCAGTATGTCGCAACCGCATAGACGACATAGAGTTGGTGGTGACGAACGAGAAAGGAGACGTGGTGGATTTCGCAGGTGCCACTACGACGGCCATCGTGGAGATCAACGTATAATAAATAACCATACATGTAAAATGGAGCAAATCGAAAGTTACGAATTGCAGTCTTTCCCTCCCAACCGTCGCACGTTCGCCAATCTGAACGAAGCGAACAGGGAGATCGAATACGACGTGGACGTAGGCGACGGGTTCATTCATCCTCACAGAGCGGACCTTTATCTTCAATTCGACGTGGTGAAGAAGGAAAGCGGAGACGCGTTTCCTGCAGCAGCAAACTTGATACTCGTGGACAACTCCGTGCCTCACCTGTTCTCGCAGGTGGAGGTGAGGAAACACAACACCGTCATCGACAGAATAGATTATCCAGGCATCACGTCGACGGCAGTGGGAACGTTGAAATTATCCAAAACGGACGCAGCGTACTACCAGGCCGGGGGATTCGAAGCCGGGACCAAAATATCGACGAGAAGTCACACGGTGCTCTTTCCCATGCGTCTGCTGCCTGGTTTCTTCTCGGTCTACAAGGAGATCATGTGGAAGGGAGGACTGAGGATCACGTTTCGAAGAGCGGCCAACGACAACGACGCACTAATGCGATACGCTACTTTGGGTCCGGACGGCACCACGCCGATAGCCAACACTTTACCCGAAGCAGCGAAATGCGTCATCCGGAGCATGGAATTGAGAATGCCGGTGGTGGAATACGAAACGAACTACGCCCTCAAGTACAAAGCGGAGATCTTGAAAAGTCCGCAGGTGCCGATTCACTTTCACGGTTACCAGTGCGTGCAGAAGATGGCGTCGGGAAGTCACATGGAATTCGACGTGACGACACAGTTCAACAACATACAGTTCGACATGCCAGATTTCGTCGTAGTGCTTTTTCAGACCGGACGCGATAACGATCAGGAAAAAGATTCCAGCAAGTTCGACGACTGCAAGATCAAGAACGTTTATCTGAAGAACGGTAGGAACGAAGTGTTCCCGCGCGAGAATTACAACCTCGACATGACGAAAGATGATTACCTCAAACTTTACGAAGCTTACACGGCTTACAAACGCGTGACCGAAGGAAGCGTGGACATGTACTACGCGCCCAGCGAATTCAAAGCACGGAGACCCATGACCGTCATCAACAGCACGAAAAGAAAGCAAGTGGTGGTCAACGATCGTACCAACATCAAGATTGTATGCGAGTTCCACGATGCCTTGCCTGCAGATACTCTGTGCAGTGTCATTCTTATTGCAGAGAAAACATTTGTGTATGACGTCAAGAATGAAAGAGTGACTGAACAGTTTTAAATAAATAAAAAAAAATAGCACACAATAAGAAATGTGGAATTTTATATATATAAGTACAAATTGCAATTAGCAGATTCCAGAAGTTTAATTTTGCTGTGCCATGCATGCATGTAATCGAGGAAGTGGAAGTAAATTAAAATTGTTTTTTTTTCGCATTGCCTATTACTTTTTGTTGCACTCTGGGCAGGCCTTACTAGTTTGGAGGCGATAGTGGCCCCACGGAAGTGTATGGACCCCACATTCAAGAATACACCTCTTGTCGTCGTGTGCATCCAGAGCAACTTTCCTGACAATATTAGTTGTAAGCACATGATCAACGCTTTGGATACGATGCTCTTTTTGTAGAATGGGCGATTTTGTTCTGAGGCACTCGAGGTAATCCTCAAACTTGAGGTGCTCCCGAACCACTTGCCTGCTTACACCCTTTGCCTTTTTTGTTACAGAACCCTCAGCCCGGATCGCATAGGCTTTGGCACGAAGTCCAGCAAACTCCACAATCACATCCCCGTCTTTCTCGTCCTTGAGTTTGCCGGGTATTTTTTTGTTCCGGGGCAGAATTCCATACCGGTTTAGCTGGGGATAGCCCGATGTGTCGAAGAGCTTGACAAGAGCTGGAACTTTGGCTATATCACCATACGCATCGGCCGTGCGAACATGGTACACCAAGCTGTCTGTGTCTGTGTAGAGGAGCGAGATATTGTGGTTGTAGTGTGCACGTAGTATGCCGTAATATGTCTCGAACATGCACAACTTGCTCAGATCCAAAACTGCAGCTCCCACATAGATGGGCTTGTTGAGTAGCACCTCGCCCCGGTTCATGTGAACCAGAGACATCTGTTCGTTGTAAATTGTTCGAGACCTGAACAGCGGGCTTGCAACAAGTCGACGACACTGTGTTTTCTTCGTCACCAACCTCACATCAACGCGATTTCGCACATTCTCCATGGTCTTCCCAAATACCGCATTGTTCATTAATTTGAAAAATCGCGATCAAGTTCCGAAGTGGCATCAGTGCGATGTTTGGTGTTCAGTTCGATGTACGGCTTCAACCATGGAGACTGCCTGAACAAGAGCACGCGGTAAACTGCTTTGACCGAGACCCCTTGCTGCATTAACCACTGGAGGTTCCGGTAGTGTAGCACATAACGCTTTTTTGGCTCCAAGTCCATGACGAGCTTCGGTTGATCCGAGCCAGGTGGACACTTGAATTCCGGAGCAGGCGAAAGGTCACAGAATGTATCCTGCAGCTTCTCGGGGAAGTCAAGGTCCACCTCGGCAAAAAACCCAAACTCGTCGCACTCTTTTTCGATGTCGTGGTATAAAGGATCAACCCACTCAAACTGTCCTGTTGGGAGTGGCTGCATCATGGAGTGCCCGTAAAGATTATTCACATCAGTGTACATGATGTAGCTTGATGGTTGGGAGGGGTCGTAACCAGTGGCCATGTGGTGATTATTGGCGTGTGCGAAGCGTTGCGACACTTGGACCATGCCGCCCCGGATAGCTCTCTCGATGAAAAGCATGATATCATTATCGGAGATAAGTGTAAGTTTAACTTTAGTCAGCAGGAGCATGGCCGACCATGCCAGTCCAGGAAGGCTGTAAAAATATACAGGGTCCAGGTTGTAAATTTTTATCGCAGTCGCCCGAAACGCCTGGAACACATCGGCAAGAAGTGTCACATCAAGCTTCAGGTATGTATCGTGGTAATCACCGAAAGTTCGGCAACCCAACTCGACCCACATAGACTGAGCATGCTTGTACTCCTCGTCGGTAATACCTGAACCTCTCAGTTGGCTGTAGAACTTATCCTGGGGAGGCAGCAACTCTTCTTCGAACTTGGAAGGGCCTGCGACGTATTCGTAGGGGTAGACCCCTTTACGTCTGATGAGTGCGACATCTAAGTTCGGGAAACTTGATGTGGTAATGGCTAGTTGGTCGTCTCTGAGCTTCCCAGCAAGAGCATCCAGGCTTGCCTGAAGGAACCTCAGAGAGTCGAGGAACCGAAGCTCGATGCTCCTGCTTTTTGAGTCGGGGATCGGCACCCACTTGCTGATGCTAATATAACGCTCCTCGTTCTGTGCCAGGACATTGATTCTCGCATTGTCGTACCCTAGATGTGTGACCAAGTGATGGAAATCATATCCCGAGCCATTGTGAAAAAAGACCGGTATGAAGCGCGGGTCCCTGGCTCTCAAGTTACACCTGTTGCACCACGGGCCAATGTAGCTTCCGGTCCCATAATGGTCATGGTTGTGGACCTTTTTGTTATCGTCATTGAAGACTGAGTTGCAAACAGGACAATTTAGAGCCATTTCGTGCTGATGCTTGTCTTCCGGAGACAGAGGCAGCATGGGCTTGGGGGCCAACAGCACCTTCCCTATCTTGATGCCTTCCTGTTGCATTCTCTCCAGGAAGTGTTTGACCGGGTCGGGACCGCGATACACATAGGGCTCGGAGGCAATATGTTGGTCTCGCCACACCACAACATAGGAGTAACTCGAGGCCTCGTGGATTTGGAAAGGAATAGTAGAGGATGTTTCGGGGTTGGGATGGCAGTTAGACAGAGGTTGAAGAAAGGCCTCGAAGTCTGCTACAATATAGGCAGGATGCTTCACCATAGCACTGTGCATGCGAAAACACTCTACTGCACCAGGTTCGGGCAGGATAGTTCGTGCAGGCTTGTTGGTACCACAGTAGAGCATGTGGCGAGCTAGCTTCTCAGCAGCAATGTTGGGTCCTCGAGAGTGTTTGAATTTATAATGGTTTTGGTTGTCGAAAGTGGACAGGCACCTGCGACACACCACGATGTGACCATTATGTCTATTTTTCTGATTTGAAACAAGTCTGGAAAGAGAGCGAATAAGCGTATAATGGTGGCAGGTGTTATTCTTGATAAGAAGAAGGTCAATTTGCTGTCCACTATCATCATCTACATCACTTACCCGAATAGGGTAGACGATGTTTGCCTCGGTGAGACCGTAAACATTGATGGCTAATTGCAGGCCCAACAAGTCACGAGCACGAACCTCAAACTTGCGAATATGCGAGACTTCTACAGGGTAGGCAATCCCGGCCATTGCATCCTCCAGTTCCGACTCATACTGCTTGTAGTGTGCAACACGGTACGAGTGGTTTTTCCAGTGAACAGGGTGCAATGCTGCCAGCACCGACCAGAGGAAGCATTTGGTGTCTTTGTTCTGAATATTGAGAACAGCTTTCCTTGCTTCAACCTCGGGTGGCAGGGCAATATAGTTAGACCCTGCCAGTGGCAGGAATTTGTTAAGTTTCAGACGAAGTTCGTGGGGGTCGCCACACAGCGAACCGCCCGAGCCTTCAGCCTGATGCTCCTCGTGCTTAGCCACAAGCTCCTCGACAAACTTGTCGTTGATGCTATCGAGGTCAGTGACATCTGCCTGATGCAGTGTTTTTGCTTTTGTGGCATGGAAGAATTTATATATTTCATCAGACGGTTTCTTATACTTGCAGCATAGCACAGCATAGAATTTAGTGGAGTGTGTGGCCAATGCATCGTTGAGGATGGATATTATCTTAGCTCGCTCGCTCTCCAGAAAACTACGCACATCGCAGAAGCTGTCTGATGTTATGTTAAAGTTTTCTAATAAATGCTCAAACGCAAATCGGTCTGCTTTCTTCGCCAGTTTGACGCGTTTGGCAGGTGGCGATGCATCGAGGGAGGTTACTTCTACCTTTCGCTTGGAAGGTTGCGGTAGAGATGTTCCAGTGCTCTTGCAAGTAAGCTGGTGTCGCTTGAAGTTGGCAATAGAAATATTTTTTCCACACTTAGAGCACAGTTTGGTCGCACATATTTGTTTTCCCGGCACACAAGTACGACAGTGCCTTTGAAAATGTTTACTTGACACAGCAGTTTGGCACGTAGGGCAATTTTTTACAGAACGCATAATGCAGAGATTTTTTGGGGGTATGTTATTTAATATCCAATGCTGTGCAATGCAAAATATAATTGTTCACTTTTTTTTTAACTATTCTTTATGACCTTACTTGGTTTTTTTTTTTCGCCAAATTATATGTTTCTAGTCTCCTATACAATACAATATACGAACAATATTGTCAACAGTATCATATTTGAGCAGGTCGCTTGTCACCTAAACACTACAGCTCACAGGTTGGCAAAATCTGACATGAAAGCAGATAATACGCTTAAGTCTTATTTATATATAATTTTCACGGGCGTACAATATTGTCAACAGTATCATATTTGAGCAGGTCGCTTGTCACCTAAACACTACAGCTCACAGGTTGGCAAAATCTGACATGAAAGCAGATAATACGTTTAAGTCTTATTTATATATAATTTTCACGAACGTACAATATTGCCAACAGTATCATATTTGAGCAGGTCGCTTGTCACCTAAACACTACAGCTCACAGGTTGGTAAAATTTCACATGAAAGCAGATAATACGCTTAAGTCTTATTTATATATAATTTTCACGGACGTACAATATTGTCAACAGTATCATATTTGAGCAGGTCGCTTGTCACCTAAACACTACAGCTCACAGGTTGGTAAAATCTGACATGAAAGCAGATAATACGCTTAAGTCTTATTTATATATAATTTTCACGGACGTACAATATTGCCAACAGTATCATATTTGAGCAGGTCGCTTGTCACCTAAACACTACAGCTCACAGGTTGGTAAAATTTCACATGAAAGCAGATAATACGCTTAAGTCTTATTTATATATAATTTTCACGGACGTACAATATTGTCAACAGTATCATATTTGAGCAGGTCGCTTGTCACCTAAACACTACAGCTCACAGGTTGGCAAAATCTGACATGAAAGCAGATAATACGTTTAAGTCTTATTTATATATAATTTTCACGGGCGTACAATATTGTCAACAGTATCATATTTGAGCAGGTCGCTTGTCACCTAAACACTACAGCTCACAGGTTGGCAAAATCTGACATGAAAGCAGATAATACGCTTAAGTCTTATTTATATATAATTTTCACGGGCGTACAATATTGTCAACAGTATCATATTTGAGCAGGTCGCTTGTCACCTAAACACTACAGCTCACAGGTTGGCAAGATCTGACATGAAAGCAGATAATACTTTTAAGTCTTATTTATATATAATTTTCACGAACGTACAATATTGTCAACAGTATCATATTTGAGCAGGTCGCTTGTCACCTAAACACTACAGCTCACAGGTTGGTAAAATTTCACATGAAAGCAGATAATACGCTTAAGTCTTATTTATATATAATTTTCACGGACGTACAATATTGTCAACAGTATCATATTTGAGCAGGTCGCTTGTCACCTAAACACTACAGCTCACAGGTTGGTAAAATCTGACATGAAAGCAGATAATACGCTTAAGTCTTATTTATATATAATTTTCACGGACGTACAATATTGTCAACAGTATCATATTTGAGCAGGTCGCTTGTCACCTAAACACTACAGCTCACAGGTTGGTAAAATTTCACATGAAAGCAGATAATACGCTTAAGTCTTATTTATATATAATTTTCACGGACGTACAATATTGTCAACAGTATCATATTTGAGCAGGTCGCTTGTCACCTAAACACTACAGCTCACAGGTTGGTAAAGTCTGACATGAAAGCAGATAATACGCTTAAGTCTTATTTATATATAATTTTCACGGACGTACAATATTGTCAACAGTATCATATTTGAGCAGGTCGCTTGTCACCTAAACACTACAGCTCACAGGTTGGTAAAATCTGACATGAAAGCAGATAATACGCTTAAGTCTTATTTATATATAATTTTCACGGACGTACAATATTGTCAACAGTATCATATTTGAGCAGGTCGCTTGTCACCTAAACACTAGAGCTCACAGGTTGGTAAAATTTCACATGAAAGCAGATAATACGCTTAAGTCTTATTTATATATAATTTTCACGGGCGTACAATATTGTCAACAGTATCATATTTGAGCAGGTCGCTTGTCACCTAAACACTACAGCTCACAGGTTGGTAAAATCTGACATGAAAGCAGATAATACGCTTAAGTCTTATTTATATATAATTTTCACGAACGTACAATATTGCCAACAGTATCATATTTGAGCAGGTCGCTTGTCACCTAAACACTACAGCTCACAGGTTGGTAAAATTTCACATGAAAGCAGATAATACGCTTAAGTCTTATTTATATATAATTTTCACGGACGTACAATATTGTCAATAGTATCATATTTGAGCAGGTCGCTTGTCACCTAAACACTACAGCTCACAGGTTGGCAAAATCTGACATGAAAGCAGATAATACGCTTAAGTCTTATTTATATATAATTTTCACGGACGTACAATATTGTCAACAGTATCATATTTGAGCAGGTCGCTTGTCACCTAAACACTACAGCTCACAGGTTGGTAAAATCTGACATGAAAGCAGATAATACGCTTAAGTCTTATTTATATATAATTTTCACGGACGTACAATATTGTTAAGAGCACCAGTTTTTGTAGAGCTCTTTTTTTCCATCTTTCCTCTATACAGTGAAGCTGTAGAAGACACAATTAGCTAACCTAGCATACAACATACCTTCCTAATTAATATGGATATTGTCACACATTCCTCTTATTTTATACTGTTGTAAATGGAAAAGATTATGTACGGTAAATGTTTTGTACATTATAGGGAAAAAATGCAAAATATTCCCCCAATTTTAATTCGATCCACCTCTGAATCGATTTTTTACATATTTTCACGCCGGCACATATGTTGTTCTATTTTGCTTCTTTTACTTGCCTTGCTTAATTAATTCTCGCTAATTAGCATTTTTTTGGAAGAAGTCAACTAGAACAACATATGGCGGTATGAGAAATATGCAAATTAAAGAATATTTTAGTAATATAAGGGCCCTAGCAATTAGCTTCGTCGACTAAGAGTACTCTTTTAAACGTCTTCAGCTAGATCGTATTACTAAGCGAGGACGTTTAAAATGTTTGGGTGTTGAAAAAGTTTGACCTACTTTTTTATTTCTATTGTTTGCTAATAGATGACGCTGATAGTACCTCCTCTCTCTCTCTCCCCTCTTCTCCTCTGCTGTATGACAAATAGCAGAAACATAAAATCAAGATTTTGGAGAGCAAAACATAAAATTTGCATGCATCTGATGTCGAACTAGGAACTTTATCTTTCGGGGAGTCAACATTATTTTTTTACTCAGTCGTCATATAACATGAACACACGCAAACATTCACATGTGCTTTTATTATTTTGTGTTCGGTAAGTACAAGTATATTCTTACATAAATTATTGTTTAATTTAATAAATTGTAAACTCGAAGCCTGCTATACTAACACTCCTTCTGTGTTTCATTATACTATTGAAAGCGAATGTTGCGTGCATACGGAAATAACACAGAAAAAAAAAGCGGATGGAAGCAATTTAAAATCAGTGGAGCAAGGTTAGTATTACGAGAACGTAAAAACATGTGCTTTCATTCAACTTCGAAATATAAGAATGAATATGTGCATACAGAACACATATGCTTTCTTTTCACAGTTGTAAAATCATATAAATTGTACATGAAGTAAGTTACGGGAAGGCTCTTTCTTTTATGTCTGTGTATATGTTGTACAATTAGGTACAAGTATTGTACAATTAGGTACAAATTGTTGTACAATTATTTTCCCCAGTTGTCCAGTTGGAGTTGGGGGCATAACACTGGTACTATTTGTAATCACAGTGCTTACTCATGTATTTTGTTTAATATTTTATTTCAAATTCACTGTCAGAAACTAGTGTTGCCAGTTCCTGGATGTAGGTTTACCTACTCTGTAGTTGTCACTGTCAAGCTTCCAGTATTCGTACAGCATAAAAAGCCATAACCCCCCTCTCAAAATATATACATTGTATACGCCAAGATGCTCAATAGCCTAGCAACACATCATGAAAAAACATGCCAAGAGGACCCAATAGGTTTATAAGTCAGTGCTGCCAACTCCTATTTGTAGGTTAGCTTAGCCTGTGAAAGATCATATAGTAGAATTTTTGTAGAGTGGGTAGGCAATACCGACGAGGCTCGAATCATCATTTGAGGCTCAAATAATAATAATTGCCTCGTCAGTGTTGCCAATTCCTATTTGTAGGTTAGCTTAGCCAGTGAAAGATCATATAGTGGAATTTTCTTCGGATGGGTTGGCAAAACCCAAGCCTCAAAAACATCCAATAGAGTTGCCAAATATAAAAAAAGGACAATAGGTCCCCCTCATAAAAAGCTACAGTAAGAGCCCACAGGTCGCCAACACTAGGCCCCCAACAGTGTTGCCAGACATAAAAGATACATGGACCCCTCAGGTCCTTTGATAAAAATTTACAGTGAAAAACCCAGTAGGTTTAACAACACTGTCAAAGAATCTACGGCAGTATTGCCAGATGTAAACAGAGGGCAATAGACCCCCCCTCATAAAAGGCTACAGTGGGCCCACAGTGTTGCCAACTCTGCCCTCAAAATATACATCATAAAAGGCTACGACTAGCCCCACATGATGATTCGAGCCCCAAATGAGGGCTTAGAACTCTCTTATTGTGTCTACTAGGGTGAAGGCACATAATGGTTCGGATCCCACTTTAAACTGTAGGTCCAGTCCCAATTAGCCTTAGTGTGCACAAAGTGGACTTAAAACACCAAATCAATCAATTACGATATCAAGTAGGTACAGTCCCTATTAGCCTATTTATGTTAAACTTTATATTCTTTGGCAACCTGGAAAGGTCATTATAGAAATATTGCTATTTGATGTTGCTCGAAGTTTTTTTTTTGGTTCGTTGCAGTTTCAAGATACCATCCCTTTTCTGTTACTTATAGCTTTTGGGGGAGGGGGGCAAGTACCTCTGTGTGCCCTACCATAATATGTGCCAATGCGACACAATATGTTAAAAATTTGCCCCCTCTAGGATTGACTTCGCTCCCCCCCCCTACAAAGAATTCCTGGCTACGGGCCTGATTGAATAGCTTCTTTGGTCATTATTTACATGACAGCTCCTCTCATTGATTGACGAGAAGATTGAAAGGATGTGCAGGGGAGAAACGCCTGTCCTGTAAGTCGTACATTATATTTTCAGCACAATTTCTCAACAAACGCACATAAAGTAAAGTAACAGTGCAATTGTTAATTAGTGTTCGCTACCTACGAGATGTTCAAAGTATTATTTTCGCGGACGATGTTTCAACTTCAAAGCTAATAAATCTTATCTTGCACTCAATATTCAATGAAGCAATACTTAGAAACTGAGTTTCGATTGTGTAAAGGTTTTTGAAAGTTGCATACGTGATGATACGGAAGGCGAGTGTGGAAGTAAGGCCAGAGGCGCAACCACGAATTTTTATCTGGAGGGAGAAAGTACCAGGATAAACGTACCAATAATAATAATAGTAATAATAATGACATTAATAATGGCATTATTATTACTAGCGGTAGTAGTAGTAGTAGTATCAAATACGTTATTATCCTCATAAATTACGCAAAAGGGAGGTAGATGTCTGTGCTAAAGCATTTATTTGGAACAAACGATTTGAAATATTTTTTCAACACCAGGAATTTTACATTAGCTAATAATTGAAAACAAGCACACAAACTGTATTTTTGAATGGCAGAAAATGAATGATAAATGCATGCCGAAGATATTTGTTTGTACATATAACATGTATAACTTTCATATGTTTTACACATATGCAACATGGAGCGACATAAAATAAGAAAATACATATGCAAGATTCTAACACTAAATTATGTACGTATTCAAAGTTTTTTCATTACATATATTATATACAAAACATATTATTTACATACATCACATTACAAAAAACAATTATATTACGAGCGAAGCGAGAAAGAAAATTTTTTGATCCAATTTTTGCAATTTAAAACAATATTGATTTAATAAGGGACAAATAATATCACATGGCGCTAAGGCATTCTCTCTTTCACATTTTTTTTAAAATTAGATTATTTGGCGCCCATGGCCGACTCCCGACGCCCCCTAGCTACGTCTCTGAACTTGACGAAACTGAGAAAAGCTGGCACTGCAAGCGAAGCGAGCAAGAAAATTTTACGAAATGTATTTTTATTTGTATAAAATTTGAAATGGAAGGGGGCAATTTCTCCTCTGTGCCCCCTGCAGGTGCCTTTGGCCATCAATGTTCCCCCCCCCTAGAATTGACTTCCGTCGAAGGTTGGGGGACAATGCCCCTGCCCTCCCCTGTGGTTACACCACTGAGTAAGTCCGAAATTTGGAGGAACAAATTGAATCAATCCTGCTACAGCAACTTGTTTTTTGGGAAGCGATGATGACTTTATTCCAGGCGATTTTCTTCTATTATTATTGCACGTGGCAAGAGCACAAACAGGATGATTTGTTCTCATTCTACCGGCATTCAAGAAAAAGTGTGTATAAGTAAATAATAGACCCATTTATCTCAAGCTTCCGTATACGATAACGAAGTAAGTTCCATTCTGTCCGTTTAATGACGTCATAGCGCGCACAGCATCATGGGAATAAATCTCGGAACCTCGGGAATGGCATACCTTATAAAGGTACCTTGGACTAACACATAACATATAATTTTTCCAAACTTCAAGAAATGGTCTGACAAGTATTGCCAGCTCGCAGTGACCCGAACATGATTGAATAAAGGACTTCCTCATTCCTGGACATATTTGCTCGCTTGCCAACAGCTAGCACAGGCAACATTAGGTCCGGGTCAATAAAATAAGATTTGACTTCCTCATAGTTGTCCCATTAGCTGTCATTCCACATAAACCGAAATTCTTCGTTCCAGTTGAAGTTCCGGTTCTATACGTCATTTTGTCCGTTCCATATATGAAGTAAAAGATGGAACGAGAAAGGACTATTTTTCATTTCTACGTTTCCTGTCATCTTATTTGCATTGATGCTGTTGTCTTCATTACGTTAAGTTAAATTAAATTGTTGTTTTAAGTCCACTTTATGAACAGATGGGCTAATCGGGACTGGACCTACAGTTTAAAGTGAGATCTGAACCATTATAGTCTTCCACCGAATATCGAACACGGACCCCTTGATCTCAATGCATTGGCGTTATCACTACGCCACCGGGGAGGTCCTTGTCTCCATTTAGGGGTAAGGGAGCTTGCCTGATGCGATCCCAATATATTTTACATTTATTTTCCAGATTGTTGGTCTGAGGTGGGAAAATATACAGAAAGCGACTCATTCATCTCCTAAGGTATTTTAGTAAAATTCTGGTTGGAAATGCGTGGTATTAATCACACCACTTTCACCATAATCGAGACCGAGCATGAGTGTAGTCATCTCCTGCCATCCTTTATGTTCCTTCATGGCAAAGTGTATTACTGGATTGGTTGATGTTAAAACTTTGGATGCGTCTGCAATTAGACTACCTGTATTTAGTCAAACTTTGAATGACGGAGATAGCACCTTCACAGCCCCGCAGCTGGATATTTTGGCGCACTAGGCAGGATTGTGGTTTGACCCCCCCCTCCCCGACTGCACTACCTACCAAGCACCGACATTTTACGAACGTCTTTTGATATTTTCATCTTGCGATCGTTTTGATATTTGCATGCCATAAATTTTGAAATGAGGAAGTAAAGAAAAATCCATTAAGAATAATACAGGTTATATTTAAAGATTCGTAGTTTGCATTTCTGATAAAAAATAGCATATTTAAAAATATTTCAGTTATGTCTTAGTGTCTGAACAACGTCTTTAAAAACGTATTATTATTACTACTTCGGGAAACAGAAAATCCCAGCAGTGTGTTACCAAATATAAACCTACAAGTAAAATAAAAAAAAGTTTAAGAATAATTATTAATATAAATAATATAGTGTGCAGTATGTTGTCAGTGGAAATAATTGTAATTTAAAATCATTCAAATCCTCTAGAGAAAATAAATCGTTATACACTGTGTATTACACATTATTGTAAGTAAATTGCATAAATTGTCCGACTGATGATGTAAGGAAGAAAATAATTAGAATTTAACTTCTCTAGCTTTCAGTGAATCAAAACAGTCAATCATCATAACAAAATTGACCATTTTTGTAATTTCTATTTCAATTGAAAATATTGACTATCTCAGGCAGGCTTTCAAAACTACTTTTAGCTTGCTGAAACCCCTTTCACACGAGGCACTTGCGACAGGCAATATCCACACCCTCAAAAAAAGTCTCAAACTATGTCCAGGTTAGGATAAGATATGCCGAGTGACATTTTGTGAATCTGCTTTAATAGGTCAAGAGAGGTTGCTTTTGGACAGAAAAGAACCCTTATTAAAATAGCTTGAGACTTGCTATTTCGTCCCCTATTTAAATCCCTATCCAATGGAATCAAGGTCCTTGCTGAGACCTTTGTTTTGTTTTCCAGGTCATTGCCATTGAAAGATTGTAATGATTTTGCTGTCAGAAAACCAAACTTCCGTGAGACAAATAGACATTTCGTTTGACATAGGATACTATCTAAAATGCTGAAAGTTCACACTAAATTTCTCTTCAGTGTTAAAACAGGATCTTTACTTTCTTCGAGACTTAATCTTTTCTTCCTGTTTATTCTTTTATCTTCAAGAACACTATTACAAATTTTATCTAACATCTAGTAGTAGAGCCTTCAACAAGAATATTTTCAATAGTCGCGATTAGCCGAAAGTGGAAGAAATGCGACGTAAAGTATCCTGATTCACAAGGAATATTTTCCGGTTTCGAGTATCTTGCAAAGAAGTTTTTAACTCAGATAGGGAACTTGTAGTGTCCACACTCATGGCCTTCCTTTTAAGAATGGTGTTCATTCGTCAAATATGGCTGACAATTTTATTCCAAAACATGAGGTAGTAAACAACCCTTTACCTCTACCAAGTGAAAATTTTTCCGTCTTTGTACCATATTCTTTATTGTATTTGTTTTATATGCTTTCAATGGTGGCCTAGACTTCAACCCTTTAGATTACCCCTCGCTACGGGTCTGCACCTCCAAAAGCAAGAAACTGAGAAAATTAATTTCGCATGTCTAGGATAAACGATGAGGAGGCTATGAATTTCAGTACTCAGTATGTAAGTATAAAACGTAGGTATAAACGTGGTTTCAATACAATTAACATCATCGATGATTATCCAGACCACATTTTGGAAGGTGAGGAAGTTGAGAAAATACCCAACCGGCAATCAAACCAAAATTCTGTGATTAACCTACCATAGTTTTAACCATTTTGCAAAAAAGTGTTTCTTTATAAGAACGATCCTGCACTAAAATATCTGTAATCAGCAAATAAAATATGTAATTTCCATGAGAGTATTTCAGACACCTTGAACGCCTCTCCCCGTATGTATCAGTTCATGGAAGCTCATGGTTACGAAATGAGAAAGTTTATGAGCACGTCGAAAAATATGTCTTCGCAATGAAAACTAAGTTCCTCTCCGCTGGCATAGGGGTAACATCGTCGCCTTGTAATCAAGGGGTCCCGGGTTCGATACCCGGTGGAGGACTGTAGGTAGGATTAACTCATTAGAGCATAAAGCGAACCCAAACAAAAAATGATAACAAATTAAATGTGATGATTTTTTTTTCATTTGATTTATTTTATTTTACTTCGCGTTTTGTACCTCTTGGCTAATTTGTGAAGATGGGGACGAGTGATGAAATGATGAAAAAGATGAATGGACATTCACAAACAACCATGCCCGAGCGGGATTCGAACCCGGTACCCTTGGCGTTGCAGCGCGATGTGCTAACAACTCAGCCACAGGGTCCGGCATTAAATGTGATGAGAACTGTAAATAAGGTCTTGAACCCTTAATCATTGTCCTTTTGAAGTTATACCGTTTAATGTTTCTAAGGCTTCATTTATATTCTACACTCTGTCCCAAAAATCTCTGGACCAGTCGAACTAAAATAAGTCTCTGCGCAAGTAGTGACGCGACACAACTCTACCAATGAACACGCGAGAGGAACAGGATTGCGTTGAGGGGGTAAAACGACTGCAGTAACCAGCATTCCCAGCAGCGTGCACTGCTTATCTCTGCTCACTCGATACCCACCGACCCACTTTTCTGCCGCTATGCTCCAGAGATAGAGGGACAGAGTATATGTTATAACCGTTCATTAACCTCCCTCAATTTAATAATTCTGATGTAACCCGGCCGCACCTCACACCCCTTTGCTCTGAAGACCCATCTCAATTCACAAGAACCCAACCTAAGGGTCAACGTGGGCCCCACTGGTCAGATGGTCCACCGGGATTTTCGACAGTTGGAATTTCCACCTCTGGGAAAGTTTATAACTACAGATGTTTTCTGGAATTCTTGATCATTCACTAGAGCTAGATATATTCAGAAAACTTCCAGTGATTCGAGGCGAAATAAAAACCCGTGTGAAAGTAAGCTTTTGTTTTGTTTGACCTTTTGTGCATCCTGTAGAAATACTTCAAGTCATAAAACAGGACATGCGTTGTTTCTCTGGCACTACACGTGTAAAGGAAGCATTCCCATTATATTCAGCATTCAAGGATGGTGGGTAATATATCCTCAATAGTGAAAATATCTTCCTGCAATAAACGTTGACAATATGGAGGAAGGCAAAATGATCCACGCGTGGAGATGAAAGAATGCGTACAGCAGTAAACTCCAGGGAAGAGCAATGGATATAATTTCCATGAATACTTATCCAAAAAAAAAATGTATAATAGTGATTGTATGAATACTGCGCTGTACACAGATCGTAGGTAGATTATAAAGACCTCAATATACATTCATTTTAAAATGTTTCATAAGTGGGAAAAACAACTCCATTTAACAATGAGTATATATACAGGGAACATTCGGGACCTTCATACAACAAACTGCGAAGCAAACATGGAAGCGTCTACCTTGGTTTTTCTACTCTGCGCTCTGCTTATTTCAGTTACTACGGTGGCTGCTTGTGGCGAAGATTCTGCTCTGGTAAGATCATTACGAAATGTCACGACTAATTCATTTACACACAAACTGTAGAATTATAATAACAGAAGAATCAACAACTTATGACTTTGAAATGCTTTCTTGATCGACTTTTAATTTATGTAGGTGCACAAGTATATGGATTTATCTATCTTATGTATCGATTACAGAATATTTTTACATAACAAACAAACGTAATTGTGATTTCATTTTGGTTGCCTTATTTTTTTTTTTAGGGGGGTATTCAAATTTGAACATGTTAACTAAACTATAGCTTTGCGATTCTAAGTACCTTAGAAAATTAGTTCTAACCTAGGTTATTAAAATCTTATGATAACATTTGGACTTAATTTGGAAACTACAGTCTAAGGAAAACAAAACTCGTGCACAAAATGAGATCTCGAACTAGCAACACAGAAAACTTAATCAAATTTGTATCACTAAGTTCCCTGGTCTTCACGGCCTATTTTTTTTATTTATTAAGTTTAAATTTAATGTCCATCTAATCTACCTACAAGATTCTTGTGAGAGCTTAAATGCTTGTAAAATATCAGCAGTATGCCATGAAAATTTAAGTGGGAAACAGCCTGCGTTGTCTCAGCTCTGTAAGGTTGGCCAGTTTCAGAATGCTGTTCTCCTTGAATCCACAAGGCTGCATACTTTTAGGCAGGGAATCTTTTTTATGACTGGGCCATTGATGAACACGAATGATTTTGTTTGTTTGTTTGTTATGTATTTAAGAAATTGTATATTATATGCTTCGAATCCAATTTTCTTTAAGGGGGATAAAACATACCTACCCCTTACAGTCTCTTAATGTACTTGTAGTAGTACGCATAACCTTTGCTGAAAATCGCTAGTGTAAATGAATTGGCGCAACAGCCCTCCGACAGGCAGGTCAAAGGAGAGATTGTTAACTATTGGGCAACGCAAGAGCCCAGATATTAAAATTTAAAATTTATCCCTGTTCGAAAAAAATGAACTGCGGAGTAAAATCAATCTCTCATATATATAATTTTCCTTTATGTGGACAGGCTTGGGTTTAATTGCAGTGGGAGGGTTGCTTGAAAGACCATATCACCAGACCTCGATATGCAAAGAGGCTTCCACTGGGAAAATATTGCTATGATGCTTCAGAAAATAGTGGAAAGTATATATATATATTTCTTTTAAATGCGGAAAGATTATAAAAATATAGCTTGCTATCTTACATAAGTGAAATCATATCTATATGGCGAGGGGGTGGGGGGGGTGGGACAGAGTTGTGCTATTTCGCGTAAAAAAGGCTTTCTACGTGACACGTAAATTACGCTTAAAACGCGTAAAATACTTATAAACCGTAAGGTACTTTAAAAAACTAGAATCAAACAGAAATGAAAAGAAAACATGTTTTTGCAATGGTTATTGTTATGTATGGCAGTTGGAAGTGGTAGAAAACAACAACAAAAAATACTTTAACAAACTTTCCATCCGAATTTGCACCACGCCATGAAGGCGTATAATTAGGGCTCCTCATTTTCTTGATCGTGGCAGAAGATGGGGGTGATGTGATCAGTCCATAGGTGTGCGCAAACCCTATGATTAAGGGTTGAAGCCATGATAAAAGTTCAATCAGAGGAAGAAAATTATCATTTCATGTCATTATTTATTGCATTGATGGGTATGGAACAGAGACATATATAGTGTCCGGACCCGCCGAAAATCAATGTATTAGAAGAATTCAAACTTTGTGGCACCAATGTTCTTTGCCCCTTCCATTATTATAACACCATTAAGCCTTGTTTCCATGATTATGAAAAAATTAAGTATGCTGACCAAGGCAGTAATTTATTTTATTAAAAACATAAACTAACTGATGAAAACCTTGCTAGAAGGTTGAAACGTTACGTTTAGTTTATGCTTTTAATAAAATAAATTACTGCCTTGATCAGCATACTTAGTTTTTCATCTTCCATTATTCCCCTCTTTGTGATCCAGAGACTATTTTACATGTAAACATGGTTTCATACAGCAGATTCAAAACAATTACACATAATTTATTAATTTCTAACCGTGGCGGCACCTCTACACTTTTGCCTCCGCACTATGGCATCTTAATGCTACAGAACGAAGTGGAATAGTTCAATTTCATAGGAAATAATACACCTTCCTCCCCTTCGTAGTTGCTTGGAATATTCTCCGGCTTGAAAATACTTATTTTTTTAAAAAACATAATATTGTTTAATAACTGTGAAAAGATTATTGTACACTAAAATTGTAAGTGAGCGTATCAGATGGGCAACTTCCCCTCTTTATCCGCCGTGGGCACACCTATGGATCAGTCATAATTCGCATAGGCAATTGTATAATATGCATGAAATAGGAATTTGAAGCTGTTACTAAAACTTCGAAATCCAATCCAAATAACTTGTCGTTAATCGTTATGTCTTGTTTTAATACAAGTACTGTGCAAGACATCAACAGGTTTCTCAACTTTAAAAATATGTGAAAGAACAATTCTATATTTAAAAAAATGTTAGTGAGGGTGAGGGCGTGAGGTGTCTGTGTAAATAATCTTCAGAAAATAATGATTTTGTGCTAAAATATAACGGGTGACAAGAAATAACCCGTACAAAGTTTGGCGTATCCTGCCAAGAATGTAGTGTACCGTAGCCAAATAATTGTTGTGTTATTGGATTCTCCATAGTCTTTTGTAACTGTACCTGTTGTTTCGGCTCCATAGCAATTACAGTCTTTGTGTTTCAGACTGTCAACCAAACGATGTGCAATTTTTTAACTGTGGCGTCAAGGAAAGCGTCAATGTGAAATTGTTCGTTTGCTGGGTGTTCCAAAAATGACAGTCTCAGACGCAGTTCATCGATTCAAGGAGCTCGGCCATGAAGGCGACCGTCCCGGAAGAGGAAGAAAGCCTACCGTCAACACGTCCCAGAATCGCAAGATCATCAAAAAGCGAGTTCAGCGAAATCCGAGGGTCTCCATGAGAAAAGTCGCCCGTGAGCTCTGAAGCGCCGGGCCGCAGGTCAGCAATGGGAACGCATTCTCTTCACAGAGGTGAAGCTGTTCACCGTGGAGCAGGCGCACAACCACCAAACCAACAGGACCTGGTCTGCAGAGGCTCCCGGTACCTCAGCCATCGTCAAACACCGCCAAAATCCGAAGTCGGTCATGGTGTGGGGCGGAATTTGCGCAAGCGGCAAGACGCCCCTGGTTTTCGTGGATCAAGGGGTCAAAATCAACCAAGAAGTGTACCGCTGCGACAATCTCGAGAACGTCGTCCTTCCGTGGGCCCAGCAGCACTTCGGCGATAGGCAATTGACATTCCAGCAAGACTCCGCTCCGGCCCACAGGGCGAAAATGACGCAAGCGTGGTGCAGAACCCATTTTCCGGACTTCATCGCATCGACGGAATAGCCGCCCTACTCGCCGGACCTCAACCCAATGGACTACAGTGTCTGGTCAATTTTGGAGGCCAGGGTATGTGCTAAACGCCACCACAGTTTGGAGTCGCTGAAGCAATTGCTGCGTCATGAGTGGTACCGATTGTTGCCCGAGGACCTGCGGCCCATTGCCCAAAATTTCAAAGCCCGTTTGGACCTCTGTATCGCCGCCCAGAGAGGCCACTTCGAAACCGGCTGAACATCTTGTTCCTAAGGTCCCATGTCATTGTTCTTCAGTGTTGTTTTGCTCAATTGTTTCGGTTTAATAACTTTATGATCACAAACATTAGTACGGGTTATTTCTTGTCACCCTGTATAAGAAAATTAAAGTTTAAAATGTAATATAATTAAGTAGCTTTTGTATTAATAATTTTCGAAGGAACCTGGTTTTCTACGCGAAGTAAATTACTAGTAAATTACGCGTAATTTACGTAAAAAACGTAACGAGTAAAGTACTTTTCCAACCCTGGGGAAGGAAGCTCACGATTTTGTTAGCACGGGCTTCGACTTCGATCGTACCTGAGGTAACAATGTATTGCACAGCAGATGACAATGCAAAATACTAATTAAAACAAATATGTGACAAAAAGAGAATGTGTTGGAGCTATTGACGGCGCCAAAGAAAAGACAGAGGAGAAACGAGGAGAGAGTATTGATATTTGACGGGAAGCAGTCATGTTTATTATACCCTTACATTTACATACAATATACAAGAGTTATGCTTTTAGATCTTGCACAATGCCTTTTTCACCAACTAGGCAACCCCGCTTTTTTTTACGTGAATGTCGTCTATTCGTTTACTTACGCAATTATCGACTGGAAAGTTGTGATATTTTATATTAGTTCCTTTAGTTTTCTGATAATAGTTTTCATAGGTTCTCCATAGCATTTAGGCATGATTTCAGTTGACAAGAACGAAACTATATCCTTTGAAAACCCTACTATGGGCAGCGCGCAGAGAACAAACTAAGGTTCCTTCGAAACACGATTTTTCGATAACTATTGGATGCATTTGAATAATTTTTGTGACAAATTGATTAGAAAGGATGAATCCTAACAGTAAAAGTTGTAACTTTTCCCCTGCTACTATATTTTAGAAGATATTCGTTGTCAAATATCTTAATGTTTGAATAGGCAACCTGCTTTATATGTGCCGAACTTCTCTACGATGACGTAATGCATACAAGGACAACTGCGCAGCCGAACGAGCACCCCCTGGGTTTACGCTAACCAGAGGGTATACGACGTATACCGCCGTATACCCTCGACAACAATTCTGTATTGGAAATCACGAGACTAAATACATTTCCATTTTTTAAGAATAAAGAAATTGAGTAATACATATTTCTAAAATTCCAGTGCGGCTCAGTTTTGCCAGCTTGCTGTTCAGAGTTTCAGTGCAACGAACTTCTAACATGCACAGGACTTTGTGTTCAAGATAATTAGGTAAGTTCATCGTGTGTGTGTGCGTCTACGTATATGTTATACGTGCGTGTATGTGTGCTCAAGTATTTCTATTTCATATTTGTTGTACATTTTAAAATATAGAAATACGGGGTAATTCAAACACATATTCACAGCTTGAAATGATCCTAACTTCTGTTGTTATCCCGTTACCCGTGACCTTCCGCTTATTCTTACGCACATATCTTTAGCATGCCTGGAATGTGTGTATGCAGTTGGCCACCACTATGAACAACAGTTGTACCACAGTTTAGTACTCGTTATGCAATCAATATATATAAAAATAGATGTATGTATGTGTGTATGTATGTATTTGTGTATGTATGTTTGTTCCGGCATAATTCTGGAACGCCTAGACCGATTTCAACCAAACTTGGTACACGTATCACTTGCAATCTCGAAAGAAATACTGTGGGAATAAGACACCCATGGCACCCTAGGGGTGGGGTGGGAAGGGAGTGACATGTAAAAATAATCGCAAACGACCGATATGAAATTCCGCACAAACAGACACTGTGACTCTATGCAATCCCCCACAACGATGGTGTTTCTCGGGTTGTCTAGCATTCAGACTGATATAAGTTTGTCTTGCGAAAACGACCGATAGTAGTGTGAAATCCATAGTTTACGGGGTCGCTAAGATGAATAGTGACACTCCCAATGCGGTTCAACTCCAAGTTCATCACCTATCGGCATGGGGGGAGGAGGGTGAGAGCGGGTGAGAAATGATCTACATTAGTGTCGAATCCATAGTTTTCGGAGTTGCTAAGCTAATTGGTGACATTTAGGATGAAATAATATTACTTACATTTTTCACTATAGTTAGAATTCATTATTTTCCTGTCTAATAGAAGATTGGGATAAATAGATACCCGGGCAACGCCGGGTAATCAGCTAGTATACATATAATTGTCTGCATACTAACGATATGTGCGTAAAAATAAGCGGGACTTCACGGGTCGAAAATGCCGGCATCCGCACCATGCCGCACCGTCTGCAGTCACGCGGTATCTCGGTCCATAGCCAAAATGAACCCACTGTACGATTGGGTAAGGAAATTTAAGGACACGGGATGTTTCTGTAAAGGAAAAAGCAGTGGGAGGTCATTAAAGCTTAACGCCCACTGAGACGCTGAGAAACGCGGCAACAGGAAGCAACAGAACTTCTGTTGTCTGCTTCTATTGAAATCAAATGGTGTAACGCCCACTACGGGGAAATGTGCGGAACCGAGGCGTTAATTTCCGTGTCAGAAGTCTGCACGTTATCTTAAAGGTTATCACCCGCTGAGACGCCGCAAACAGATCTGCTGCCTTCTGTTGCCGCGTTTCTCCGCGTCTCAGTGGGCGTTAAGCTTAACTTCGGGGGAACAGGCGGAAGAAGTCCGACAGACATTCATTCCTCCGAAAGTCGAAGAAAATCAAACATCTCGTTCCATACCGAGATCGCTAGGTGGAATGTTTTCAAAGTCCGTCCTCAATTTGTAGCGGACTCAGAATTTGAAAACTCCACAACACAAAGAGACTTCTCCATCCGAGTAGCAGCCATTTTGGGAAAAGTAGTCACTTAGCGTCACTGGCAAGTACTACGATTGCAGGCGATTACTTATACAGGGTGTTTCTAAAGGTCGTTTACAACGCTTGGGAGGTGATTCCTCACACGAAAACAAGCAAAAAGTCTAAGTTCCATTTTTACGACTGAGGCTTCGTTTCCGAGATAGAAGCCTCGCAAAAGGTGACAAAGTGAACGTCACACCTGACTGGGACGAATACTATAACAGATAGAGAGGCGGTTCCAAGGGAATCATAAAGGAATCGTATGTGCTCAGTCCGGAAGTCACTATGAAAAGTTCACTGCACGCATGCGCAATGGAGTCCTCAAAGGAATTGGGGATTTCCAGCAAGAACAATACATGGAAAGGGTATGTAACGCAGCAAGAAGGACCGTGACAATGAGAAATGCGTTCAAGACAACACATCCCGACCTCAAACATCAAAACATGAGCACCGAACACAAAATCCGAAAAGTTGAGCACGGTTGCATACCCCAGTTACACGCGAGGAATGAACGAATCATGTCATGTGGCATACGAGAGACACATTACTCCACCAGGAGGAGGGAAAGAAAAACACAATATCAGATGATTGCGACAACGTGTATTTTTACACGCGACAACTACGTAATATCCCCCCCACACACACACAACAAACAGCAAATGCTACAATGTCTTATGCACAGACAGTGCGTGTCACTGTACACCAACTGAAGATGTCACTTTCACCACACAAAGGGGGTGGGGAGCAATACCAAAAGTGTTCGCACGCGATCATTGTGACGTAAAAGAGACCAGTTTTGGAAGCGCTGCACAGGCAAGTCTGGCTCTCGTAGTCTACGTTTGACTTTCATGACTGCTGTTCCCGCGAGTGGAGCTCGAAGGGTTGGTTCTCTCGGGCAGACGTTCCAGTCGTGTTACATGTGCTGGGATATGATCAGCAGTTTGCTGTAGGTTGTCATACGCATTGAAGAGTACTAGTATGTTGTATTGAAAGAAGTTGACGTGGTGGAGTGGGCAAGTCAAGTATCGCTACAATTGGTCTGTGGTGTTCGTACGGTGATACGACCAATTTGTGCAGTGTGCCAGTGTTAAACAAAAACGATACTTTGCAGTTCCAGCTCCCTATTACACAGATGGCTGCGTATACGATCCAGCAGCTAGCAGACATGCATCTCATGTATGGGGAGGCACGTGGTAATAACCGTAAGGCAAGGCGTCTTTATGGAGAACGCTTTCCACATAGACGTTTACCGTCTCACACCTTCTTTCAGGTAGTGGACAGTCGACTGCGTAAAACAGGGTCAGTGTTACCACCGCGGCAAGAAGTTGGAAGACCCCGAAGTGTACGCACACATCAGTTTGCAGAAGATGTGTTAACAGCGGTCGCAGAACATCCTGGCACCAGTACGCGAGTGCTTGCTCGGGCACGAAACACGTCTCATGTGAATGTTTGGCGAGTGTTGTCAGAGGAAGGAATGCACCCTTTTAAACTGCAGAAAGTACAAGAACTGTTATCTCGTGACTTTCGCCCTCGTATGGAGTTTTGCCAATGGTTGTTGCATCAGCTGGACACAAACCCTCACTTCGGGGCAAACGTATTGTGGACAGATGAAGCCATTTTCACCAGGATGGATGTCTTCAATAGTAGAAACAGTCATGTATGGGACTTTGACAACCCACATGCACTTTTTGTGGCCCATCACCAGCACAGGTTTTCAGTGAATGTGTGGTGCGGGATAGTACATGATCATTTAATTGGACCACATTCTCCCTGTTCGCCTGAATGGTCGCACGTATCATGCATTTCTTAGTCAGGTTCTGCCTGAACTGTTGGAGACCGTACCTTTGGCACTGCGGCAAGAAAGGTGGTACCAACAAGATGGGGCACCAGCTCATTTCCATCGTAATGTACGACATTTCCTGCATGACGTGTTTCGCAATAGGTTCATTGGTAGGGATGAGCCTGTGCCTTGGCCACCGAGGTTGCCAGATCTCAACCCTCTCGATTTTTTCTTATGCGGAGAAATGAAAACCCTCGTATACGACACACCTGTCACATCAGCTGAGGACCTCGTTGCTCGCATCAACGTCGCCGCCGCGACTGTACAGATCGACCACAAGGAAAAAAACCTTGGGACGAAAAGTCCCCGCGGAGCTTTCCCTTCTTCCCTCCACCTCGGGCCATAAGGAAGCATGGTCCACTCTCCCCCTCCTCTACTCGCGGGAGTACGGTGCACAGGAGTCGCGGTTCTGCGCAGGTTGTTTTGCTTGTGGTTCCACTATAGCAGATACACCTGGCTTGTTTGCTCGTACTCGACAATCCTTGATTCGTCGCTGTCATCTCTGCGTAGAAGTAAACGGCAGACATTTTGAAAACCGTCTGTGATTATTGCCCTCGGCAAATCTCAGTGAGAACACTCTTGGTATTGCTCCCCACCCCCATTGTGTGGTGAAAGTGACATCTTCAGTTGGTGTACAGTGACAGGGACTGTCTGTGCGTAAGATATTGTAGCATTTGCTGTTTGTTGTGTGTGTGTGGGGGGGATATTACGTAGTTGTCGCGTGTAAAAATACACGTTGTCGCAATCATCTGATATTGTGTTTTTCTTTCCCTCCTCCTGGTGGAGTAATGTGTCTCTCGTATGCCACATGACATGATTCGTTCATTCCTCGCGTGTAACTGGGGTATGCAACCGTGCTCAACTTTTCGGATTTTGTGTTCGGTGCTCATGTTTTGATGTTTGAGGTCGGGATGTGTTGTCTTGAACGCATTTCTCATTGTCACGGTCCTTCTTGCTGCGTTACATACCCTTTCCATGTATTGTTCTTGCTGGAAATCCCCAATTCCTTTGAGGACTCCATTGCGCATGCGTGCAGTGAACTTTTCATAGTGACTTCCGGACTGAGCACATACGATTCCTTTATGATTCCCTTGGAACCGCCTCTCTATCTGTTATAGTATTCGTCCCAGTCAGGTGTGACGTTCACTTTGTCACCTTTTGCGAGGCTTCTATCTCGGAAACGAAGCCTCAGTCGTAAAAATGGAACTTAGACTTTTTGCTTGTTTTCGTGTGAGGAATCACCTCCCAAGCGTTGTAAACGACCTTTAGAAACACCCTGTATATACACACACACACATTTTTTTAGTTACTCCTTTCTTATAGGCTTATACATAACATATTAGCACATATAAATAACAGTAGTTACAACCATTTCAAAGTGTGAATTTCATTTTGAATAACCCTTATTCTTATTCTTAGAGGGACACAGGGGTGATAAAGTAGTAAAGCATAAATTCCGCGACAATTATAACTGTGAAAACTATAGTAGTATTAAGCTGAAATTCATATAGGAAATGAAAATGTTCGACAGTTGATATACTATTACATTTGAGTAACATCGGTCAAAACTTTTCAATATAGTGGTAAAAAATATTTATTCGTATGCTTGGAGTATTTCAAAATTCTTCTCGCTTTATTTATCAAATTTCTCTTTAGTTTGTATTTTCACTTATTTTTCCTTCAGGAAATTAACTCTACATAAAGTTTTCTTTCTCCTTTTTCTAGCTACTATTGACATAAGCTTGAGAATTTCCCAGGGAGGTTAAAAATATAAGGATAATTTGTATTTAAAAAAAATAAATTCTTATCACGTCTTTTGAAGAAAGTTGAACCTGGAATGATATTAAATCTATTGCAAAACATAAATGCAGCTATAGACATCGAGATTAACTATCTTTATCGTTCCATAGTTAGAATTCCCTGTCAACATTTCAAGTAAAAGTTCTCAATTTGTTTAAGAAATGCCTTTGTTTCCCTTAAACTGATTTTAAATTTGAAATGAGTTTTGTACTTAGATACATGATTTTTTTAAACTTCAAATATAATTCTTCAAAACCTCATTGTGCTTGACCTTGTGTTTCACAATAACTAATCATGTCAGTTATTGGCAGCATAATGAAATTATCTAAAATTAATCATGCCAACTTCATATACACATTTAAGAAAGACAAAACAAAATAACGGTAACAGTTTCTGGAATTTTCAGAGTTGTAGATCGGAGAAGTAATGTGCTTGTAAAGAATTGCGTATAACCAACATGACACCATAGAATTACAATTAAAGCTTCGTAAGGGTGACAACAAAATATTTTTCAAAACTGCTAAAGAGATAGGTTTGGAAGTTAACAAAGAGAAAACTAAATATATGCTTACAGGCCGAAACCAAGTGTTAGGTAATCATCAAAATCTAATTATTGATAACAACTCGTTTGAACCAGTTTCCAAATTCAAATACTTAGGAGTAATATTAACAAATGAAAATTATATTAAAGAGGAAATAAAAAGTAGGCTTAATTCAGGAAATGCATGTTACTTCTCTTTTCGTAAACTTTTGTCTTCTCGTTTAATATCTAAGAAACTAAAAGTTAAAATATACAAAACAGTAATATTGCCTGTAGTATTATACAGGGTAAGTCAAAATGATGGGCCCGATTTCAGACATTTATTCTGTGAAATATAATAAACAAATGTTATTGTGAGACATGTGCTAAGAAAGGTAAACTGTCAAAGTTTTTTTCAAACAAATCACAAGTGTTCTATGTGAGCACCTCGCGTAACACGGCACACATCAAGCCAATAGTCTATCTCCGGCCAAACCATGTTTAGCATGTTGTGGTCAATATCAGTAATGGCTGCTGTGATGCAGGCACGCAGGTCATCCAATCTTGTTGGAAGTGGTGGTACGTAAACATGATCCTTGACAAAACCTCACATGAAGAGATCACATGTGGTCAAGTCGGGGTAACGAGGTGGCCAATGAAGGAGAGGTCGATTTTCTGTAGATGCACGACCTATCCAACATAGTTCCAATGCCCCATTGAGATGGTCCCGAACGCTGCCATAGTAATGCGCAGGGGCACCATCCAATTAGAGAATGAAATCTGCGCTATCCTCTGCAAGCTGTGGAAGGAGCCATAGTTGCAGCATCATATCAAGGAAAACAAGTCCTGTCACAGTACGTTCATGGAAGAAAAAGGGCCCATAAATCTTTTCATGGGAATGGCACAAAAGGCATTCACTTTGGGAGAATCGCGTTCATGTTCCACAAATTCATGGGGGTGAGTGTTTCTCAAAATCCTTACGTTGTGTCTATTCACTTTCTCTGAATGGTGAAAAGTTGCTTCATCACTGTGAATTAACCTCTCAGGGAACCCATCCGTTTCCATTAATGCGAGGAAATCAGCACAGAAGGACGCGCGCAAAGCATAATCAGTGTATTTTAAGGCTTGAACTAGTTGCAAGCGGTACTGTTTCATATGTAAACGTTTCAGCAGACGGTTTTCTGTGGAAGTTGAAGTTCTTTCGGTGCCCGGTAGGTGGACTTCTGTGAACTCCGCACGAAACATGTGCGCACTCGTTCCACTGTCTCTTCCCCAGTCAACGGACGGCCAGTCGATTTTCGTTTACAGATGCAGCCCGAATCTCTGAAATGTTCATACCACTTACGAATGGCCTTCCCCGTAGGTGGTTCTCTCCGATATTTGGTACGAAAATGCCGTTGTACACTAATCACAGACTTGTTCACATGATAATCAAGCACACAGAAAGATCTCTGTTCTCCAGTCAACGCCATTTTCCTGCTCGCTGCTCGCTGCTGACTCCTACCGGTAGAAAGTGGAAACACTGTGTGCAAAGTAAACTTTGAAAGTTAACCTTTCGAAGGGCATGTCTCACAATATCATATGTTTATTATAGTTCACAGAATAAATTTCTGTAATCGGGTCCATCTTTTTGACTTACCCTGTATGGGTGTGAAACTTGGTCCCTGACATTGAAAGAGGAACACAAATTGAGAGTATTTGAAAATAAGATCCTTAGGAAAATATTTGGACCTAAAAGGGATGAGGAGACCGGTGAGTGGAGAAGGTTACATAATTTAGAACTACATAATTTGTATTCATGTCCAGATATTATTAGAATAATTAAATCAAGAAGACTTAGGTGGGCAGGACATGTGGCACGAATGGGAGAGGAAAGAGGAGTTTACAGGATTCTTGTTGGGAAACCTGATGGTAAGAGACCTATAGGAAGGCCAAGACGAAGATGGAGGGACAACGTTGAGATGAACCTAAAGGAAATCGGTAGAGATGGAAAAGAGTATATAGATCTTGCTCAAGATAGGGACAGATGGAAGGCGCCTGTGATGCTGCAGCCATGAACCTTCGGGTTTAAGAAGGCTAGAGAGTTAGTTAGTTAGTAAGGGTGACAACTACTGATGATTCCCCCCCCCCACCTTATTCGGTCTCTCACAAAATTGCACAGAAGATTCCCTACAAAAAGAAAAGAAAAAGAATTATAATGATGTTGTAATATTGTAATATGGTTTCCTTCAATTCTTTTTTAGAAAGCAATTACTTTTCTCTGTTGGAAAAATTAATCGTCGAAAAGCTAAAACCAAAACATATTAATACTGTTCAATACTGTATTCTGTTATGTATTAAATTGGATTTATTATACTATGTAACTACTTGTGTAACATAATAATATCGTGTAATAAGATGACTGCTTTTGTGGTTATGAAGTTAAAACAAATGAATATATAACCTAATATATATTATAAGACATTAATACAAATATGTTATTATATTATATGACCCTACGTAATATAAAACTTTACTAAATATCAAGAGACGCTAGTCGTATTTTGTCTGGAAATTTAAAGCAGTCTTAGCAATGAATAAAATTGGATTCAATATGTAAATAAGATGGTTCTTATATGGAAGAAAAAGAAACTATATATTTCAGTAATATTCCAGTGGAACTTTAAACTATTCTCATATCTATACACCATTGCAATTATTTCATCCTGTTTAATTTTTCAGGTTTTCAAACGGAACGATCCTTCGCCTGCTAAGAAGCCGAGTTTTCGGGCATTTTGCAATAATGATTGCACGTTGAAGAAAATATTTTTAGGAAAAATGTATTTCTCTGCAAACCATAAGACCTGTATTAATACAGTAAATAAAGTATACGTCTCCAAATGAATACCTTTATTGTTTAATGTATTTTGAACACATTGCCTATAGAATTACATGCGAGAAGCTGATACTTCTTTTACTTCGTTCTTTTAACCACTATCCTTACACCTATTCCATTTCCAATTTAAACTTCTTAATTTTCTTTAAAAAGTTCACTTCCAGCGTTAAAAAGCTGGTGGGCCAAGCCATGAGTGATTCTACCACTTCAAGAAATAAAATTAGTCCAAATATTATTTTAACAGCATCAATCTTAAGCTTTAGCTTTGGCTTAGTGCAGGATACTAAATAGTTACTAATTTGACATTTACAGGCCCTTGAATGGCTTTAAGAATACAGATTAACAATGAGAAGTGGAAAATGTTATAAAGGTTGTCTTTTTACATTAAGACTTGAGTGTATACGCAAAGCTCAATAAGTTTGTAATTTTCACAAATAAATTTGGTTATTATTAAAATTTATGAGTTGAGGAGGTTCTTTTTCCCTTTCATATTGTTCAGTATTAGGTGAGTAATATGGTATTAAATGGAGTATAATTAATGAGGTATTCACATATGTCACACCCGGAACTTTTATTAAAAATTAATAACAGTAAAAATAAAAATGTTTTCGGTGGAATAAAAGACATGAGATGAAAGGTTACAATCTACATTCCCCCCCCCCCAAGAAATATGCTGAAAAAAAAAGTTGTAAACATTCACAGAGTTGTGTGGTGGTAGGTGAAGCTTTTACCGCCGTGTGAGTCACCCCCGGAACTCCCGTTATTCTTGAATTGCCCAAAAACAACGTTGTTCACAGAGCTCACTCTTCAGGACAGTAACAATGTTACCATTCTGAAACTATAATGATGATATGGATGAACTCAATGTCATTGTTCACAATATACGAGGGCTATTTTTTTTTCAACCTCCAATGGCGCCGCCTGGTGGCCCGTGAAGAGCTAGGAAGCGGGGCGTCACGCAGCGTTATTGGTGTCTCCCCTGCCACTACCACCACCACTGCCAAGGCCAACGCTTCAGTTGAAGCTGAGCGACGGGCACCTAGAGATGTCTGCTACAATCGACTCTCCCGGAGATGAAGAAGTGTTGGGAGGACTGCCCTTCCGCACCAATGAGGAGTTTCGGCACATCGTGCAGACAGGGCTCAACAGACAGGCGGCACCTTTTTTGCAGAGGGTATTATAAAGCTGGTGCATCGGTACGATAAATGTCTGAATCTTCTTGGTGAAAAGTAGATTGTACGTGTACGTAACATTTGTCAATAAACCCAATTTGTTATTCACTGTGGTTTTGATTTTATGCCACATCGGAGGTTTAAAATAAAATAGCCCTTAGATTTGAAGCGTGTGATTGTCACACCCGGAACTCATGGATTGGCCCTGGTATAATTATTCTAGAATATCATTAAAGTACTTACACCAGAAATTTCATATCCAGCATATTTCAAAACTAAGTTTTTATTAAGGGAGCACGCGGTTTTCGACTTTCCCGCAGTAACTTCATTATAATTCCCAGAGATACGAACATTGTTCTTGGCATTTACTAACATAGTCCCTTTTCCTCTATCGCATTACCAATTTCTCTTTCCCATCCTAATCAGTTTGTATTATTAGGCCCGGTTTAGACAAAGCATTTTCTTCAACATTTTCGCTAGCGTAAATGCTTTTAGCATTTTATGTAGCAGACGATACTATAAATGGAATCATTTCACATAACATTCCGGTTCAGGGGTGCCCATCCCAAGCCCCCCAAGGCCAATGGCGCATCAGCCCAAAATCATGTAATGCATCCCCCCCAAATCAAATAATTTGCGCCCTGAAACGATATCGTAATCCCTACAAAGTATTTAATTACGTCAGCGTGTCTACCGGAAGTAACTTTCTTCTTAGCTTCTTATTCCAAATGATGTACCTGCTTTATGACGGTAATGGCCATAATTACACTCCCGAGAGGAGATATTATTTTTTTAAGCATTCAGTGACTGAAGTAATTACGAATTATTAGTTTATCGATATTGTAATTCAATTGTCTCGTCCGTCCATTGAATGCACACTTAATTATGAGAGTTCCCGAGAGGTGTCACTAGCTCTCAATCATTAACAGTACTGTTTCTGAATATTCTCACGAGATGTCACTCCAATGTTCTTGTAAATGAAAGACATCGCGTTCATCTAAAAACAACATTTCTTTTAAATAAATACATTTGATTGCTTGATTGATTCATTTGGTGTTATAAGTTCACTTTAGGCGCAGGAAGACTAATCGGGACTGGACCTAAAGTTTAATGTGGGATCCGAACCACTATGAGCCTCCACTGGGAATCGAATCCGGGACCCCTTCATTACAAGGCGACGACGCTACCATTGCGCCATCGGGAGGTCCGAAATACATTTGACAATTTGATACATTAATGTATTAATTTTGTCACTGATCCTTAACACTTCACTTATGGTGAATAAAGTTTGTTAACAATTCGTGTATTTCTGCAACTGTACAGTCAACGGCAAAGGTAATGGTAGGCAAATTGCCCACCGCTATTTTCACTACTTCTTTATTCTATGTCCTCTGTTGTTTTAAAGCGAATCATATGGAGATAAACTCGTAATCAAGAAGTAAATTTAGGCAATAAACGTCCACTCTGAATAAAGGACAATCACAAAACACCATAATGAATATAGCTAATAATAATAATAAAAAACATTATTATTATGAATGATAATACTATAAGTATTATATATATATATATAGTGTTTTCGGGTGTTTCAATGTGATTGTCCCCCAACCATATTTGTCGCCCCCCTTCCGCCCCTCCAGTCACTTTTCCCTGGCGTCGTCACTGGGAAGGAGAAAATGATCTTCAAATGGGTATTTAAAGATAGTAGAGTGTTTATCTGTAGGATCAAGTTGAGCACTAACTGTTTGGGATCGAGAAGTAAGTTGATTCTGGTGCCGATTCAGCCACTGAAGGATGACAGAGGCAGAGGCGCAAACACGATTTTTTGTCTTGGGAGGGGGTTCAAGTACAACAATAAACGTACCTATAATAATAAAGGTAAAAAAAGGTAAAGTGCTCCCCTGTGCTTAGCACCACGCATTTGTTTGGAACAAACGGATTGAAATATTTTTTTCAACACGTTCAATTTCACATTAGCTAATATGGAAAACGAACACACAAACTGTATTTTTGAATGGCAGAAAATGAATGATCAGTGCATTGCGAAGATAATTCTTCTTGTTCATAACATGTATAACTTTCATGTACTAGATATGTTTTACACATATGCAACATTGAGCGACATAAAATTAGAAAATATATATGCAATATTCTAACACTAAATTGTGTACATATTCAAAGTTTATTCAATACATATATACAACACATACTATTTAAATATATTACAGAAAGCAACGAAATTGCGGGGTCCCGGGTTCGTTACCCGGTGTAGGTCCAGTCCCGATTAGCCTTACTGTATATAAAGTGGACTTAAAAAAAGGAATTCAATCAATCAAAGCAATGAAATTGCAAGCGAAACGAGCAAGAAAAATTTTAGATCCAATTTTTGCAACTGAAAACAATATTGATTTAATAGGGTGCAAATAATTTCACAAGGCAACATGGTATTCTCTCTTTTAGAATTTTTTTAAAAATTTAGATCGCTCGGCGTCCATGACCGTCTCCCACCGCTTCCTAGCTACAGCTCTGAACTTGAAGAGACTGAGAAAGCCAGGCATTGCGGCGAACCGAGTAAGAAAATTTTACGAAATGTATTTTTATTTGCATAAAATTTGAAATTATGGGGGGGGGGTGGAATTGCTCCTCTGTGCCCCCTGCAGGTGTCATTTACCGTCAACGTTTGTCCCCCCCCTAGAGTTGACTTAAGTCGAAGGTTGGGTGGGGGCAATGCTCCCGCTGCCCCACCATGTGGTTGCGCCACTGGTCAGGAGTGAGTTTTGATCGGCTGTCATTTACACATTGCTTATCCCAGCAGTGGCTCCGTAAGTAGGAAACGTTTTTCTACCTAAGTGAATCCCGGACTATATTCACGATAGTGATTCTTGGATTAGTTTCTCGAAAGTGTACAGTAGTACTACTGCAAGTTAAGTAAACGAGTTATATTTGCATGCAAGCGTGTGCTTGGTGAGACTGAAGTGTGTTTGTATTACGCTACTCAAACCACGCCGTCTGAACAAAATGTCGATGACGCAATATGCAAAATAATTTATTCTCGCATAAGTAAGGCTTGATTCAAGCCGAAACTATCGATATTGTTCTTCGGAACAACTCTTCGTGTACATACAATTATTCACGAATGTTTAGTAACTTGAGGGAGGTAAATATGTGTCCCTGTCACGTGACTTAATATGAACGAACAAAAAAAATAAAGGAACACTTCTGGGTTGAAACGATTCCATTAAAAGTTAATGGAATTGTTATAACCCAGAAGTGTCCGTGACTGTACATCTAGGTTGTATTCATGGTACGATAATAAGGCCTATTAGTACAATTTAAAATAATATTTTTTCAGTTTAATTTCAACTTTGGTTAATTTTTTCTTCATCAGCATTATTTTTGTCAGGATGACAAATTCATAAGAAAGATTTTTTACAGGTATCAATACACATGTGGAAGTTATATCATATGGTATATTATAGCAGAAAGAGGCTATTGAATAGTATTGATTAATCAAGCAAATAGATGTAAAATAATAAAGATTTACATGGTACGCTCCACTACATTGATATTAGTTGTGAAATTGCCACGCTGAGATTTATTTACTTTCTTTGAACGAAGAATTTTGAAATTATTTCTTATTGTATTAAAGGGTATTTGGATTGTATGAATAAATCTGAGTTTGTTTATTCTGTGGCTTTGAGGTCATCCACCTCCTCATATTAGCACAAATCTCCCGCGCGCGGCACTCATTGCCGCCCTATCAAAACCAACGGTATCTACATGAATTATTGAAGAAAATCGATATAAATCGATGTTGAATTACACTAGCATTTACTGGAAATCAGGCGAAATATATATGAACGCAAACGTGTCCACTTTGGACATTTTTATTAGCCATTAAAGAGAATAAACTTAAAAAATGAGAGAAGTGTCTCAGAATTGCAAGCTTAGATTCTTGAAACAAATGCACAAAAATATTATTTTAAAAATAATTAAGACTTTACCATATAATGAAGGAACTACAAAATGGACTCACCACTCACAAAATTTTCAACGTATTTTTCAATTTTCAACGTGTTTTTCATAAATTTTCAACGTATTTTTCAAAACGAATTGAAATCGTACAACTTATATGGACTTAGAAAGGAAGCATTTGTTCCAAAATTTTCAGTCAAAATCTTACTGACTCGCAGAAAAAGAAATCAAATGTTTTAAACAAAACTCTATGAAACTTACAAAATATTTTTAAAATGTTCAAATCTCAATATGTTTCTCCTACTCTTACGAGATATACAAAAGCCATACTGACTTAAACAAATTAAACTGAATGTTGTTATTTTTCAATTCCGTTATTTTGAAAACTCTGATATTTCTTATGGGTACTGCAATGGTGTCTGCATACAAATAATTTGCATTTCTGACAACGTACTGTCGTGTTATTCTTCTTATATCCGCCAAACTCATGGCTGGCGTATTATGATTTAAGGTAGGAAACGTTCCCTCGCCACTTCAGAGTCGTGTAAGCAGAGCCGGATCTACAAATCTTGGGCACACACACACATGCACGCTCTCATCCCCATATATATATTTGTGTGTGTGTGTGTGTGTGTGCGTGTGTGCGTGTTCGTGTATGTGTGTGTGTAATTCTTGATCTCATGTTGACAAAGACATATATAAGGGTCTATAGGGCTCTTAACACCGCCTATAAAAAGTAAAGGAGTTAGACTGGGTACAATTGGCCATGATAGAAACAGGTTAGACTTAAGGGAAACCACTTTGGTGTGTTCCAAACAAACGTCCGCCATATTGGTGGCCGCCATATTGAATTCGACTCAAAATTTGTAAACGGAAAGGGGGTGATGTGATATATGACACTGTTTTCTCACATCTGGAAAACGATACATTTGTTACAATCATGCGGTCATGATTTTTTCCTGATTAAAGATAGGTTGAAGAAACCTTCACCACTGCATTTCTCGTGAAATTCCAGCCTGGTTTGATTCTAGTCTAGGACCCGGGGTGAGCGATGTAAGGTCGGAATTTTTAAGGTTTTGTCCCAGCATAAAACGGCTCTAGAGTCCACCCAGTCTCAACTCAAATGATACCCGAGGGGGGGGGGGTGTGGTAAAGGCGGCTGGAGTGATCATATCACCTCCAAGATGACCAACATCGAAAATATGTGGGGCGCACAGCCATCATGGCACGTTGCTATATGCATTTTACATTTACCTGTAATATTGCATTCGTTTCTATACCCCTGGCTAACTATCTTCATTTTTTAAGAAAAACTAAATATGCTGACCAAGGCAGTAATTTATTTTATTAAAAAACATAAACTAACGTAACGTTTCAACCTTCTAGCAAGGTCTTCTTCAGACTCTGTATCAAGTACAAAAGTAACCAGATACAGCAAGAAGGGTAATATATATACACAAACATTACTCCCTCCAGACTATTTAGAAAGTTGTTTGGAACTTTCTAGCAGATGACTTTCACTTTCCAACTTTACTTTCACCTAAAAGGCTAAACACTTCCATATAGAATGTGGTTGGACTTTTTGATCTCACGCTCTTTTCCCTTCATTTTTCTTCCTTCTCCTCTCCTCTTTTTCTCTTGTCCTTTCCACTCTTTCCAACATCTTCTTCCATTCTTTGTTTAACTTCAGTCCCCCATTCCAGTTCATTGTGTCTTCTTCGCCTTTCTTCTCTATTTCCTTGGCTTCCTTCCATTTTCTCACTAGCATTCTCTTCTCCCTTCCTATCTGCTTAGCCTCATCCCACTCTATGTCATGTCCTGTTTCTCTCGTGTGTTTAAATATTGCATTTCTCTCTCTCTTAAGTCGTACATCATCCCTATGTTGTTTCAACCTGTCTTTCAGCCTTTTTTTTCGTTTCTCCTATGTACACACTCTGACATTCTTTACATTTTACTTCGTAGATAATCCCTTCTTCTTCCTCTTCTCGGTTTTCCTTTTTCTTGTTAGCATTCCTTGCTATTCCTAAGATGCTTCTTCCTCCCTTCCTGTAAGTTTTAATTCCTGCTTTCCTAAGCACTTTGCATATCTTTTCTGTGGTCTTCCCCATACTCCTTATTCCAAACCTTCTCTCCTCTTTTTCTTTCTCTTCCAATTCTCCCCTGCCCGTTTTCTTACTTCTTCTGTTTATGTCCAGTCTATCCTGCTTCTCATAGCCATTCTTTTCCAGCTGTTTCCATAGGCTATTTATTTTGCCTTCTTTTTCACATTCTTTCATGCATATTTTCTTGATCCTGTCCTCCATATTCTTTATAAAATTTATTTTTGTCACCTCACTTACATCACTTCTTTTGTGGCAGAATACCCCTGCTGCACACTTCTTCTGATGCCAAGCGGTTTCAATTTCTTGTCCTCTTTTCCTTTTCATCAATATATCTAGATAGCTTAACTTGTCTTCTTCTTCTATTTCAAGTTCCAATAATATCCCTCTTTCTTCATCTTGAATTTCTTTGGCAAAAATGTCAAGCTGCCTCTTCGTTCCCTTCCATATGCCAAAACAGTCGTCCACATATCTGCAAAACAGAATCATTTTGTCACCTCCCTTTTCTATCACTTTCTTTTCCCATTCATTCATAACCAATTCAGCCAATGCTGGGCTTAGACTGGAACCTATATTTAGTCCTTCACTCATTAACATTATTTTATCTCCCATTATACTGTAACCGTTATTCCAAATGGTTTCCAGCGCCTTCACTACCCTTTCACTATCCCATTCTCCTATAATTTCTTGTCCCATTCTCTTTTTAATAATGTCCAAAACGTGTCCCCTCTTGATGCTCGGGAACATACTTTTCACGTCTAAGCTAAACATTGTCGTCTTCATCTCATTTAACTTAAGTCCTTTTATGAGGTCTACTACTTGTTCACTGTTCTTAACTGCTCTGCTTTCTTGCTGTGTTACTAACACGTCAATAACTTTCTTTAATTTCTTTTCCAAGGGTTCCAAAATATTGTTTCTGCAGTTCATTACTGGTCTTAACTTTATCTCCTCTTTGTGTATCTTTGGAAAGCCTTTCAAACTTGGTAGTCTTCCTGTCTCCTTTATGCATTTCTTGAATCCACTCCTCCTACAGTCTTTTATGACCCTTTCTTTTATAGTTTGTTCTTCACCTGTTCCACAAATCTCCTCATATCCATTTTCTTTTAGGTCTTCAAACTTCCTCTCGTACCATTCTCTTTCCATCACCACAATTGCTCCACCTTTATCTGCCTGCTCTATCACCACATCATTTCTTGTTTCAAAGTTAAAGAAAAGAAATGTAGATTATGAGGAAGTTATATATGACATTGAAGAAGCAGTGCTCCATATAAAAGAAGAACCAGAAAGAGACAAGATTAGAAGAAGAACAGCAGCCATACTGAAGAAAGAAATGGAAAAACAAGGAAAAGTAGATAATTTGAGTCAAAAAGAAAGGGAAGGGATGAAGAAAATCAAAACAAGAAATGATGTGGTGATAGAGCAGGCAGATAAAGGTGGAGCAATTGTGGTGATGGAAAGAGAATGGTACGAGAGGAAGTTTGAAGACCTAAAAGAAAATGGATATGAGGAGATTTGTGGAACAGGTGAAGAACAAACTATAAAAGAAAGGGTCATAAAAGACTGTAGGAGGAGTGGATTCAAGAAATGCATAAAGGAGACAGGAAGACTACCAAGTTTGAAAGGCTTTCCAAAGATACACAAAGAGGAGATAAAGTTAAGACCAGTAATGAACTGCAGAAACAATATTTTGGAACCCTTAGAAAAGAAATTAAAGAAAGTTATTGACGTGTTAGTAACACAGCAAGAAAGCAGAGCAGTTAAGAACAGTGAACAAGTAGTAGACCTCATAAAAGGACTTAAGTTAAATGAGATGAAGACGACAATGTTTAGCTTAGACGTGAAAAGTATGTTCCCGAGCATCAAGAGGGGACACGTTTTGGACATTATTAAAAAGAGAATGGGACAAGAAATTATAGGAGAATGGGATAGTGAAAGGGTAGTGAAGGCGCTGGAAACCATTTGGAATAACGGTTACAGTATAATGGGAGATAAAATAATGTTAATGAGTGAAGGACTAAATATAGGTTCCAGTCTAAGCCCAGCATTGGCTGAATTGGTTATGAATGAATGGGAAAAGAAAGTGATAGAAAAGGGAGGTGACAAAATGATTCTGTTTTGCAGATATGTGGACGACTGTTTTGGCATATGGAAGGGAACGAAGAGGCAGCTTGACATTTTTGCCAAAGAAATTCAAGATGAAGAAAGAGGGATATTATTGGAACTTGAAATAGAAGAAGAAGACAAGTTAAGCTATCTAGATATATTGATGAAAAGGAAAAGAGGACAAGAAATTGAAACCGCTTGGCATCAGAAGAAGTGTGCAGCAGGGGTATTCTGCCACAAAAGAAGTGATGTAAGTGAGGTGACAAAAATAAATTTTATAAAGAATATGGAGGACAGGATCAAGAAAATATGCATGAAAGAATGTGAAAAAGAAGGCAAAATAAATAGCCTATGGAAACAGCTGGAAAAGAATGGCTATGAGAAGCAGGATAGACTGGACATAAACAGAAGAAGTAAGAAAACGGGCAGGGGAGAATTGGAAGAGAAAGAAAAAGAGGAGAGAAGGTTTGGAATAAGGAGTATGGGGAAGACCACAGAAAAGATATGCAAAGTGCTTAGGAAAGCAGGAATTAAAACTTACAGGAAGGGAGGAAGAAGCATCTTAGGAATAGCAAGGAATGCTAACAAGAAAAAGGAAAACCGAGAAGAGGAAGAAGAAGGGATTATCTACGAAGTAAAATGTAAAGAATGTCAGAGTGTGTACATAGGAGAAACGAAAAAAAAGGCTGAAAGACAGGTTGAAACAACATAGGGATGATGTACGACTTAAGAGAGAGAGAAATGCAATATTTAAACACACGAGAGAAACAGGACATGACATAGAGTGGGATGAGGCTAAGCAGATAGGAAGGGAGAAGAGAATGCTAGTGAGAAAATGGAAGGAAGCCAAGGAAATAGAGAAGAAAGGCGAAGAAGACACAATGAACTGGAATGGGGGACTGAAGTTAAACAAAGAATGGAAGAAGATGTTGGAAAGAGTGGAAAGGACAAGAGAAAAAGAGGAGAGGAGAAGGAAGAAAAATGAAGGGAAAAGAGCGTGAGATCAAAAAGTCCAACCACATTCTATATGGAAGTGTTTAGCCTTTTAGGTGAAAGTAAAGTTGGAAAGTGAAAGTCATCTGCAAGAAAGTTCCAAACAACTTTCTAAATAGTCTGGAGGGAGTAATGTTTGTGTATATATATTACCCTTCTTGCTGTATCTGGTTACTTTTGTACTTGATACAGAGTCTGAAGAAGACCTTGCTAGAAGGTTGAAACGTTACGTTAGTTTATGTTTTTTAATAAAATAAATTACTGCCTTGGTCAGCATATTTAGTTTTTCATAATCATGGAAACAAGGCTTAATGGAGTTATAACTTCATTTTTTACATACGCATATACGAATTCTCTACAATGTCAATGTGTGAGGCCCCCTAGTAGTATTGATGTACGCCAGTGGCTGTTTGTGCCCTCGGGCGTTTAATATTCGCAATTCATTTGTATGTACTTAGAACTAATTTGCACGGGTTTTAATTAATTTGCAGGTACTTAGAATTCATTAGCAAGTACTTAGAGTACTTTACATTTATGTATTTGCATGTTTATAACTTTTTATGAATATATAATTATTTATTTTATGAAAAATATGTATATAGCAGGTAATTAGAGGTACTAAACGCTATGCATATGGTTTTATATTCATTACTACAAAGTATGTAATGTATAAAATGTTAATATTAATGTTTATAATATTGAAAATAAGTTTTCTATGGTTTATGAACCGCTATAAACGGAGGTAATGGGTGTAGGTACAGGTCCAATTACGATTGGGGACGGTCCTGGTACTCGAACCTGCGATATGTAATGTTATTAATTAGTACTATGTAATAATGTATGTTATTATTGTATGAAACACGATGGTGCAACACGCTAGACAGAATACTGTCTCCGAATCTCAACTCCGCTCTGATGCCAGACAGAGAGAATGAATTAATATTCAGCGCAGGTAGCCGAGAAAGGAATTTTGGGGAAGCGCGCTCAAGGTCAAATGACGTCACAACGTCAGAACAAAGAAGGAATCTGATTGACCAATCAGAGAACGCGTCGGTAGATTTTCAGAACCGGTTTTTTCCAAGGTTAACCACTACGCAAGAACAGGGGAAAGCTATGCAATACTGTAGGGCATAGAGGGATTGAACCAGACAACAAAGGATGTCTGGAAATGCGCAGCAAGGGTCAAATCTCTGAAGCTATGCGGTTTCCGCCGCCAATTAATATTCCGCTCAGGTTTGCCTCCAAGGCACAGGACGCTTTAGCGCAGGGTTTTTTTATCTGTACTATGAAGAAGGGAGAGCTATTAGGGACGGGGCCTACAGTTTTCACCATTTGCTTTCATCACGGGGTAACGAACCTAGGACCCTTTGATTATTGATTTAGGTAGTAAATGTATGTTACTGTGTGCTATTTAACTTAATTTTGAGTTTATTTTTTACCAAACTTTGACTTTATGTCAAACATTTTCACAGCTTATCCTTATTTTTACCAAAATAACACTATTTGTACTATTCAGCAACATTTTTTATTAAATTTTGGACTCACAAAGACATTTTTTCAACTTTTAACTTATTATTTTACAACTTTAAGTTAATTTTTTACCAAAATAACACTATTTGTACTATTCAAGCAACATTTTTTATTAAATTTTGGACTCACAAAGACATTTTTTCTACGTTTAACTTAATATTTTACAACTTTATATTAATTTTTTACCAAAATAACACTATTTGTACTAATCAGGCAACATTTTTTATTAAATTTTGGACTCACAAAGACATTTTTGCAACTTTTAACTTATTATTTTACAACTTTATGTTAATTTTTACCAAAATAACACTATTTGTACTATTCAGGCAACATTTTTTATTAAATTTTGTATTTACAAAGAGATTTTTTCAACTTTTAACTTATTATTTTACAACTTTAAGTTAATTTTTTACCAAAATAACACTATTTGTACTATTCAAGCAACATTTTTTATTAAATTTTGGACTCACAAAGACATTTTTTTCTACGTTTAACTTATTATTTTACAACTTTATATTAATTTTTTACCAAAATAACACTATTTGTACTAATCAGGCAAAATTTTTTATTAAATTTTGGACTCACAAAGACATTTTTGCAACTTTTAACTTATTATTTTACAACTTTATGTTAATTTTTACCAAAATAACACTATTTGTACTATTCAGGCTACATTTTTTATTAAATTTTGTATTTACAAAGAGATTTTTTCAACTTTTAATTTATTATTTACAAGTTTATGCCTATTTTTTACTCAAATAACACAATTCTATCTGTTCAGGAAAGACTTTTAGTTACATTTTCGACACACAAAGTGTGTGTTCTCAACTTCTATCTGTTTATTTCACAAGTTTAGGCTTATTTTTACCAAAATAACACTATTTGTACTGATCAGCAACATTTTTTATTAAATTTTGGACTCACAAAGACATTTTTTCAACTTTTAACTTATTATTTTACAACTTTAAGTTAATTTTTTACCAAAATAACACTATTTGTACTATTCAAGCAACATTTTTTATTAAATTTTGGACTCACAAAGACATTTTTTCTACGTTTAACTTATTATTTTACAACTTTATATTAATTTTTTACCAAAATAACACTATTTGTACTAATCAGGCAACATTTTTTATTAAATTTTGGACTCACCAAGACATTTTTGCAACTTTTAACTTATTATTTTACAACTTTATGTTAATTTTTACCAAAATAACACTATTTGTACTATTCAGGCAACATTTTTTATTAAATTTTGTATTTACAAAGAGATTTTTTCAACTTTTAACTTATTATTTTACAACTTTAAGTTAATTTTTTACCAAAATAACACTATTTGTACTATTCAAGCAACATTTTTTATTAAATTTTGGACTCACAAAGACATTTTTTTCTACGTTTAACTTATTATTTTACAACTTTATATTAATTTTTTACCAAAATAACACTATTTGTACTAATCAGGCAAAATTTTTTATTAAATTTTGGACTCACAAAGACATTTTTGCAACTTTTAACTTATTATTTTACAACTTTATGTTAATTTTTACCAAAATAACACTATTTGTACTATTCAGGCTACATTTTTTATTAAATTTTGTATTTCCAAAGAGATTTTTTCAACTTTTAATTTATTATTTACAAGTTTATGCCTATTTATTACTCAAATAACACAATTCTATCTGTTCAGGAAAGACTTTTAGTTACATTTTCGACACACAAAGTGTGTGTTCTCAACTTCTATCTGTTTATTTCACAAGTTTAGGCTTATTATTACCAAAATAACACAATTCAATCTGTTCAGGAAAGACTTTTAGTTATATTTTCGACACACAGAGTGTGTGATCTCAATTTCTATCTGTTTATTTCACAAGTTTAGGCTTATTATTACCAAAATAACACAATTCAATCTGTTCAGGAAAGACTTTTAGTCGCATTTTCGACACACAGAGTGTGTGATCTCAACTTCTATCTGTTTATTTCACAAGTTTAGGCTTATTATTACCAAAATAATACAATTCAATCTGTTCAGGAAAGACTTTTAGTCGCATTTTCGACACACAAAGTGTGTGTTCTCAACTTCTATCTGTTTATTTCACATGTTTAGGATTATTATTACTCAAATAACACAATTCTATCTGTTCAGGAAAGATTTTTAGTTACATTTTCGACACACAAAGTGTGTGTTCTCAACTTTTATTTGTTTATTTTACAAGTTTAGCCTAATATTTACTCAAATGACACTATTTATATTATTCAGGCACCATTTTTATTATATTTTGGACTCTCAAAGACACACACACACACACACACACACACACACAGAGAGAGAGAGAGAGAGAGAGAGAGAGAGAGAGAGAGAGAGAGAGAGAGAGATATTTTTTCCAAGTTTACAGGATTATTCTCTAGTTTACTCAAATAACACAATTTAGATGTGTTTTGAATTATATTTTGGATGCAAAAGTATGTTTTGGCAAGTTCTACCCTTTTATTTTACAAGTTTAGGCTTATTATTACTCAAATAACCAATTTCATCTATTCAGACAACATTTTGTTTGTTATATTTTACTCACAAAGACATTTATCAATTTTTAATTTATTATTTCACAAGTTTATGTAATTTTTTATTCTAATAACACAATTTTAACTATTCAGGCAACATTTTTGTTGCAATTTGGACTTACAAAGAGATTTTTTAAAATCTTTGTATTAAATTTTCTATTTTTTGCGTTTTGTATTTCACATTCGATATTACAAAGTTCTAAGGTGTGTATAATATTTCAAACTATTTTCAGGGTGTATTTGTTAATGCATTTGGATAATAACTATTAGGTTTTTGGATGAACTAATGTTAAGAATATTTCAACCAATCAGAAAACGCGTCGGTTTTATTTCATCCAATTAGAAAACGCGTTGATTTTATTTCAACCAATCAGAGAAGGCGTCAGTTTTGCTTATGAGTATAAAAACTGCGTAAAAGCAAGCAGAAGCTATTTTGAGAAGTATTTGTGTAGCATTGTGTCAGAGAAGACATCAAGTTGTGATTATTGGCCGTGAGTTTCAGACAAAGAACTCAAGAGAAGCTATAATTAAGGTAAATGATTTTTATTATGTAGTGTGTTTTTAAATAATATGTAAATGCAAATATTGAAACGAGGAAAACGTCAATGCAAACCAAAAAGAATATGCGTAATGTGAACAAGTACTACAACTATATTTCTATTTTTCAGGTGCTTCTAATTTTGTATGTGTAACTGAAAGGGACCATTAGTGAAAGATGGCGTCTTCAAGCTCCACAAACAAGGCTAACCACACTGCGGTGAGTACCTCGAAAGAGATTTTACCATTGGAATGTATATTTCTCCACTAGTTTTTTGAAATAATATATAAATCCAGAAAACAAAGAAACGAAAAAGTAAATACAGAAATGAATATGCGTAATATAAACAAGTACTACAACTGTGTTTCTATTTTTCAGGTGTTCTTATTTGTGTACCTGTGAGTGGAAGGATCTATTACTGGAAATAACGTCAACGAAGTAACCGACAAGGGCATGAGTAACATGATTTCAGATGTTATCCATAAAGATTCTGTGTTGGAGATTTTGAAGAGGTATACACCTAGCAAGTATATTATATGCAGGGGTTGTTATCTAAATGTAGGCAACCATTTTTATGAGTGCGAGTGCGTATGCTGTAAAGATGAATTTCTGATTTCCGAATGTTTTTCTATTTGCCAAGGGGAAAGCCGTTTGTATGAATGCCAGCATTGTGTTGAGTGGATGTGCGAGAGAATCCAGTGTTATTTGCAGGATCAGGACAATACAAAACATATTTTTGATTTTTATATTACTAACCATGAGGATATTGCGGATGCTTTGATGGCACACGAGGTACAGACAGAATACAAAGCTTTTTATAGTGTGTTATGTGAAATTTCAAACAATATCGAACTAGTGAAAACTCTTATAGATTCTATACGCTCAGCAGAGCTTACTTATGGTAGCACAGGATTTTTGTGAGAGTTGAATAAAGAGAGACTGACTAATAACAGCGAAAATGGTGCAATACATTATTGATGTACAAGGATTTATTTATAACAGAAAATTTATATTGCGTGAGATTTGTGTGAGTTCTACAAATTTGGACACTGTGTATTATGCGCTTGTGAGTGTTCCCGATTATTTCAAAGAGAACAAAGAATCGCGCTGGGTTAAAGACAATCTCCATGCATTAATGTATGATATTCCTTGTGGATGTGAAATATACTATGTCTGGAGGGCAGTTAGGAACTTGAACTGTCAAGGTGGTACATTTTTCTGCAAAGGAAAATCCCAAATTATCAAAGATTTGTTTAATATTGATAACATTGTTGATTTACAAACTGTAAACTGTCCATCCCTTAAGAATTTGTATATGTTTCAAGGAGGATTGTGCAAGTATCATTCTGATACTTCTCCCCCAGCTGAACAAGGTTGCGCATTCAGAAATGTTCAAAGACTTGTATGTTGGTACAATAATAAAAATATTAAGGTGTAATGTATTTTAGTGCAAATAATAAAGATTTGTGAAAAAGAAATGTTTTCTATGTTGTTATTTAGTTTTAAAGCCTGCATTCAAGGTATTTCAAGTATTACCGTTTTTTTTTTTTGAGTGATTGACTTAATACCAGGAGTTATACGAGCCGTATTTTAACTACAATCACTATATGTCTATGAGGACTAAAATCCACTGATTGAACCTTAAAGCTTAGGCTTACTATGTATATTGATTACTCACAGGACAACACGAATTTTACAGAGGATTGTAGGAGGCATAGGCCCACACGCCAGAGCCTTATTAGCCTGCAAGAACAATTTATATGTTGAATTGTGACTGTTTAGAAATAATATTTATAAAGTTTAAATCATTTTCATTAGATTACATATATATTTTGGATTCAAATAAAACACTCAAGTTAAGTTTTTTAAGTTTATTTTTATTTAATATACAAATATAGAATATATCAAATTTACATATATGAAAAATACTCTACCAAAGAGCAAAAGTCACATAGGGATTACGATTTAGCCGATGCTGAAATTCTTCCATGAGGGATTTGTAGTAAGAGAGAAATTTTTGCCATTGGTTAAAGTTGAGGGTGACTCCACCAGAGATGTTGGTGATTTCCACTTTTATGTTTTCTCCACTGCCCTCGAAGGTGAAGTAAAGTTCTTCTATAATGTTTATAGATCTGAACCTGTCTTCTTGTGTGGGGAATTTGTTTTTGTAAGTGTCGAAGATCGCATCTGATTTGTACACGCATGATGGGTACTCTTCTCTATTTAGGACAATGTAATTTTTTCATGTTTCAAAATCAATTCAGTGTTTGTGAAAGTACCTCGAATAATGATATCCATGTTGGCAACGATGATGAATCTGGTTTCTGGTTTTATGTTGTTCATTTGGTGGGTACCTCGGATAGACTGCATTTTGGTTTGCTATCAATAAAAAGTTTTAAAAATATGCAACTAGTGCTACAAAAGGAACGGAAATTATCGACAATTTCTGGATTATAACTAAAATTCAGTTTGCCTTTTACATATCCAATATTTACAGACCAACACTAACTAGACTTCGATTTATATAAATGTAGCGGGAACTATATTTCTGAGAATCAAACTATATTAGGATTATATGTTAAACTTATACAAAACCAGATTATTCTATGTAAGTATATTTATATTGACTGGATTATTTAACAGATCAAACAGAAAGAAGGCAAAATTCACTAAACGTAGGTGATTGCATGAAAATAACTAGGTCAAGGAGTGACCAACAGTGAGCTGAGGTTATATATAGAGGGTCGCTCTTCATAATTCTTACCTTCGCTGGATCGGCGAAGGAACGCACTTGTGGGCGGTAGAACCTGAATGGGCTCCACCAAGACATCGGAGACTCGAAGCAGATGTCTTGGTGGATGAACCCAAGTAGGGTCATAGGCGCTAGGGTCAATTTGGTCATTTCTTCTTGTATGAGGAACCAATTTGGCCAACTCCCAAATTAACTTACATTGCTTATAACTAATTAAATTTGAAGAAAAATTATAATCTCTTAGACTGTTAACATATTTTATATTTAGGCTGCACAAGATCCAATGATAAAATTAAAAAATGGTAACCGCCCAGACAGGGACTCGAACCCTGGACAGATAGGTTAAAACCCTAATGCTATACCAACTAAGCTATCTGAGCACAAGGTATTCTTTTTTTTTTTTTTGAAAAGTTAGTTATGTTAAGAAATATCGTTTGAGAACACTTTTGGTCTGGGTCGACAGAGAAGGAGACAGCATTTCCAAAATTTTACAGACTGGATGTATTTTACCACCACTATAGAGGTCTTTACTATATGTAATTCGAAACGCTAGAGTTCAGTTAGCTTTCAAAATTGAGGTTACATAGTACAATATGTTGAAGATTTTGTGTTTGTCACGCATAACAAGTTACACTTATATCCATTTCAGGACAAATGATGCTAAAACTCTCAAATTTACTGTCATCTCATCAACTCCTAGCAAAGTTTTAGTATTATATGTCCGTAATTAGATATAAGTGTAACTTGTTATGCGTGACAAACACAAAATCTTCAACATATTGTACTATGTAACCTCAATTTTGAAAGCTAACTGAACTCTAGCGTTTCGAATTACATATAGTAAAGACCTCTATAGTGGTGGTAAAATACATCCAGTCTGTAAAATTTTGGAAATGCTGTCTCCTTCTCTGTCGACCCAGACCAAAAGTGTTCTCAAACGATATTTCTTAACATAACTAACTTTTCAAAAAAAAAAAAAAGAATACCTTGTGCTCAGATAGCTTAGTTGGTATAGCATTAGGGTTTTAACCTATCTGTCCAGGGTTCGAGTCCCTGTCTGGGCGGTTACCATTTTTTAATTTTATCATTGGATCTTGTGCAGCCTAAATATAAAATATGTTAACAGTCTAAGAGATTATAATTTTTCTTCAAATTTAATTAGTTATAAGCAATGTAAGTTAATTTGGGAGTTGGCCAAATTGGTTCCTCATACAAGAAGAAATGACCAAATTGACCCTAGCGCCTATGACCCTACTTGGGTTCATCCACCAAGACATCTGCTTCGAGTCTCCGATGTCTTGGTGGAGCCCATTCAGGTTCTACCGCCCACAAGTGCGTTCCTTCGCCGATCCAGCGAAGGTAAGAATTATGAAGAGCGACCCTCTATATATAACCTCAGCTCACTGTTGGTCACTCCTTGACCTAGTTATTTTCATGCAATCACCTACGTTTAGTGAATTTTGCCTTCTTTCTGTTTGATCTGTTAAATAATCCAGTCAATATAAATATACTTACATAGAATAATCTGGTTTTGTATAAGTTTAACATATAATCCTAATATAGTTTGATTCTCAGAAATATAGTTCCCGCTACATTTATATAAATCGAAGTCTAGTTAGTGTTGGTCTGTAAATATTGGATATGTAAAAGGCAAACTGAATTTTAGTTATAATCCAGAAATTGTCGATAATTTCCGTTCCTTTTGTAGCACTAGTTGCATATTTTTAAAACTTTTTATTGATAGCAAACCAAAATGCAGTCTATCCGAGGTACCCACCAAATGAACAACATAAAACCAGAAACCAGATTCATCATCGTTGCCAACATGGATATCATTATTCGAGGTACTTTCACAAACACTGAATTGATTTTGAAACATAAAAAAATTACATTGTCCTAAATAGAGAAGAGTACCCATCATGCGTGTACAAATCAAATGCGATCTTCGACACTTACAAAAACAAATTCCCCACACAAGAAGACAGGTTCAGATCTATAAACATTATAGAAGAACTTTACTTCACCTTCGAGGGCAGTGGAGAAAACATAAAAGTGGAAATCACCAACATCTCTGGTGGAGTCACCCTCAACTTTAACCAATGGCAAAAATTTCTCTCTTACTACAAATCCCTCATGGAAGAATTTCAGCATCGGCTAAATCGTAATCCCTATGTGACTTTTGCTCTTTGGTAGAGTATTTTTCATATATGTAAATTTGATATATTCTATATTTGTATATTAAATAAAAATAAACTTAAAAAACTTAACTTGAGTGTTTTATTTGAATCCAAAATATATATGTAATCTAATGAAAATGATTTAAACTTTATAAATATTATTTCTAAACAGTCACAATTCAACATATAAATTGTTCTTGCAGGCTAATAAAGCTCTGGCGTGTGGGCCTATGCCTCCTACAATCCTCTGTAAAATTCGTGTTGTCCTGTGAGTAATCAATATACATAGTAAGCCTAAGCTTTAAGGTTCAATCAGTGGATTTTAGTCCTCATAGACATATAGTGATTGTAGTTAAAATACGGCTCGTATAACTCCTGGTATTAAGTCAATCACTCAAAAAAAAAAAACGGTAATACTTGAAAATACCTTGAATGCAGGCTTTAAAACTAAATAACAACATAGAAAACATTTCTTTTTCACAAATCTTTATTATTTGCACTAAAATACATTACACCTTAATATTTTTATTATTGTACCAACATACAAGTCTTTGAACATTTCTGAATGCGCAACCTTGTTCAGCTGGGGGAGAAGTATCAGAATGATACTTGCACAATCCTCCTTGAAACATATACAAATTCTTAAGGGATGGACAGTTTACAGTTTGTAAATCAACAATGTTATCAATATTAAACAAATCTTTGATAATTTGGGATTTTCCTTTGCAGAAAAATGTACCACCTTGACAGTTCAAGTTCCTAACTGCCCTCCAGACATAGTATATTTCACATCCACAAGGAATATCATACATTAATGCATGGAGATTGTCTTTAACCCAGCGCGATTCTTTGTTCTCTTTGAAATAATCGGGAACACTCACAAGCGCATAATACACAGTGTCCAAATTTGTAGAACTCACACAAATCTCACGCAATATAAATTTTCTGTTATAAATAAATCCTTGTACATCAATAATGTATTGCACCATTTTCGCTGTTATTAGTCAGTCTCTCTTTATTCAACTCTCACAAAAATCCTGTGCTACCATAAGTAAGCTCTGCTGAGCGTATAGAATCTATAAGAGTTTTCACTAGTTCGATATTGTTTGAAATTTCACATAACACACTATAAAAAGCTTTGTATTCTGTCTGTACCTCGTGTGCCATCAAAGCATCCGCAATATCCTCATGGTTAGTAATATAAAAATCAAAAATATGTTTTGTATTGTCCTGATCCTGCAAATAACACTGGATTCTCTCGCACATCCACTCAACACAATGCTGGCATTCATACAAACGGCTTTCCCCTTGGCAAATAGAAAAACATTCGGAAATCAGAAATTCATCTTTACAGCATACGCACTCGCACTCATAAAAATGGTTGCCTACATTTAGATAACAACCCCTGCATATAATATACTTGCTAGGTGTATACCTCTTCAAAATCTCCAACACAGAATCTTTATGGATAACATCTGAAATCATGTTACTCATGCCCTTGTCGGTTACTTCGTTGACGTTATTTCCAGTAATAGATCCTTCCACTCACAGGTACACAAATAAGAACACCTGAAAAATAGAAACACAGTTGTAGTACTTGTTTATATTACGCATATTCATTTCTGTATTTACTTTTTCGTTTCTTTGTTTTCTGGATTTATATATTATTTCAAAAAACTAGTGGAGAAATATACATTCCAATGGTAAAATCTCTTTCGAGGTACTCACCGCAGTGTGGTTAGCCTTGTTTGTGGAGCTTGAAGACGCCATCTTTCACTAATGGTCCCTTTCAGTTACACATACAAAATTAGAAGCACCTGAAAAATAGAAATATAGTTGTAGTACTTGTTCACATTACGCATATTCTTTTTGGTTTGCATTGACGTTTTCCTCGTTTCAATATTTGCATTTACATATTATTTAAAAACACACTACATAATAAAAATCATTTACCTTAATTATAGCTTCTCTTGAGTTCTTTGTCTGAAACTCACGGCCAATAATCACAACTTGATGTCTTCTCTGACACAATGCTACACAAATACTTCTCAAAATAGCTTCTGCTTGCTTTTACGCAGTTTTTATACTCATAAGCAAAACTGACGCCTTCTCTGATTGGTTGAAATAAAATCAACGCGTTTTCTAATTGGATGAAATAAAACCGACGCGTTTTCTGATTGGTTGAAATATTCTTAACATTAGTTCATCCAAAAACCTAATAGTTATTATCCAAATGCATTAACAAATACACCCTGAAAATAGTTTGAAATATTATACACACCTTAGAACTTTGTAATATCGAATGTGAAATACAAAACGCAAAAAATAGAAAATTTAATACAAAGATTTTAAAAAATCTCTTTGTAAGTCCAAATTGCAACAAAAATGTTGCCTGAATAGTTAAAATTGTGTTATTAGAATAAAAAATTACATAAACTTGTGAAATAATAAATTAAAAATTGATAAATGTCTTTGTGAGTAAAATATAACAAACAAAATGTTGTCTGAATAGATGAAATTGGTTATTTGAGTAATAATAAGCCTAAACTTGTAAAATAAAAGGGTAGAACTTGCCAAAACATACTTTTGCATCCAAAATATAATTCAAAACACATCTAAATTGTGTTATTTGAGTAAACTAGAGAATAATCCTGTAAACTTGGAAAAAATATCTCTCTCTCTCTCTCTCTCTCTCTCTCTCTCTCTCTCTCTCTGTGTGTGTGTGTGTGTGTGTGTGTGTGTGTGTCTTTGAGAGTCCAAAATGTAATAAAAATGGTGCCTGAATAATATAAATAGTGTCATTTGAGTAAATATTAGGCTAAACTTGTAAAATAAACAAATAAAAGTTGAGAACACACACTTTGTGTGTCGAAAATGTAACTAAAAATCTTTCCTGAACAGATAGAATTGTGTTATTTGAGTAATAATAAGCCTAAACTTGTGAAATAAACAGATAGAAGTTGAGAACACACACTTTGTGTGTCGAAAATGCGACTAAAAGTCTTTCCTGAACAGATTGAATTGTATTATTTTGGTAATAATAAGCCTAAACTTGTGAAATAAACAGATAGAAGTTGAGATCACACACTCTGTGTGTCGTAAATGCGACTAAAAGTCTTTCCTGAACAGATTGAATTGTATTATTTTGGTAATAATAAGCCTAAACTTGTGAAAAAAACAGATAGAAATTGAGATCACACACTCTGTGTGTCGAAAATGCGACTAAAAGTCTTTCCTGAACAGATTGAATTGTGTTATTTTGGTAATAATAAGCCTAAACTTGTGAAATAAACAGATAGAAATTGAGATCACACACTCTGTGTGTCGAAAATATAACTAAAAGTCTTTCCTGAACAGATTGAATTGTGTTATTTTGGTAATAATAAGCCTAAACTTGTGAAATAAACAGATAGAAGTTGAGAACACACACTTTGTGTGTCGAAAATGTAACTAAAAGTCTTTCCTGAACAGATAGAATTGTGTTATTTGAGTAAAAAATAGGCATAAACTTGTAAATAATAAATTAAAAGTTGAAAAAATCTCTTTGTAAATACAAAATTTAATAAAAAATTTTGCCTGAATAGTACAAATAGTGTTATTTTGGTAAAAATTAACATAAAGTTGTAAAATAATAAGTTAAAAGTTGCAAAAATGTCTTTGTGAGTCCAAAATTTAATAAAAAATTTTGCCTGATTAGTACAAATAGTGTTATTTTGGTAAAAAATTAATATAAAGTTGTAAAATAATAAGTTAAACGTAGAAAAAAATGTCTTTGTGAGTCCAAAATTTAATAAAAAATGTTGCTTGAATAGTACAAATAGTGTTATTTTGGTAAAAAATTAACTTAAAGTTGTAAAATAATAAGTTAAAAGTTGAAAAAATCTCTTTGTAAATACAAAATTTAATAAAAAATGTTGCCTGAATAGTACAAATAGTGTTATTTTGGTAAAAATTAACATAAAGTTGTAAAATAATAAGTTAAAAGTTGCAAAAATGTCTTTGTGAGTCCAAAATTTAATAAAAAATGTTGCCTGATTAGTACAAATAGTGTTATTTTGGTAAAAAATTAATATAAAGTTGTAAAATAATAAGTTAAACGTAGAAAAAATGTCTTTGTGAGTCCAAAATTTAATAAAAAATGTTGCTTGAATAGTACAAATAGTGTTATTTTGGTAAAAAATTAACTTAAAGTTGTAAAATAATAAGTTAAAAGTTGAAAAAATGTCTTTGTGAGTCCAAAATTTAATAAAAAATGTTGCTGATTAGTACAAATAGTGTTATTTTGGTAAAAATAAGGATAAGCTGTGAAAATGTTTGACATAAAGTCAAAGTTTGGTAAAAAATAAACTCAAAATTAAGTTAAATAGCACACAGTAACATACATTTACTACCTAAATCAATAATCAAAGGGTCCTAGGTTCGTTACCCCGTGATGAAAGCAAATGGTGAAAACTGTAGGCCCCGTCCCTAATAGCTCTCCCTTCTTCATAGTACAGATAAAAAAACCCTGCGCTAAAGCGTCCTGTGCCTTGGAGGCAAACCTGAGCGGAATATTAATTGGCGGCGGAAACCGCATAGCTTCAGAGATTTGACCCTTGCTGCGCATTTCCAGACATCCTTTGTTGTCTGGTTCAATCCCTCTATGCCCTACAGTATTGCATAGCTTTCCCCTGTTCTTGCGTAGTGGTTAACCTTGGAAAAAACCGGTTCTGAAAATCTACCGACGCGTTCTCTGATTGGTCAATCAGATTCCTTCTTTGTTCTGACGTTGTGACGTCATTTGACCTTGAGCGCGCTTCCCCAAAATTCCTTTCTCGGCTACCTGCGCTGAATATTAATTCATTCTCTCTGTCTGGCATCAGAGCGGAGTTGAGATTCGGAGACAGTATTCTGTCTAGCGTGTTGCACCATCGTGTTTCATACAATAATAACATACATTATTACATAGTACTAATTAATAACATTACATATCGCAGGTTCGAGTACCAGGACCGTCCCCAATCGTAATTGGACCTGTACCTACACCCATTACCTCCGTTTATAGCGGTTCATAAACCATAGAAAACTTATTTTCAATATTATAAACATTAATATTAACATTTTATACATTACATACTTTGTAGTAATGAATATAAAACCATATGCATAGCGTTTAGTACCTCTAATTACCTGCTATATACATATTTTTCATAAAATAAATAATTATATATTCATAAAAAGTTATAAACATGCAAATACATAAATGTAAAGTACTCTAAGTACTTGCTAATGAATTCTAAGTACCTGCAAATTAATTAAAACCCGTGCAAATTAGTTCTAAGTACATACAAATGAATTGCGAATATTAAACGCCCGAGGGCACAAACAGCCACTGGCGTACATCAATACTACTCCCCCTAAAGGATTACTTGTCTCTCCCCCTCCCCGACACTATGGGGTTTGCGGCTTGTAGATCCAACACTGCGTGTAAGTAATTGAAAGATCGCAAGAAAAATGCGCAAACGCCTCTATATTTTCGTTATGATAGTGTAGATAGGTTACTTAGTGCATTCCCGACCTTTATTGCGCTGGTAAGGAAAATAATTCAAAATTTTGAAAAAGGCGGCACTTAGTGCCGCCGCGTGGGTGACGGAGAGTTAAACTCGATAATCTTGAAAAACTCAATATGTTGACCAAGGCAGAGATTTATTTAATTTTAAAACATAAACTAAACGTAACGTTTCAACCTTCTAGCAAGGTTTTCTTCAGACTCTGTACCAAGTACAAATTAAACAAGGTAGTACAAACAGGAAGATAGAAGTGACAAAATAATTCTGTTTTGCAGTATGTGGACGACTGTTTTGGCATATCGAAGGGAACGAAGAGGCAGCTCGACATATTTGCCAAAGAAATACAAGATGAAGAAAGAGGGATATTGTTGGAACTCGAAATAGAAGAAGAAGACAAGATAAGCTACCTAGGTATATTGATGAATAGGAAGAATGGACAAGAAATTGAAACCGCTTGGCATCAGAAGAAGTGTGCAGCAGGGGTATTCTGCCACAAAAGAAGTGATGTAAGTGAGGTGACAAAAATAAATTTTATAAAGAATGTGGAGGACAGAATCAAGAAAATATGCACGAAAGAATGTGAAAAAGAAGGCAAAATAAATAGCCTATGGAAACAGCTGGAAAAGAATGGCTACGAGATTTAGGATAGACTGGACATAAACAGAAGAAGGAAGAAAAGTGGCAGGAAAGAAGAGGAAGAGAAAGAAAGAGAGAGATGGTTTGGATAAGGAGTTTGGGGAAGACCACAGAAGAGATATGCAAAGTGCTTAGGAAAGCGGGCATTAAAACTTACAGGAAGGGAGGGCGAAGCATCTTAAAGATAGCGAAGAATGCAAACAAGAAGGAAAACAGAGAAGAGGAAGAGAAAGAGGAAGGGATTATCTACGAAGTGAAGTGTAAAGAATGTCAGAGTGTGTACAAAGGAGAAACAAAAAATAGGATGAGAGATAAGTTGAAAGAACATAGGGATGATGTACGACTTAAGAGAGAGAGAGAAATGCGATACTTAAAGACATGAGAGAAACAGGACATGACATAGAGTGGGATGAGGCTAAGCAGATAGGAAGGGAGAAGACAGTACTAGTCAGAAAATGGAAGGAGGCGAAGGAAATAGAGAAGAAAGGAGAAGACACAATGAACTGGAATAGGAGACTCAAGATAAACGAAGAATAGAAGAAGGCGTTAAAAGAGTGGAAAGGACAAGAGCGAAAGAGGAGAGAAGAAGGTAGAGGAATGAAGAAAGAAAGGAAAAAGAGAGTGAGATAAAGAGTCCAACCACTTTCCAGATGAAAGGAAATGTTTACCTAAATCGCCTGTCAGGTGAAAGTACAGTTGACAAGGGAAGGGCACCTGCTGGAATGTTCCAGAAACAACTTTCTAATATTCTTGTCTGGAGGGGAGTGATTTTTGTGTATATACATCTTCCTGTTTTGTACCTTGTTTCATTTGTACTTGATACAGAGTCTGAAGAAGACCTTGCTAGAAGGTTGAAACGTTATGTTTAGTTTATGTTTTAAAATAAAATAAATGTCTACCTTGGTCAGGATATTTAGTTTTTCGTATCATGGAAACAAGGCTTAATGATGTTATAATTGGATAACCTTGTGAGAATTTCAATATAGTGTATTTAATTGGAAAAATACCCTTAAACATTTTCTCTTATTCATCTAATGGGTTAAATATGTTGCATTTAAGGTGTAAAACGTTTGGAAAAATATATACATAAATGTTGAATTTTACATTACTTGAAGAGAAAAAATTCCCCCAAAGATCTCGATGGCTCAGCCTGCGCCATAATCCCCCCCCCCCATCCCTTGTGGGCACCCTTGTTTGTGATGCGATGCGTGCAGAGAACTTTAGATAATATATACAGCACGAAAGATACACCCGAATCACACCATCTATGTTTCTTGTCCGGTGTTTACAATTGAAACAACTAAAGTATTTTTCAATACGTGCACTATATGCGCTATAAATTATGTATTTAATCAGCACCATTATTTTGTACCTGATTTTGTTTTATATGAAACGTTATTCCTCTCGGTTGAATAGTTATCGGCTTTTAAAAATGTGAAGTGATAAATTGTTTACATCTTACTCGGCCGCCATTATAACTGCACTCGTGACCTAGAGCTCGCTTCTGATTGGTTATGTTACGCGAAATGCTATAGGACCGATCCTATCCGTGAAAATGCCATGGAATATGCCATGGTATCAAAGTACTATAAGATTTCTTTACTTTACACGATAGAATTCGATCGTAACAGAAATGTTAAGAAAATCCAGGGAAAATGTTTTCGTTTAAAGTGTGCTTTAATTCTCTAGAGTTGGGGATAAAAAAGCCGAAGGTAAAAAGTAAAGCAAAGGACAAGAGAAACTTGATTTGTATAAGAGACAAGAAAAAATGGGTAAAATTGTACATTCAAGTCATCGTGAAAATTTAAGTAAACGTACATGGGAAATACGACATTAATTTGGACTCCTTTCCGTTCTTAGGCTAAATGTATTCATATGCTATACTAACAAGGGAGGTTATCTAAGTGTCCCTTCCGATTTTCATGAAACTTGGCAGGTGTATAGAGGGTCCCAAGGGAAGAAATACGTGTTTTTTTGTTTCGGCTAAAAACTGTTTTAGGGGGCAAAACCCCCATCAAATGTCAAGATGAGGAGAAATTGAAGTGGGAATCTGACCCCTGTGTCCCCCTCCGATTTCCATAGAGGGGCTCAAAGAAAGAAATATGTTTTTTTTCGCTTAAAAAAATATTTTAGGGGGCAAAACCCCCCTCAAATGTCAAGATGAGGACAAATTGAAGTAGAAATCGGAGGGGGGCACTTAGATAACCTCCCTTGTAAGACATTTAGGCCTAACCTAACCAGGATATAACATTCCGTGCTTATTTCAGAAGTTAAAATATGGCGCTGCAAAAAGAGGGTGTTTGAGTTTGGTGCGATGAATTATATCCGTCTACACATGCTTGCTATACTCTGTCCAGGCTATCTCTGGAGCAAACGAACGAAAACAAGTATCTGCGCAAGTAGTGATGCAAGATGGATACAACAATGAACACGTGAGAGGGAACGGGATTGCATGGAGGACGGGAAAGTGACTTCAGTTACCAGGCTTCCCTGCAGCGTTTACTGCTTCGCTCTGCTCACTCGATTTAACCCCTTCCCTGCCGCTTAGCGCGGGCTTGCTCCAGAGATAACCGACACAGAGTACAGATGGCGACGCTGCACTTGGAAGGGGAAGAGAAAAGAAGGCCTCCATTTTTTTTAATGTGAAGCGCTGGGATAAGTCGGGGACTTAACTTAATTTTGGGGATCTCCGTTTCATCTTTCCCGCATCTCACAGCAGCCAGATAGAAACTTCAGGTAAACTGAATGTTGAAAGGCGATTTTAAGCTACCAGAAACAGATCAACGGGACGGTATCAAAAGAAGTACAGTCAGCGGCAATAAAAATTGTACATCTAAATCCTGAAATACTTGTTTTCCTGCAGGGGCGTTATGTGTTGCTTAACTGTACGGCGATAAGTGGATATTAATAGCAACATGTGAATGACAATTTCCAACATCGCCATAGTGTTAGGCAGCACACATACCGCCTTGCAGTGAAGCGAGTAGATCAGGATCTAGTGTCCCATTTTTATTACCGGTGACTGTACATAAGGGCTTACTTCTTAGAGGTTGTATTTCGAGAATCTCACCTTACTGGATGCTTATGTCATACAAGTAAGATACCCCCAAACTTTCAAGATTCTGAATTCCAGGACCTTTGTTAGGACAGAAAATCAATTAACATGGTAAGGGATTTGGTGTATCAATGAGAGTGTGAATCTGAATTTTAGTCATTTCTCCTTCTTCTTTACCGATATTTACAGCAATGAAGAATGTAATGAACTGATCATTAATTCTACGTTGTTTGAGATGAGCTTCTGGTAGAAATAAAATGGCGACAACGGACTCCAACTTACAGTCATTCAACCATCGTTTTTCAATTCGGAAATATTCAGAAACATCAGAGGAATGCAGTGCCAGGCAGCACTTAAGCTCTTCCTGGTCATCAGAAGCATAAACATGTAAACAGGCGAAATCCAGGAAGAGGCTACAGGCCTGACTCTGCGTTTGTTTAGTAATTTGAATTTGAATAAATGTCTGGGAGGCAGGGAGTCGAGATGAGTTCTACTTCAGTCCTTGAGGAGGTACAGAGAGAGGAGGACGATTCTAGGGAGAGCGTGTTGACGCCAGTCGCAAGTCAGACTCTACGTACAGTCACAAGCATAACCTCTCACGTCAGATCTTCAGTTGCAGTACAGAGACATGTATATCCTTACATTACCCATGCTGATCCAATCTGTAGGGGTTTAACACTCAAGAGTTGTATATTGCCATTCAAGTGTGTAAAGTAGTACCTCTTGCTCTTTACCATCAAGCTCACCATTTCAATTTCAATTTCAATTTCAATTTTCCTTTATTAAAGGGCGAGGTTCAGCCTGCGGCTGTTCTACCACCTAACCCCGATGGATATATATACATACTAAATACATTCTACCTACTAAATGTTTGTACAATAACAAACAAAGAAGAAAGAGAGAAACATAAAGAAGACACAAAAAGAACAAATACAAAATTGAGAACAAAGGCTCGTCTACACACTAAAAAAAAAATAATAATAATAAAAAGATTGAAAACAAATACACAAGGATACACAAATTAATTGACACAATTGTGCTTAGTGTCATATGGTTAAGAATAATACAAATTAATATTAATGTTATGTGCAAAAAAAACATATAATTGTTCTTAATATGCGAGAAAGGACAAAATATTGTTAGGGGTAGGCAACATGTAAGGGGAAAAGTAAACAAGCAAAATGTAGATGAAAATACTTGTTATTAGGAAGTTGGGTCAGAAATGCGAGCTATTATTCGTGAGTGCTGGAACACAGATATTGTTCATTTAACAATAGAGTTTTTAGTTTGTCTTTGAAGTTGTTGCGATTAGTGAGGGACGTCATGGAAGGAGGAAGTTCATTCCACGCTCTTGCAGCTGAATACGTAAATGATGATTCGAAAAGCACTAGTGTGTGCTTTGGAAGTTCAAGTTTCGATTTTCCCCTTGTTTTGTAATCATGTATTTCCCTTCTGAATTTTAATTTCTGGAATAGGTTTCTAGGTGTTTTGGTTTGTAGAAGATTATGAATAAAACAACACAGATGCAATTTTCGGCGTCTGGTCATGTTCAACATTTTGTTTGCGTTTAGGGTTGGGAGGATATGATCGTATTTTCTTATATGGTACACGAAACGGAAACATGAATTTTGGACTTTCTGGATTTTGGTTTTGTTTCGAACGGATAGATTTGGTCCGAAAATTACGTCGCAGTAGTCCAGTAAAGGAAAGATAAGTGATTGGATTAGTCTCATTTTAATCTCTGTTTTTAGGCATTCTTTAAAGCTGTACAGCGATCTTAGCACGGAGTAAGCTTTTTTAATTTGTTCTTGTACATGAATATCCCAGTTAAGGTGTTCATCGAAAATGACGCCTAGGTTTTTCACATTTGTTGAATAAGGGATTATAGATGTGTCTAGTTTGATGCATATCTCGTTAGGATTTATCAGAGAGATACTATTTCGGGAACCAATAAGAGAGAAAGTTGATTTTTGTGGGTTTATTTTTAGACCGTTACTTTTACACCAGGTATTTATGTTGGATAAATCATCATTTAGCAAAGCTAAGGCTGCATCTGGCGATTTCGGTGGAAAAGGAATTTGTAGTTGAGTGTCATCTGCGTAAAAATGAACTTTACTGTGATTGATTACGGTAGGTAAGTCGGCTGTAAAAATGGCAGAATGGATCCCTGTGGGACACCAGTTTCCAATGGCAGGGTGCGAGAGAGAGGAGGCGTGGCAGTGTTTATGAATACTCTCTGTTGTCTGTTGTTCAGATACGATCTAAACCATCGAAGAGCGGTAGGTGAAAAATTGTAGTATTTTAACTTGCTCAAGAGCAGGTCATGATGGACACTGTCAAAGGCTTTAGTGAGATCCAGTAATACTAACGCTACTGCCATTCTCTTGTCGATTGATCGTAATAAATCGTCGGTTACTTTAAGTAAAGCCGTTGCCGTGCTGTGTGAGGGACGGAAACCGGATTGACATTTCGGAAGCAGATCTAGGTCATTGACGTGTTTGCGAGTTTGCTTGTTAACAATTTTTTCAGTGATTTTGGAAAATATAGGTAAGAGACTTATTGGTCGAAGGTCATTCAGGGACGTTATTACTTTTTTCTTTGGTATCGGAACAACACGTGCTGTCTTCCAGCTGGTCGGGTATTGTCCAGTCCGGAATGAGAAATTTACGATGTGCGTCAGAGGACGTAAGATGTGCGGTAATAACAGTTTAATCATTTTTATAGATATTCCATCATTACCAGATGCATTGGATGATATTTCGTTTATCGCTTTCATTGTTTCGGCTTCGTTTATTTCTTGCAGGTGGAAAGTTTGAGTGCTTTCGTTAAAAGTGTTACCATCAAAGAACTCTCGAGTTTTGTTAACGGCATCTTCTGAGACATTCGCTTTGCTGCATACGCTAGAAAAATGCCGGTTAATTGAATCTACGTTTCTCAGGTCGGAAGGTATCTCGTTGTTCATATTTTTACTATATACTCCCCACGTTTTTATTTTTTTCCACAACTCTTTGCTGTTATTGTTGCAGCGGAGGTGATGATTAAAATATGCTTTCTTTTCTTGCCGTTGGACCGAGGTGGTGAAGTTTCTCAGTTCTTTGTAATAGTCCCAGTTTGCCTGGGATTTTGTGCGCTTATATTTTATTAGGGCATGGTCACGGAGTTTCATGAGCAGTTTTGTATTTTCGGATATCCACGGAGAGTTTTTTGATTTTATTAATTTAGTTTCAAGGGGCGCATGCTTGTCGAAGAGATTTATTACGTTTTGAGTAACGAAGTGTACTTTATCATCGATGTTGTCGAAGCTATCAATTTGCATCCATTCAATTGTTGCAGCATCCCTATCGAATATCTCTTTGTCGAGGGTAGAGAAGTTTCGAGATTTGATAAACTGTTTAATTAATTTTGGTTTTTCGATGGCAAGTGTCGCGTTTACTAGACAGTGGTCGGACGTTCCGACGGGAGCGGTTACGCTAAATGAGCGTACAAGATCCGGGTCATCCGTTATTACCACATCGAGGAGTGATTGGGTGGTTGCCGTTATTCTGGTTGGTCGGTTAATGATCTGAACCATGCCAAAGAGTCGATTATTGATTGTAAATATACTGTTTCTGGTTTATGGGGAGAAAGGAAATCTGCGTTTACGTCACCTAAAATAAGTAATTTGTGAACGAGTGGAAAAACTTCCGAGATCGTGGTTTCTAGGCGCGATAATTTTGTATACGATATATTAGGGGCTTTGTACACACCAATTATTCCCAGAGTTAGATGCTGGAGCTTCACAGTTACGCTAATCATTTCGACTTCGTCGTCAATTTCGTTGTAAGAGGGAACGATCTTGACATTTAGGTCTTTACGGTAATATAAGATTAGGCCACCCCCACCCTTTGTTGTTCTATCCTTTTTTATTGCTGCGTAACCCGGTATGGAGAAGGTCGAGGCGAGGGCTTCGCGGAAAGACCAGCTCTCGGTGACCAGGAAGATATCGAAAGCCGACTCGAGCACCGTGGTCGCCAACTCCTCTAATTTTGGTGACGACAAGGACCTGACGTTCGCTTGAGCGAGGGTCAGGAAGGGTGGCCTTGGGGGGCGATGACCGGGAGGGAGGAAACCGTTAGTTGCAGGATTTTCATGCGGTGGAGTCGACATCAGGGAGAAAACAAAGACAGGGGTACCATTTGTTGCGAGCTTGAGGGAAATCGAACCTTCCCTTCCATAACGTCATAGCGTATTTTAGCATTATTTCAAATATGAATGTAGGTGCAAATTGGGAGAAGAAAGACATAAGGAAATTCGGGTACTTACATGTTGCCTTCTTGTGAAGTCTTGGATGTTCGTGATTCACAGGTATATTTGACGCTAAAACATCATTTAAAGAAAACTGTATGAAATAATTCCCAGTAGCGCACACCGAAACACTTGCGGAACACTTGAGCACACGCAGAGAAACATAAACATTCGCATAAAGGGATATGGTTGACACACAAGACACACACAATGGACATAATAGGGAAACGATTTCAAACACACGTTCATAATACATATAACTAAGAAACAAAATGAGGACGTTCATTACGGATATACACTTTGATTATACACTTAAGTTTGTGGGAGAAAAAAAAACAAAAAAACTAGTAATAATAATAATAAAAAAAATATAGAATGATAAAAATAAAAGAAATATTAAAAGTATTTCAATGTAAACCGGTTACTAATGTTAAAGTGGCTAAGGAGTCCGAGTAGTCTTGTTTGTGGGTCTAGTCTTTTGAGGGGTAAGGCTCAGGGGCCAATCGGGATAGTTCCTTCATTCTTGTAATAGTGAGTTTCCGCCCGGTAGCGGTGCGCACCACGATCCTGCCGTCTTCCGTGTAGCACGCGCGGCGACCGAACTTCTCTTTCGCCGCCCGCAGCATCTCCTGTCGCACTGGAGTCAGCGACTCGGTGATGTAGATTCGGGACCCGGCTTCTTTTAGCTTTTTCTTCGCCGACCACACGGAGTGCCTGGTTTTGTAGGTTGCGAATTTAACAATAATGCAACGTTTTCCTTCCTGCACGGCCTCTGCCATGCTACGGTTTGGTTTTCCCAAACGATGGCACCTCGCGATCTGGTCACTCTTGATGTCGACGTGCATCTTATTTCGGAATAAGTCCAGGACCTTCTCCTCCACGTTCTCCTGGACGTTCTCCTGCACTCCGTGAATAAGGAGACACTCGCGCCTTGAATACTGTTCCAAATCGTCCAGCCTATCTTCTTGCGATTCTATCCTATCCAGTAAATAATGGAAGTCGTCCTTTTGCACTCTGAAACTTTCCTCCAACCGTGCCTCCAATTTACTCAGCTCGTCTTTGAGTTTCTTCGTTCCTTCGGAATCGTACGTAGCACTTGGGTCCCCGCTTCTTGACTGTGTTTCATTATCAATTTTTCGTTTGAAACTGTCCAACTCGCCACGCACCTGCTTTTCGAAGCTTTTCAGCCGGTTGCCGAGTTCCTTGGCCACAGCACGAGACATCTTGGGTTGGTACGCGTGAAGCACAGTGGTTATGGCTTGCGACGAGCGTCAGATAATTATTCCAATATTTTCTCTTAATTAACGTTGAAGTTGCACTTGCACACGTCAGTCCTGAACCTTGACACTACCTCTTCCTTGTGTGAAGATAAGAATCAGCCAGCAGCCCAATGTCCAGCAGAATTTTACAATCTTCTCCGGAGCCGATCAGCACGTCCTTAGCACACTTCCGCCATTACTCATGAGCAGAGAGTGCTCTACCATGAAGGATGAATGATGAAGTGAGCCACATTCCCAAAAGATCCCTCATACCTAAGGGTATGATATGAATTAACGATCTTTTACGGAACTTAGGTCTTAGGTCAGTTGGAGACCTACGTGCAGTGGCGTGAATGACACATTCGCAACTACCGCGGCGCGGGGGCAGGGAGGTCACCAGCTTCGGGGGCTCAGTAAGAATGATAAATTAAGGCACACCGATAGTTCACCAAAGATTTCCTTTCGGCGTTAAAATATATTTGCAACCAAACATTTTATATTTGTATGCCCATACTGATATGAACCTCACGGCTCATATCCATGTGCCGTTAATTATTCTGGGTTATTTTATATTGGTTAGTTCTTATTATTTGATATTTAATATTTCATATTTCATAATTTTTGATAAATAGAAAGATTATTACTAGACTTATATAATCCAATAATATTTTCTTTATTGTAACAATAAGTGTAAACGCAGCCTAATGTAATAATCTATATGTTAATTTTCTGACCGAATCTTTAATATTGGATATGTAAATCTGTGTTCTTTCACGGCAGAAAAATGTTTATGATTTAGATTGACATAGATTTCGTTTAACAACAATGGGAAGATCGAATCTGTTCTTTTAAGTTTAATGTATTCAATAAGGTTCAAGTTGCAACGGGGAATGATTAGAGTTTAGTCCTTATTAACAGAGATGAATCGTTCCCCTTATACAATTTTATTTGGTTTTGCTGCAACGTGGAAATTAGTTAAACTTTGATATTGAGATTGTGAATATAGACATTGATGGATATTTAGTTTGTGGAGATGTCGCAAATCGCGTTGTCAAAATTACGTAATGCTTAACAAGTGAGCATCGATTTGAAGGGTATATAAGTAAATGCGGAGCTTAGTTTGCACGCATTCCATCAGCGTCGGCTCTACGATATAAACATCTAATGACACTTGGGAATAAAGATACCTGTATTTCGCCAAGCACAATTTATACTTCGAAATTTATAATGTTATGGGACGACAGGTTAGGATCGGCCGAAATCCTTTGAGGTTAATGACGCCTACCTATTGGACATGTATTTGTCACTGTTGACCCATATATTCTCATTCTTACGGATAAATGATAGAATTTCAGATCTCCGAACTTTATTTTGGCCTTCTTCAAAATTTATTCAACGTAGACTTATTTGGGCAAGGAAGCCAAAACTAGACATGTAATGCAATATGTCTCGTTTTTCAATGGAAATGTCATCATTGGAGTGTATCTTGTTGCAAGCTCGGCCTATTAACGTTTCTCGATCCCAAGTACTCAGTGGAGCCCGTAGATTCTATTCTGTTTAAAAATCCTGCCCGTATTAACATCGACACTCGTGACACATTTTGGTCGCAATACTGTAGGAAGGGGCACGTACGAAAGTTTTTGTCTGCTACTGAATGGTAGGCCGTAAGCTTCGTCTACGGTTGCAAAAACGACAGGGTTCTCTTCCCTGGTACGGCTTCCTCCTAGCGACGCACATACACACGTAACTATTCCCTGCACATATACATATTTGGATTTTTCCCGTGGAGACATGCAGCAAATTAGAATTCTGGATTCATCGAATCTAATATTAACGAACAGGGGATTCTGTATTTATTTTAAATTTAAGGATATTCATGGACTGTAAATTGTAACTTGAGTGTAATGTAAGCTTTCGTATGTATTGGAAATAAACCATCTCCTGGATAAAAATGAATGAAAAGAAAGGTCAAAGTAACCTCCCAGAAGATGCAGTTGCCAATCTTAAAATTTGAGAATAGTCGTTCATTTATTTCATGATTCACCAACAACACCCTTAAGTTCTCAATGCTTTATTCACCAAGCCCGTACCTGAGAGGGGTCAGAGTATCCCATTTAGCCATCTGAGTTTTAGCCGAGGTGAAATTAGAACATAAGGTATTTGGAAGATTGAGGCAGGCTAGGATTACCATAACTTGCAGCTCTCTGTGTGTGTGTTACTGAAAGGTTATCTATAGTGGAGAGTGAAATAACACACAGTTATAGTTATATGAACATATATATATATATATATGTTACGCAGATGAATTGCGTCTTACATTAAGCTAAGGTCAACCCTCATGCGTGAATAAGCGCGCGTAACGGCCATAGTAAGTCTCGCAGGTAGGTAAGACGAGCAGAGCCGCGCTCGCTGTGAAAGAGGTTGAGTTGACAGTAGCGTCGAGACGTTCGTCGCGTCCAGTTTAGCAGCTGCCGTGCGACCGATCAGTGGTTGTACGTTTTTCTTCGCCTGTGCCTCATTTGTCCACAGTATATTTGGATATACAACTTTACGTCCGACTGGAAGTCACGTCGTCCTTGGCAAGTGGCACTGCCATTGCGTTCGTGACAGTTTGCGATCCTGCCGTTGCGGTCGTTTCGTCGTTTTGCGTCCGTGACAATACAACTGTAAACAGAAAATGTTAATCACTAATTTTCGTGAGATAATTTCTAATTATAATTTAATTTAATATAATACATAACATGTAATAATAAGGAACCTCTCTTTATATTTTTAAATTAAAGTAATGATCCTGTGAGGTCATCACAATTATTTAGTTTCTGAGTGTTATTATTCCATGTTAGAGCCAGCGTATTTTCGGAACAGCTACAAGATCTTTCACTTCGCTAGTCAGCGAGCCTAAAATTCCACTTGTGAATGCGACGACGTAGCAAGTTGCGCAGAAAGAATGCTCAGAAATCACTTGTGCGAGTAAACTCGAGGTGATAGGATCGGGTGTTTGAGTTTCGCGTTCTTGCCGGGCCATTGTTGTTTTCTACAATCTTTTGTTGAAGACCGGGTAGAAGTGCTATTTTCAATTACGTTTCACGTGAAGAATATGCCTCCTACACACTCCAAAATATATCGTAGGACACTTAAGGGACAAACACGTGAAGTTGTCGCGAACGTATTGAAATTTATGCAGGAGGAAGCCGACCAAAAGGATCTGAAGTTGCCTCTGAAGAAAGTGATGGACCGTGTTTGTGCTGCGACTGGTGTCTCTGTAAATACAATAAAATCAATTAAAAAGGAAAGTTCACAGGTTAATGCGGGAACATCCTCGTCATATAGCACGCCACGTAGAAATATAAACCGACCGCGACCATGTACAAATATTGACGATTTCGATATGTGCGTTGTTCGAAGGACAATAAAGGAATTTTATACCACAGACAAACAAGTGCCTACAGTAAAATCTGTGCTTGCTAAATTAAAGACTTCAATAGGGTTTAAAGGGCAGGCGTCTAGTTTGTTGAAGATTTTTAGAAAACTCGGGTTCAGGTGGAAGAAAGTGCAGAGTAATAGGCGCATACTTATTGAAAGAAATGATATTCGCAATGCGAGAATAAGTTATCTGCGTGCAATTTGTAGATATCGAAGGGAAGAGCGGCCTGTTATTTATTCCGACGAAACATACATACACAGCTCTCACACAACCTCCAAAGCATAGTGTGACGACACTGTTCAGGGCCTAAAATCTCCAGTATCCAAAGGCCAACGTCTGATTATTGTTCATGCAGGCACCCACAATGGCTTTATCCCGAACGCTCTTTTGATATTCAAGTCTAGTCAAAAAACTGGTGATTATCATACAGAAATGAATTCAAACAATTATACGCGATGGATACGGGAAATGTTAATACCAAATTTACCAACAAATTCAGTATTAGTAATTGACAATGCATCATATCACAATGTCCAGAAAGAAAGAAGCCCATCCTCTAATAGTAGAAAAAGTGAAATGCAAGACTGGTTATTGAAAAACGGGATACCTTTTACTAATGATATGTTTAAACCTGAACTGTACAGTCTCATAAAACTACACAAACCAAAAACAAAGTCTTACGTTATAGATGACATAATGAGTGAGCATGGTCACACTGTCCTTCGTTTGCCCGCATATCATCCCGACTTGAACCCAATTGAGAAAATTTGGGGGATATGTAAACAAAATGTTGCCAATCGCAATGTCACTTTCAAATTGAACGACGTCTGGGAACTGTGCAAGGAAGTGTTTGCCGAAATTGGCGAGAAGGAATGGGAGGCCTGTTGCTGCAATGTCAAAAAGGCTGAGGAAGAATACATTCGTTTGGAAGGTTTGCTGGAACCGGAAATTGAACGTCTCGCTTTCAGTGTTGGTGACAGCAGTAGCAGTGCAGACGATTCTGTTTCAAGGCCGTGTCCGGATTGGCAAGCGCTCCGTCCAGTTCTCTCCCGTTGCTCTCGCGTGCCGTCGAAGTCACGTCCAAGTCGTCCGAATCTGCATGTCCCCTTGTAGTACGGTTGTCACTTTTCCCGCCAGGTGTCAGCTCGAACTTCACCCACCGCGCTCTGGGGCGCAGGCGCATCGCACGGAAGCAGAAGGCAGACGCCAAACAAACATGACAATGATTTCCGCCTATTTACTACTCATATTAAAAATGTAACACGCTATTTCATCATTTACAATTTTTCTGCATTCAATATTATCGATAAAATGTTAAAGTATAACTGAGTTTTACATCCTCTAATCAGTAAATGTTGTCTGTACAAAGTGAAAGTTAGAATATGGCTGCCAAGCGCAGCGTCACAGCGAGTTCAAGCGTGCATCTGTCGCTCCTCTCTGCTCTCCCCTCCGACTCCACGTCTGCCGCGAATTCGGACAACGGAGGTTGGCTGAGTCCCCGGATGGAACGGTGCTCTAGGTGACATCTGCTGCCGATTCGGACGCGGCCCATGTGCCGATGAGGATTCGTGCGACATGACAGATTCGGATTCCGAACTTGATGGCATTGAGCAGTTGGAATAAAAAAAACAACTTTCACGATGACATTTGCGGCATTACAATACACAAGGTAAGTTTATTAAATTAAATTGTTTTGCGTGTGTCTTTCTAGTCAGATGTCTGCTTTGTGTCACTGTCAGCCGCCGTTCCTTCGTTTACTTGCAACACTGCATAACGCGCGCTAACATCACTTGTTTCTCCTCCTCCTCCCCCACAGCTGCAGAAAGCTTTGTGCGACTCGCTTCGAGCTCGTGCATAAGAAAACCTCATAGCTGTTCCGAAAATACGCTGGCTCTAATTGCTAACTCTGTCAACGTTATTTATATTAACCATTCATTGTAAATGGTAATAATGAGGTCAGGTGCATTGTGTTAGCATATTATGCTGAGTTGTAATGTTAATCAGGCCCTGCATGGTTGCAAGGAATATGTAATATTTATCTTATAATTGTATATTAACGTTTAGCACACGTTTGATATAATAATATGTATTTTTCTTTTGTGCCTTGAGCACGTAGTTCAATTGTCTGCCATAGAGATGGCCTTGCTGCTCTTGCACGGTTCCACGTAGTTCGCGTGAACGGCGCTAGAGGTGCTACTTGAACCGAGGCTATATAAACAGCCGCGGAGCAGATTTTCTTCAGTTGGCTTTCAGGTCGGCTCACGATAAGATCTCTCTTACCAACGGACCTGGAAGAAGGATCACCGCGCTCTTGCGAGAGGCCAAGCATCCGAGAGAAGCCGCACTCCGCCTTCCCGCGAGAGAGGTTGAACTCTGCCTTTGGCAAGAGAACCCACTCCGCTTATTGGCGAGAGTGAAAAACTCCACTTTAGAGTGAGAGGACCCGCTCCGCTTGCTGCAAGAGGTTTCCTCCCCCTTTCAACCTGCGGCACCCCGCCAGGGTAGTGTGGCGTTGGGTTTCTAGGCAACCGCCCAGAAGGTAAAATTACAGGTCAGGTGAAATACTACGGTTATCGTGAGGGTGACCCTAATAGATGCCCCTTTGTTCCCCGAAAGCCAACAGTTCCCTGTAAAACCCTGCAGCTACAGAAGTCGGCGCTAGTAAAGGACTGCACTTCCTGACGTTTGTTGGAGCTAAGGATACGACCCCAGAGGGCAGCAGCAGCAGTGTATGTTCCCAGTTTACGGCAGTTTGTAGAAGCCATTCTCCCCCCATTGTGTGGCAATATATTGGCCAAGTGAGTGTAATATCCTACACGGGCGTGTGCTAAACTTACAACGCTTACAGTGGCATAGGATTATCCAGCTATATTCATTAAACTTTCTCTAACGTTGGACAGTGTACTTATTCCCGAACCCTGAGTGAAATAGAGTCTCATACCACCGCTGGAGAAAAGGTTAGCATAATGGGTAAAACTTTGCAGAGCGTATGGTGCTACTGATTGGTCGTAGCCAAGTTAGTAGACTTGCATCCCGCTGACGTGCTCGTGTAGGTGTAGTAGGCACCCCTTCTCGAGCGGGACGTTGCAACTAGAAAAGTAGAAAGTGGATTACAAGATTAGAAGAAAACATTTGTTAGCTGATTAGTTCAAGTCATTGACAGGCAAGAAAATGCGCTTACTTTCAGCCCTCCTCGCACGTTTCAAGAGTTGTTGAAACTGTGCTGGTCCCGTATGTTGTTAAGTTTCTTATGTAGTTGTTATTGTTAATGAAGTGAAAAATGTTAAAAAAACAAACGTCCAAGTTGTGCTGAATTTCGAAAGAGGAAGGAAGAAAAGGAACAAAAAAGAAAGAAATATCCTCAGATCCATTCCATTTCTAAACCTGGCAGCATTGGCGGATCTAGCGTGAGGGGCATGGGGGCACGTACCCTTCCCGAAATGGGAGACTTAGTATTTAAAATCGTATTGATGACATTCTATTACAACGACTGTTCGAACAATCCTTTTTCAGACAGTGCGAGAATTCCTTGTACATTAATCGGGATTAGATTTACTAATCACTTAAATAAGTCGACACCTGAAAATTAATCCCGGACTTGTTGGTTACAAGACAATAATGTTAAACGATGGACACAAACAATAGACCAATATTTCTAATTTTCATGACAGTTTCACCTGATGAAATTATTTTTCAAACTTAACCCTTTCTGAAACCATTGTCAATACAAATAACTAAGAACTGCAAAACCTATACTAATGTTATCACTTCATAATCAAAGGGTCCTGGGTTCGTTTCCTGGTGCAAGTTCAGATTCCACTTTGAGGGTTTACTCGCGATTGGCTTATCTGACTCCAAATTGGCTTAGCAAGCCCTTGTAGCGAGGTATGACTCACTTTTTGAAACTCATCAATTTCCATACCGTGGTCGTCCGCGGGATTTTTTCCAGGGAGAGGCAAGCAAGGTTTTCAGAGGGAAGCAAGGAGGAATATTTTCCCCCATAATGGTGATGCCCCCTCAATAAACACTGCTTCAGGCTGAAATTATCATGTTCCTTCAACGAGCTTATAATAATTAACATAAATTACTGTGACTGAAATTAAATTATGTCTAAAATATATACTTTTTAGGTGGACATTCATTTTCCAGGGAAGCAGGCCCCCTTTGCAGACGTCCATGTTTCATATATAATTATAATATATAATTTTTTGCAGTTTTTTGTCTTAACCTTTCGTACCAGTTTTTATATTGATTCAAATTATATGTATACATTTTCATATTTGTATATACCTCGTGAATTAATATTTTAGAAAGGAAAGCTCCTTTTTTAAACTAGTTGGGGCACACAACTGAAAGTTGCGGGGGGGGGGGGGACGGAGCGTGTGAGTTACGCTACTGCCTACATGAAAGGAATAGTAGCGAGTTCAGGCAGGCCCGTACACAGGATTTTTGGGGGGTGGGGGAAGATCCGTAAATGGATTGATTGAGTGAGGTTATTCTACTTTGCTTTTCTGACATTGGGTAATCACGATAATGAGAATGATGTGATGAAATCGATGATAGAACACTAACAAAGAAAACAATGCCCAAGACAGGATTCGAACCCATGACCCATGGCGTCACACCGTGCTGTGCTAACCACTCTGCCACGGTGTTCGGCAAACTGCTCTTGGAGTAGATGTGACCATCAATGTTATGATAGCATTGCAGCTGGAGTTAATCATGCACCAAACGGCAAAAGTAATAGCAGAATAATTTGTCCATTACTATTTTCATTCAGTGATGATCATGAAATGAAAGAAAAACGCCACCAAGCTGATGTCAACAGCATCTCATCAACAGAATTCCATCCCTTAAAACAACACAAGATGCAGAGTAAAGAAATGAATGAAAATTTGCCTACTATTATCTTTGCCGTTGACTGTACAATTGTAGAGTGGCAATGTTATGGTCCGAAGTAATCAGACGCCTAGACACAGCGTTACTTATTATACAGTTACTATTATTCGTTGCGCTGTGACGTAACTATAACGTCGTTGTGTTTATTGTTTACCGAAGATTTCAAGCATCAGGCCCAATTTCGTCTTAATCCGACCCTGTCTGGGGCATTAATGGTTATAAAACTAAAATTACCAATTGTTGCAGACTTCTGGATCCTTGTCCTGTCTCTCTAAAAAAAAAAAAAAACATTTATTTTTGCAAGGATGAAATCGAAATTCTTGCACAAGCTTAAAAATCGTCAAGGTTAATTTCGTAAGTTTTTAAGGGTTCACATTATTTTATTTCTTTTTAGAGGGGGGCATTGACTCCTTCTCTAGGTACGGGTCCGAAATGAATAGAGAGGTGTGTTTCAACACACTGACCAAACGTCACCGGATGAAAGGCTTTGGCCTCAAGAAACTATTTAACCACGGATAGACTGAGTTCCTTCTTCCCAGTAGAGATAATTCTGAGACAAGATTCCATTGATTTCATCCAGAAAAAAATTGCAAGAAATTAGACAAACCAACTGGCAAACCATAGACCCTGCAGTGAGTCTGATGTATCTCGTGTATTCATCTGAGTAATGTAGTTTTTTCTTGCATTTGACTTTAGAGTTTAACTTAAAATGGCGTTGTGCTTGTGTTGCATTCAATATCAAAATTTGATTTTAAGGATTAATGTCCAATTCTAAGTATACCTAATACGTAGGTAAAACCAAGTTCCCCCCTTTTTCTTTTATAAAATCACAAATTGATCCCTGTTTTATTGTCTATGAAACATTTCATTTCACGTAGGAATGATAACGCGATACGACGAGTCGCGAATTGTCACAGTCTCATCTCGTCTTCTGTGTGGTGAGGTCTTTCTCATTCTTGTTTGTGCTTATTTTTCTTTCGGTTTCCACTCAGAAGTTATTGAAACTTATTCTAGATTCACTACGTGCTCAGATAGGCTAATCGGGACTGGATCTACAGTTTAAAGTAGAATGCAAAGCACTGTGTATGTAAGACCTGAGTCTTAATTACAAGGGCAGGTATCTCGTCCTGACCCACGAAGTATTTAGTATAAGCAACACGTACATTGTGTCACCACTCAAACTTTCACAACGTACAATATGTCATTAAAGCAAAAACTTTTCAGATAATGTTTTTCTGCTTTACATCTTGTTTTGACGCTGCGAACCGTCAAAATATGGAATTTTATCCTCAATAGATGAAACCGGGCAGCACAGACTCGCAATTATCACTAATGAATTAACTTTGCAATTACAGTAAACACAATATACGACTTATTTGAAAAATCAATAAGATATAAGCTTGATATGACTGGATAAATCAAATAGTAATTTAAATTTATTTTAAGCAATTTCTTCAAATATGATAACAGAGTTTCGAACGAAATCGTCTCGCTTTGATTTTGCAGAGATTTATTTCAGTCTCGTCTAGAAAATTGAGAGGAAACACAGGCTTCTCATGTCTCAGTACCATCTTTATTTTCAAAAAATCTCTTAATATTAAAAATTTAACAAGTATAGTTTTCTCTTACAAAGCTATGAAAATTATGGGTAAGGAACAGGAGTACATTGTACCCCCCCCCCAAGTTAGTTTGTCGTGTATCGTCTCGTTTGTGTAAGTATATGGTTTCGAAAAATTCCATTTGAAAAATTCAAAAGAAAAGGAGCTCAGTTTACTACTGTGATGAAGATTTGTATCTTATCTTCGAATTGACGCGACCACTTCTTTAGAAAAGTATACAACCCTTACGCAAAAGAACATTCGCCTGGAGCGTGATTTTCTGAGAGTAAACTTTACCTGATTCCATCGTTCCATACACATTTTAAACAATTTTCATCTTAGAAAGTTTTCCAAACCGTGAACACAGGTTAATGAACTAATCAGTAGCAAGCACAATGTAGTAGAATATGTTTAAAATGGTTTGTATTTCTGTGGTAAGGAAGATAATGCTTGTAAGTTATAAACAATATAACCTTTTTTTATTGAGCGAATTGAAAAAAAAGTTATTTTAACAGTAGAACCTTGCCTCTGTCAAATTATCTGAGAGGGGGGTACAGGGTGTACAACTGGATTTACGGATTTAGGGGCGTACAGTACCTCCTTCATAAATTTGGGGGGTACAATGGACCCCTGTACACCCTGTTTAGTTTTTCTACATACCTGTGCGTGATCGCGGCGATAGGCGATATTCGCATTAATACAAGGTTAGTCGAGCAGACAAACTCTGCAGAATAAGGTTGACACTAAGAATGGCAAGGGACGGATTAAGACGAAATTGGGCCTGATGCTGCATACCGTCGAATGTTTCTGTACAACTAACTTTCAAGGTGAAAAATTTACTACCTGTGTCTACACGTCCGAAATTGGGGCTCCAAATTTCATTCTAAGATTTATTTTCAGGTTAATATAGCAAAAGGAAACTGTTCAGCTTTCGGAAAATTCTCATCTGTTTTCATCTTGGCATATTTCAGGAATGGGCCTAATGCTTCAGCATCAATAGCACCCACCTTAATCCGGCCCTGACAATGGCAGTGAGCCTAAAGTACCCAAAGTAAACATATATTGCTTAAATATGTCTGTATTATACAGTGACGCAACCACAGGGAGACAGGGTGTCATTGCCCCCCAATCTTCGACTGAAGTCAATTCTAGGGTAGCAAGGGCTAACAAGAATTGACGGCTAAGGGCACCTGCAGGTGGTGCACAGAGGAGCAATTACCCCTTCGATTTGAAATTTTATGTAAATAAAAATTCATTTCGTAAAATTTTCTTGCTTGCTTGGTTTGCGCATTTTCTGCTTTTCTTGTTTTCGTTAAGTTCAGAGCTGTTGCTAGGGACGGCGGGAGTCGGCTATGGCGTCCAGTGAAATTATTTGCGCCCTATCAAATCAATATTGTTTCAATTGCAAAAATTGGATCTAAACATTTTCTTGCTCGCTTGGCTCGCATTCTGCTTGTTTTTTGTAATCTAATGTATTTAAATAATATGTGTTGTATATTTGTATTGAATAAGCTTTCAATACGTACACAATTTAGTGTTAGCTTGTTGCATATGTATTTTTTATTTTACGTATGTCGCTCCATGTTGCATATGTGTAAAACATATGTTGTACATGAAAGTTACACATGTAACGTTCAAGCCTGTATTATTATACTATTAATGGTATTATTATATTTATTAATAATAACGTAATAATAATCAGCAGTGAACGATGAGACTGGATAAAGTTCACAGACTCCTCTCAGGTACAGGGATAGTGTTAGGCAAAGACAATATTCACAGCACAGAGAAATAAAACCACATTGCTGCAGTAGATAAACTAGAAGGTTTATTCTTTATATATGGTAATTATAATGCGAATATACTTGAGACGAAGGCGAGGATTTCGCTTTGTCGATGAATTGACTCAACTAAAACGCATAAACTCAATGCGTGGCTATCGGCATGCCTATGATCACATAGACCTAGCTTGCGCCCCGAACTACCACAAGTAGTATGATTTGTGATATTACTGGGTCGATAAATGATGAGCCCCCCTGAGGCAGATTTGGCTACACTTAAAACAAGCTCAACATGCCTATATGAGCTTTTTGCTCAAGTGTGGAACCCTGTCTAATCCAAGATTTTTGTAAAAATGCCCTCGGGAATTTCCCGTGAAATGATGAGCCCCCTCAGATTGATTTGTCTACACTTACAAAAGCTACATCTGTGAGATTGTTGTCCATAAATTTGTTAAAAATATGCCCCTCTTGATATTTTTTTTGGATACACTTAAAACTAAGCCAAGATGCTCATAAAACCCACACCCACCCACACCCACACCCACCCACATACACCCACACCCACCCACACCCACACATATTTACTTCCGGTCCACTTCCGGTCCACTTCCGGTCCACTTCCGGTTCACTTCCGGTTTGCCTACTTCCGGTCCACTTCCGGCCCACTTGTGACCTACTTCTGGTTTATTTCTATTGCATCATGTTGTGCAACAAATTATTAGGCATGTGTTGTTTTCTGATTGGTTGGTTATGACATAATGTGATGATGTGTTATATTCTGATTGACTTATTGTTTCAGATGTTTTCAATGCGGTCCGTGCTTAGGCTATATAAAGAGATTTTGAATTGCATATCAGCCAGTATTGTGAGAGTTGTTGAAGAGTACAGATGTGTTGTTGAAGTGCTACTCATATTTTTTAAACACAAAAATATAGCAGATTTGTATAAATTGAATTATAGGTTTGTTTGATTTAATATACAGAATTTTTTATTATTCATATCAAACATATTTGTAATATATTGAACAAAGGGTTAATATCTGCCCCAATTTGTTATACATGACACATGGTATTACACATGCATTTGTGCTAGGGCAGTGCTTCTGTACTTGTTCTACCTTTGTGCATGTAGGCTATCAGCTTTATACAACCTGTCATAGGTTTATTAAGTATAGAGTTTTGATTTGAACCCCAAGAAATTTTATATAAATACCAAAGCCAAAAATATTAACACACATACACACATATATACACACATTAGGTATACAAAACACACTGCTGAACCCAACTGATATTTTTTATTAAGCATAGAATTTTGATTTGGACCCCAGGAAATCTTATATAATAAACAACAACAAAAATACCAAATCAAAAATATTGTAATCAATGCAATAAGAATATAACCAGCCCCAATTGGGCCAGGCACCAAAAGAATTGTAATCCAGACAAATGCAGAACTCCCACAAAAATATGCCCTAAATGCCATAGAAAATATAGTCTGGAATATTTCACATATAAACATAAAGGTACTTGTTCTGCACAGTCATCAACATTGCCCCCACAACCATCTACATCTGGTCTGAAAAGGAAGCATGAAGCACCTGTTAATGCTAGAGCAGCAAAGCAGCCACGCTATGCACCTATCCATAGCAGTTTTAATTGGATTGATTTGGTGTTTTAAGTCCACCTTATGCACAGTAAGGCTAATCGGGACTGGACCTACAGTTTAAAGTGGAATCCGAACCACTATGTGCCTCCACCGGGTATCGAACCCGGGACCCCTTGATTACAAGGCGACGACGCTACCACTGCGCCATCGGGGAGGCCTGCAGTTTTAATGGCCAACTTAGGGATCACCGGTTTGTATCAGAGCCAAAATGTGACATTAAGAATTTTTTGAACAGTATAAATTCTGATGTGCAGGCAATTCTAAATGCACAAAATGGCTCTTATAAGCTGTCCCTCAAATTGTTTACACAATATAAGAAACCAAATGGCACAAAATTTACACAGCCCCACATAACAGAAACTGTAGCTGTATATTCAAATGCAAATTTAGACAAAATAATAAGCAGTTTGATAGATCAATTGAATATTAAACACTCTGAATTTGCAGCAAAGGAATCGGGTTGGAGCCTATGCGGATCTCCACACAAGCTCTATGTTAATATTTCTGAATTCAGCCCATTACAAGGTTCCACATATGTGCCTTTACCTGCTAATATTAAAAACAAAAAAGCTGTGCTTAACATAGAAAATAATGATCAGAAATGCTTTCTGTGGTGTATTTTAGCGGCTTTGTATCCAGTTTCAGAGAATCCAAAGAGAATAAGTTATTATAAACAACATGAAATTGATTTTGATGAAGCAATGGAGGGTTTAGAATATCCAATGTCTGTTCAGAATATTGATAAATTTGAAAAAAAAGGCCAGGGATATTAATGGTAAACAATTATATATTAATGTATTTATTTGTTCTACTGGCCGTGGCAATTGCTTGATAGCACCTCTCAGAATCAGTACACTTGATGATGATTCTGCTGTTCCGATTGATCTGCTCTTAATTGAAGGGGATGATACCGTATCGTACCCAAGGTATTGGGCAAGAAGTATAAAGTCTTAGCATAGCAGGTATCAGAGAAAGGAATGCTGAATAAGTAATCAGGCAAAGGTCGGGTGATTGACTTGGAAGTCGTATGTGGCATGAGTGTTGGAATTGTCAGGAGGTGTGATCAGTTGGCGAGAATACGAGAGAGAGTAAGGACTACGGATTGTGAGAGAGCAGCAAAGTGGGGAACGACTATTGGACGATGGTGTGCGATAAGAGACAAGTGATAGTTGAGAGGACAAGCTAGGAACAATCTCCATATATTTGTAAGGCAAGTGATATCCTTTCCTTAACCAATCCACATCGGTTCAGTCATGAAGAGTATAAAACCCATATTTAATCTAAGTTAATTTCTATCGCCATTCCTTTAAAAGGTAACCTCTTGCATTAGTCACATTTAGGCCAAGCGAGTGATAACCATCTGAGAGATGAATGAGGAATAACTACATCACCCAATTAAATCTAGAGGTTCTTGGTTCGATCCCAAACGCAGCATGGGAGTTGCGTTACGTGGTGGAGGCTGCTTAGGGCTTCTCATCCATTTTTTTGCAAATGGGATGCGAAAACACTGCAGTACGTGAAATACTGCGATTTTCATCTATTTCATCCCGAAATATGATGAAAATAATAGAGCCTTCTAGCTTTTCAAATTACGTACGTGCGATATGGCGCCGGAATTTTCACTCGTTAGCGCTTCACGTTTTGTTAATTATCAATTATTACCAAAGATCAAGAAAAGAAAGCAAAAGATAGGCCTAGCAATATGCTACGCGGTAAGGCGCAAATAAATAAGAGTAGAGTTTTAACTAGGTTATTCGGCTATTGGCTTGTGAAAAGATGAGAATTAACATTAGGATGTTGCATAAAGGTTGGTTAAATATTTTAAAGATGTGTTCGGTACTGTCGTCACTCTGTTACGCGATTGTTGAACCTAACTTATCAAATTCTTGGGAGAGTAAACAATTGAATTGCTGATAATGTCCTGTCAAAGCCACGGGGGATGAGAAAAGAAAACAAGCAACTTAGTGCTACTTTTAAGCTAATCAAGCATTTTTCCTGCGCATAGGCTAATCATAGAATCATGGCGCAATCTAGATTTATTTACCCCGACATTTTCAAAACTATCCAGTTTCAAGGTAACATTCACGAGGATGTATTAAAATTCATTGACAAATTTGAAAGTTTAGCTATTCTTAATGAGTGGAATGACTTAAAGAAAAGGCAATTGCTACCGGCATTTTTGGCTGATTCAGCATTGGAATGGTTCAATACTTGGAGTCGAACTCAGGAAGCACAGGATATAGATTTTGTAACTTTAAAAATTAAAATTGTGGAAGAATTTACGGAACCGGGGGACACTTTTCAATTAGAAGAACAAATCAGATTACGCTTCCATCAGGAAAATGAACCTGTTTCAAAATATGTGAGAGAAAAACAGTTATTGTTATTAAAATTAGATCCTGCCATGGACATTTGTGAGCAAATTAAGCAAATAAGCGGGGGTTTACAACCTAACTTTATGAAAGAAGTTTATAACAGGGAATATGATTCAGTGCATGAAATGTTACGAGACCTGAAACATGTTGAACAATTCAAATATCTTGTGAAAAGACGTAAAATTCTAGAAACTGAATGTGAGACAATGAAAGCTCTGTCATTTTCTGAATCGAGTCGAGCATACATGCCGACTCAGCAAGCTATCACGTTGCAGCGCACGGTCAATGGTCATGTTGACATAAGTTATTCTCAGGCTAATCGGGAGATCGAGGAAAGATTAAATGCACTACAACAAGACCTTGATCAATTACAGTCGAACACGGGACTCCAGTCTCATGAGTCAGATTTAGTTTTGCAAGTTCAGAATCTTGAGGATAAAGTAAATGCACTTGCAGAACATCGGAAAAAACATTCATTCACTGAGTCATCATTCTCATATCCAGTTAGAGAATATGAACATAGAGATAGAAACAATAGGGGAACCTATTATAATAATAGTAATCATAGAGCTCAGAATAGAAATACTTGGCATAACAACCACAATAATAATCTCGACACACAGTCGCAAAGCTCGCATAGGGGGCGATGGCGCAATGGCGGTAACCCTCGATTTCAGCGTTCGCACTTTTCATCTTCATCGCCGCGCACATTTTTGGAGCAACAACAGGGGTGCGAAGATCCAAACAACCATACTAATAAGGTTGTAAATACAAATCACTCTACTTTTCGTCAGAACAGAAGCAATTTTAAACGAGTAAGACCTGCATATGACGGGGACCTAGGTGTAGGGCCTTCGGGAAAAACTCTAACGGTCTCTACTTTTCCTTCTGAAGATCTGATTTACATCAATGTGAAAGTAGATGGGGAAATTCGACAGTTCATCCTGGATAGTGGAAGTCAAATTTCAGTAACGGGAGATAAGAACATACCAGTCAATGCCAAGCGATTTAATATAAATACTGCGATTAGAGGGGTCACTAATAGTCAACTAACGGTTAAGGAAATTGTGTTACTACCATTTTCTATACATAACCAAACATTTGTTCATCCATTTAGAATCGTTAAGGATTTTAATCAAGTTACCATATTAGGAAATGATTTCTTGAAGGGACAAAAGGCTAAGTTAGATTTTGAGGAAAATAAGCTTACATTGCATAGATTCGGCACACCTCCAAGAAACCAAATTAAAAATGAGAATAAGAAAGCTTTTGACGTGTCAATCAAAGTTTCCCATTTGTTACAGCATGTTTTGCAACCAGAATTTGTAGCTGCTAAAAAGATAAAAGTAAAACCCAGGACACATTTGTGCATTCCATTGAAATTGGCTAATTCATATGACAAAGATAGGACACTCTTGGAACCGGACCTACAGTTTCAAGAGAAAACGGGATTGATGGTTGCCAGAGCAATTATTAATCCGGATTCGAATCTCATTTGGATCACAAATCCTTTAAATTATAATGTTACAATTAAGAAAGGCACTATTATCGGGAAAGCTGAAACATGGGATAGGCCAATCATGAGTAACACTAATGATGAGAATAAGGATGAAATTGGTGAACAGGCACAGGTTTTTGCGACGGAAGAGTTAGGGAACGTCAGTGACGCACGGGCGGACCCTAGTCGGTTTGATGTGAATCCGAATTTAGAACCCCAGCAAAAGGAGCAACTTTTGGCTGTTTTAATGAAATATCCACATGTTTTTGCGTGGTCAAAGGATGATATAGGTAGAGCCACGAATTATAAACATAGAATTCAACTAAAAGATGACACAGAATTTCACTTAAAATCCTACCCGATTCCAGTTCACCTTCGTGATGAAATTAAAGATCAGATTGAGACTTTATTAAAGCAAGGTGTTATTTCTCCTACAAAATCACCCTTTAACTCTCCAGTTATCCTTGTAAAGAAGGCAAAGGGGGGTTATAGATTATGCCAGGATTATCGCAGATTGAATGTTTCGTCTGTATTTGACGCTCTGGGTGTGAATAACATCAATGAAATATTATACAATATGGGGGGCAAGAAATACTACTGTACGGCAGACTTGAAGAGCGGATTCTTTAATATTCCTCTCACCGAGGATAGTAAGAAATATACAGCATTTACAATACCAGGAATGTCACAGTATCAGATGAACGTCGTGCCACAGGGCCACGTCAGTTCATCAAGTGCGATGACTCGTTGCATTCACCTTGCTTGCTCAAATTTGGATCCCAATCACTTTGCCCATTATGTGGACGATTTATTTTGCTTCGGAAATACCTTTGAAGATATGCTCGTAACTCTGGAGAAAATGTTACAATGTTTACAGGCCGCGGGATTGAAGCTTGCAATAGAAAAATGTCACTTCGGATACACTGAGATTATTGCTTTAGGACATAAAATTTCAAAATTTGGCTATCGGATCAATGACAAAATCATTGATTCTATCAAGAAATATAAGACACCGACAACTGTGAAACAAGTTCGCACATTTCTCGGATTAACATCTTATGTCAGGAAGTTTTTAAAATCATATTCCGAGATGGCACTTCCCTTGCAAAAATTGATAGGAAAAAAGAAGAAATTTCTCTGGGGGGAAGAACAGCAAACTGCGTTTGAGAGGTTGAAAGAGGCTTTACTTACAGCTCCTGTATTAATGGCATATGATCCATCCAAAGAAGTAAGGGTATATACGGATGCAAGCAGTAAGGCTATTGGCGCGGTGATTTTACAACCGAATGCGAACGGTGATTTTCAGCCTATTTCCTACTGCAGTAGAGTTTTAAAAGACCATGAAACTCGACTTTCAACCATCGAGCAAGAATTGTTGGCAATCATATACGCATTTAAGTCATTCAGATTCTTTTTACTTGGGAGACATTTCGAATTATTTACCGACAATCAAGCAATCACATTCATTCGCTCCTCAACGCAACTTTCAAACAAATTATTTAGATGGTACACGTTGATGGCCGAGTTCGATTTTACGCCAATTCACTGTAAAACTACACAAAATATGGCGGATGCTATCAGCAGAGAAACAGAACATAATCCACAGGGAGAAGACGAGGAGCTTCCAGAGCCACGTACATTGTTATTGTTAGATGAGACAATTGATGTTGCTATACACCAACGAGAGGATTCTTTTTTTGGAAATATCATTAATATTTTGGAAGGAAAAGAAGACGAGGGGGGCAACAACCCACCCAACCCCTCCCTGCAAAGGCAAGCTTGTTATTATATTATGGACAATGGACTTCTTTATAGACAACATAAACTGGGAGCTACGACTAAAAAATTATTATGTATACCGAAGTCACTTCGCAACACTGTCATTGAGACATTGCATAGTTTACCAGCTGGAGGAGCACATTATGGTTTCACTAAAACATACAAGAATGCGTTGGATAGGATTTACTTTCCATTTATGAAGAACCATATTCAGAAAATGGTCAAGGAGTGTGTAATTTGTCAGCAGAATAAGCGCATAAAAGGAGCGCCATATGGAGAACTTTTAACGTTCAACTCACAGAAACCATTCGATAGAATCGCTTTAGATTTTAGCGGACCGTATCCACCAAGTGGTTTGCTCCGCCATAAATATATACTAAGTGCAATCGATCATGGTACTCGATTTTTAATAGCTCAATCAGTAGCAGATACTTCAAGTGAGACAGCAGCTAACTTCCTTTTTGAAAATGTAATTTTGCGCTACGGATGTCCTTCTCGTATAGATACGGACAGAGCTACTTCATTCACAGCTAGTTTATTTAAAGAACTATCGGAGAAATGTGGAATCCAACTTAAATTCGCTCCAGCAGCTAATCACAATTTAATTGGATTATTGGAACGATCACATGCTATTTTACAGGGACTTATGAAAAACTTCGTGAACTCAAAACACACAGATTGGCTTTTATACTTGCAATCGGCCGTGTGGTCGTACAATGTTAATTACCAGGAGAATTTGAAGAACAGTCCATTTTTTCTTCTTCATGGATTTACGCCTAGATTAGTCTGGGAGAGCGGACTACATTTAACGCCCAGTGTGAATGTAAACAACGAGATGAGATTCAAGATTCTCGAAAAAGCACGAGAAGCAGCTTATGAGTCTCTACAGAAACGCCACCGACAAGCAAAAAAGTACTACGATAAACGTCATCAGTCCATTGAATTTACGCCAGGAGAATTGGTTCTAGTATACGATGGCAGTCATCGTGTACACACCGCTAAATGCTTTTCGGGAGTATTTAAAGGACCTTGTAAAATTATGGCAAAAGAAAATCCCAATGTTTACAAAGTGGAATATAAGACAAAACGGGGACAGACAGTCGTCGACTCAATTTCGGTCCAGAGATTGAAGAAATACTATGCTTCGGAACACGGTAGCGGCGATGAGAATGTAAATGGTGATGATGAGACTGAAGAACAGGAACAGTCAGGAGTGAATGAGTGAGAACATACCTTTTACCCTGTACGTAACTTCCTTTTCAGTACTCTGATGCACTAAATAAATTTTACATCTTGCAAATATTTTTTTTTAAACGAACAAACACTAAAATTATGTGCAATATTATTGTTTAGCCCTTAATAATTGCACGGCAGTGTAAAACTAGTTATTACCACACTAAAATCATTAGTTATAACACGTAGACATCGAGGTTTCATAATAATGAACAACAAGTACAGTAACGCGCAAAAATAATAATAATTAATATTATTGTATTCACGGATAGTGAACAAAGGGAATGTTGATGAATACAAATTGCGCGCAAGAAATTTTCCTCAGATTTTTGTAGGCCTGCAGAGAACTGATGGAAATAATCTTTTGTGAACTACAAAAGATAAATAGTGTAAGTCAATAATAGACTTTAGTATTTTTTATGAATAAAATGTGTTAAACACATTCGGTAAGGAAAATGAGAATTAAAATTCTCTATGATTTAGCGTGGTTAGTCAAAATAGGGTTTAAACAATTGCACATTTTAATATTTTAATCGTTAAATTTAAGTAATAATTACAATTATAATTTTAATAACTAAATAAATGACAGAAATATGAATTTATAAGATTTAAATAACGTTAAAATAAAGAGAACAGTTATAATAGGAGCTGAGAATGCGTACAGCCAGTAAATTATTCAATAAAACGAGTTACAGATCAATAATAACTAAATAAGAATTGCGATAATAAGAATTATAATATAGATAATAATAATAACGAAGAGAATAGTAAACATACTGAGTTCTTTGATATTTACGACAGTCTTGAAGAAGTAAAGTATCTTTCATTAAACACGTACATTACATTGATCCATCTAATTTGGGATGTTTCATTCCAAATATCACTCTACAATTATTGAATGTTATAATCAAGTTGCTTAGAGTACTTCCTAAGATATTTTCCCGTATTGTAAAATCCCACTACCATAAAATTTCCCTCACATGTATTTCACATTCTGAAAACGATATCGCAAATCAGCTTCGAATGCCTTCATGGTAAATTATCTGTTGTCAGCAAAAGGATAAAGTTCAACCGGGGTGCAACGGAAATGTCCTTCCTCCTTAAGCAATGGGGAAACTTGAGTTACATTCAGAGAGACCGAACAACTGAAGAAATATGCAAGTTAGGCATTCTATTCGTTTCTTGCGGCAACGATATCTACCTACATCGGCAGGAGCAACATTCTCTCTTGACATGAAGTAACCAACACGTTGCAAATTAAACAGCAGATATCTCACATTCCACATTAGCCGGGGAACTGAATAAACTGCCGACAGAGCATTCTTTCAACTCAGGCTACCGACTTCAAGGATACAAAAGAACATGCAACCTTATGTCCGTTCGGAACGATATTTCTTCATCTGGCAACATTTAGAATATAAATTGTAATTAAGTTTTCATTTTGTCATTTAATTTTAGGTGATTATATATATATAGTTAAACACTACCTATTGTCAACTTTCATTTTTTTTGTCTCCATATTTTTTTTGTATACACAATTGTATATATATCTTTAATATTCTTAGACTGATAACAATATCATTAGGGGGAAAGAGTCAATAATGGACAACGAGATTTCGAATTCTTAGAATATTATTTTACGTATTTCAATTTATGTAGACAATATTAGCAAGTACACAGGATATTTTACAATTAATCTTTATTAATGACGTTATTTTTAACAATATTATACTAACAGAAGGACGATCGTTCGACACATTATTTTTTTAGGTAATATTTGAAGTATTTAATTTCATTCAATTGTTATTTATAGATATTTTCAGTTAATTTAAGAGTTCATATATTTTCAGAAATCAATTATACGTAATTTAAATTTTGCAGTAGTATACAGTCAGTATACACTCATAACATCTTTAAGAGTATTTACAGCATTACATTCTATTCATATGTAAAGTTCAATTTGTTTTCAGTAATTATTAGTAGTTATATTTTTTCTCTTTTCAAGATTCTAATTATATTTGGTGTGTAAAGGATGGCATTCATCAGAATTTGTGTAATTTATATTAAGAGTAAATGTTATGACTGAATCGGTACTCCTTTTCAAATTCCATTTCCTAAAATGTAACAACCCTCAACTACAAGATTTTTCATACTTGTAATATTTACAAGCACTATTTTTTAAAATAAGGGTGACTTAGAGGCGCCCTTGTCTCAACAAAACCTCTACACATACCGATATATTAAGTTCTCTCACACAAACAACATTACACTAACGATCAGGAGGAAATGCCTGTTCGGTATATGAAGCAAATTTCCTTTCCAAAACCTACCTGAATTGCCTCACAGATAACTCAAATTTTAACGGTGAAATGAACGTTTTAACAATTTTATGAAACCATGTTAACAGTCCTCAGTTCAACTTTTCACAGATGTCAACGTCTAGAGATGGTCACCAGCTAAAACCTTGGAGAAATAAGAAATCAACACGAATTACACCTGAAGAACGCAGAGGAATTATTTGTCCTACGATTTTTTTTGAGAATTTCTCAAGATTTTTATTTCTGAGATCTTTCTTTTATTTTTTCGACACGTGGAAACATGAATTACAATTAGACCTTTCATCAATTTTAATTACGCAGTTCAGCGAAATCAGTTGATAAGCAGCAAATCGTTTAACATGGATCTCCTTCATTCTATTCTAATTAATTCCTACTGAAGTCAAGTAGTAGTGAGACCTGATATTCAACGCTGATAATACATACATCGATTTGAAGGAATATTTACATACAACTAAATACTTCACATTCACAATTCGACGATATGCAGTTCTCTACTGTACGTTTTTCTTCAATGACAATATTTGTAGCTGCAAAGTTAATGCATCAAAGTGAAAAACATTTTTCACGGCCACAAGGAACTAATATATACATATATACGTGGTTTGGTTCAAGAAGAAATTTCATTGCTATACGCAGAGACTATTAAGTGATGATAACAAGAGTAAAATTATGGTATTTTACGTGAACTCTTTATGAGAATCAGGATAACTCAAGGATTATTTTATGGACAAATGTTAGTGCGGTGATTTTATCTATCGAACACTATTATATTCTTATTTTCAAATACATAAATTCATGTACATATATTATTATTCAAGGACAGTTATTGATACAGTGTATATATTTTGATTAACTTCAAATTTTCTAACTAAATATTTATTGTGATAGTTGACATATATTATAAATAAAAACGACAGCGATCTTTAAATGATACAATAAAATAAGAGACGGTGAAATTTACATCGATAATGACATATGTGTGCAAGTGTAACTCGGATGAGTATCACAAACTTTGCCGATTTTGTAAATATTAACTTCCAAATACACAACAGTGTTGTACAGTGTCAGTGCTTGCAGGATCGATTACACTACTTCGCTAGTGTGTCATTGAGACATAAATTTTGACAAGATCCATTCTTGTGGAACAATGCTTTTATAATTTTCTCACGTGGTGTCAGAGTGTTGCATGCTTATGCACGGACTTCGCTACGTCATCATGTAGTATTGGAACTCAGATGTGTAGCGTAAGCCTCTCAATGAATACGCGCACGAGCAGATTGACGAGTTAGCATAACAAACTCACGTGCCAGTGTTTACCTTTTATATGCTTTACGCAGACATGTATTTTTTTTCTTCACTTTGTTTCTATCGGGACTTGTGATATATCTATTTTCAGGACCTATATTATTCCATTTACATATATTCTGGGTAATGGTATGTTATTACAATATTTTTAGTATACTATATTTTATAATAATAAAAAAAATCTCTCCATAGAATGAATCGATATGGAATGCAACTTTAAATCTTTCATATTAAGTGAAAATCAAAAGATTTTCTTTAGGGGGTAGAGGAGCGTATCGTACCCAAGGTATTGGGCAAGAAGTATAAAGTCTTAGCATAGCAGGTATCAGAGAAAGGAATGCTGAATAAGTAATCAGGCAAAGGTCGGGTGATTGACTTGGAAGTCGTATGTGGCATGAGTGTTGGAATTGTCAGGAGGTGTGATCAGTTGGCGAGAATACGAGAGAGAGTAAGGACTACGGATTGTGAGAGAGCAGCAAAGTGGGGAACGACTATTGGACGATGGTGTGCGATAAGAGACAAGTGATAGTTGAGAGGACAAGCTAGGAACAATCTCCATATATTTGTAAGGCAAGTGATATCCTTTCCTTAACCAATCCACATCGGTTCAGTCATGAAGAGTATAAAACCCATATTTAATCTAAGTTAATTTCTATCGCCATTCCTTTAAAAGGTAACCTCTTGCATTAGTCACATTTAGGCCAAGCGAGTGATAACCATCTGAGAGATGAATGAGGAATAACTACATCACCCAATTAAATCTAGAGGTTCTTGGTTCGATCCCAAACGCAGCATGGGAGTTGCGTTACGTGGTGGAGGCTGCTTAGGGCTTCTCATCCATTTTTTTGCAAATGGGATGCGAAAACACTGCAGTACGTGAAATACTGCGATTTTCATCTATTTCATCCCGAAATATGATGAAAATAATAGAGCCTTCTAGCTTTTCAAATTACGTACGTGCGATATGGCGCCGGAATTTTCACTCGTTAGCGCTTCACGTTTTGTTAATTATCAATTATTACCAAAGATCAAGAAAAGAAAGCAAAAGATAGGCCTAGCAATATGCTACGCGGTAAGGCGCAAATAAATAAGAGTAGAGTTTTAACTAGGTTATTCGGCTATTGGCTTGTGAAAAGATGAGAATTAACATTAGGATGTTGCATAAAGGTTGGTTAAATATTTTAAAGATGTGTTCGGTACTGTCGTCACTCTGTTACGCGATTGTTGAACCTAACTTATCAAATTCTTGGGAGAGTAAACAATTGAATTGCTGATAATGTCCTGTCAAAGCCACGGGGGATGAGAAAAGAAAACAAGCAACTTAGTGCTACTTTTAAGCTAATCAAGCATTTTTCCTGCGCATAGGCTAATCATAGAATCATGGCGCAATCTAGATTTATTTACCCCGACATTTTCAAAACTATCCAGTTTCAAGGTAACATTCACGAGGATGTATTAAAATTCATTGACAAATTTGAAAGTTTAGCTATTCTTAATGAGTGGAATGACTTAAAGAAAAGGCAATTGCTACCGGCATTTTTGGCTGATTCAGCATTGGAATGGTTCAATACTTGGAGTCGAACTCAGGAAGCACAGGATATAGATTTTGTAACTTTAAAAATTAAAATTGTGGAAGAATTTACGGAACCGGGGGACACTTTTCAATTAGAAGAACAAATCAGATTACGCTTCCATCAGGAAAATGAACCTGTTTCAAAATATGTGAGAGAAAAACAGTTATTGTTATTAAAATTAGATCCTGCCATGGACATTTGTGAGCAAATTAAGCAAATAAGCGGGGGTTTACAACCTAACTTTATGAAAGAAGTTTATAACAGGGAATATGATTCAGTGCATGAAATGTTACGAGACCTGAAACATGTTGAACAATTCAAATATCTTGTGAAAAGACGTAAAATTCTAGAAACTGAATGTGAGACAATGAAAGCTCTGTCATTTTCTGAATCGAGTCGAGCATACATGCCGACTCAGCAAGCTATCACGTTGCAGCGCACGGTCAATGGTCATGTTGACATAAGTTATTCTCAGGCTAATCGGGAGATCGAGGAAAGATTAAATGCACTACAACAAGACCTTGATCAATTACAGTCGAACACGGGACTCCAGTCTCATGAGTCAGATTTAGTTTTGCAAGTTCAGAATCTTGAGGATAAAGTAAATGCACTTGCAGAACATCGGAAAAAACATTCATTCACTGAGTCATCATTCTCATATCCAGTTAGAGAATATGAACATAGAGATAGAAACAATAGGGGAACCTATTATAATAATAGTAATCATAGAGCTCAGAATAGAAATACTTGGCATAACAACCACAATAATAATCTCGACACACAGTCGCAAAGCTCGCATAGGGGGCGATGGCGCAATGGCGGTAACCCTCGATTTCAGCGTTCGCACTTTTCATCTTCATCGCCGCGCACATTTTTGGAGCAACAACAGGGGTGCGAAGATCCAAACAACCATACTAATAAGGTTGTAAATACAAATCACTCTACTTTTCGTCAGAACAGAAGCAATTTTAAACGAGTAAGACCTGCATATGACGGGGACCTAGGTGTAGGGCCTTCGGGAAAAACTCTAACGGTCTCTACTTTTCCTTCTGAAGATCTGATTTACATCAATGTGAAAGTAGATGGGGAAATTCGACAGTTCATCCTGGATAGTGGAAGTCAAATTTCAGTAACGGGAGATAAGAACATACCAGTCAATGCCAAGCGATTTAATATAAATACTGCGATTAGAGGGGTCACTAATAGTCAACTAACGGTTAAGGAAATTGTGTTACTACCATTTTCTATACATAACCAAACATTTGTTCATCCATTTAGAATCGTTAAGGATTTTAATCAAGTTACCATATTAGGAAATGATTTCTTGAAGGGACAAAAGGCTAAGTTAGATTTTGAGGAAAATAAGCTTACATTGCATAGATTCGGCACACCTCCAAGAAACCAAATTAAAAATGAGAATAAGAAAGCTTTTGACGTGTCAATCAAAGTTTCCCATTTGTTACAGCATGTTTTGCAACCAGAATTTGTAGCTGCTAAAAAGATAAAAGTAAAACCCAGGACACATTTGTGCATTCCATTGAAATTGGCTAATTCATATGACAAAGATAGGACACTCTTGGAACCGGACCTACAGTTTCAAGAGAAAACGGGATTGATGGTTGCCAGAGCAATTATTAATCCGGATTCGAATCTCATTTGGATCACAAATCCTTTAAATTATAATGTTACAATTAAGAAAGGCACTATTATCGGGAAAGCTGAAACATGGGATAGGCCAATCATGAGTAACACTAATGATGAGAATAAGGATGAAATTGGTGAACAGGCACAGGTTTTTGCGACGGAAGAGTTAGGGAACGTCAGTGACGCACGGGCGGACCCTAGTCGGTTTGATGTGAATCCGAATTTAGAACCCCAGCAAAAGGAGCAACTTTTGGCTGTTTTAATGAAATATCCACATGTTTTTGCGTGGTCAAAGGATGATATAGGTAGAGCCACGAATTATAAACATAGAATTCAACTAAAAGATGACACAGAATTTCACTTAAAATCCTACCCGATTCCAGTTCACCTTCGTGATGAAATTAAAGATCAGATTGAGACTTTATTAAAGCAAGGTGTTATTTCTCCTACAAAATCACCCTTTAACTCTCCAGTTATCCTTGTAAAGAAGGCAAAGGGGGGTTATAGATTATGCCAGGATTATCGCAGATTGAATGTTTCGTCTGTATTTGACGCTCTGGGTGTGAATAACATCAATGAAATATTATACAATATGGGGGGCAAGAAATACTACTGTACGGCAGACTTGAAGAGCGGATTCTTTAATATTCCTCTCACCGAGGATAGTAAGAAATATACAGCATTTACAATACCAGGAATGTCACAGTATCAGATGAACGTCGTGCCACAGGGCCACGTCAGTTCATCAAGTGCGATGACTCGTTGCATTCACCTTGCTTGCTCAAATTTGGATCCCAATCACTTTGCCCATTATGTGGACGATTTATTTTGCTTCGGAAATACCTTTGAAGATATGCTCGTAACTCTGGAGAAAATGTTACAATGTTTACAGGCCGCGGGATTGAAGCTTGCAATAGAAAAATGTCACTTCGGATACACTGAGATTATTGCTTTAGGACATAAAATTTCAAAATTTGGCTATCGGATCAATGACAAAATCATTGATTCTATCAAGAAATATAAGACACCGACAACTGTGAAACAAGTTCGCACATTTCTCGGATTAACATCTTATGTCAGGAAGTTTTTAAAATCATATTCCGAGATGGCACTTCCCTTGCAAAAATTGATAGGAAAAAAGAAGAAATTTCTCTGGGGGGAAGAACAGCAAACTGCGTTTGAGAGGTTGAAAGAGGCTTTACTTACAGCTCCTGTATTAATGGCATATGATCCATCCAAAGAAGTAAGGGTATATACGGATGCAAGCAGTAAGGCTATTGGCGCGGTGATTTTACAACCGAATGCGAACGGTGATTTTCAGCCTATTTCCTACTGCAGTAGAGTTTTAAAAGACCATGAAACTCGACTTTCAACCATCGAGCAAGAATTGTTGGCAATCATATACGCATTTAAGTCATTCAGATTCTTTTTACTTGGGAGACATTTCGAATTATTTACCGACAATCAAGCAATCACATTCATTCGCTCCTCAACGCAACTTTCAAACAAATTATTTAGATGGTACACGTTGATGGCCGAGTTCGATTTTACGCCAATTCACTGTAAAACTACACAAAATATGGCGGATGCTATCAGCAGAGAAACAGAACATAATCCACAGGGAGAAGACGAGGAGCTTCCAGAGCCACGTACATTGTTATTGTTAGATGAGACAATTGATGTTGCTATACACCAACGAGAGGATTCTTTTTTTGGAAATATCATTAATATTTTGGAAGGAAAAGAAGACGAGGGGGGCAACAACCCACCCAACCCCTCCCTGCAAAGGCAAGCTTGTTATTATATTATGGACAATGGACTTCTTTATAGACAACATAAACTGGGAGCTACGACTAAAAAATTATTATGTATACCGAAGTCACTTCGCAACACTGTCATTGAGACATTGCATAGTTTACCAGCTGGAGGAGCACATTATGGTTTCACTAAAACATACAAGAATGCGTTGGATAGGATTTACTTTCCATTTATGAAGAACCATATTCAGAAAATGGTCAAGGAGTGTGTAATTTGTCAGCAGAATAAGCGCATAAAAGGAGCGCCATATGGAGAACTTTTAACGTTCAACTCACAGAAACCATTCGATAGAATCGCTTTAGATTTTAGCGGACCGTATCCACCAAGTGGTTTGCTCCGCCATAAATATATACTAAGTGCAATCGATCATGGTACTCGATTTTTAATAGCTCAATCAGTAGCAGATACTTCAAGTGAGACAGCAGCTAACTTCCTTTTTGAAAATGTAATTTTGCGCTACGGATGTCCTTCTCGTATAGATACGGACAGAGCTACTTCATTCACAGCTAGTTTATTTAAAGAACTATCGGAGAAATGTGGAATCCAACTTAAATTCGCTCCAGCAGCTAATCACAATTTAATTGGATTATTGGAACGATCACATGCTATTTTACAGGGACTTATGAAAAACTTCGTGAACTCAAAACACACAGATTGGCTTTTATACTTGCAATCGGCCGTGTGGTCGTACAATGTTAATTACCAGGAGAATTTGAAGAACAGTCCATTTTTTCTTCTTCATGGATTTACGCCTAGATTAGTCTGGGAGAGCGGACTACATTTAACGCCCAGTGTGAATGTAAACAACGAGATGAGATTCAAGATTCTCGAAAAAGCACGAGAAGCAGCTTATGAGTCTCTACAGAAACGCCACCGACAAGCAAAAAAGTACTACGATAAACGTCATCAGTCCATTGAATTTACGCCAGGAGAATTGGTTCTAGTATACGATGGCAGTCATCGTGTACACACCGCTAAATGCTTTTCGGGAGTATTTAAAGGACCTTGTAAAATTATGGCAAAAGAAAATCCCAATGTTTACAAAGTGGAATATAAGACAAAACGGGGACAGACAGTCGTCGACTCAATTTCGGTCCAGAGATTGAAGAAATACTATGCTTCGGAACACGGTAGCGGCGATGAGAATGTAAATGGTGATGATGAGACTGAAGAACAGGAACAGTCAGGAGTGAATGAGTGAGAACATACCTTTTACCCTGTACGTAACTTCCTTTTCAGTACTCTGATGCACTAAATAAATTTTACATCTTGCAAATATTTTTTTTTAAACGAACAAACACTAAAATTATGTGCAATATTATTGTTTAGCCCTTAATAATTGCACGGCAGTGTAAAACTAGTTATTACCACACTAAAATCATTAGTTATAACACGTAGACATCGAGGTTTCATAATAATGAACAACAAGTACAGTAACGCGCAAAAATAATAATAATTAATATTATTGTATTCACGGATAGTGAACAAAGGGAATGTTGATGAATACAAATTGCGCGCAAGAAATTTTCCTCAGATTTTTGTAGGCCTGCAGAGAACTGATGGAAATAATCTTTTGTGAACTACAAAAGATAAATAGTGTAAGTCAATAATAGACTTTAGTATTTTTTATGAATAAAATGTGTTAAACACATTCGGTAAGGAAAATGAGAATTAAAATTCTCTATGATTTAGCGTGGTTAGTCAAAATAGGGTTTAAACAATTGCACATTTTAATATTTTAATCGTTAAATTTAAGTAATAATTACAATTATAATTTTAATAACTAAATAAATGACAGAAATATGAATTTATAAGATTTAAATAACGTTAAAATAAAGAGAACAGTTATAATAGGAGCTGAGAATGCGTACAGCCAGTAAATTATTCAATAAAACGAGTTACAGATCAATAATAACTAAATAAGAATTGCGATAATAAGAATTATAATATAGATAATAATAATAACGAAGAGAATAGTAAACATACTGAGTTCTTTGATATTTACGACAGTCTTGAAGAAGTAAAGTATCTTTCATTAAACACGTACATTACATTGATCCATCTAATTTGGGATGTTTCATTCCAAATATCACTCTACAATTATTGAATGTTATAATCAAGTTGCTTAGAGTACTTCCTAAGATATTTTCCCGTATTGTAAAATCCCACTACCATAAAATTTCCCTCACATGTATTTCACATTCTGAAAACGATATCGCAAATCAGCTTCGAATGCCTTCATGGTAAATTATCTGTTGTCAGCAAAAGGATAAAGTTCAACCGGGGTGCAACGGAAATGTCCTTCCTCCTTAAGCAATGGGGAAACTTGAGTTACATTCAGAGAGACCGAACAACTGAAGAAATATGCAAGTTAGGCATTCTATTCGTTTCTTGCGGCAACGATATCTACCTACATCGGCAGGAGCAACATTCTCTCTTGACATGAAGTAACCAACACGTTGCAAATTAAACAGCAGATATCTCACATTCCACATTAGCCGGGGAACTGAATAAACTGCCGACAGAGCATTCTTTCAACTCAGGCTACCGACTTCAAGGATACAAAAGAACATGCAACCTTATGTCCGTTCGGAACGATATTTCTTCATCTGGCAACATTTAGAATATAAATTGTAATTAAGTTTTCATTTTGTCATTTAATTTTAGGTGATTATATATATATAGTTAAACACTACCTATTGTCAACTTTCATTTTTTTTGTCTCCATATTTTTTTTGTATACACAATTGTATATATATCTTTAATATTCTTAGACTGATAACAATATCATTAGGGGGAAAGAGTCAATAATGGACAACGAGATTTCGAATTCTTAGAATATTATTTTACGTATTTCAATTTATGTAGACAATATTAGCAAGTACACAGGATATTTTACAATTAATCTTTATTAATGACGTTATTTTTAACAATATTATACTAACAGAAGGACGATCGTTCGACACATTATTTTTTTAGGTAATATTTGAAGTATTTAATTTCATTCAATTGTTATTTATAGATATTTTCAGTTAATTTAAGAGTTCATATATTTTCAGAAATCAATTATACGTAATTTAAATTTTGCAGTAGTATACAGTCAGTATACACTCATAACATCTTTAAGAGTATTTACAGCATTACATTCTATTCATATGTAAAGTTCAATTTGTTTTCAGTAATTATTAGTAGTTATATTTTTTCTCTTTTCAAGATTCTAATTATATTTGGTGTGTAAAGGATGGCATTCATCAGAATTTGTGTAATTTATATTAAGAGTAAATGTTATGACTGAATCGGTACTCCTTTTCAAATTCCATTTCCTAAAATGTAACAACCCTCAACTACAAGATTTTTCATACTTGTAATATTTACAAGCACTATTTTTTAAAATAAGGGTGACTTAGAGGCGCCCTTGTCTCAACAAAACCTCTACACATACCGATATATTAAGTTCTCTCACACAAACAACATTACACTAACGATCAGGAGGAAATGCCTGTTCGGTATATGAAGCAAATTTCCTTTCCAAAACCTACCTGAATTGCCTCACAGATAACTCAAATTTTAACGGTGAAATGAACGTTTTAACAATTTTATGAAACCATGTTAACAGTCCTCAGTTCAACTTTTCACAGATGTCAACGTCTAGAGATGGTCACCAGCTAAAACCTTGGAGAAATAAGAAATCAACACGAATTACACCTGAAGAACGCAGAGGAATTATTTGTCCTACGATTTTTTTTGAGAATTTCTCAAGATTTTTATTTCTGAGATCTTTCTTTTATTTTTTCGACACGTGGAAACATGAATTACAATTAGACCTTTCATCAATTTTAATTACGCAGTTCAGCGAAATCAGTTGATAAGCAGCAAATCGTTTAACATGGATCTCCTTCATTCTATTCTAATTAATTCCTACTGAAGTCAAGTAGTAGTGAGACCTGATATTCAACGCTGATAATACATACATCGATTTGAAGGAATATTTACATACAACTAAATACTTCACATTCACAATTCGACGATATGCAGTTCTCTACTGTACGTTTTTCTTCAATGACAATATTTGTAGCTGCAAAGTTAATGCATCAAAGTGAAAAACATTTTTCACGGCCACAAGGAACTAATATATACATATATACGTGGTTTGGTTCAAGAAGAAATTTCATTGCTATACGCAGAGACTATTAAGTGATGATAACAAGAGTAAAATTATGGTATTTTACGTGAACTCTTTATGAGAATCAGGATAACTCAAGGATTATTTTATGGACAAATGTTAGTGCGGTGATTTTATCTATCGAACACTATTATATTCTTATTTTCAAATACATAAATTCATGTACATATATTATTATTCAAGGACAGTTATTGATACAGTGTATATATTTTGATTAACTTCAAATTTTCTAACTAAATATTTATTGTGATAGTTGACATATATTATAAATAAAAACGACAGCGATCTTTAAATGATACAATAAAATAAGAGACGGTGAAATTTACATCGATAATGACATATGTGTGCAAGTGTAACTCGGATGAGTATCACAAACTTTGCCGATTTTGTAAATATTAACTTCCAAATACACAACAGTGTTGTACAGTGTCAGTGCTTGCAGGATCGATTACACTACTTCGCTAGTGTGTCATTGAGACATAAATTTTGACAAGATCCATTCTTGTGGAACAATGCTTTTATAATTTTCTCACGTGGTGTCAGAGTGTTGCATGCTTATGCACGGACTTCGCTACGTCATCATGTAGTATTGGAACTCAGATGTGTAGCGTAAGCCTCTCAATGAATACGCGCACGAGCAGATTGACGAGTTAGCATAACAAACTCACGTGCCAGTGTTTACCTTTTATATGCTTTACGCAGACATGTATTTTTTTTCTTCACTTTGTTTCTATCGGGACTTGTGATATATCTATTTTCAGGACCTATATTATTCCATTTACATATATTCTGGGTAATGGTATGTTATTACAATATTTTTAGTATACTATATTTTATAATAATAAAAAAAATCTCTCCATAGAATGAATCGATATGGAATGCAACTTTAAATCTTTCATATTAAGTGAAAATCAAAAGATTTTCTTTAGGGGGTAGAGGAGCGTATCGTACCCAAGGTATTGGGCAAGAAGTATAAAGTCTTAGCATAGCAGGTATCAGAGAAAGGAATGCTGAATAAGTAATCAGGCAAAGGTCGGGTGATTGACTTGGAAGTCGTATGTGGCATGAGTGTTGGAATTGTCAGGAGGTGTGATCAGTTGGCGAGAATACGAGAGAGAGTAAGGACTACGGATTGTGAGAGAGCAGCAAAGTGGGGAACGACTATTGGACGATGGTGTGCGATAAGAGACAAGTGATAGTTGAGAGGACAAGCTAGGAACAATCTCCATATATTTGTAAGGCAAGTGATATCCTTTCCTTAACCAATCCACATCGGTTCAGTCATGAAGAGTATAAAACCCATATTTAATCTAAGTTAATTTCTATCGCCATTCCTTTAAAAGGTAACCTCTTGCATTAGTCACATTTAGGCCAAGCGAGTGATAACCATCTGAGAGATGAATGAGGAATAACTACATCACCCAATTAAATCTAGAGGTTCTTGGTTCGATCCCAAACGCAGCATGGGAGTTGCGTTACGATACACACCATTATACTCTGATACATAATCTTGAAGCTTTAGTCAGAAAACAACTAGACAAAACTCATAGAATATTCAAGTTGTGCAGAAGATGTTTGACTGTATTTGATGGTAAAAAAATAATAAATGGTGTTTGTAAAGTGAATGCATAAATTACTAAAAACAAGTTAATTGAGCATCTGAAATACTGTGGCAACCATAAACCTGTTCATATGCTTATGCCTAACCCAAATGAAAATGCCAAATTCAAAAATTTGAAGCCTTGTTGGAACACCCAGCATATATAGTCTGTGATTTTGAATCAAACCTCAAACCTCTTGCATTCTGTAGCCCAGATACTGATGAACCTTCAATTACATCATACCAGTTACATGAACCTTCTAGTTTTTATTATGTGATTGTACAGGATGGTGTTGTTAGTAAAGAATATTTATACATGGGAGCAGATGCCATCAAAGAATTTGCACATAGAATAGAAAATGAGTGCCATGACATAGCATCTAATATCTTATTAAAATCAAAACCCATGTTGCCTGTAACAGAGAAACAGATTGAAGATTTCAACAATGCAGAAAAATGCCCGGTATGTGATTCTGAATTTTCAGATACAAATATCAAGGTGAAACACCATTCTCATACAGATGGTAAATTCTTAATGGCCCTGTGTAATAGCTGTAATATTAAGATCCAGAGACCAAAATTTGTCCCTATATTTTGCCATGGTGCATCCAATTATGATTTTCATAATTTGATCAGGTACGAGGGGTTTGACAAGCAGAATTTAAATATTTTAGCTGAAAATAATGAAAAATATATTGCCATTAGCAAAATAATTAAAGTTAATGGTGTTCCTATTCACTTAAGATTTCTTGATTCATACAGAATTTTATCGGCTAGCCTGGCTACACTGGCCACTCAATTATCTGATGATCAATTCAAAATCACATGTGCTTTGTTTCCAAATCAGGAGCTGAAATTAATTAGACGGAAGGGTGTATATCCATATGATTATGTTACAGATTTTTCTAAATTTGATGAGTGTTCTCTGCCACCACAACAAGAGTTTTACAGCAAAATCAGAGCATCTGGAATCACTGATGAAGATTATCACCATGCCCAGTTGATGTGGAACAATTTAAAATGCCAGAAATTTGGTGATTATCACAAGGCATATTTAAAACTTGATGTGACCCTCTTAGCTGATATACTTCAGGCATTTAGAAAATCTTCCATGCAAAATTATAAGCTGGATCCAATGTATTTTTACAGTGCTCTGGGCCTAGCATGGTCTGCAATGTTTTTAAACACTAAAATGCAATTGGATCTGATCCAGGATCAAGATATGTATCTGTTTATGGAACAATGTATAAGAGGAGGCATGGTGCAATGTTCTCAGAGATATGCCAGAGCAAATAACAAATATATTCCTGATTATGATCCAGCACTGCCATCAAATTATATACTGTATGTAGATGCCAACAGCCTCTATGGTTATGCTATGATGAAAAAACTGGGCTTGAGTGGGTTGAAGATTTTAATATTGAAGATCTTCAGGATTTTGATGACAGTAACTATGGCCTGTTCTTAGAGGTTGATCCGACAATTCCTGATGATTTACACAACACATTTTCTGATCTGCCCCCAATTCCTGAGGTTAAGTGTTCACCTGGCTCTAAACAGAAGAAATTGATGATGACTCAGGATTATGTCATATATTACAAAAACCTCCAGTTCCTGATGAATCATGGTGTTCAAGTGACCAAAGTTGGAAAAGTTTTGAGGTTCAGGCACTCAAGATGGTTGAAACCATATATTGATACAAACACAGAGCTTCGAACATCTGCAATGAGCCAATTTGATAAAACCTTGTTTAAATTGATGGTCAATTCAGTGTATGGCAAAACAATTGAAAATGTCAGAAAACATATTGATGTTAAAATAATTACTGACCCCAGCCGGAGCAAAAAATTGATTGCAAAGCCCAACTTCAATTACAGAAGAATTTATGATGAGAATATGGCACTTTTCAACATGAAAAAAACAAAGATTAAGTTTGATAAGCCTATTTATGTAGGGGCTGTGATATTGGAATTGGCCAAATTACACATGTTAAAATTGTATTATGATGTGTTGAAACCTTTTCATAAGGATCGTGTAAAACTGATGTACATGGACACAGATAGTTTTGTTCTTGATATTCAAACAGAAGATGTTTATCAAGATATAGCACAGCCTGAATTGTTTAAATATTCTGATACCAGTGAACATACAGAGATTCAACACCACAACAAAAAGGTGCCTGGCAAGTTAAAAGATGAGACACTTGGTGATGTTATTGTAGCATTTGCTGGGTTAAGAGCCAAGATGTACAGTTTTGAAACATGTAGTGGCGCTGTTGCCAAAAAGGCCAAGGGCATTGGCAGAGTGACTGTAGACAAAGAGCTTGAATTTGAAGATTACAAAAATTGCCTCAAATCATGTAGCACAATTAGAACATCAGAAAATAGAATTCAGAGTGTGGATCACTTGTTGACTACAAATATTGTAAGAAAAGTGGCTCTGGACCCACATGATGATAAGAGATGCATTTTATCATGTGGCATACATACTCTACCATGGGGTCATTGTGATTTGAAAAGTGGCAAACAATGCCCAATTACAAAGCATGATTTGAAATAAATAAACATGCCTATGAACTTATTTGGGTTCAAAAAACAGGCTATTATGGACCTGCCAACACCACAACCCTCTTCTGATATGATATCTAAACTAAGTGCTTTGTTAATTATTCATCTGAACAGCATACTTACAGATGTTGATGATGAAACAGGTAAAACATTGTACATATTTAACAATAATTTAAATTATTACCAATTACATGTAGGTGGTCAATTGCAATTTATTACAACCCCTGAGGGTAATGTCAAGATTTCAGTAGGGAGAAATATTTATAGAATTAAGCACTCAAACATGGTTTCTGGCACTGTATATACTGTTTCTGCTGGTGACTGCTTATATATTGAGGTCCCGGGATCATATGACAAGCTTATACCTTTTTTTATAGAATTAAGAATCAGATATTCAATAATAAATAACCACTAAAACAAAATGCCTAATGATATATTTGGCCATACAAGACATGAAGATCACAGTGATGAGATTCTGATGCTTGATGTCAGAGTCAAGAAATTAAGAAGTGATTTACAAGCTTTACAAACCACACTGAATGCCAGTCTTCAACTAGAAATTACAAATTTACAATCACAATGCATGGACCCTCTTCTTAAAATTGACTCAGAACTCAAATTATTGCTTCAGAAATATACTGATTTGGCCACATTGGATAATTTTCAAAGTTTAGAAGAAGCTGTAGCAGCTCTTCAAGCCAAATTTAAGACCCAGGCCACCAACTCTGAGCAATTGAAACAACAATTGGAAGAGCAGATAAATAATGTCCAGACACAGCTCCAAACAATTGTCAAAAGCATAAAATCACAAGAAGATTTTGATCTAGTGATTTCCACTCTAAAAGAACAGATTCAATCACTCCAGATACCTAATCTGGACCCCTTGAACAATGCCATAGCCGAGGTTAAAGAAAAAATTGAGACACTTGAAAATTTTATGAACAACTTGCCATCTTCTGATGCTTTGAGTGCAATAACTCGGAGTGTTGCCAATATTAAGCTGCAACTTGAAACATATGAAGATTTTGGAAAAATTCAAAGTACCATAACCCATCTTGAGGGTACAATAGCAGCAGTGCAAAGTGATTTGACAAATGTACAAGAATCTCTAGAATCCCGATTGCCTGGGATTGTAGATACCCTTGTCAGTGTCCAGCAACAGATCACAAAGCTTGAAAACCTCAACACTGAATCTGAGCTATCTCATTTTCATCACTTGATGGATGATATCCAAACAAAGCTTGAAATTTTACAACAATCAACACCCACTCAGGCTGATATAGCCCTGCTCCAAAATGCTATGCAAAATGTGGCTGATGCTTCTGAATTAAAGGATGTGAAATTGGCACTTGAATCTTTGCAAAATACTGTATCAAATCTGCCTACATCACAGGAACTTAAAAATATAAAGAGGGCAGTGAATCGCATATTGAAATCAGAAGATATCAAGAATATCCAAACAGAGATCAAACAACTTACTCAGACAGTGGCCACTCTACCAACTAATCAACATATTAATGAACTGCATGCCCTGTTTGAGGATATCAGATGACAAGTCCATGATCTTACTGCTCAAAATTCAAAATTGGCAGTTGTTGAAAATTTACAGCAAATTGTAGCTAATATCAAGCAACAGCTAGGGACCATGGAATCCAATCAAGCAAATGCTCTGTCTGTTTTTGCTACCCAGCTACAAGAAATTGTGCAACAATACAAGAAACTTGTTGTGGACATAAAAATCAAGCCAGGCCATGATGATGTTGTTAGGACTATCAATGAGCACCTTGAATCTGTAATAAGCAGATTGCTTACAGCAGAAAAATAAATAACTGGCCTAATCGAGAATCCTAAACATACAGTAATTCTTGAATTGTACAGTATCCCCAACAAAGAATATGATTCACCATTTACACCAGGAGGCAAAATATATATGCTGTCCCCTGCACAATTTTATTACCAGTTTTTTGTTGGGGGCACACTTAGACCAATCAAGATCAAATATTGGCTACAACCACAGGCACACCACTACCCTACCTTATCAATAACAAATGCTGATAACAAACCAAAAATCACCAGTGTAGAGTTAGAAGATTTTACAGATCCCGATACATTAGAAACATCTTATGCTGAAGATGATGGCTCTCTGGAATTTTATATACAAATAGGAGACAAACTGTATTTAGAAAATCCTGTAGTATCAGCTGCTGAACACCCTATAGTTGCAATATTCTTGTTTTCATATTATGTCTAGACAAATTATTGTTGATGAATTACACAGACAAGCCAGACATAATTATAAGAGACTGCCAGTAGTCACAAAATGCATAGATGATTTATGGCAGTGCGACTTGATTGAGATGGCAAGTGGACAGCTGAAAAACTTAGACAAAATCAACAAGGGCTACAAGTATCTACTCACTGTCATAGATACATTTTCAAAATTTGCCTGGGCTGTGCCACTCAAATCCAAGACTGGAAAATGTGTTACAGAAGCCTTCAGGACAATCATCAGAGTGGATTGTAGAGAGATTCAACAAAACCCTAAAAAATCTTATGTATAAAAAATTTACACTTCAAGGTAATTATAAATGGCTTAATATTCTTCCAGAACTTCTACATAAATATAACAACTCGGTCCATTCCACAATCAACATGAAACCCTCTGAAGTAACTTCATCTGATGAGCAAAAATTGATCAGGACTGTTTATTATCCTAGATACCAGCCAACAACAAGAAAAGCCAAATACAAGGTGGGTGATCAAGTAAGAATCAGCAAATATAACCACTTATTCAAAAGAGGCTTTACAAGAAACTGGAGCACTGAATTATTTACAGTGGTTCAAGTTAAACCTGGGACCCTTAACACATATATAATAAAAGACCACCGAGGAGAAATTCTCAAAGGCCGGTTCTATGAAGAAGAACTCAACAAAACTAAACAGCCTGACACATATCTCATAGAAAAAATCATCCGCAGAAAAGGCAACAAGATACTTGTGAAATGGCTAGGGCTTCCAGAATACAGCTGGATCGATGCAGACAAAGTGATACTATGAACACCTGGGATGTTATAAAGAGGCTGCCAGAACCTGAACAGCAGATTAAGAGAAATGGCAAGTTGCAGCCTGATAATATTAGATGTCTTATTGTTGGGCCATCGGCTTGTGGTAAAACTACACTAATGATTGATAATTTTTTATTTGCACCCAACTGGTTAGATTGGAAAAACAGGCACTTGTATGTCTTCTCTAAGAGCTTGGAACAATTAAAATATCAGCAGCTGATGAAGCTATATGATGGATTGGATATAGCCACTTTTGAACCAGATGTTAAGCCACACCATGAATGTCTTGATAACTCTGTTGTTGTGTTTGATGACATTATACTGGATAATCAAAACAAGGTTAGAAATTTCTTTACACAGGGGCGGCACAAAAACATTGATTGCTTCTACCTGGCACAGACTTTTTCTAAAATACCCAAACAGCTGATCCGAGACAACAGCAATTTTATATGTGTGTTTCATCAAGATCATACCAACCTCAAACACATACATGATGAATATGTAATTAGGGACTTGAGCTACAATGATTTTTCCAAGTTTTGCAGTGGGTGCTGGAACCAGGACAGCTATGGGTTTGTCACAATTGATATGACAAGAAAACGCAATAGTGGTAAATACAGAAATAAAATTAACAATTTTCTAGACATTGAAACATATATAAATAACCATGAAAAGGCCAATCATTGATGATCTTAAATTAAAAGATTATCTTGTAAAAAGATTTAAGGGATGGAAATCAGAGAACCGAGGAATTTATAAACAACACAAACAAACAGAACAGCCTATTATTGATGCTATTAGTGAATTAGGTAAAAATAACAAAACTGTTACAGAGCAAAATCAAAATTTGATCACAGAGCTTGTACCTGTAGCTGCTAGGAACATATTAGATTATCCAATCACCCCACTTTCTAGTATTCATACACCTAGTCCTGTTGCTCCTCGAAGAATTGAAGCTACTCAGGATCCTATTGAATTCGGTCTTCTTGCTCAAAAATATTTAAGCACACCTAAAGACAACAAAGATGAGGTCTTTGGCTTATATGCTGACACAGAGCGTGATGGTAGCATCATACATAGAATTGGCAATTTCAGAGTAACATTTATGGGAGATGATATAATTGTATATTCAGAATCTCATCTTGGAGAAAGAGGTGCTTTTGTTAAATATCCCGGCACACCTGGATTGTGGGAACTGATAACTAGGAAAAGGCCTGGCAGCTATACAGATCAAGATTATGAGCACTACAAAGAAATATTAATAAAATCAGATGCTCTATACCAGAACAATGATCCCACACAAAAAAGAGTCAAGTCTAGCAGTGGAGCAAAATACAACAACTTAATCAAGCCCATATGGTCACAGATCAAAACTGGTAGTGGAATCAAACAATACAACACCCTGCCTAAAGAATTTGTGTGGGTTGATGATGTCAGGAAACTTGTAGATAGGTTGCTGGTCATAGGTGGGGAAGAAAATGCTGGCAACCACAATTTTTACAATGAAAAGGTTGGAATTATGGACATGATAAGCACCAAATTGTCTAATTTTATAGTGAATGACACTAAGGGGATTGGATATCTTATAAAAATTATTAATACTCTACCACCTAAATTTTGGAATATCTCTGAGGGTCGGGGGTTGGTTAATGACATTATAAATAAGCTGCCATTTGAACTACACATTCCAGGCTATCAGTATTGTGGTCCAGGCACAAAATTGGACCATAGATTAAACAGAGGTGATCCTGGTGTTAATCCCCTAGATGCTGCTTGTAGAGACCATGACATAGCATACAACACACATTCTGATCTTGACAAGAGACATGTTGCAGACAAGAAATTAGAAGAGGCTGCATTTGGTAGATTTGTAAGCAAAGATGCTTCTTTGAGTGAGAGAATAGCAGCATTGGGGACCACCATAGCTATGAACACCAAACAAAAACTGGGGTGGGGGGCTGTGAATATATATATATAATAAACCTAGAATGAAGGCCAAGGGTGTTATGTATCAAATACCTTATGCAGGTCTTAAATCTCTTAAAACTATTGATAGCCTTTTAACCAAAAAGCAGCGCAAGAAAAAAAGCTCTTGTCTTGCCAAGGGCCATGGTATGAAATTATTACTTAGTACCCCACAATTAAAAAAATTACAGCAATCTAGAAAAAAATCACATGTGGGTGGTTTCATATTTACTATCCCGGCCATCTTAGCAGCTTTGGGGGCTGTGGGGAGCTTGGCTGGGGGATAAGCTGCTATAGCAAAAACAGTAATAGATGCCAAGAAGAATAAGGCAGAATTAGATGAAATGAAGCGCCATAACCTGGCCATGGAAAAACAAGGCAAAGGTGTTAAGAGAGCCATGAATAAGCTTAAAAAAACAAGAGCCGCTTACAAACCAAGATATTGAAGCTTTAATCAAGCCACTGGGCATCAAAATTTTAGAGGTGTGTACATGTCTGATTCTTTACCAGAACAACCACTCAACAAAGAGTGTGGCATAGTTAATTTGGATAAGTACAAAAATCAGGGCACACACTGGATCTGTTATCTTAAATATTTAAAAGATGAGGCATTTGTGTTTGATTCATTTGGAGGTGTTCCACCTGAAAATTTAGTAAAATATCTAAAATCAACTAATCTTTATTACAATAATGCCCGTGTTCAAAATTTCAAAGATGTTAATTGTGGACATCTGTGTTTATCTGTTCTTAGATATCTGTCTCAAATAAATAAACCATGAATTGAAAATTTTCAAAAAGCCTTGTGGTATTTAAAACATCATGGGGGTATTCCATCTCACCAGCCAAAATTCAATATTGAAACTTAGATTACATGATGATATAGTATATCCCAAAACAATAGCTCTCAGAGCATTTTATGGCATGTACTTGATCCCTAATATTACACACCACAACAACAAAATTGCAGTTGGTGATCAAAAAATTGTCATCACTCCAGGGCAGTATATTCTGTCCACTCTAAATGCTCAATTACCCAGAGGTATAGTATTAACTCAAAATTCTGTCACTCACAGAGTAGAGATTGTATCTGCTACAGAAACAGTGGATCTGGGTACTATAGGAGAGCTGTTAGGCTTTGAGAACAACACAAAACTTGAACCAGCCATCAAACACACTGCTATTAATATACCTAAATTCTTAGCCATAGAGACTCTAAATATTCACTGCAATGTGGCCGAGGGTATGATCACCAAATCAAATGGCATAGGCACTCACAAACAAACTGGCATCATTGCAACATTCAAACCTAACTCTGAATTTATGGAGCCCATCATCTACACTCCATCCCCAACATTATATTTTCCTGTGTGCCATAATAGAATAGATAACATTGAATTGGTGGTCACTAATGAAAAAGAAGAATTAGTTGATTTTGCTGGAGCCACAACAACTGCAATCATAGAGATTAATATTTAAATAAAAATACATACAAAAAAATGGAAAATATTGAGAGTTATGAGCTACAATCATTCCCCCCAAAACAGGAGGACATTTGCAAATTTAAATCAACCCAACACAGAGATTGAGGTTGATCTTGATGTAGGGGATGGCTTTATACACCCCCACAGAGCAGATCTATACATCAAATTTGATGTTGTAAAGCTCGATGGTACAGATTATCCGGCAAATTCAAATATAAGATTGGTGGACAATTTTGTGCCACATCTGTTCTCTGAAATTGAGATCAGAAAACATGGTGTTGTTATAAACAGAGTAGATTACCCTGGCATTACCTCTACAGCTTTGGCCACACTAAAATTATCCAAAACCGAGGCATCATACTACAAAATAGGTGGATTTGAGGCTGGTGATAAAATTATATCGAAGAGCCACACAGTGCTGTTCCCCATGCGCCTGTTGCCAGGATTCTTCTCAGATTACAAAGATATTATGTGGAAGGGTGGTTTAAGAATTACATTTAGAAGAGCTGCCAATGATAATAATGCTTTGATGAGGTACAGCACATTAAACTCTACAGGGGAAGCTCTGCCCAATACCCTACCTGATGAAGGCAAATGCATTATTCAGACTATGGAGCTAAGAATCCCAGTTGTTGAATATGAAGCCAGTTATGCTCTTAAATACAAAGCAGATATAATAAAAAATCCACAAGTACCTTTACAATTTTATACATATCAATGTGTACAGAAGCCTGCCGCTGGTACTTATTATGAGTTTGATGCTACAAATTCATTCTCCAGTATACAATATGACATGCCGGATTTTGTGGTGGTACTGTTTCAGACTGGAAGACACAATAATCAGGAAAAAAATTCAAGTAGATTTGATAACTGCAACATCAAGAACATATATCTTAAAAATGGCAGAAATGAGGTGTTCCCCAGAGAAAATTATAATTTAGACATGTCCAAGGATGATTTCCTTAAATTATATGAAGCATTTACAGCATACAAAAGGGTCACTACTGGCAATACTGATATGTATTACACACCAGATGAATTCAAAGCACAGAGACCCATGTTTGTCATCAACACTTCAAAAAGAAAACAAGTTGTGGTTAATGACAGGACAAACATTAAAATTATCTGTGAATTCCACGATACACTCCCTGATGACACCATATGTAGTGTTATTCTCATAGGTGAAAAATCATATGTTTATGATGTAGGAAATGAGAGAGTCACAGAGCAATTCTAGAAGGTTTCTGCACAATACATTGTCTTAGAACTAGATATGCAAGTTGAGCCTGGTGCCCAATTGAACTTAAACCGGAAGTGGACCGGAAGTAAATATGTGTGTGTGGGTGTATGTGGGTAGCTCTTATGAGCATCTTGGCTTAGTTTTAAGTGTATCCAAAAAAAAATATCAAGAGGGGCATATTTTTAACAAATTTATGGACAACAATCTCACAGAAGTGCCTTTTATAAGTGTAGGCAAATCAATCTGAGGGGGGTCATCATTTCACGGGAAATTCCCGAGGGCATTTTTACAAAAATCTTGGATTAGACAGAGTACCACACTGGAGCAATAAGCTCATATAGGCATGTTGAGCTTGTTTTAAGTGTAGCCAAATCTGCCTCAGGGGGGCTCATCATTTATCGACCCAGTAATATCACAAATCATACTACTACCACACCAAGAGATATGCAATGATAACTGAGCCAATATTTGCTCCTTAGCCTTTTATTTCCAAATTAATCCTTAGGCTAGCTTTATTATTTGACGTAGAATGGTTGCAGTATTGTGCATAGCATCAATCCATGGCTATCGGCGTACCTATGATCACATAGGACTAGCTTGCGCCCCGAACTACCATACCAAGATGTATGCATAACACCGAGGAGTTCTTTTTAAGTTTAATAGCTTCGTCGATCCGTGGCGTAAATGTGATATTTCTTACGCGATATCCTCGCTTTTATACTATTTTCGAGAACACAGATTCAAATACAGATGAAACACTCACTATCTACAAAAGGATACTATCAACAAAACTAACATCTACACATGTTTAGAAATACAAATTCACATAGTGCACTCTCGCAAACATGAAGATACATTGAACTACTCATAATAGAGCATAAAATACAATAAACATTAAACAAAAGATATCCATTACAAACAAGGTGCATTATTACATATAATAACACAACATTTACGTGTCCTTTCATAAAAGTATAATATATCAACTAACTAACTAACTAACTCCCTAGCCTTCTTAAAATCGAAGGTTCATGGCTGCAGCAACACAGGCCTTCCATCTTTCCCTATCTTGAGCAAGTTCTATATACTCTTTTCCATCTCTACCGATTTCCCTTAGGTCCATCTCAACGTTGTCCCTCCATCTTTGTCTTGGCCTTCCTATAGGTCTCTTACCATCAGGTTTCCCAACAAGAATCCTGTAAACTCCTCTTTCCTCTCCCATTCGTGCCACATGGCCTGCCCACCTAAGTCTTCTTGATTTAATTATTCTAATAATATCTGGACATGAATACAAATTATGTAGTTCTAAATTATGTAACCTTCTCCACTCACCTGTCTCCTCATCCCTTTTAGGTCCAAAGATTTTCCTAAGGATCTTATTTTCAAACACTCTCAATTTATGTTCCTCTTTCAATGCAAGGGACCAAGTTTCACATCCATATAATACTACAGGCAAAATTACTGTTTTGTATATTTTAACTTTTAGTTTCTTAGATATTAAACGAGAAGACAAAAGTTTATGAAGAGAGAAGTAACATGTATTTCCTGAATTAAGCCTACTTCTTATTTCCTCTTTAATATAATTTTCATTTGTTAATATTACTCCTAAATATTTGAATTTGGAAACTGGTTCAAACGAGTTGTTATCAATAATTATATTTTGATAATTACCTAACACTTGGTTTCGGCCTGTAAGCATATATTTAGTTTTCTCTTTGTTAACTTCCAAACCTATCTCTTTAGCAGTTTTGAAAAATATTTTAGCATTATTCTTAATTGTATTCACATCATCCCCCAGTAAGTCTACATCATCTGCATATGCTAACAACTGAGTCACACCATTTAATTTTAGTCCTTCTTTAGTTTCTTTTACCTTCCTTACAGCATATTCTACGGCAAAATTAAAGAGCAATGGAGATAATGCATCTCCTTGTTTTAACCCATCATGAATTGTAAATTTGTCAGACATATTAATACCTACACGAATTTTACTTTCTGTTTCACTGGTGCATATTTTTATCATACTAACAAGGTTCTTAGGTATTCCAAACTCTACTAATATATTATATAATTTATCTCTTTTGACCGAATCATATGCTTTTTTGAAATCAATGAATAGATGATGGACATTTTGATTATATTCCCATTTTTTTTCAAGTGTCTGTCTGATGTGAAAAATTTGATCTGTAGTTGATCTGTTACGTTTAAATCCACATTGATAATCACCTATAATTTCATTAGCATATGGGGTTAGTCTTGTTAAAAGAAAGTTAGATAATATTTTATATGTTGTTGAGAGTAGAGAAATTCCACGGTAATTATTGCAGTTCATTTGATCACCTTTTTTAAACACAGGAACAATTATGGATTCTTTCCACTGTTGAGGGATTGCTTCTTTATTCCATATTAAACTAATTAATTTATGAATTTGACATATTAATGAATTTCCACCATATTTAATTAACTCAGCTGGTATTAAATCAATGCCAGGTGCTTTGTTATTCTTTAGCCTTTTAATAGCATCTTGAACTTCAGTCAAGTTAGGTTCTGGAACTAAAGGTTCTGCTGTGTGTACCTCATTTACTTCTGATTTATCTCCTACATGGACATTTAAAAGTTCATTAAAGTAGTTCTTCCATCTATTTAGAATATCGCTTGGGTCAGCTAGAAAATCACCGTCTTTATCTTTTATCAAGTTTACTTTAGGTTGCCACCCCTTTCTAAACTCATTTAAACCTTTATATAAATCTCTGATATTTTTATTTTTGCTGTTTGTTTCAATTTCGTTAATTTATCTTTTCAAGTAATCTCTTTTTTTACTTCTAAACGTGCGGTTAACTTCTCGCTTTATTCTATTATAATTGTTTAGATTTGTATCATCGAAGTTATTTAACCACCTAAGTCTAGCCTGATTTCTTATTTCTTTTAGATTATGACATTCATTATCAAACCATGGCTTACTTTTTCTCGGTTTATGGTATCCTATACTTTCTTTAGCTGTTGATTCTATTGCATTACGTATGTGCTCCCAATTTTTATTTACGTCTGTTTCATTTATATTTTCATCATCATTTAAATCCTGCAAAACATCAAATCTATTTGACAGCTTAATTTGGTAATCTTTCTTAATTCTTTCATCAGTAAACTTTTCTGTATCAAATTTTATAACTTTTAGATTTTGTTGCTTATGATTTATCACTGAGAGTCTTTCTCTTAATTTAGCAATTACTAAATAATGGTCACTGGCACAGTCAGCACCTCTATGTGTACGAACGTCAATTATACTAGTATGCCTTTTCTTATCAATGAGAATATGATCTATCTGATTATGAGTTTTACCATCTGGAGAAGACCAGGTATATTTATGGATATCTTTATGTTTAAAAGTGGTACTTTTCACAATTAAATTCTTTGAGGTTGCAAAAGTAATCAATCTTATACCATTATCATTACTTAATTCATGAAGACTTTCTTTACCAATCGTGGGTTTAAGTGTCTCTTCTTTGCCAATCTGTGCATTACAGTCACTTAACAGAATTTTCGTATCATACTGAGAAAATTTATCAAAGACCTGTTCTAACTCTGTATAAAAATCATCTTTAGTATTATCATCTTTATCTTCCGTTGGTGCATGTATGTTTATTAAAATAATTTTACACCACCTACCCTGTAAAACTGCATATGATATCCTATCATTAATAAATTCTACTGTTTTAAGAGCCGAGATAATTCTATTATTTATAAAAAAGCCTGTTCCAAAATTATGATTTTCAGTACCACCATAGAAAAAAGTATAATTTTTAATTTTACTCCCTTCTCCTGGCCACCTAACTTCCTGGACAGCTACTACATCTAATTTATACTTAACTATCTCATTAACTGTACACTGAAATGCCCCAGGCCGGTAAAGGCTCAGAACATTCCAGGTGCCTAATTTAATATCCTTATTCCTAACGTAGATCTTATTCTTAGTCCAGGGACCTCCCAAAGTAGTCCCCAGCCGGAGATCCGAAGGGGGGACTATTTTACCTCCGGAATATTTTACCTTGGGAACATCCATGGCCTTATATTCCTGTTTCTGGACATTTTTTTTTACAGTGCAGAGTTGTCAGCTCTACGCCTAACCCCCAATATGAATGGAGGTACTACTACAGAAGACAAACACGAACACATTAGACAGCACAATTTCTACACAAGATGAACACAAACACATTAGACAGCACAACCACTACACAAGTATAATATATCAGTGACATATTTTAAAGTTGTGACGTCACTTAAAAATATGGATCATATAATCTGCCCCTTCCTTTCGGAAACTAAGTTTCAGGAAGGAAGTTATCTACCTGGAGGAAACTTAGTCTTCAAGTACAAACTCTTTCTTTTTATCCTCCGAAAAGTGCACCATTTTTAGGTTATCCAAGTTAACCTTACCATATAATTCTTTAGTCTTTGGAATTAACAATGTCACAACATTATTTTCCACTTTGTTCACTAGATAAGGTTCTATCCACAACATATATAACTTTTGAATGGTCCTATCTAGTAGGAGCTTAAGGAGTGGGTTCTAACCATCACAAAGTCTCCAACTGTCACTGGCTTGGCGTTTCCCCTTTGTTTTATATTCTTTGATAGCTTCTTCTTCTCCCTGACTTGAGCTAAGAATAATTTGGACTTCCAATCCGGTTGGGCTTCTTCCCGTTCGGGCCAATTGAATTGAGTTAGATCTCTCTGGGTATAGGATAATTGAAGAATAGTTCATCAGGCGAATATCCAGTAGTCTCAGAAATAGAATAATTAATCAGCCAAACGACTGCAGGCGTATGTTACCATCAGGCTTACTAACATACTAGAAGAATATCAAGGCATAATAACATCTCATTGTTGCCACTTTTTCCAGATATTTTTCTACCAGGAGTTATCTTTAGGCTTTTGGTATGGGATATGGAGATCGATACACAGGTTCTGTGGTGGTGAGTTCAATCTCACACTGGAAGTTTTTAATAGTACCTGGTCTCTCGGAAAATACCTCTTTCTGCTTCAGTAAGACTTCCTTCAATTGACTTTTACCCCTTTCGCATAAAATCTCATTCGCATTGACCTTCTGAAAAATGTCGTCAGGACTAGCCGTCCACTGATCGACATGGGAATCTTCACGGACTTTTCTTACATATATCCCTGTCGAAGATCCATTATTCACGAGGTCCTGCTATACCGGAGCTCTACCGGAACTCCGTCTACGGTGAGGGATAACTTCTCGCGCTGTAGGTCAATTCCTGCTTCATATTTCCTGGGGAATGGGTAGCCCAAATAAAGTCAGATTCGAGACCTTTCAAGACAAACATGTCCTCCAATAAATTTCTTCCAGCAATCTCTAGATATACTTGTCTACATCCTACAACTCTAGTTTTGTTTCTCCCAGTGAAATCAGTCAGCCTAACATCTGGACATGAGATTACATTCGCTGCCAGTGTCCAGAACACAAATAAAATCGATGCCTGTTACAGTTGCTTTAATTAACGGAGCCCTGGGTAAATTTTCCTTTCTAACTGCCTGTTGTAGTGCTCTATCTAAACTTTGTTCTCCTTCATTGAGAGCACTACAAAAAGATGATTATCTTCACTATTTATAACATTGTCATCCGTTCCCAGAGAAGTCCAAGATTTTAGCCCAACCGTGATCGGGAACGAAGAATTCACGTTGGACGACTGGCTAAATCCGACCGCATACTACTCGGATTAGCACTAATCGATGGCGTCCGACAAAAGTCTCTTGTCATGTCGACGCTTTGCCGCTGCTCGTTAGTCAAACGTGAAGCAGAAGGTTCAAATGGAGGCGCCGTCGCTCTGAAGTTACTGGGTTCAGAGGCGTTACGTGAGGAGTCACGGGAATGGTCTTCTGGATCAGATCTGGAACGACGCGGCCCACGTGCGTAGTTATTCCTGCCATTTCTTCTCGAAGGATTACGTCGCCTGTTGTAATTGGAATATTCGTTCCTCTGGTTCTGCATAACTTGTCTGACTCTGGGTTGTTGGTTTCCAATTCTATTTTGTCTGGGAGCATTTCCCTGGCCAGCACCTTCTCTATTCCACACAGACTTCAAACTGTCCTGCTCCTCAAGCACCTCGAATCTTTTTAAAAAATCAGCACTCTGTCGTACAGTTATCCAAACTCAGGCTACGGGCTCTATATGGAAGCTGAGAGATTATTAAGTTCACTATCTCTGGTTTTACATAAGGGGCAGACAGAATTCGGTAGGTTGAGTAAATGGGCCATGCGTATTCTTCCATACTCATATCAGACTGCTTTGAATTTCTGCGAGATCTCACTGCCGTCAGCTGCCTCTCTTTGGCCTCTTCAGAAGCATTTTGCTTGTGAAAACAGCGGCCGAAATCAGAATAGGACCTGAACTCCAACTGATTTGCTCGAAACCAATGCTCAGCCTGGCCTTTGAATAACTGAGGAATAATTTCCAATCTGTATTCGCATGGAACTTGCATTAAATCAAAGTTGATATTGAGTTCTTTTAAATACTGTTCAGCATTCTGGGCTTCCAGGTCTCCCTTGAACTTGGACAAGGAATTGAGGTCTGCCATCCTTGGGGTTCCTGTCGTCGTTGATCGCTGAGTTCGCGGTGGTGACTCATCTGACCCGCTTCTCACATTTCCATGCCTTCGTGTTCGTTTCGTGATTTTTGCTTGATATTGAGAGTCAGAGCTGGTGCTGGAAGAGGAGGAACTGCGATCTTTCTTCCTTTCCGGATGTTTCCTCTTTGCCCCTTCTTCATAAGGACGATGCCGTGCCCTGCGAGATTCACGCTCTCTGTAACCTCTGTCATCGCCCGAAAGACTAAAGGTAGGTGGAACAGCAGAAGCCACTTCATTAGCTCTTGAATCCGCAGTAACTTGTGGGCCACAGACTTGTTTGTCTTCTCTAGTTTTCTCTCCACCGGCTCTGTCCATCGCTTCATTTAGTTCAATGTTTATGGTTGGCAACGCTGCACTCTCAGCAACTGCAGACGGATGACCAGCTGTTCGAGATCCAGTTTCTGTTTCCGTTTGGCGGGTAACGTGCATGGTCTCTAACTGATTCGTAAGCTGTTCTACTTGAGTATTTATTTCCTCAACGTCCTTACTTCTTTGAGATACAAGCACGGAAATCTGAACAATATTTTCTTGAACCTCAGATCGGAACCGTATTTTGTCAGTCTCGGCCTCGGCTAATATCTGTTCCATTGTCAGCTGTTTTTCGATAATCTTATTGCACTCCTCAGTGAATCTCGAATTAATATCCTCTACATCGATGCCAACACTTTCCGTGGCTTTATTAACATCAGCTGCCAAGCTACGTCGGAACTCATCAAAGTCCATCTCTCTAGCCTGCCGGATTTCTTCAGAGAATCGGGCCCTAGTTTCCTCGTTCTCAGACTTTAGTTGTATTTCACATGCCATCTCGCCTATTTCCGCTCTTAAAGCTTTCATAGATTCAGCGTGCTGCTTACCGATATCATCCTTTAATAGCGCACATTGTCTGCTAATATCAGCCTTCAAGTTGTTAATGAAATCAGCTTGCTGTTTAATATCAGCCTGTAATGTTTCCATACTTTGAACTTGCTGCTTGCAAATTCCTTCAATCATGGCTTTTAAAGCTTCAAACATATTTAACGGATCAGATGAAATAGTTGTAGACAATGATTCACAATTTTTACAAACCGAATCGGTAGCTTCGTGGCTTTCAGATCGAACATCTAAGCCACAACATTCATAATGTAGAAACTTTGTACATTTCTTGCACACAAATGTAGTTCTATCTTTATCAATGTCCCGACAACAATCGGGAACATTAAGTCCTAAACTCGAGGTAAGATTTTTATTTGCGCTACGCAAATGATTCTTTTCCATTTCGAAACGAAATAGCTCTCTGCTTTTCTACAACTAGGAAAGTTCAGTGCTCTTGCACAATTAACCTCAACTTTAAACAATTGTCTTGCCCTTTGTACACTACAATATCGAGCCAACACGTTGAACTGCCATTTGTAACGTTCAAGCCTGTATTATTATACTATTAAACGTATTATTATATTTATTAATAGTAACTTAATAATAATCAGCGGTGAACAATGAGACTGGGTGAAGTACACAGTCTCCTCTCAGGTACAGGGATAGTGTTAGGCAAATACAATATTCACAGCACAGAGAAATAAAACCACATTGCTGCAGTAGATAAACTAAAAGGTTTATTCTTTATATATGGCAATTATGCGTGGCTATCGGCATGCCTATGATCACATAGACCTAGCTTGCGCCCCGAACTACCACACCAAGAGATATGCAATATATAACTGAGCCAATATTTGCTCTCTAGCCTTTTATTTCGAAATTAATCCTTAGGCTAACTTTATTATCTAACGTAGAATGGTTGCAGCATTGTGCCGTCGATCCGTGGCGGAAGTGTGATATTTCTTACGCGATATCCTCGCTTTTATACTATTTTCGAGAACACAGATTCAAGTACAGATGAATCACTCACTATCTACAAAAGGATCTATCAACAAAAATGACATCTACACATGTTTAGAAATAAAATTCACATAGTGCACTCTCGAAAACATGAAGATACATTAAACTACTCATAATAGAGCATAAAATACAATAAACATTAAACAAAAGATATCCATTACAAACAAGGAGCAATATTACATATAATAACACAACATTTACGTGTCCTTTCATAAAAGTATAATATATCAGTGACATATTTTAAAGTTGTGACGTCACATAAAAATATGGATCATCCATGTATCTTCGGAATGCATTTATCATTCATTTTCTGCCATTGAAAAATACAGTTTGTGTGCTTGATTTCCATTATTAGCTAAGGTGAATTTGACGGTGTTGTAAAAATATTTCAATTCGTTTGTTCCAAACAAATACTTTAGCACAGACTTCTACTCCCTTTTTTGCGTAATTTATGAGGATAATAACACTTTGATACTACTACTACTACTACTACTACTACTGGTAGTACTAGTAGTAGTAATAATAATGTTATTATTATTATTATTAATACGTTTATCCTGGTACGTACTACCCCCCCCCCCCCACCGGACAAGAATTCGTGGTAACACCTCTGGTGTTATGTTTTTCCTCAAATGTTGTTTGACAAAAATAATTTGAGTAATTAATTGGGCATAAACGGGGGGAATGTTCTACCTTTTTGGGAGGAGTGCGACATGGGTCTGGGGGGAGGGATGGGCACCCCTGGAGGGAAGAAGTTTTAAAGCAGAATGTTGTGCTACCAGGAATTACTTTCTTGAGATATAAAATTAAATCAATCAAAGCAAAGTACAGGCAAGAATTTGTTAAAGTTGTTGAATCGAAATCAAGCGGAAAGGGTACTGATGACTTGCCCAAATTATCATGCTTTAATGTGGCTGATTCTTTTCTAATAGAGGTGGTAATAACAAGAACTTCAAATCTTAAGGTAAGGTTTATTAAGCACTATACAATTGTCAATTAATAATATGTTGTTAAAAATTATAGAAACTTACATTTAATAAACATGAACAGTTACATAGAACTTAAGCTGTTTACAAGGAAATTCTACATAAGTATGCCACAGAAAATAAACATGTATTGTCCTTCGTAGAAACTACTCAGCACCAATAGATTTCATTTGCCAAGGTACACACCCAGGTCCCATGAAATAGGTGACAAGGTTGTTCCTTCTATCAGATGCTTTCTTTGTAAAAGTGTTTCTTGAGCGATCCTTGTTCAAGGATGGTAGCGTTGTGTTGGTAGACCGCCAGGCTCCAGGATATATAACTCCCGCTTCTGTATCTTCAATCTGGACACTCCCTCTTTCAAAGTAAGTTGCAGTGGATGTGGTACGGACCCAATTGTGAAGCGTGCATGCACACTGAACAATCAAATCCACAGTCATCAGATCTAGGTCGATCACCTTTCCACATACTCGGAATCGTGCAGATAAAATGCCAAAGGCATTTTCCCCAACCCTACATGCGCGTGATAAGAGATAATTGTAAATGCGATCTGTAATTGTAAGGTTTCTCCAAGAAAAGGGTTTCAACAAATCTGAACGGAGTGGAAATGCATCGTCTCCGATGATTACATAGTCGCCAGGCGAATTAAGCTCATTTTTATCCATTGCTGCCTTCAAGATCAGTACTTGCAGCCAGTTCCGGCCGCCACTAACTGTAGGCCCAGTCCCGATTAGCCTTATTTTGCATAAAGTGGACTTAAAACACAAAAACAACCAACAACCAAATCGCGGAGTCAGTTTTCAGACGTCAAGTGAATTTTATTGCTCTGAGGACGCACATTTTGCGTTGTATTCGATAATCGCAGAAAGACTTTTCCCTTTAAGCATGATGCATGTCTGTTTTGAATGGGTAAAAACGAACGATATTGACATCGATACTTCGCATAACTAGTCAAGATGAACTAGCCCACTTGTGATGTTCTTAATGGATAATATTGCGACAAAGTGAAAAAGAAACCAGCAGGAAGAGAAATCATACTTTGTCTATTTGTGGGGAGGACTTGCTGACAGCCGGGCGTCCACCCCTCTGGTGCAATCGCAGCTTATAAGCATTACAGTGTTCTCGATGAATATTTACTAACGACCCCAAATATTACTATGGGGGAGTACATGCAAAACTGCACCTAATAAACACTCCCTTTAAAATGGAAACGGTTTGAATCTCATGTAAGCAAGTCGTCCTGTCCGATTTTGAAGGGGTTAACGCGTTAAACCTTTATAATTATGGGGTCGTATGTTCGATTCCTGGTGAAAAATATTTAGTTTTCATAGGCATAAAACGGACTTTAAAAAATTGCACACATGAACATCAGCAAGAAATAAACTTACGTTTTCTTTTTTCCTCTTTGGGGGGTGGGGGTGGGGAAGGGGAGTAAATAAATGTACAAGATTCTGGAATATGACAATAATCTAAAGTAAAATGCTCCCCTGTGCATTGCAGTACGCCATTAAGGCGTATAGAGGGTGTGGAGTTACGGCCCCTCACTTTCTTGATCACGACCGAAGGTCGGGCTGATGTGATCATCACCACGCCTCTGGCCGCCTTCACCCCCAAGAGTTTCCTCCAGGTACCCAGTTTGTACGACGCTAGGTGGCCGCCGGAGCCACTTGAACAGGTGGAAAAAATCCCGGTTCTCCCTCGCTGGAATCGAACCCAGGTCTCTCGCATGGTAGTCAGACGCCCTAACGATTTTTTTGTAAAAGGAGGACTAACCCCTAAGCGGCGGTATCCCCGTTTTTAACTTTTTCTAACTTTTCACACGTCTCAATTCTCAGTTTCTTTCATTTGGAGAAGCACAAACATCCATGTTTTATCTGGGATTCGAACCCGGGACGCCTGACGTCGCAGCGCGCGCGCTGTGTTTACCACACAGCCACGGAGGTCGACAAACAACTTAGCTACCGCGGCTCCAATAACAAAATAATCGTATAAAATTATAATGAATCATGTCATCAGATCAGTAGCGCAACCACAAAGGGGAGGGCGGGCTTTGCACTCCCAACTTTGGACGAAAATCAATTCTATGAGCTGAAGGGGGGGGGGGCAAACATTGAAGTAAAAATAAAAAGCAGGACTAACAAAATGTAAGAGTAGTAGGACAAAAGGATACTCAAGATGGAATTAGTTTTCAATTTTTTCTTTCATTTCTTCTTCCAGACGGTCAATGGCAGCTGAAGGGAGCACAGAGAGGCATTTGATCAATTTCAAATTTTATACAATAAAAAATACATTTCGTAAAATGTCCTCGCTCGCATCGTCTACTTTTCTTATAGTATCGTAACCCTGGGCGCCGAAAGATCTAAATGAAAAAATTGTGAAACAGAATGCCATGGAGCCTGGTGAAATTATTTGCGCCATATTAAATCAATATTGTTTTCAGTTTGCAAAAAATTGGATCTAAAAATTTTCTTGATCGCTTCGCTCGCGGTTCTTTTCTATAATGGGGGGGCCTTCCCGATGGTCTAGAGGTAACGTAGACGCCTTGTAATCAAGGGGTTCCGGATTCGATACCCGGTGGAGGCACATGGCACAGTGGTTCGGATCCCACTTTCAACTGTAGGTCCAGTTCCGATTAGGCTTCCTGTGCATAAAGTGGACTTAAAACAACAAATCAATCAAACAATTTTCTATAATGGTTCCCTTCGAAATCGGGATTCGCCGATTTTACTATAAGGATTGGCCATTCCTAATTGTAACTACGAATATGTTATGGCACCCTCTCAAACATGTTCCAGCAAGGTTTTATTGAGAGATTCTCTAGAGGTTCATGGCAAAGTATAAACTAATGTGACAGTAAGCTTTTGTTTCGTTTGAGTTCTTTTGCATCCTGTACAGATACGTCAACCCATAAAACAGGACATGCGTTGTTTCTCTGGCACTACACGTGTAGAGGAAGCATTCCCATTATATCCAGCATTCAAGGATGGTGGATAATATATCCTCAATAATGACAATATCTTCCTGCAATAAACATTGACAATATGGGGGACGGCAAAATGATCCACACGTGGAGATGAAAGAATACGTACAGCAGTAAACTCCAGGGAAGAGCAATGGATATAATTTCCATAAATACTTATTACCCAGAAAATATATAATAGTGATTGTCTGAATACTGCGCTGTACACAGATCGTAGGTAGATTATAAAGACCTCAATATACGTTCATTCTAAAATGTTTCCTCTGTAGAAAAAGAAACTCCATTTAACAATAAGTATATATACAGGGAACATTCGGGAGCTTCATACAACAAACTGCGAAGCAAACATGGAAGCGTCTACCTTGGTTTTTCTACTCTGCGCTCTCCTTATTTCAGTTACTACGGTGACTGCTTGTGGCGGAAACCTGTCTGTGGTGAGATCATTACGAAATATGACTATTAACTTTAGTTAGTGTTCATTTACAATTAAGCTATAGTATTATAAGAGCAGAAGAATCAACAACACATGATAGAAAATGTTTTTTTCATCGACTTATAATTATATTGGTGGTACAGTCAGGGAAAGTAGTTCTTGGGCCACGAGACCTACGATATCGTAACATCTTAAAGCCTGTTGTCTATGCAACCCAAATAACAAAATTGTCGCTTGGGTTTGCCTGGCGGACCTGGATTCTCGGGAATGATTAAGTATTGACAGCAGCGTGAGTCATAACCCCAGGCCTAGCCATAACAAACAACAGCTGGGTGCTGTGAGACCACAGGAATTGGTTTCTTAACAACAGCGATTCGTAAGAAAATGTTATCTTTACTGATATTAGAGTCATTGTCAAGAAAGTTCACTGAAATGGTGGTTTTCATCGAATCATCATCGCGCAACACACATGCTGTCAACCCAGAAGTCCTTGAAAAAGATTGGAGTTAAAAACAACTACTTGACAAATGATAAGACGAATCGATATTCATTAGTCCCAACTTAGAATTTTGTGTAAGGCATGGATCATCATGTCCTATCATCCATTTCATAACTTCATTAATCATCCTCATCGCCTTTGTGGACGCCAAGTGCTAGAAAAGCAATATAAAATAAGCAAAATTAATAAATCAATAAATGACATTTTCATCGATTTCACGCAGCGACTCAGTTGCATGTAGACAAAGTTTCATTAATCGGGAACCAAGGGCCCCCTCGTTGTGCTTCATTGTCATTTTCTCTCCACTTTGCCTGCCGCGATTAACCTGATGTTGATTAATGCACAATCCACAAAGTGACCCAAAACGGCGCATATTATGAATAGGTAAACTATGTGATATTATGCTAATTTAGAATTTAGTAATAAAATGTGAATTTTGGGGGGTTCAGTTAAGTGGCTGCACATCCATTACGTAATCGCTATATCATCAAATTGTACGAAGCGTGTCTTCACCTACGTAAAGTGTCAGTCCCCGTCATAGGCGTGCAGACCCTCAGTAGTATTGATCCGCGCCAAGGACTGTTTGTGCCCTCGGGCGTTTAATATTCGCAATTTATTCGCATGTACTTATAACTAATTTGCACGGGTTTTAATTAATTCGCATGTACTTAGAATTCATTTGCATGTACTTAGAATACTTTACATTTATGTATTTGCATGTTTATAACTTTTTATGAATATATATTTATTTATTTTATGAAAAATATGTATATAGAAGGTAATTAGAGGTACTAAACGGTATTCATATGGTTTTATATTCATTACTGCAAAGTATGTAATGTATAAAATGTTAATATTAATGTTTATAATATTGAAAATAAGTTTTCTATGGTTTATGAACCGCTATGAACGGTGGTAATGGTACGAAAGAAGACGGTCCCGGTACTCGAACCCGCGATATGTAATATTATTAATTAGTACTATGCAATAATTGCATTATATTATGAAACACGATGGTTGCACACGCCAGACAGGAGACTGTCTCAGAATTTCGACTCCGCTCTGATGCCAGACAGAGAGAATGAATTAATATTCCACGCAGGTAGAGAAGAAAGGAATTTTGGGGAAGCGCGGTGATGCCAGACAGAGAGAATAAATTAATATTCCGCCCAGGTATCAAGAATGAAGCCTCTGTTAACGTAGGTCAAGGCGAAAGGGTTGTGGATGAGACGGGATGTTGTTGTTGTGACGGGGCAAATACACGACAAGTTATTTTGGAGAAAATAAATTGGTTAGAGAAACGAACCGCTTCGATTTCAGGTGGAAAAAGAAAATGTATCACGGGGTGATTGTGTCCCTTGAAAGAAAACAAAAGATTGTAAAATGCTAATTTTTTAAAAGTCTCCCGCTAAGCGGAAACTCCCTCTCTGTGTGGGTGTGGTGGGGCGATACGGACTTTAAAATAGTAATCGCCAAGGCAGGTACAGAATTTGGACGAAAAAAAGGATTTTAAGTTAAAAGGACATGAGTGGAAGGTGATATAATTCAAGGCGGGTGGATGTAAGGAATTTATCTAATGGAAAGAGAGGCTGAGGGTTTTAAATTTGGACTCGTAGAGTTAACAAGGCAGCGTGAATTTAAAGGAAATGTTAGTTTCCAGTATGGAAAATAGGGGAGGCCCGATTGTGGGGTATTTAAACTTGGGAATCCGAATTTGTCCGCACATTTTTGTTATTTTTTCTACGGTGTTTGTTGCTGTGTTTGTCTTTTGAGTTTTCTGTTTTGAAGATGATGATCCATATTGTAAGTATTGCATTTTTTATCTAAGTACAAGAGTTATACGAGAATGGAATTTGACTAGTGTTTTATTTTAAATACAAACTAACTTGTCAAGTTCTATCTCGGTTGTGTTTTAGCGGCAAAGTGTTTAGCGTGGCGAGACGGAATAAAAGTGAATTGTAGTAACACTCGCGATTAATGTATTTGAGATTTGTGCAAGATCCGTAACAAGGATCGAACCTAGTACCGTTTGCACCAACAATATTAGCTTTTTTTTACTCTACATATAACTATAAACCTTTTATTTTTTAAAAGAAATAAAACGCACAAGTCTACTACATACAAGTTTATTGTTCTAAAACTAATCTACTACAAAATAAATACAGAGTCAAAGTAATTTTACAAATTATTTATACATAGCGTTTACACAACGCTTTACAGTTTTTTATAAGTCAGGTTATACATATACAGAATACATAGCGTTAACACAACGCTTTACAGTTTTTTATAAGTCATTTTGTACACATGTTGTAATACATAGCGTTCACACAACGCTTTATATTTTCTCAAGCAAAATTGTACATATACATTTATATATAATGAGTTTTACATAACTCATACAGCTTTAACACTACGCTGCTATATTTATACATTATAACTACTCAAAGTACAATGCTTTTAAGTTGTTACTTTGTGGAACAAATAGCTTCCCAGAACTTGTTCTCCAAAGAAAAATCATATGAGTGAAACCGGTGCGAATCCAACGCACATATACATTCTGGTATATACATATATCCCTGCCCACAAAAGTGAAACTTTTTTGTTGGCTTTTCATTATATTTAAACACACAGTGACGTACGGGATTACCGTACAATTCTCTTCTGCGTAATGTCTGTACTGGCGCCCCAGAAAAGTACACTTTATTATTATTACAGGTGATAAATTCATTTATATACATTACACCTTTTTGTTCTGTTTTTGATTTGTTTGGAGCCCACAAATCATTGCATGTATATGCAATATGATGATTATTGTAGAAAAATGTACTATGCAGAAATTTAGTATACAGTTTCATAACTAGTTCGATATCTACACTGTCCACTTTTGCATCGAACGCCTTTCTGTCACGTATAAATATTCTTTTATGAGCCTGCTGGAAGTAGCAGCAAAAAACACCCTTGTAAGTTTTGATCAACTGTTCCATTTTCTCTTTTTCTATGCACTCAAGATTTAGACATTTGTGAAGTTCTTCTTTTGGTTCGCCAAGTTCACATTCAGAACATGTAGGCTTGGGATAATTTTCTACTATTGCTTGTGCAATAGAGAAAATAAGACACTGGTCTTCGATGCAGTATTCACTGCAGGCACACTGTAAATTAATTAAAGGCACTTGAGAATTTTGTCCATACAATTCTGTCATTTCTTTTTAAGTTTGTTCCAAACAATGACAGAAAATAGGTTAGGGGTAACTCACGACACATATAATGTAAAAACATAATACAATAAATTCCACACATGGATGAGTTCGGGTTTTGAACCACCGTTTCACTGATGCACCATGAAATACAGTTCTTTTTTATAAATTTTAGTACATTTGCACTAGGAGGCTGACCAAAACTATCAAAGTACATGGCCTCCTTATCACTGTTTACAAACAAACTTGTCCAGTGTATCCCAGGTCCAGATTCATTGTCGGTGTTAATAATCAATGCAGCAGGCAATTGCACACTTTTTGGCAATGTATTATTAGCAAAAACACCTCGAAAAATAAAAGACAGACATTTGTCTGATTGAACAGTTTTTTCAATTTCAATGTTATTCATTGTTCACTATCCGAAAATGCACTATTTTTGGAAGAGCAACTTTGCTCGGATAAGTAATACACATTTGATGCGTCGTTGTAAAACGAAGCTAATGAAGAATATCCACTGTCTGATGTTGAGGTGTTCTGTTTAGGTGCAGTCCTTGTGGCTTCTCCTATAATATGTTGTTGAAGCATGAAGCTACGGAGATAAGATGCGTATAAATGTGCGTCTCTAAGAGCACATTTGATTGTCCTTAATCTGTGATAATTGCGACAGCAATTTTGTGCAGGGAAGGCTAACAGTGACGCTTTAGGGCATCCTAGGTCCTCGAGGTTAACCACAGTGCGGTGAAGTACTTTAATCAGAAACTTGCATTTATCAGCTCCAAAAGAATAAATAACTGATGCGTTTTCGGTGTACTGGGAAAGTACAGAAACCAATTTCGAATAGCAAAGTTCACCGATAGGCCATTCGAGAGAATGCTTGTTTTGTGTTTGCCACATATTTTCGTTTTTTGCTCCAATATCTAAAGTATCCCATTCGTAAGGTGGTAGAAATATCCATGATTGCATACTATCTGAGTCTGCATCGACTATAGCAACTTTAGGAATAAAGTTGCCAGAATTGTCTCGGAATCCTTGAAAATCAACGGAAGCCCTCATATTGTGATCCGTACTCCTTCCTGGCTGGTACTCAACTGATTATTATTTTGTATTATCTGGGAAAACACCTCTATGTTTGTCGATTTGGAGCAGAGAATCGAACTCTCCATAAATAATGCACGTGACTGCCGTAGGCAACGGCGCAGAGAATGACAGTTTAGCACTTACACTCCCATCGCGTAATATGTCCCAAGTAGAGTCAATTTCCATTGTGGGTGAAAGAATAAAGGGATACAAAGCAAATCCATTATCAAAATCTTCTCGGGAGAGACCGTTTCCTGTATCCTGGTAATGTATTCCCGTTCCAGAGAATAAATTGTAATATGCTTGGATAATATTTTTGTCTGTGAAGCTGGGGCAGAGAGGTTGGTTTGGAATGGTTCTAGTTCCAACTTGGAGTTGAATTTTATTCAATCCGAAATGATGGAAATTAAAGGGGTTTTTATGTATTTGACCATTGAAAGCTGAATTTTCAACAAAACCTAATATTACACGTTTAGGAACAGTACCTAAAAATATATTATCTAGATTATAAGAAGTAATATTTTGAGGGATAGTTATTGATTTTACTTCCACGCGTGTAATTGGGTATTTAGCTGTAGTAGTTTCAAGAGCATTTGCATGAGCAAGACCTATATCTGGAGATACAGTAACTCTTTTTACATAAAGAGAAATGTCCTGTATTTCTACACGATACAAAGTATTCTCGGCGGCCATCAATGAAAATGCATCGTTTGATCTATGTAATTTAATTCTCATGGACACATTGTTCAAGAGAAGACGAGGTTGGCACATAAAATCAGAATACAGTCGCCCGTACATGTCGAATGACCGACTTTGCGCAGCAAGACTCATTCGTTTTTCAATTCCTTTATTTTCAGTTAGATTTTCTAATTTCCCAGGCGTATCGCGATACCAGAGAGCAGCAGTGAGATGAGATTTTTTAGCCTCATTAGAATAGTTGAGTAATGTTTCAATGTATGCCCTGTAAGCGTAACACCCTGCAGAGGACGAAATCAATTTGTCATTTAACGAAACGTCGACCTGACTGAATGCTGTATGTAGAAAATTGTTTCCGGGGGCAACCAGGTTATCGGCAGCTAAGGCCGTACCATCTGGTTTAGTTATTTTACATTTTAGGTACAGATAAATGTGTGCTGGATCAATGTATTCACCACTGTCTCCAGTAATGGCAAACTCG